>NC_090299.1:152852601-153566351 GCF_039906515.1 Pseudorca crassidens
TATATTCTGCCCTCATGTTCTCTACCAAATTGGAAGCTGATACAATATTTGTCTCTGAGTATATATCATGAAATATTATTAAACTTCAAGATCTTTTGGTAATGTGAATTCCCACAAAAAACAAGTGATATTGGAACCCAGCAGAACCCTGTAGCTCATCGCCCCAACCCACTGCCAAGTACAAAGGCCCCTGCACGTCTCCTGCCTCTGGTCTTAGAAAAGTTGAAGTCTCCCAGGCCTCCCTGAGTCACAAAGAGTGGCCTCGAGCAGTTAACGATCAGGACAACAGAGTCACAGACTCAGTGTCTGATGCACCTTCCTGAGTTGTTTCACAGATACTGTAACTGCCACCAGCGGGAAAAAGCCAGACTGCAGCCATGACATAAGCTCCTCCAACTTGAGCAGTACTGAGTCTACGGCCAGCACAATTCCGAGAACTGGCCTCAAGAGAAGGGGGTTAACACGACTGCTCATAATAATCTATGTCTTTGTGGGCATCAAAATAATTGTAGTTTGTTCTATAAAGGAGCAACTAAAATTGTCAGCAAAGAGATGCTACGGACCCATGTCGACATCCTCCACTCTGAGAATACAGCGCCCCACGTCAGCATGAAGAAGTGACAGAAGATGGACCTTCGCCCCTGATCCCATAGAAATGGAATGATGATTGACGGTGGGGAATTGAAAGCAGCTCTTTGCCCATTTCCCATTTCCCCATTTCTGTCCCCCTCTAACCTTAAAAACCTAATTATAGGAATGAGATCACTAAGCAATGTAACTTAACTCCTGACTTATGCTCTCCTGAATGTACACCACGCCTTGCCCAACGGGTTGATTCTTCTCCTAGTTTAAAAGGAGGAAGAATGAAGAATTCAGCAGGTAAAAATGAGTAGCTCTCCACCCCCAACAGCTGCCCTAAGCAATCCTGCAGGCAGGTCACACGGGCAAGATAACGTTGGAAGAACGTCAGCCAGCCTGCACGCCATGAAGGATGAAGCAGAACCCAACCTCCTGCCTCGATAATTCACTGCGATTCTTTCCCCATTTTTCCCTTGAAAACCTATCATGACTGAGCAGAATCTTCGGAGTTGGTTTCAGGACAAGAGTCCACCTTCTCACCGGGTTGCTGGCTTTTCTGATTAAAGCAGTTTTCTTACTACCAACACTTGCCTCTCTAACTATTGGCTTTTGAGTGGTGAGCAGCTTAACCTCAGTTTGGTAACAATATCAAAATGTTTTGGAACAAAATCATAGGCTGATAGATTTCAAAATGAAGTTACACAATTTTTGAAATAAAATCATCCATGAAATATGTCAATTATTCCAAGCTTGAAATATCAATTTTGGATCATTAAAATATTACATAAAATGTTTCATAAATATGGATGCTCTTCAGAGAAAATCCAAAAACTAGCAACGAAGTAAAAGGAAAAATACAAATTAAACTCAAGATAACTTCTCTTTAAAGCCTACAGTTCTGAGAGGACATTTAAATGATGTGAGTCATGTCAAAGCAAATATTCACTAAGTGAAGAAAAATGTCCTATTTCATTCATAACTGCTTTCTCATTAGTTTCAATATATTTCTCAACGTATGAACAGAATATTCTTTCTAAAGAGTAAAGGCTTTTAACAAGCAATCTAGGAACAAAATGCACACAGCTATATAGTGTTTTGATTAAGTTACTCGATCCCTGTCTTAGTGGTTTTTGTCTCACTTGGAAGATAAGCAAGTTCTGACATGTCAATCTAGATCTACAAAGTACAAGCTTCTATTAAGTTAAATCAGTCACTGTTAATAATCAGGCTTCACACATATTATAACATGGCATTTAAACTGAGCAGGAGTTTATGATATAACTGTGGATTAATAAAATCTCCAAATTATCTAAGATCTGAAAACACGCATTGCTGATTTGCATAAAACTAAAAGGAAGTTTTTCATAGGTCGGAATTTTTGAAAGTTATACATTTTTTTCACAATGGGTTAATCCATTTGTCTCCCAGGTGTTAGTTCACTGTTTACTTTCTTAACAAAGTTAGTGAAATGCATTCATAACCATATGTGTTCAACAATATTTGTCTGAACAGATCTGGCCAAAGGTGTGCAAGTACAGTAATTCACAAACAATACAATTCTGTTATGTTGAAAACTATCACCCGTTAGGACAAGGCATTTATTGATTTGAACTTTCTAGCTGCCTTCAGAGAAAGGATAGGAAAAATCAGACTACATTTTGTAGTGAGAGACAGTTCAAGGGATTTGTGTTTAATTTCTATTGACAATATCAGAAAAGTTGTTAGTCTGAACTAAGTAACTAAATAGGTGATGCCTAGAAATCCTGTTCTCCAAAACCACAGCAATCAAAAAAGTAACCTCCAGGAAAGCAATCCAAAGGCAAAGTGAAACTCTCCCCTAGGCTCCCATCCAAGAGCCTGAATGATAATTTATCATGATTTTATTGCCAAGACAGTTTAAGTGACAATGTTTCATTTCACCCAATCTGCAAGCTAACGGTCTGATACACTGGAAAGCACACTACAGTCTTCAGCCTCTTGACCACTTGTTTCTTAGAATATATTTACAAATAGACTAAAATGAAAAAAAAAAAAAAAACAGGGATTTTTTCCCTGGGTTAATAATAATCCCATGCACAAAAAATAGAACTTCCTATTAATATTCTGTATTTCAGCAATTCAAATTACAGACGTTATTCTACATCAAAAGCATCCAGAAAATGTGGGCAACTTTCTGAGAGATGCAAGTCACATACTGATCAAATGGATTCAATCAGTCTCTTTGTGCGGACTTCAAAAATGAGCGCCAGGCTACCCTCGTAAGCAGTGTCTAAATCTGAGCATGTTTCAGCACAGGAGAAGAGGGGACACAAGCAAACCATTCTGACCTTTTAGGTAAACCACATACTTTTCTGTCATTTGTAATACTAGTCTGAGTTCTTGTCCTGAGAGAAGACATTGATGCGATAAAGAAGGAAAATGAAGGGCTGGGGCGCTGGCCTCCAGTCTCTGTTTCCAAGATGCCCCTAGGTAAAAGGTCTAAGTCTTTCTCAGGATCATTACGATCTCCTTTCCTACCTCTCTGCAAGTCTAAGTCTCCACCACAGCTAAGCCAAGAAACACTGTATTTTCTAAGTTTACATATTAAATCAAGGAAACTGCTCTTTCAGGAAGTATGATAAAATGAAGTGAACTTCTTCAGGATGGCATCTGCCATCACATTTTGATGACGAGATAAGTGACACTTTGTTAAGAGGAGATAAATCACAGCTTGGTCAAGACAACACTGATTACCTTGTGTTTCTTAAGGAGTCAAGGCTCTTTGAACATGGCTGTTCAATTCCCTTCCCATACTTTGATATGACATTAGTCATAGGGATATCAATTGGACTAGTATTTCACAGGAAATAATTTTAATATTTCCTTAGAGAGAAAATATACCCATTGTCTAGTACCGTTGGGGAAAAGTTCTATATAAAGTAAACACACCCGAGATAATTATATCTAAGAAAACAATGGCTTCTTTTCTTGTGAAAGAAGCCAACAGTCATTGTAATTTAATTTTATTTTTTCCTCATATACAGTAATACAGGCATTAATTTCTCTACCAGCTAAATAAGCCATTTCCCTGTTGGGAAAAAGCAACTTTTTAAAGGAAATGATTATTATCCTTATGAAACATATACATGTTTTCAAGAGTTAAGAAAATACTGGTGCTGCCTGGTAGACATTCCTTACTGCTTACTCTATTAACTCTTACACAGTTCACTTTCTAAAAAAAAAAAAACAAAGCAAACAAAAAAACAAAAACAAAAAAACCTTATTTACCCACTACTTTCTAATAAAATATCGAATACCTTCTCACAATGTCAGCAGAACATTTTTTGCTAGCATGGGAGTTCTAAATGATTTCCAAATACGAATGACGTCCAAAGGTTCTAAACAGAGATTCCTGAATGGCTGATATGACTTTAGCCCAGGGGTAAGTTTATAAAGTTGTTGGAGCCCCACTCCCCATTATAATACTTTTTAGATCTCACTTTCAATTTGAACATTAATAGAGACACTTCTCAAGAAAACCTCTCTTTTCTTTCTAGGAAAATTATAATGTCTGAGATAGTATAACAACTAATAAGAAGGTAATTCTATCTGTGGGTGAAACACCTTGACCTAGAGCCGCCTGAATGTGAAGATTAGAGTCATTCATAACTTGTGAATAAATAACCTATATTTTCTAAGCCATTTGGTTGACATTCTATAAAAATGTGTATTTAAGACAAAAGAGAATTGCCCTTCCTTTTACAATTTCATCATTTTTCCTGATTCTTTAGCATTCCTGTGGAACTCATAGCAGGGCCCATCGCTTCATTCTAGATGTCAGCAGAAATTCACACTGTTCCTGGAAACAACTACTTTTATCAGGCAAAAAAGAATTCCACAGTAGTGGGATTGCTGGATCATATGGTAATTCTATTTTTAGTTTTTTAAGGAACCTCCATACTGTTCTCCATAGTGGCTGTATCAATTTACATTCCCACCAACAGTGCAAGAGGGTCCCCTTTCTCCACACCCTCTCCAGCACTTATTGTTTGTAGATATTTTGATGATGGCCATTCTGACGGGTGTGAGGTGATATCTCCCTGAGAAAACCATAATTCAAAAAGATGCATGCACCCCAATATTCATTGGAGCACTATTTACAATAGCCAAGACACGGAAGCAACCTAAAAGTCCATTGACAGAAGGATGGATAAAGAAGACGTAGTACATATATACAAATATTACTCAGACATATAAAGAAAAGAAATAGGTAATTTGTAGAGATGTGGATGGACCTAGAGTCTATCATACAGAGTGAAGTAAGTCAGAAAAAGAAAAACAAATATTGTATATTAATGCGTATATGTGGAATCTAGAAAAGTGGTACAGATGAACCTAGTTGCAGGGCAGGAATAGAGATGGAGATGTAGAGAACGGACATGTGGACACAGCGGGGGAAGGGGAGGGTGGGATGAACTGAGAGATTAGGATTGACATATATACACTACCATGTGTAAAACAGATATAGCTAGTGGGAACCTGCTATATATAGCACAGGAGGCTCAGCTCGGTGCTCTGTGATGACCTAGGTGGGTGGGATGGGAGGGGGTGGGAGGGAGGTCCAAGAGGGAGGGGGGCTATGTATACATATAGCTGAATCACTTCTTTGTACGGCAGAAACTAACACAGTTATAAAGCAAATTATAAAGTAAATCAATTGTATTCCAATAAAAATAATTAAAAGCCAAAAGAAAAAAAGGAAATTCCACATAGGTTTCATTCTGTTATTCTTTGCTGTTTACAAATATGCCATCCCTACACAAATTTGTCTGTGCTTCTGAGTTATAGTCACTTATTTGAGATCAAAATTTTAAAAATCCACAAGCATACCCTGGAATTTTAATTTTCTGTAGTAAGGTTCCCCCCGAGTAGAGTGTATCTGTTGTTCATCTTCTATTCAGATGTAATTTCCAACATAAACAACATATAGTCAAATTGAATCGAGGAAATCTTAATATTTTGAACTGAGTGTCTCTTGTCACTTTCTGTGTTGTGCATCACTAGAAGTCTTCACATCCCCGTATCTCTCTGGATGAAGCTAAATTATATAATACTGACTTGGAAAACTTCATCTTTCTATAGTTTTCTTTACTATGTATATTAAATATGAATGGTATTTAAACATCAAAGATTATAAAATTACTTCTGTGAAACTCTTACAAAACAAGTGCTTTGAAACTTGGCTCTTATTTCGTAGCTTTGATACTACTTTTTCACTTCATTTGCCAACAAGAGCAACACAAAAATGAAAGGAAAAAAAAAAAAACGAGAAAACCTAGAAAGTGTTCAGCTTGTTAAGTATAATTGTCATGTATGATAAAATCCCTAGACCTCTCCTGAGTCTTTTTAAGTCAGTTTTGCTAATGAAAGTTTATGTCATAAAAGTAAGACTATTTTTTAGGTTTTTCCTTAAATTTAAAAAGAAGCGCATTACTTTCCCTGATGGAAAAAAAAACCAAAAAACAAAAAACTGCAGCTACAGAAATGGTCCCTGAAAATTAAGGGGGAAGGGAAAATTAACAAGTTGTGTCATACAAATAAATATTTTTAGAGGATTTAATTCTATCAACTTAACACTTCTTACTCATCCTTTAGCTGAAAAACATGAGTTTTTGCTCATATATTGATTTTTTAATACAATCAAAAACCACACCATCTGCTTCAAGTAAAAAAAATAGGAAACATTTGAATAAAGTCAATATGAATATTTTCTTAGACATTCCTTTGCTCGCTTAGTTTTAGTAAAATTTGATGTTTAACACTATAACTTCTTGGATTTAAAATAAAAGAAAAATTTATATTCAAAAATTGTCAATTCCTTGAAGTCGCGAGTCAAGTCAGTGGGAAATATTTTTAGAATCATTAAAATCAGATGTCTGAAGTAATTATGAACATTTTATATGAAGTCTCACAGTATGTTTTTCTCTTTCTTATTAAAATGCAATAATTACCTATTTATAAATGATTGCATTTAATAAAATACTTTACAGAAGTGTAGTTTGATTTGTTTGATTTCGTGAGGATTTTTCTATGTGGGTAATATGTCATTTTAAATAAAACTAATTCTCCAATAATATTAACAAGATTCACATTAAACTATATTTCTAGCAATTTCTCAGTTTCTTAAAAACTGAACAAGTATTTATGAAAGCATCTAACTAAAAGGATTTTTAACAGCTTAAAATTTTCAAAGGATTAGCCCTGGAATGGACCTTAAAAATCACTTCCTGTATTCCAAGCCCTTTATTGTAGAAGCAAAGACTCAGAGAGATTAAATAACTTGTCCAAATTAGCATAGTGTGTCAGCCCCAGAAGAACCAAGACTAGAGTCTGGATACTCAAATCTTCAATACATGTGTATATGCACTAAATCAGAAAAATACTGAAGAGTAGTATTCAGATAAGCAATGTTTTATTAAGAAGAAACAAATCACTTGACAATATTATAAAATTTAGAGAAATTCAGTTATATGTTTCTGTATAATTTATTAAAAAGTAAACTGAGGCTTAACTAAATTGGATTTGTGGCAGCATTTTAATCAACCCAAAGCAAAGCTAAGTTATGCCTCAGTGTTCTCGTTGGCATTTTGAAATTACTTTCACATGTGAAAAATAGAGTCAGGTTAATGCATATATTATTAATAGAATCATATCCTTCTGATTATTTTCTGCTTGGAAAATGATGTCTTTAAATTTTAAAATGTAATTGGTATTTCCATACGTTTTCATTCCCTTACAAATGGTAAATGTCAGTACTAAAGTGTTCTACTAATAAATCTTATTTATTACCCGTATGTGCACACAGGCATATAATGTGAATTGATAAAGCAAGGGGAAGGGCAAGTGGTCCCCTATGGTCACGTCTTTTATTTTTAATAGGGTTACTCAATGAACCCATTTAAGGTCTATAGTGAACAGATATCTTGAGTATCATCAATGTTTGACAAAATAGCTCATATTATCCTTCTGGATTAAATGGAGAGTTACGGTTACCAGAATTAGATGGGTTTATAATTAAAATATCAGTCGCACCCAAAGAGTATTGGTTATTAATTAACATGCAAATACTGTGCTGAAGGGAAACTTTTGTTATAGCACTGATTCCATACATAGCCCTACTGTGTTCAGCGTTTTAGTCAATTTGGATGAATACATAAATGACAAATGCTTCAAAGTTTCAGATATTTATATAATAGATAACAGAATCAATATTTCAATTTTATGGGCTTGGGCAAATAAGCCAAAATCCAAGGTAAAATTTAACAAGGATGAAGAGAATATCTGGCACGTGGTTTCAATCAACCGCATACACACAGAATGAAAGAAATGAGGCTAACCAAAATTCACCCTAAAATCACCCAGGTTTTCGGTAAGCAGCACTTTTAGGGCAAGCTATTAGTATGCTACAGTTACCACAAAAGCTAATAGACTTGAAGGTTTTAAATAGAATCAAGTCTAGGTAACAGAGCTGTAACTTCAAATACCCTGAAGGCTAAGAAGGAAATGTGAGTGAAACAGACAGGAAGGGGGTAGGTATAGAATGGTGTGTCTGGAGTAACTGGAGAGTCATTCTCTAGCTAAAGGCATTCTTTGTTTTTTTCCCTCCTTTTAAAAAAATAAAATGTAAACACTATGTTGCCAAAGAACACAAGTGTTCAGGTTGAAATTGGTCTGAAATCTGAATTGTCAGTCTGGCCAAAATCCTGTCTAGTTAGAAAAAGTCACATACCACTTCTAGACACCACACTTTAAGAATAATAGTGGGAATTCCCTGGCTGTCCAGTGATTAGGACTCAACATTCTCACTGCTGAGGGCCCAGGTTTAATCCCTGGTCGGGGAACCAAGATCCTACAAGCCACATGGTGGGAACAAAAAAAAAAAGAATAACACTGAGAAACCTACATTTAAAAGGTAAAGATATAGAATGAAGGGTTTGAAAACACAATTCAGAATTCTTAGGCTGGGTGATGGGAAAATTTAAGGAAGAGATGATAGTTATTTTCATATATCTGATACATCTGTATTATGAAAATGAAAGCAATTACTAAAGTCAGAATTAGGACCAGTATATGAAAATACTTAGGAGGGAAGTTTTAGTTCCAAAGATCTTGCTAAAAACTGTCACAATGAAAACTGCAACAAAGTGGAATTGGATGTTAAGAAAAGTCGTAAGTCAACCTTCACAATGCACACTCAAGAATGGCTTGAAGGGTTAATTCTTCACAAATGTCCTACTCTTTCAAAGGCAAACAGAGTTTGAGAGGTAGTTTATAACCCAAGCCCTACAGTTAAAGACGAGAATGCCGAGGCCGTCTGAGATTACCAAGGATCAGAAATAACTTTTTATTCAATGTGGGATTTGCTCCTAAAACACGTCGATCGAACTTCCTTAACCTCAACAACAAGAACAGAGCGTTTTAAGTGTGGGCTTTCAAAGGCAATTAAAAGATGTAGGCAATTACGGGCAAATTTGGGTTCTGTTGGCCCACCATTCTAATCTAAAAGGGTTTGCAATTTTTTTTTTAAGTATTTATTTATTTATTTATTTATTTATTTATTTATTTATTTACTTATGGCTGTGTTGGGTGTTCGTTTCTGTGCGTGGGCTTTCTCTAGTTGCGGCGAGCGGGGGCCATTCTTCTTCGCGGTGCGCGGGCCTCTCACTATCGCGGCCTCTCCCGCTGCGGAGCACAGGCTCCAGACGCGCAGGCTCAGTAGTTGTGGCTCACAGGCCTCGTTGGTCCGCGGCATGTGGGATCCTCCCAGTTATCTCAACGCTATCGTTTCCCCACTGTGGAGTCTTGATGCCTTTGTCAAAGTTCACTTAAACGTATATTCATGGGTTTATTTCTGGGATCTCTCTTCTGTTCCACTGGTCTATAAATGTGTCTTTATGCCAGTGCCATAATGTTTTGATTACTATACCTTTCTAAAATGTTTTGAAGTCAGAGAGTGTAAGGCTTCCAGCTGTGTTCTTGTTTGTCAAGACTGGTTTAGCTATTTCTGATTCTTTGCATTTCCATATGAATTTTAGGAATGTTTTTCTATTTCTGCAAAAAAAATTATTTGATTTTGATAGGGATTGCACTGAATCTTTAGATCACTTTGTGTAGTATGGACATTTTACAATATTAAGTCTTTTAATCCATGAACAAGGGATGTCTTTCCATTTATTGTGTCTTCTTAAATTTCTTTCAGCAATCTTTTGGAGTTTTCAGCATACAAGTCTTTTACCTCCTTGAATAAGTTTATTCTTAAGTATTATATTTTATTCTTTTTGATGCTGTTGTAAATGGGACTTTTTTAAAATTTTCTTTTCAGATTGTTCATTGTTAGTGAATAGAAATGCAACTGGTATTTGTATATTGATTTTGTATCCTGCAAATTTACTAAATTTCTAAAAGTTTTTTGTGGAATTCTTTGAGTTTTCTATATATAAGATCAAGTCATCTGTGAACAGAGATAATTTTACTTATTTTCCAATTTGGGTGACTTTTATTTCTTTTTCTTGCCTAATTTCTCTGGCTAGAACTTTCAGTACTATGTTGAATAGAGGTGATAAGAGTAGGCATCCTTGTCTTGCTACTAATTTAGAAGAAAATGTTTCAGTTTCAACACTGAGTATGATGTCAGCCATGGGGTTCATATATGGACTTCATTATGTTGAGGTAATTTCTTTCTATTCCTAGTTTATTGAATGCTTATATCACGAAAGTGTGTTCAATTACTTCAAATGCTTTTTCTGCATCTACTGAGATGATGATGTGATTTTTATTCTTTATTCTATTATTGTGATAATATCACACTGATTGATTTCCATAGGCTGAAACATCTTCACATCTCAAAGATTAATACCACTTGGTCATGGTGTATGATCCATTTAACTTTCTGTTGAATTTGGTTTGCTATTATTTTGCTGAGGATTTTTGCATCTATATTTATCTGGGATATTTGCCTGTAGTTTTCTTTTCTTGTAGTGTCTTTGTCTGGCATTTCTGGCCTTGTAAAATGAGTTTGGAAGTGTTCCCTCCTCTTCTATTTTTTGGAGGAATTTGACAACTGTCATTAATTCTTCTTTAAATGTTTGGTAAAATTCTCCAGTGAAGCTGTCTGGTCACTTGCTTTTCTTTATTGCGAGTTTTTTGATTACTGATTCACTTTCCTTACTAGTATAGGTCTATTCAGATTTTCTATTTCTTCATGATACAAACTTAGTAGATTGTATGTTTCTAGAAATTTATCCATTTCTTCTAGGTTATCCAGTTTTTCGGCATATACTCTTTCACAGTAGTCTCATTTATTTTTAAATTTCTGAGGCATTAGTTATAATGTCTTCCCTTTTATTTCTAATTTTATTTGAATCTTTTCTATTTTCTTCTTAATTATTCTCTACTCTTTTACTTCCCCCCTCACACGGTATGTTACAGATGCCACAAATTATTTTTTATATTGTGTATCCATTAACATATGTGTATAGTTATTTTTATACTTTTATATTTTAACCTCTATACCAGAATTAAAAGAGACTTACACGTCACTGTTATGGCATTTTAGTATTGTCTATTTATCTACATACATACCTTTACCAGTGAGCTTTGTACTTACATACGCTTTTGGTTTCTGTCTAGCATCCTTTCACTTTAACAAGAAGGACCTCCTTTAATAGTTCCTGCAAGGCAGGTATAGTATTGATAATTTCTCTCAGATTTAGTTTATCTGGGAAAGTCTTATTTCTCCTTAATTTTTGAAGAAGATACATCATTCTTGGTTGACGGTATTTTTTTTTTCTTTCAGCTGTTTGAATACATCCTCTCACTCCCTCTGAACTACAAGGTTTCTGCTGACAAATCTACTAGGAGCCTTATGGATGCTCATGTGTATGTGACAAGGCACACTTCTCTTGCTGTTTTCAAAATTCCTTGCCTTTGATATCTGACAATTTGATTGTAATGTTTTTCACTGTAAACTTATTTTGAGTTCCTCCTATTTAAGATTCTTTGTGTTTCATGAATCTGGATGTCCATTCCCCACCCCACCCCTAGATTTAGAAACAATTTTGACCATTATTTCTTTAAATAAGCTTTCTGACCCTTTCTCTCTCTCTTCTCCTTCTGAAACTCCCATAATGTGATTATTGATCCCCTTGACAGTATTCCATAAGCCCCTTAGGCTTTCTTCACATTTTTCATTCTTTGTTTTTGTGGGGTTTTTTTACCGCGGGCCTCTCACTGGTGTGGCCTCTCCCGTTGCGGAGCACAGGCTCCAGATGCGCAGGCTCAGCGGCCATGGCTCATGGGCCCAGCCGCTCCGCGGCACATGGGATCTTCCCGGACCGGGGCACAAACCCGTGTCCCCTGCATCGGCAGGCGGACTCTCAACCACTGCGCCACCAGGGAAGCCCCATTCTTTGTTTTTTATTGATCCTCTGGATATTTTCAAATGACTTGTCTTGAGTTTTCTGATTCTTTCTTCTGCTTGATCAAGTCTGATGTTAAATCCCTTTAGTAAATTTTTAACTCTGTCATTGTAGTCTCCTCCTCCAAAATTTGTTTGGTTCTTTTCTTTATATTTTTTACCTCTTCATTAATATTCTCAGTTTGTTCATGCATCATTTTCCTGAGCTCTTTGAGCATTTTTGTAACAGTTATTTTGAATTCTTTGTCAGGTAATCCATGTATCTCCATTTTTTAGGTTGGTTTATGGAGATTAATTTTTTTTTCCTTCGACACATTTTTCTGTGGTTGTTTTTCAGTGTTTTGTAAGTTTATGCTGGGATCTGTGCATTTTAAAAAACAGCCCCCTCTCCCAGTCTTTATGGACCCACTTTGTATAGGGATAGACCTTCACCAATCAGCCGGGTTTCATATTCTACAGGCCTCTCAGACATTTTCTGTGGATGTGTTTTCTTTGGAGCTGTGTGTGTGAACTCCCAATTAGAAGGATTTGCCAGTATCTTTTTTCCAAAGCTCATAATCTCTTGCTCCTTCGGTGTCTGTCTGTAGTATTGCAGGTTCTCTACAGCTAGAATAAGCCTCCGAGCTCTTTTTTATTCTCAGTGGACCCCAGGCTTATAAAGTATGCTGGGCCCAAGTCAGGCAAGACAGAGGCAGTCCCCAAGGTACCCCACAAAAGGCCAGAACATTGCATGCACATGCCACTTTTGTCCTACCCCCCACAAGGGAGTGGGCACCCAGCTGTACTGGCTTCTTTCTGGTGGACCACAGGTCTCTGAAGCAGCAACAAACAATTAGCTCCCTCCCATTCTCAGCAGCCCCCAGACACCTAGCATATGCCAGGTCCCAACAGTGCTCTGAAGCAGGCAAGTCAGAAACCAGCCCCTCGAAAAGCCAAAGTAATGGAACTACACTCCAACTTGCTCCTTCCTTCCCAAAGGGAAGCTGGGAGTTGGGGGTTTCCCCCCAGTTTTCCCACACTGAGCTGGAAGGGAGGGTCTATGGTGAGTGCGTGCTGGGCCAAACCTTCACCTTTATTCTCAGCAGCCCCCAACCTGGTGCCATTTCAGGCAAGACAGAACCCAGTTCCTTAGAAAATTCAGAACCTGAAAATATAGTCAAGTCTTCTCTTTCTCTCCCTAGAGAGAAAAGCCAAGAGCTGGGTGTTTCCTCCTGATGGTGGATAACTACAGCCAGCGAGGCTGTGAATTTTCCCACAAGGTTTGACATGGCTGGTTTCACACTCACTTGGTTTGCAGGAGCCTCTTAACTGGTTTCTCACGAAGAGAATCAGTCAGTGTATTGCTGCTGAGTCAGGGTCTCTGGGGGGAAAGAGGGTCTGGGTTTGCCCACTACCTTCTGACCTCACCCCCTTGGCCCTTTGTTTCCTCAGATGCAATCTTCAATGTCACTTTTGGGGACCCTGACCATATCTGACATTGCTTGATTTCCCCAACTGCCTTTTTTTTTTTCTAAAATCTCATTTCCCTGTGAACATAAGTAGCCACCTTCACTAGCACCTTGTTTTTGATCATCCCTCAATATGATATAGAGCAAAATTATATGATGGAAACGTGAAGTGTGAATTATATCAAGTTTTCCTTCAAATATCGAAAGTCTAATTAAGGAATTCTCAAAATTTTATCGACAGTATTTATATTTAGTTCAGATTTTGATTCCAGTATATTTAAATGATCACAAAATTCTATTGCTATTCTCTACAGTACTCTTTGACTGCATCTGTTACCATGGCAACTAGTGCAAACTATCCAATAAAGACAGGCATGATGATTCTTTTACTTAAACACAAGAATAAAGTGAATTGAACACTAAGTCATCTAAAGTACTTGCAGAGGTTTATACCGATATTCATCTTCTCCTACACATCTAAACAGAAATTTTAGAAGAGTTTTGAGATGACAGACTAATCTCAAATTTCATCTATTGTTTGAAACTTTTTGGCTGGAATAATTACGCTCATGACCTGATGGTAATGTGAAAGGAGCACGGGAGCATTTTCTCTTTAATATGGACGATGACAGAAAGCCTCCTGTAATTTGGTAAGAGTCAGATTATCCTTCCAGTGGATAATGTGAGTTCTCATCTCTCCTTTGAGTCACACGGTGATCTCTAAATGAAATGACCAGATGGACACAG
Source organism: Pseudorca crassidens (assembly GCF_039906515.1). Taxonomy (NCBI): domain Eukaryota; kingdom Metazoa; phylum Chordata; class Mammalia; order Artiodactyla; family Delphinidae; genus Pseudorca; species Pseudorca crassidens. The sequence continues at coordinate 152,866,831 of NC_090299.1, forward strand.
ATATTTGCTGAGAACGGCCATGGAAAGAGGACAAGGACCAAAATGACATAGTTATTCTCAGAGAAGCTACCACGTTCCACAATAATCATAACTCAGCAAGCAGACATACCCTTTTCTTCTTCCTTCCACAGCACTTTGATCCCACAAAGGACTATTCACTATGGTCTCTCATACATTTATCTCTGAATTTGGAAACCACTTAATGAAATGCAAGGTCTTTAAACTGATTTTAAAGGAAATGGCCAAGTCTTATAAAATTTAGACGTTTCTTTCACTGTTAAACCAGCCATTTTCAGCTGAAATGATAGAACACAGACATACCCCAGGTAGCTTAAGCTTAGCTTAAAGAGTTAAGTAGCCTTAAGTCTTTAAGTATTCAATACTGGGGGGACCTTCAAGATGGCAGAAGAGTAAAGACATTGAGATAACCTCCCTCCTCACAAATACATCGAAAATAAACCTACAAGTGGAACAACTCCTACAGAACACCTACTGAACGCTGGCAGAAGACCTCAGACTTCCCAAAAGGCAAGAAACTCCCCACGTACCTGGGTAGGGCAAAAGAATAAAGAATAAACATTGACAAAAGAATAGGGACGGGACCTGCATCTCTGGGAGGGAGCTGTGTGAACAAAGAAGAGAAAGTGAAATCTCTCCCAGCAGCCTCAGGAGCAGCGGATTAAATCTCCACAATCAACGTGATGTACCTGCATCTGTGGAATACATGAATAGACAACGAATCATCCCAAATTGAGGAGGTGGACTTTGGGAGCAACTGTAGACTTGGGGTTTGCTTTCTGTGTTGAATTTTTTTCTGGTTTTATGTTTATCTTAGATTAGTCTTTAGTACTTATTATCATTGGGGATTTCTTTATTGGTTTGGTTGCTCTATATCTTTTTTTTTTTTCCTTCCTTTTTCCCTTTTTGTGAGTATGTGTATGCTTCTTTCTAGGATTTTGTCTGTTTAGGTTTGCTTTTACCATTTGTTTTAGGGTTCTGCCTTTGTTTTTTGTTTGTTTGGTTTTTTTTCTTTCTTCCTTTTATTATGAGCCATGTGGCTGGCAGGGTCTTAGTGCTCCAGCCAGGTGTTGGACCTGAGCATCTGAGGTGGGAGGGCCGAGTCCAGGACACTGGACCACTAGAAACCTCCCAGCCCCACATAATATCAATCAGCGAGAACTCTCCCAGAGATCTTTGCCTCAACACTATGACCCAGCTCCACCCAAAGGCCAGCAAGTTCCAGGGCTTGAGGCCGCATGCCAAACACCAAGCAAGATAGGAACACAACCCCACCCATTAGCAGAGAGGTTGCCTAACATCATACTAAGTTCACACACACACCAAAACACACCACTGGCTGGAGCCCTGCCCACAAGAAGGACAAGATACAGCCCCACCCACCAGAGCACAGGCACCAGTCCCTCCACCAGGAATTTTACACAAACCACTGAACCAATCCCACCCACTGGGGACAGACACCAAAAACAACGGGAACTACGAACGTGCAGCCTGCAAAAAGGAGACCCCAAACACAGTAAGATAAGCAAAATGAGAAGACAGAGAAACACACAGCAGATGAAGGAGCAAGGTAAAAACCCACCAGACCTAACAAATGAAGAGGAAACAGACAATCTACCTGAAAAAGCATTCAGAATAATGATAGTAAAGATGATCCAAAATCTTGGAAATTGAATGGAGAAAATACAAGAAACGTTTAACAAGGACCTAGAAGAACTAAAGAGCAAACAAACAATGATGAACAACACATTTACATGTCATTTACAGATGACATGATACTATACATAGAGAATCCTAAAGATGCTACCAGAAAACTACTAGAGCTAATCAATGAATTTGGTAAAGTTGCAGAATACAAAATTAATGCACAGAAATCTCATGCATTCTGATACACTAATGATGAAAAATCTGAAAGAGAAATTAAGGAAACACTCCCATTTACCACTGCAACAAAAAGAATGAAATATCTGGGAATAAACCTACCTAAGGAGACAAAAGACCCATATGCAGAAAACTATGAAACTGATGAAAGAAATTAAAGATGATACAAACAGATAAAGAGATATACCATGTTCTTGGATTGGAAGGATCAACATTGTGAAAATGACTATACTACCCAAAGCAATCTACAGATTCAATGCAATCCCTATCAAACTACCAATGGCATTCTTCACAGAATTAGAACAAAACATTTTACAATTTCTATGGAAACACAAAAGACCCTGAATAGCCAAAGCAATCTTGAGAAAGAAAAATGGAGTTGGAGGAATCAGGCTCCATGACTTCAAACTACACCACAAAGCTACAGTAATCAAGACAGTATGGTACTGGCACAAAAACAGAAATATAGATCAGTGGTACAGGAGAGAATGCCCAGAGATAAACCCACAAACATACGGTCACCTTAGTTTTGAAAAAGGAGGCAAGAATATACAATGGAGAAAAGACAGCCTCTTCAATAAGTGGTGCTGGGAAAACTGGACAGCTACATGTAAAAGAATGAAATTAGAACACTCCCTAACACCATACACAAAAATAAACTCAAAATGGATTAAAGAATTAAATGTAAGACCAGACACTATAAAACTCTTAGAGGAAAACATAGGAAGAACACTCTTTGACATAAACCACAGCAAGATCTTTTTTGACCCACCTCCTAGAGTAACGGAAATAAAAACAAAAGTAAACAAATGGGACTTAATTAAACTTAAAAGTTTTTGCAGAGCAAAGGAAACCATAAACAAGACAAAAAGACAACACTCACCTCCGTGGTTAAATTTATTCCCAGGTATTTTATTATTACTGGTACAATTGTAAATTTTTTTCTTAATTTCTCTGATAGTTTGTTATTAGTGAAGAGAAAAATAACAGATTTCTGCATATTAATTGCATATACTTCAATAAAAATAAAAACAAAAATTAACAAATGGGACCTAATGAAACTTAAAAGCTTTTTTGCACAGCAAAGGAAACCATAAACAAGACGAAAAGACAACAGTCACAATGGGAGAAAATATTTATTTGCCAGTGAAACAACAGACAAAGGGCTAATCTCCAAAATATACAAACAGCTCATGGAGCTCAATATCAAAAAAACAAACAATCCAGTTAAAAAGTGGGGGGAAGACCTAAATAGACATTTCACCAAGGAAGTCATACAGATGGGCAAGAGGCACATGAAAAGACGCTCAACATCACTAATTATTAGAGAAATGTAAATCAAAACCACAATGACGTATCATCTCACACCGGTCAGAGTGGCCATCATCAAAATATCTACAAACACAATAAATGCTGGAGACGGTGTGGAGAAAAGGGAACCCTCGTGCACTGTTGGTGCGAATGTAAATTGATACAGTCACTATGGAGAACAGTATGGAGGTTCCTTAAAAAACTAAAAACAGAACTACTATATGACCCAGCAATCCCACTACTGGGCTCATACCCTGAGAAAACCATAAATCAAAAAGAGTCATGTACCACAATGTTCATTGCAGCCCTATTTACAATAGCCAGGACATGGTAGCAACCTATGTGTCCATCGACAGATGAATGGATAAAGATGTGGCACATATATACAATGGAGTATTACTCAGCGATAAAAAGAAATGAAATTGAGTTATTTGTAGAGAGGTGGATTGACCTAGAGTCTGTCATACAGAGTGAAGTAAGTCAGAAAGAGAACAAACAAATACTGTATGCTGACACATATATATGGAATCTAAAAAGAAAATGTTTCTCACGGACCTAGGGGCGGGACAGGAATAAAGACACAGAAGTAGAGAATGGACTTGGGGACACGGGGAGGGGGAAGGGCAAGCTGGGATGAAGTGAGAGAGTGGCATGGACGTATATACACTACCAAATGTAAAATAGGTAGCTAGTGGGAAGCAGCCGCATAGCACAGGGAGATCAGTTCGGTGCTTTGTGACCACCTAGAGGGGTGGGATAGGGAGGGTGGGAGGGAGATGCAAGAGGGAGGGGATATGGGGATGTATGTATACGTATAGCTGATTCACTTTGTTATACAGCAGAAACTGACACACCACTGTAAAGCAATTAAACTCCAATAAAGTTGTTAAACAAGAAATAAATGAACTTTGGCTACTGTCTCACACCTTATCAAATATCAGTGCTAGACGGATTGTATGCCTAATGTGAATGGTAAAACAAGCTTTTAGTAGAAGAACATCTTCATAATATTGGGGCAAAGATTTATTAAACAGGACACAAAAATCCTTAACCATAAAAGAAAAGATTGGTATATTGGACTTCATAAAAATTAGTGCTTTCTGGTCTTCAAAGGTCACCATTTGGAAAGTGGAAAAGCAAACCAAAGAGAAGGTGTGTATAATAATACATCAGACCAAAAATTCATTTCATTAAAATTTAAAGAAGCCCAGCAAATCAATAGGAAAAAGACAGACAACCCAATAAATATTAACAAGTGACTTGAACAGGCACTTAACAAGTGAAAATTTCCAAATGGTTAATAAAGGTATAAAAAGGTATTCCATATATCATTACTTCTCAGATAGATGCATATTAAAACCACAGTAAAATATACACTCACCATAATGGATGAAATACACACTTGCCAGAATGGCTAAAACTAATAAAGCTCATGGTACCTAGTACTTCTGAGGAGGTAGAGCAACTGGAACTCTCATACATTGTTGCTGGGAGTTTAAATTGTTACAAGCACTATTGAAAACTATTTGGCAATATCTTCCACAGCTAAATATGCATCCATCCTATAATTTAGTAGTTTTATTCTTATGTATAAACCCAAGAGAAATGAGTGCATGTGTGCACTAAAAGATGTGTACAGGAATGTTCATGGCAGCTTTAGACATAAAAGCCAAAAATTATACACAGCCCAAATGTCCACCAATGGTAGAATGGATCAATTTTAATATACTTATATGATGCAATACTACAGAGTAATAAAAAAAGAGCAAACTCTTGTTATTGTTACATGCAACAACATAAGTGAATTTCACAGACATTATGATGATCAAATAAAACCAGACACGAAGACTAAGGAGTGTATAATTCCATTTACAGGAAGGTCAAGAACAGACAAAAGTAGAATACTTTTGTGACAGAAGTCAGAAGAGTGGCTACGTTTGAGTAGGGACTGGGAGCCTCATCTTGATCTAAGTGATGGTTATATGGGTGCACATATATGTAAAAATTCATTGAGCTGTCACTTAAGATCTGTGCACTTTATACGTCATACTGCATTAAGAATATGATCACTAAAAAAAAAAAAATCAAGACTGTCCTCAGATGCTGTGTGGAATGGTGAGAACATTTAAAATGCCAGAGAAAGAAAACTGCCAAGCAGGGAGCAAATGATTTGAACTTGTCCTGGATTATCTAGAGAAGTCTTGGACATGTAGAATTGTCAGCTGTGCAGACTTTCATGACTAATCAAGCTCCCCAAAAAACTAAGGAAGAAAAATCTGTAATAATATGACTAACCACACCAGAGTGACTTAGAACATATCCACGTAGTGCTGTTTGTTCCTAATTTATTCACATTCAGCATTGATTTAGTACTGAGTGCTTTAGAAACTATTTAAAGAGTTAAGCATGACTGAAAGATCTGTAAAGGGTCTATTTTGATATTAGTAACATACATATAGTCAACTATACCCACTTCATCTCCATAATATTTGAAAGATATAATATATGTATGTATATGTATTCATGTATATAAAGTTAAGAACTATGTGTATGTATTTGTACATTTATATATACAAAGCTAGGTATATATACATATTTCTACCCACACAGAAATAGGTGATATATAGGAAACTATGGCAGAAAGATCTTTAGCTATACCAGAAATAAATAAGTATGGAGAACCACCACAAATTAGTGAAATCTGTTCTATAAAATACCAGTAAGGAAATCATGCTTGCATTATTGCTAAACACAAGCAATAAGTGGAACAAAATGTAACTATAATGAAATAGCACTTAATGCAGCTCTATACAGAAGCTGCTATAATGGCTAAAACATTTTTATTTACAAACATATTGCAATCAATATTTTATATAGTAACGTAAATAAGTGTATCTTATGCTAGAGAAGGAATTGAAAAAAAAAGGTTGCTGCCTTTCAAAGGATAAATTGTTGTAATTCTCTTGTATTTGTGGTTATTATATGGTAAAGGAAAATTTCAAACCAGTCTTTTCAGTCAGGTAAGGCACACCTGCATTAATACTATGTATTTATCTATCATTTATACTCTCTGGAAACTCTGTGAAAAGTCTACAATGCTGGATAACAACAATATGGATTCTTATCTGACTAAATCAATCTTCTGAGAACGGCATAATTAACTTCACTTAATGAGAAGGGGAATACCTTTATTTTGACCATATTTTAGAATCTCTTCCTTCCAACGCCAGCATAATTAAAGGAGACCACTTACTCAGAGACACACAGGGTAAGATAAACAGATTGCAGTGTGGGGATTTAGGATAGGCATGAAGTACTTCCTTTTCGCAAGTTAATACTTCTGTTTCATGGATTGACAGGCCAATGGTAGGTTTATTTATAAAGCCATTTTCTATTCCCCACATCTAAGTTTCTGTAGGAAAATAATGCACATAGTTCTTACAAAATCATCTTCTGCTCATCTAATTCAAGATCTGTCCTCTTTTATTGAGAGAAGAAATTATCAAAATGTGAAAGTCTAAAATTAGTGGTGTATAATTGATAGCCTAATTCTTTCTTAATTATAGGTGTGTTACAGTGGCGCTATAATTAGGCAAGAACAGCAGCTCCAAAGTGAGTCAGACTTTACCTTTCACTCTATATGAGGATGTACACGGGTTCCGAGAGCAGAAAACTCTGGAAGAGGAAGATGCAGGGTCTATTTCCTCACACCTCTTGTTGGTTACAAGATTGTCCCCTATTTCCTCTTTCTAGCACAACAAAGTAAATATTCCATTCATATTTGTTTTACCGAGTATCACTTAAAGAACATATAGATTTTTAAATTAGAAAATTTACAGCTGAAATTGGAATTCTGAAACTAATGCACACACGCTGACTTCCCTAAAAAAATATTAATATAGGGCTTCCCTGGTGGCGCAGTGGTTGAGAGTCCGCCTGCCGATGCAGGGGACGCGGGTTCGTGCCCCGGTCCGGGAGGATCCCACATGCCACGGAGCGGCTGGCCCCGTGAGCCATGGCCGCTGAGCCTGCGCGTCCGGAGCCTGTGCTCCGCAACGGGAGAGGCCACAACAGTGAGAGGCCCGCGTATCGCTAAAAAAAAAAAAAAAATTAATATAACCCATAATTATTAAATTATGTACCTGAAATCTGATTTAAAAAATCTTTAGATTTAAATTGAGTAATTATCATCCTAACGATGACAAAACAGATTCCTATAAATGAGATGAAATATTCTTCTTATAATTTGATATAAGATGCTTTCATCCCTTCAAAGATGTATCTTTAGTTAATTATCATTAATGTATCATTAGTTAATACTGGGACAAAAGACTAGGCTCTCAGAACTCCGAATTCTGTTTTAAAACTGGCCCTTTAATCTCTAAATGGTCTTAAACCAGTTATTTTTCCATCTTTTAGTTAGTTATACATCTTTAAAATTCAGACAGTGACCACCTTCTCCAATCAGTTTCTCCAATGGCTAAATCCAAAGCTCCTGCTGTGATAAAATCAGAAAGTTGACTTTCTGATAGACACTGTGATAGTAGAAAGTTTATAATAATATAAATGATAAAACCCCTCTTCATAAACAGCATAAGAAACAAAAAACTATCAGTAACGCCAAATGAAGCCATATTAGGAAACATAAGATAACTGTTAGAACGTTAAGTATTAGCAACTGGTAAAAGTTGTGTCTTCCACGTGTAATGAGCTGTCTCGGGCATTAGAGTAAGTATTAAATATAAGAGACGGCCAGAGAACAAAAAGCACAGTACCTGTCCTCAGTCTGGGGCCAGCCCACTCCCTCTGCATCCCCACTCCTGGAGGATCAGGCACCACGATGGTCAATCTCCCATCACTCACCCTGTCCTGCACCCACCTTCCAGGAACCCCAAACGCCCCTGAGGTTAGAGGACAGTTGAGAGAGAGGACGACCCAAGTGTGTGGTGAATGTTAATTTTAGGAACAGAAGCAAGGAGCATTTCCTTTGTGCCTCTTTCCACCGTAAGCTTAGAAATTCAACCAGACTACTGCTAATAGACAGATTGTAGAATATAACCTAGGTTTTAAGGGGAAAAATGAAAATCAATGAAAATCAATGATATTTTGCCTTTATAATGTCTATGAATTAGCTTCAGCTCATCCAATACGTTTAGAATAATGCTCTATAAGAGAAATTCTTTTTTTTACAAAAAGGAATTTGTTACTCAATTTCCATATACTAAAGCAATAAACTCTGTGGGGAAAGGTATGAGATGCGATGGCTACTGCTGCAAGCCAGAGTATCTCTGAAAACATCTCTGAGAGTCAGAAGCGCAATTAAGATTGCCCTCACTATTGTCACCGTGGTACCCAATTATCCAACATTAATACAGTTAGAAAAACTATTCAAAATTACTCAATTTAGCAGCACCTTTTTATTTAATCCAACTTTTAAAGAAACATACCTTTTGTACATACTTTCCCAAATCACAGCCATGCCATGTTTTAGTGGTGGGATTAACAGGCATGCTCCTATTCACTTTGGCGATGTGTGCTCTTCCATTAGCCTCCCTTCACTGGTACAAACAGAATGAACAGTGTGGCTTTTAAGTACTTTTGAGCCCACACCTTCCTTCTCTAGATAAGGAGTAGCTGACTGCTGTGCTATAGCACTGAGACCTAGCCAAGGTCACGCATCAACAATTCCTTCTGAAGGTATATTGAGAGGAACTGTGAGGCCCTGTCTGGATTTCCACCATTATAATCCTCTAACATGACATACGCCGACACGGAGGTGACCGGAACACAGCAGGAGAGCAGCAAAGTAAATCCGGAGGAAGGAAGGAAAAACAGTGTACGGAAAGCACTCTTTAGGAGTAAAAGTCCTCAGCACACTTGTTATCTGCTGGAATTTGGTCAAGTCCTCACATGTATCCGAGCTTAAATTTAATAACGCACAACATGCAAACAAAAGTGATCGCCCCAACTATCAGACAGAAATACTGTGAGATTCAGAGATGACGCATAAGAAACTGCTTTGGGAAACTGTACTCATAAAGGTTATCAGGTTGCCTAAATACTCACATCACTTCTCTATTATTCTAGGGAAGGAAAGCACCACAATCCTATATAGGCGCATGGCACCCCACAGATATGTCAGCGTGTGTGCATGCGTGCATGTGTGTGTGTGTGAGTGTGTGTGTGCGCTGCACATGGGGACCATGGTCTCCATGGGGTTACTGAGCTGAAACACAAGAGTAGCAGATCCTTTGCCCAGAGTCACACAGCCTTCTCACCCTGTCTCCTGGGGAATTTGCATATTCTAATCATGAAATTTCGGCATCCCGCTGATTAAGGCGCGTGTTTCTATGATCGAGTTCAGGTACACTGAAAAGCTCTGAGATCCTGAAAGTGCAGTTGCTGAGAACAGTTGGTCCTCTCGTTGTCCAAACAAGCTAACGAGAGTAACTCTCAACAGACAGTGTCTGGAAACAATTAAGGTTATTTCCGTCAATATAAGGAGCACTAAGTAAACCATATGATCTAACAAGTCTCTGCCTCATTCTCAGGGCTCATTTACTTCAAGAGCGCGGAATACCAATAAAATATACCAGTAAAATAGAAGCAAGACCTATCGGGACACAAACAATTTAAAAATGTTTCAAACTACACTTCTAATTGAGAATCATGCGATATTCTAATCTATTTTAATAGGTCCACTGTTATGATCAGGCTAGAGCACTGTGTTATATTAAAGAGTATTGCAACTATTTTCAGAAGTAGCAGTAAATTGTCATTAGTAACAAATCTGCATTACAACATTCATATGCAGCATCAAAGTCAAAGTACCCGCTGACAGATGGACCACGCTCTCAGCTTACGTCGCGGTACCTAGTGGAAGAGTCAAGGTCCTGCCCACCCCACGTACAGTCAAGTTATTTTCTGTTGTCAGCCGTCTGACAACACCACTTTTTCTCCCGTGATATCTGGAGCACAACTGATGTTATTTGGAAAAGAGACCAGTGGCAATGCAGAAGGAGACAGTCTTCAAATTACAGTCTACTACTTCAACTGGAAGTTGAAAGTCCTAAATCCTAATGCAGAAGTAAACTGGCCTGGATCTCACTCAAAGTTAGGCACACCCAAAGATGGACTATCAGAGATCATCATATGCTCCGTGTTTGGCTTAATGTCAATACCAAAGTTTATCTGCTATATTTAAGTGTTTTAATAGAATGAGTTCTTATAGAGAGATAATAGTATAATGAAAGAAAGTTATACCAACATCAGCCTCTGGACTGGTGCCCATAAACAGAGACCATAATAAGGCCACAGATCTTTTAAAACTAAAATACATTCAATAGACACGTTGTAATTATGATTCCCATTTTAAAAGTCAAGAAGTTGAAGGCCTTTGTTAGCCTTTTCTTGGAGGGTTTAACAGAAAGTTTGGAATTTCCACATATGAACACAATCTGTTTCCTGACTTAGAATTAACATAACGGATTGGAAAGTGAGTTTTCAACTGTAAATTATGTAAGATAGATGGAAGTCATGCTTTAACATAAAACGAAGTACAACATCCTTTTCTTTTAAAAATAATCACCTAAATTTAACTATACTTTGCTTCAATTTTGTTCCAAAAAGACAATCAATTTTTTTTTAAAACTAGATTTCTTTGCAACAAAGTGTTTTTCTCCGAAGGAGTCAGGAATCAAACAAAAGGATAGACATAGTGCTAAGTATAGCGGTAGGGGAGGGAGCGGGGTAAAGTCAAGGTTAAAAACAGACATAGAAAACAAACTTATGGTTACCAAAGGGGAAAGGGCAGGTGGGATAAATTAGGAGGTTGGGATTAACATACACTCTACTCTCTACTATATATAAGATAGACAACCAACAAAGACCTACTGTATAGCACAGGGAACTCTACTCAATATTCTGTAATAAGCTAAATGGGAAAAGAATTTGCAAAAGAATAAATTATATGTATATGTATAACTGAATCACTTTGCTGTACACCTGAAAGTAACACAACATTGTACATCAGCTACAGTCCAATATAAAATAAAAATTAAAAAAAAACAGAAATAGAATTAGAGACAGGGAAGGAAGTTACCTGCACACAGCACTTTCGTGTAGACCATGGGAGGAGGGGCAAGGGGGCACAAAGTTTAATTACAAGAACAAAATCGGAAGTTAGGAAGCAGAATCTCTTACCCTGAAAAATTCCTTAGTGGAGCCAGAGTCTAACGTTCCATAAGCAATTTCTGTTTGCTTAGAGAGATCCTCCGCACTTTCAATGGGAGATACCATCCTCTCCACGGTCAGGAAGGCAGCTAAGTTAGCCGTGTAGGAGGAGATTATGATCAGGGTAAAGAACCACCAAACTCCTCCAACAATGCGCCCGGACAGGGATCTGATAACAAGTACGAAATGGATTTGTAAAGCGAAATGAATGACCTCGTAAGAAAACAAGTTAGCGGTATTATGCAAATATCGATTTATAGGGAAATATTTAATTTTATACTTTTCAATATACCTGCGAGTTGATGACACTTGAAATTATTAAACCTTCTGGGCAAGGAGTACAGATTTGCTAGATTTGATGAGACAGCCAGAGGCAGAACTTCAGATTCCTGAGATTCTTTCATAGTTATCATGGCCAAAGAGTTTATGGTATGAAATATCGTAACAATCAATTTCAAGAAATGTGCAAATAATCTATCCAATGCTCATACTACTCTATCCACTCATGACATAAGTAATCGAACAATAAAATCTAAGATCAACAGCACAACTCAGAACAATGTTGACAAGCAAAATCAAATATCAATATAAAAGAGTATGTACCACAGATATGGCTTTAAACACTGAAGAAACCCTCCTTTTAATCCAGCCAATGAAGTTCAAAACCCTCAAAAAAGGTCCAAAATTTCATTAGGTATTTTTTTGTGTGCAGAAACATAGGTTTTAGATACAGTACAAGATTAAAATGGAAAATAGTGATACTACAAACAAAGTATGACACAAAGTATTATTCTTAATGAATAAAACTCTGATGCTTCAGGGCGTGGACAGCTATGACCCTGTTCCTTTGTGCCTCCTGCTTAAAAAAAAAAAGAAAACTCAAGGAGAACAAATTAGACATGTAAAAGTTTGCCAAGATATAAATTCCTAGTTGAAATATAATAACAATATTTCTGTGACCATAAATTCTTAAAATACTTTTCAAAAGCTTAATTGATTCCCAGTAATTTACTGGTAGATAAACCCTAGGTAGATAAATGTAGACATGTAGATACAGAAAGCGATACATAGGGTATTATTTGGTAAGATTTGGTGGGGTTCTACATATAATGGTATTTGAGTAGTATTAACACACCAGTATAATAACTTTTTCTTTTTTGTTAATAACTCTGTTATGCCTAAAAATTAAACCTTCTACAGTGAAGAGGTAACACTTCTAAAAATTTAAATCATGAAAATGTGCCAATTTATGACCTAAACTAAACCTCCTAAACTAAACTAAATATAAAGAAATATTTTTGATGAAACATAGACACTACATCAAATTATTAGATCGTATTTGTAGAATAAACTACTCAAGCAGTCAAGAAAAGGGGTGAAGCTAAAAGTAAAGATTTTTTAGATAAAAACATCTGCAGCTAAAATAAAAGAGAAAAAGAGAGAGAGCACACAAGCAATGAAAAAATAATAATAATATAATTAAGAGCCTTTACCAGTCTCTAAGAGTTGCAAAGAATGAAACAAATATGATAGAATGGAAAAAAGTTAAACAAGTCTCACTTATATTCTGAAAAGGATATTAAATACATTTTGATTTTGGAAAAACCCTATGTAGACACAGCCACTCTCAAAATGTTCACTATTTATTCCATCACAATGGAAGGTATAATTGTATGACATGTAACCTGTACTGAAGAGGGTAGATTCAGTACCTGCCTACTCACAGCCCTTAAAACAAAACGATTGCATGGTAATTGCTTTTGATACTATACATTTCAGGTTTATTTGTAATATATTTGAGAATCATTTTTATAAGTCATTCTGTTCTAGCTGTAAATTTAATTAAATATGCCAGTTTATTTACAGTGTGTGAGATAACCCCCAAAATTTATTTGACTTGTGCATTATTCAAAACAGAAAATTCTTGAGCAATTTATTATTTACTTGTAAGTGTTTTCAAAGGATCAATTATGATTCTGGAGTTCCTGAGAAATTTTATGCAGAGGAGCAAATTCAATATTATGTTTCATGGTGACAGACAAAAATGTTTTTCTAATTAAAAATAAAACGTTCATCTCTCAGTATCTGCACTAACGGAGCAAATAAATGCACATATTCTGCCATTTCTTTTAAATTTCTATTAAATAATTATTTTAAGAATGAAAATTTTTAATCATTTTAATCCTTTAAGGATATTGGGGGGGAAAAAGAGAAGAAGAAAACCGGAGAATAAGAGTCAACTTTACAACGTTTTGCTCTCATAATTCTTTGGTCCTAGTCTCCACAAAACTACAGTTAACGTATTCTAAACTTAATTTCAGGCAATGACCAATTCAGTTCAATAAACCATTCTATATTAAAATTTAAATGTGTTCTACTCATATAAATAATAGAGTTCCATACCATATTTTACTTGGAAAAAGTTGATAAATATCGTTTAAAATATACAAAGAGCATCTCTAAAGTGATCTGTGGATTTCATACATTATTATTAAGATTTGTTAGGTACTAAGCTGCTCTATTCTTTCCTAATCTAGAGTTACCATCATTGCATTCTAAAAAATGATAGTTTGGTTCATTTAAAAAACTCCTTGAATTTCCCAATATTAGGTAGTAAGTTCAATTGGTAAATGCACATATACCATAAAGTGAAAGATACATATGCTTGAAAATTTTAATGAAGTGAATTTTGCTTATATATATATGTATATATCTATTGATATATATTCTGTGGCCAAAAAAATGCTAACAAGGAAAAATATGCTATCTAAAATTGATACATCTTACCAGGAAATAAAAATGATTACATGTGGAAGTTTAGTGAGTCATGACTCATGAAAGAAATCACAAATGAAGAAAAAGGATAATATTTTAGGAAGCAGTCTTGTTGAAAATTAGAATGTCACTATGTCATGGTGGACCCTGGGAAAACACAGATTGTTAAATGTCCCTTGTGCCCCAGCTCCTATATGTCAATATGTTTTCTGCTCCTAGACAAGCACTGGAGGCCAGAACCTTCAGAGCCCTGGTGCATGAGGAGCGGGGCAAACAAACCTGGGTCCATCGATGGGAACCCAGGTCGATATGTCCTGTGTCCTAAGGAACCTTCACATGCTTCTCCTGCTGATTCAAAAGGCAGAGCATAGTTTGTGGAACCTTAGGATAACTGCCTGATATCTCAGGACTATGGCAACATCATACTTCAAGAGCCTTCTTACCAAAGATGAATCACTTCATTATTATTATGAGCCACAGTGTTCTCTGAGATTCCAATCTGGTTACTATTTTCCTCCTTCATCATTAGAAACTTCTCTTTATGCCTTTAAGTTCAATCAGATCAACTATAGAGATGAAACTATGAATCTTATATGTTTTGTCAGAGGTCATAATTATATATATATATATATATAGTATGTAATAATTATTATTATATGCTATACGTTAAAATTATATATCTCTCTATATATGCAATGCAAGTACCATTGATAGAGTTCTAATTTAGTGCAGTTCCATAGAGAAGCCACAGGGAATTTGATGGAATTACAATTGTTCAGATCCGTAAAATTCATAAGAATGTGCCCTGCTATCTGAGAAGTAGGTCGTTGATAATTTCTGCATACATGATATATTCCCTTTATCTTGATGGGTGTAGTATACAGAAAAGATGGCGGAAGATACAAAATTTTGAGCTTCACATATAGGTTTTTGAAATTAATCACTTCTTATCCCCAAAGTGCTCAAAAACTAACAATAATGAAATAGTATTTAAGAAGCCATTGCCTCAGTTACTAAGATACCCATAGACTCAAAGGAGGGTAATTGAGCCCAAATTAAAATGTGCCGGTAGATCGATAATCATATAGGCTTTAAATGTGAAAGCAATCTCATTAGGAAAAGTATGATTTATTCCTCTGAAGAACCAGACATGGCTATCATTCTTAGTCATGTACGTGACATGAATAAAGGCAATGTGTGTTTTGGGATACATTCATTATATTTAGGCATTCTAGGGCAGGAATTAAAATATTATAATGAGAATAGGGATGTCTGAATTTATTCCATCCTGTATGTGTATTGCTATTCAACATGGCACAAGCATTTGTAACAATCAGCCGTCATTATTACCCACCTATATATTTCTAGATACTTGGAAAATATATTATCATACATTCTTTTTAACCCAGCAACCTAACCTTTAAAAAAAAACAAATTTTATAAATATCTCTCTCATGTCATTTCCATGAGCTAATAATGAGGGGGAAGAAAAAAGAGAGAGAGAGATGAGATGTGTGCAAATGGAGTTGTGTCGCTTTTGTAGTTAGTCAGTAATGTTGCCCATTTTCCCATATACAGGTCTGTGGAGCAAAACACAGATGACTGTAAAATGAGAATATGCAGCAAAAACACGGTACCCCTCCAAGAAGGCATGGAATGATGGGAACCTTATGCATTTTATAGCCTCTCCATGGTGTGTATAATCTCACCAGGGAAATATAGGATCAACGTTCAAAGAACATTGCTCAAATATTTCACAGGCTTACGCCGACGGTAAGAGTCTGTCCTCACGAGTCTTACGCTGCTAGGACAGGTAGTCGGCGGCTGCTAACTTCTTTACAGTGAATTCATAAACACCATGAATGTCCACTCGAGACCTAAAATGCACAAAGTTGAAGCAGGTGAGTAACCAACCTTGGCGAAATATCGCATCCTTGCTGCATAAAGGCACCCAAGGAAAACCAGAGACTATTAAAAATCCCAAATTCATTAGTTGATTCACTACTTTGTGTTTCTCTTCCATCTTCAAACTCCTCAGTGTGCCACTCGTAGGGGCTAAATCTGCTGACCAGGAATAAAACTACACTGACCCCTATGTAGGCAAAAACAATGCACATCCAGATCTCATAGGCTAAAGGATCAAGAAATGAAAACACTCCTGGTTTGGACTTCTGAGGCTTCTTGATCATGATTGATATCCCGAGGCTCATAAAGGGCTTTGAGAAATCGATCACCTCCTCTCTCACAAGGGTGATGGTTAATGGAGCAATTGCAATATCAGCTTTCTGTAAGGGAAACAAAGGAAAATAATAGAACCAGGAGTCACGGTCAGAGAGGAATCGTGGTTACGTTATTTGATCAAAGGGAAGGGAAGGACATCAGGAAACTGGGAATAATCATTTCCCTGGTGGGATCCCAGTAAATACTTAACAGAAGAAAAGCAATTAGTTCCCCAAATATCCCTCCTGTTTATAAATACAGAGTGCACCCTTCTGGCTTGATTATGATAACTACATCTGCCTCTATGCCGTGGCAATCTCTGAACAATGCATATGGCCCATAGGCTTCAAGACAGGTGAGATGCCTGTCTCCATCTGCACATTTGCTTCTAACTTCATCCTTCATCTTCAAATGTGCACAAGGAAATAAGACAGCATTCCTAGAGCAATGTGGGAAACCCACCATCTCAGACATTGGTACTTTGCATGGAAGGCAAGCATTCTCTCAACAAGAGTTCAAACGTAATGACTTTACCTTTGAGAAGCACAGTACTTACCCCATATACAAGTTCTCCAACCATCCCATTCCAAATTTTCGTGTCTGCATCCCTGGCCCCATACTTGCCATCCCCAACAATGGTCAACTTGTACTTGAACCCACAATGCTTGGCTATTTCTGCAGCCAAGTCAACACAGTAGCCCTCGTAGCGCTCATTGCCTTCAAGCATTTCATGATTTTTCTTCATCATAACATATGGAGATTCCTATATGGAAAGAAAGGGCTCTGGTTGATCAAAACAACTGTGTTACCGATCTACTCGCATCCACTCGAATCTTCTGGTTTAATTATTACCTGTAAGCCAGAGACGTTGTAGAATACAGATAGTGGAAAATACGACTGGGAAAAAATTAAGCATAATGCTTCTGATCAAAGGTCCTCATCTATCTTTCATTATGTTTCATGCACATGGCTGGCACCTGGCCATACCAAAGTAAACAAGAGACTCGAAAGCACAAACTGTTAGTATGTCCCCTTGTAGTGCTTGTAATCCTAGTATTCAGAGAGGAATAATGTGGTTTAACATCTGTTTTAGTCAACTCTGGATCCACCACTCTCTTATTCTAAGTTAGGGCTCCCCTGACTCCAAAGAACCAGCATTCAGCCAAAACCCTGTGTCACTACGAGTTCCAGGATAAGGTTCTTGTGGAAATCAGGTCCATGATCAGTGGTGCCCAGACTCAAAGAGCCGTTGCCATAGTGATGTATGGAATCTACCCTCTCAGACTTGAGAGCTCACTTGCTCTTTGAGATAGAATATCCTAGAATTACGCTACACGGATAGCTAGGGAGTAGCATCCCCCCTGTGAACACCATAAAAAGGAAGCATGAAAACATGACTCAACACCAGCCCCCCAATTTTCTCCACTGGAAAGTGGCACTGAGGATATTTGGGGTTCAGTGAGATACCTCCTCTCAGTGGCATGATTGAGGCAAAAATCCTCAGACGTCTAGCTTACATTTATTAAGACTTTTCCAAGTGCCAACCAATGTTCTTATCCAAATCCCTTATCCCTTCTCAATATTGTTACCATAATGAATCTCACAAATTCACTACGTCACAACTTAGTAAAATGAAATCAGACTGTTTTGCTGCAAAATCACGTATTTCCTCCATTTCATTTCCCCAACAGTTCTTGTCATAATCGACATCTGCCGTCCATCTATCCAAAGCCTCGACGTTCAGGATCCAGTTCAATTTTGTCTCATCCAGCCAATATACAGCCACTTAGCACTAGCTATGTGCCAACTACTGTGTTGAGACTCGGGGTTAAAAGGAAGGGAGATCACCCTTGTCTTTCAGGAGTTCACCTTTCCATACGAATACAGAGAAGTTGACAACATTATTAAACCATGGAACAAATCTAAGGACAGAATGGACCCAGAATTGTGTGGGAGTGGAAAGGTAAAACATGGGAGGAATACAAGGAAGGCTCTTCCAGGCTTGCCCTAGGTGTTCACCCACGTGAGCACCAGGTTACCAATTATCTGTGGAGCCGAAGTTCAGTCCTGAAGAGGATAAGACGTATTCTGAGTGCCGTTGCTGTGTTTGTGAGTCCTTCTGACAGAATAAGCATGCAGCGAATGACTAAAACATTCAGAAGCATCACTGTATCAGTTATTCTCCTAAATATAAGCAGCGATTCCAGTTGACAGATATTTTTCTTAAGAAAAAGAACGCAAAACAGAGGCATAGGTAGCTAATTACCAAAATTGTAGTGACGACCACAGTCTTATTCTCAAGCCCAGAAGTATCGTTTCCAGAAGGGAGTTCGGTGAGAGTAACAACCATTTTGTCGACTTCGCTCCAGTACCCGATCTGCAAAAGGGTACAGAAGGTGGGCACCTGGACATAGGACCTTCCTACTGGCAAAGCACTGAGTTATTTTCAAACCCATGTTTGAATCTGAAATTACACCTACACTAACTAGGCTTGTTCTAAACAGAGATGTACCTTTTATGCACGTGAATCTAATAGCAATTGAAAGAGACTATAAAAATAAACAAACAAAAACAATTCTTAGAAACGGCTTGTCTCTTTGTGTTCACTTTTCATACTCTCCAAGGGTAATTTGTGTGGGAGTGATCATACAGAAACATAAATAAAATCCAAACAGTGGCATTTCAGCCATAACAGAAGAAAAAAAAATGTTGACTTGAACAGTTACATTCACATTTGCACCAGCTATGTTTGGTCTCCTGAACCATAATCTTTCAGAAACAGTTCTTTTTCTTCTCATTAAACTCTTTTTCTACCTCTTGTCTAAAAAAAAAAGTATAACAGTTTTATTTATTATATCTTAAAATTACATTTCAGGATTACTTACCAGAAATAAATAGAGTTTATTTAGAAAACATATTTTAAAATATATGTTTCTGGAAGTTGTTGAATCCAGCTATGTGAATATATGTCTCCAGGATTCTGGAAGATGAGGTGATGGGGTCACTAACTCACCTCCTCACACAGAGAGAATGCCTTCAATTCACTAATGATTTACCTTCCGTGGCCCATTCGTTTTGAGCTCCATGATGTTAATTGTATAATTTATTCTTTTTCCATTCTGGTCAAACTTGATATTTCCTGAGAGACCTTCAACCTGCACCTAATGAGGAAATGGGAAAGGAGCACAATTATAAATTCACTTCCACCAGATACAGAGTGGTTGACCAGATGACTCTCCCGGGATGCAAGTCAAGAAAATGACACTTATTAGGTTTCTGCTCTTCAACCTACCTTTGTGTAGTTAGGAAATAATACTCCCTCTTTATAAAACAGAAGGGATAAAACAAGAATGACTAATTCAGTAGGAAAAAGTAGTGGCCATCGTTAAGTCACATTACAATCATTTTCAGTGACTGACCTGTTTGAGGGCCCTTTCTATTTCTACCCCTTGTCCCCAGGGCACAGCTGGGTTTGCCAAACAGTCTCCTGCATTCCCCCTTCGGGAGATTTCAATTCTCTGCTTCCGTAGGTTTCGAAAAGCTTCGGTCATCACTTGAACGGCGTCATAGGTCAGAGCAGAAGTATACTGAAAAGTACCACACACATTTCATAAGAATGGGAGAAAATTCAGAGGCTCACTGTACACTGGCAATCAAGATTCCAGTTGCCCACCATACATACCGTATCAGGGTCCAAGAATTTAGGCACAATTTCTATCTCTAGGAACCTAAGAATGTAAGAGGAGTAGTATGGAATATTGGAACTATGGACTGTCCCTTTGATTCTAAACATTTTCAATTATATTAACATCTCATCTATTTCAGGTGAGACTTTTCATAATAATTGTGTTGATGTTTTCACTTTTGTTTTTGTTTTTCTAACTAGTTTCTCATTAGAGCATCACTTTATGGCGTGACCTGGTGATATGGGAAATTATGAAATTAACAAATCAATATTTCTCTACTGTCTAATGAGAGATTCACCTGGCAATATGGAAAGAATACTGATCATTTGGGGGATCCTTAATCTCTAATTCCACCCTAGTGATGTTCACATAGATCTGCAGTGATCTTTTGAGTGATTATGATACTCAATTAGAAGAACAACCAAACTTCATGATTTCTAGGTCCCCTCAGGCTTCAAAAATCTATGATAGTACTGGTTACAAGCTTATGGTATTCAGATCCCAGTGGGGCAGCAGGATTATTTTAGGAGCCTGGGGCGAAGCAGAAAAAAACTACTATCAATACATGTGTACTAGGCATGGTCAGGGGCTGGATAAGTATTATTATGGCATGTGTATATATTGCCATTTATCTACGTTCGATGCTGCTGTCAATAATGATAAATCCCATTGTAACATAAAAGCTTTAATTACTGCTGAGGAAATTTCTGTTATTCAGTATTTTTCAGTCTTTAGGTAACAGAAGTACAGTGAAGCTGGGGGGAAAATGCCATATCACACTGATTTTGTGACACTAAAATTTTTGACCACACATCCGAAACAGGACCTCAACATTTCCAAATAATCCTCTTTCTTCAGTAACTTGGTTCTTCCACTCTCAAAAGTGACTCTTCTATACCTTCTTCTATACACTTCTCTTTCTCTCCTGCTGACTCCCCTGCCTTCCCGGTCGCCAAGAAAATAGATGCCAACAGACAGAACCAGCTGACCTTTCCACCGAAAACTACCAAGCTCCACCTTCCCTCCGTCTCCGTCCTGAGCTGGCATCGCTTGAGGTGGCCACGCCCCTTCTTCAGGACAGCCACTCCAGCCTCACACTGACTCCGCCCCTCAGGCCCCTGAGGACATTTTGTTCTGCACTTATACTCTCAATATCCCGCGTCAGCCTTTTTTCTCTATTGGATCATCTCTATTAGCAATTCTACTGCTCCAGTATCTCCTACCACAAGTAAAAGAAGAAAACAATAGGTAGGTAGGTAGATTTGATAGATAGGTGGATGACGATGATAGATAATAGACAGATTAGATAGATATCGATAGATATAGTAACTGCTTTTTAGGTCCATATCTCCTTCCAATTTCCACCATCTTTTTCTGTTTCCTTCACAAGAACGTTTGTTAAGACAGATTTTCTAAATTTTCCATTTCACATCACCCTCCTTGCTCTCTTGAAGTGATCTCATTCAGTCCATGGCTTTAAATCGCATCCATTCACTCAAACATGACTTCCTCAGCACTGTCCTTCCTGCCCAGCCCACCCAGTCACTCTCCTGCACGGGACCTTGTTCATCCCCTTCATAGTCTCTACCAGCATCTGAGTATCTTCTTCATGCATTCTTTGTCTACTTCATCTCTCCTCCCCAATAGAACAGTTACTCTAGGGAAGCAGAAAACTTATGTCACCACTGAATTCTCAGAGCCCAGGGCACAGCTGGGAAGGAAGGGAGGAAGCAAGGCCAGAGATCTTGATACTGATTCTATCTTTATGGGACTCACATTGCCTCCCAGTTCAGTGAAAAGATACATAAACAGATAATTGCAAAATATCATTAGAGTGTTATAAATCGGTCCAGTGGTGGATAGACGCCTGTGTTGTTTATTTTTAATATGAAAGATGGTACAATAAAGCAAATGAGAAAGTAATTTATGTGGTATGAATTATCCTCTCCTCACATGCAGAAATTGTTCTGAGTTTTTAATGCTAAAAATGGTAATGTGAAGTTATCACTTAATCTTCGCATGAAATAGTTTAGTTGAATCAGTTTCATTTTATCCCATGAATGAATCAAATTTGATGGGAAATTTGGTAAGAAGAAAGAAGAAAAAGAAAATGATTTGAGCCCGCAGAACTGTGATTGATGCTGTTAACTGTGATAAGATATTCACATTTACTGCTAAATTTTCTTAAGCAACGTCACTGCAGGCCTATTCGTGAGTCCTTCTTGACAAATCTAGAATATCTCCTGGATGACTGCAGTTAAGTTTCCTGGAAATACCTCTACTAGATGGATCTAAATAAAACCCATCACTATTTTTTCCAAAATCTGCAACCTCTTCCTTCAAACTGTACATGCAAGATATTAGCAAAATATACTGTTACATATCCATTTAGGCAACTTATATTCTTGGATTGAAAATGTAATTTTCAATTACTGGGAACTTATCCTGAGAAAATATTCTCAAATACAGAGAATTTTCACACAAGCTATTCATTTCAGTATCATTTGTAATATGCAAAAATTAGAAGGAACCTAGATTTCTGAGAGTAAAGGAACGTTTAAAAACCATGCTTTCTGGGACTTCCCTGGCAGTCCAGTGGTTAAGACTTCTCCTTCCAGTGCAGGGGGTGTGGGTTCGATCCCTGGTTGAGGAGCTAATATCCCACATGATTCGCAGCCAAAAAACCAAACCATTAAACAAAAGCGATATTGTAACAAATTCAGTAAAGACTTTAAAAATGGTCCACATCAAAAAAAAATTCTTAAAAAAAAAATACACTATGCTTTCTGCCTTGTGGAAGTATTATGTAGCCGTTAAAAAGTTCTACTAATAACAATATGTAACAATACAAATAATGTTAGCTATAAAATAAGTGAAAAACAGTATTACAACTAAAGTTTTTTCAACAAAAAGTGAGAGTAATAAACAATGGTTATATCCCTTCAACAAAAAAAGGAAAGAAAAATAAACAAAATGGTTAGAATAACAGGGAGGAAACATACATGATATTTCTTTTCCAAGTATTCTACAATAACCATGTACCTTTTTTTAAAAAAACTGTATTATATCAAAAGTATTGTTTTAAGTCATATCTACTTAGGAAAAGACTTCTTGGAGAAATGGAGATATCACATCGGCTTTTTCCTGCCTCACTTATATGACTGTCTCTATTCTCCTAGAGGAAAAAAAACCAATTAGTTTGTTGTCTTATACAGCAATCCATCCACTGCTAAACAGAAACCTGTACTGCAGTTTGTTTTTGAGAGTAATGATCATAGTTAAAAGGCAGACTCTTCCTTCAGTTACCCTGCTCACATTACTATGAGAAATCTATAAAGCCATCTGCTAAATGTTTCAGAGGTCTATAAATGTTGGTGAACTACACTAAAAAATAAGATGAGGCTGAATGAACTAGAAGTATTTAAGTCCACGCAGTGTGTTATCATTATGACCCAGGGCACGAGCTCACTAAGAAGAAAAATCCTTCCAACCTTTTTCAAATGTTCAAATCTAATCAAGTCTCAAGCCTATTATCACTGTAAATTAAAAGTCACAATCATAGACACAATTCGAGGCTGAGAGAAAATCAACAGATTCTGTATCCGTACCTCCTTCTTGTTCATGTTCTGCGTATGTGGCTCATTTATTTTTCTCAACAAATATATCACGTTTTTGATTGGACAGTTAAATATTTCAGTTTTATTCTACCATTCACTAAACTAGATGTAAATTCATTTGAAGGGAACGTGATGGTGATGTAAGATCTCCTTCTTCGAAAACAAATGCATCATCTCTGTCCTGATGTTCTGTGAAATCCCTCAGCTGAGCTGGAAATTTATATCTCACTGGGGACCATTATGTTCTGTGATGCTATATCACCATCACTCCTATCCACACTTGAAGAAGAAATCTGGGAAAACGTTTTTATGGTCCATTTTCCAAATGTGCTTTTTATTCCATTTCAAATGTATCTTTATTGAGACTTATTTTTCAAAAATAAAATAAGCATTTTAAACATGTTTGTTAGGCCCAATAGTGATCAGATATTATTCAATAATGCGTTACTATAATTACTGATACCTGAAAGTGTAGTCTTACAGCCAAAAAAAAAAAAAAAGAGGAGATGAAAAGGAGTTCTATATACATTTCAAATTTAATGAATATTCAAAGAGGATAAATGGGCTATAATATAAAATTTTATGGACCTTCATAATGATAGCACCTGTTCCGAAACATATGTTACCTGCACGGTGTGAAGATAGAAAAAGAAATGCCATTCAAAGAGGAAGTACTAGGCTTTAGCATTTATCAAAGCGTTACAAAATTTCCTATGAATGGCCACTTTCCAAACATTCGTTGACACTTGAAATTGAACTGAGTATAGTTTAGAAAGCATGGAATACAGCACCTTCTGATTTCTATCAGGGCCGCCTCAAGTCCTGATTTTGCCATTTACAGCTCTGTTGCCTTGAGCAAGTTAACTATAGCATCAGTATCCAAAGTTTCTTATCAATAAAATAAGGAGAACAATGTCTGCTCTACGTCGTAGTAGTGTTGGAAAGGAAGGTGAGGGAGAAAGGAAGAATTCAGGTTGACCTAGTTCACTACGAGCCAAACCTGAGTTGGATAGCTTCCTAGTAAGTCCTTTAAAAAAAAAGAAACAAAAACCTCTATGCAACAAATATTTTTATTCCAATTTTATAGGTGAAGACTGCAAGTTACAAGTTATGTTTTTCTCAGGGTCACAAAAATATGTGACAAAGGTGAAGGCATTTGAAGTAATGAGGGTGACTGACCTTCCTGGTTTGCCTGGGTCTGTCCCAGTTCTGGATCAGAAAGTCTGGAGTCCCAGGCACACTGGAACTGTTGGTCCCCTTATTTGGCAAATTCCACATCAAATGCATAAAGTTACAGGAAACGAGAAGCCGGATGAGTTGAAAAATATGCTAAAAATGCAAGTTATTAACCAGCATGTTTGTCTTCTTTTTTCCTTTTATTACGATCTAACTTGTTCAAAACTAGCTTATTTTTACAACATTTTGAAAACTGCCATCCTGATCTACAAGAGTCTTGGATCCAATAAGTTCAGAAGATGGTTCTCATGTTGGCATATTAAAGGCCCTGAGAAATACTGCAGTAACAATTTCAGTTTAACTTTGTTTGGTCAGCACTGCCCAAACTAATTACCATTTAAAATTTTTCCTTAACATCAATTACTTTCCATAAAACTAGCATTTGTGTAACATACTTTGGGCTGTAAGTTTTATAGACTGATAACTTTTCCATAATCATTTTTAAAATAGCATCAATTATTTAGTTAAAATTATTATCAATAGAATGATATCTCCCTAGAGAATCTTACACAATATAACAATTCTCAGTTTCTCCATTACAAAATTATCAACATAGTCAAAAATGATGAGCTCTAGGAAAAATAACTAAGCTTATAAGAAAATTTTAGAAAGTCTTTTTTTTAAAACTTCTTGGCAATGGCCTAGAATCAACTAAAGCCATAGAAAAGAAAAACATTATTATGAAATACATTATAAACTTAAAATTATTCACTTCTCTTCATTTCAAATTCAACTGAAGTCTAACCTCTGGAAAAGACATGTCTGTGATAAGGTCATCGTTAATTTCCTCTAAGCCTTTTGGACATGTGATCTTTGTAGCTTCACTGCATAAAACTGCAAAATCTTCAGTAAGACTAAACATCACTGGAGGAACAGGAACTCTCACTCATTGTCGGTGGAAACACAAAATGGTATATGGCTACTTTGGCAGACAGGTTGTTTCTTACAAAACTAAACAGACTCTTACCACAGGATCAGCAATCACACTCCTTGGCGTTTACCCAAAGGAGCTGAAAGCCTATGTCCACTCAAAAACCACCACACGGGTGCTCATAGCAGCTTCATTCCCAATTGCCAAAACTTGGAAGCAACCAGGATATTCTTCAATAAATGAGTGGATAATCTGGGGTACATGCAGACAATGCAATAAGATCATCGCTACAAAAGAGCAAGCTACCAAGCTTCGCAGACAACGAGGGACTTTAAACGCAGATGACTAAGTGAAAGGAGCCCACCAGAAAAGGCTACAGGCTATATAATTCCAACTATATGACCTTCTGGAAAAGGCAAAACTATGGAGACAGTAAAAACTACGGAGACAGTGGTTGCCAGGGGCTGGGGGGAGGGAAGGACGAATAGGTGAAGCCACCTTTAGAGCAGTGGAGATGCTCTGTCTGAAACTATACTAATGAAAGCATGTCACTGTCCATTTGTTCAAACCCGTAAAATGTATAACAACAAGAGTGAACAGTAAGGTAAACTGTAGACCTTGGGTAATTATGACGTGTCGATGAAGGCTCATCAATTCTAACACATGAATCACGCTGTGAGTGGAGTTGATATTGGAGGAGGCTGTGCGAGTGTAGGAGAAGAGGATATATGGGAAATGTCTGTACTTTCTGCCCAGTTTTGCTGTGAACCTAAACCTGCTCTACAAAAATAAAGTCTTAATTAGAAAGCTAATAAAAACTCAACATCTGGGCTTCCCTGGTGGCGCCGTGGTTGAGAGTCCGCCTGCCGATGCAGGGGACGCGGGTTCGTGCCCTGGTCTGGGAAGATCCCACATGCCGCGGAGCGGCTGGGCCCGTGAGCCATGGCCGCTGAGCCTGCGCGTCCGGAGCCTGTGCTCCGCAGCGGGAGAGGCCGCAACGGTGAGGGACCCGCGTACCAAAAAACAAAAACAAAAACAAAACTCAACATCTTTAGTAAGCACACAAGCTGTATCACATTTTCAAGGGGGAAAAGACAGCTCCACTGGCAGGAAACCACCATTAACATCCTTTTTTATCATTCTCTATGAATAATAAAAATAATTTTTAATACACTGGGGTGAAAGACTCTTGAATGTCAAAAGAATATATTAAAAACAACATATCTTTGCCTAAATTAGCCAGATTGGCTATTGACCCTGGCTGAAAATCTTGCTTAAGGACCAAGACTTTTACATTCCGAAACTCTAGATTCACTTAGGGATTCAAATTTTCAGCTAAAACGAATCAGATTCATCAAGATAGAAACGAGATACTCGAATCAACGCAGTGCTTGGTTTTGATTCACCCGGAGAAGAGAAAAGGCTTTTCTTAGAGGCTGGTATTTTACTTGTTCGTTGCATGAGTTCCTCCCCCCGATGCTCCCCACTTCTTAGGCACCTTCTAACAGGTGAAAGTGGCTTATTCTTTGTAGCCTATGAACAACGAAACCAATATTTCCAGGGTAATTTAAGATTTGATTTCAGCGGAGGTGACCTGCTCAAAGTCACTACAATCTTTAAGAGACAGAGGAGCCTCTTGAGGGTCATAAATTTGGCAAAAATTAGAAATGTTAGCATACGCTTTTGCATGCCTAAATTTGCATGTCACATGATCATGGTATTAGAGATTTGGGAGAAATCTCAGAGATCGTGGACATTTATTCCCTTTGCAGACCAAAAAATGTGGACCCGAGATGAACCCAGATATCCTGCATTATAATTCAAGCAGTGGTAATGTATTTTTATTTTTCATGGTGTAAGATGTATTGCAATAGCTTAATAAATTATTTTTCAAGTAATTTTTATGAAATATGTAATGTTATCAATATCGAATTTTCAATTTATGGGTTTATTTCAGTCATAAACACACTTTTTTTTTTCTTTTGGTACGCGGGCCTCTCACTGCTGTGGCCTCTCCGGTCGCGGAGCACAGGCTCCGGACGCACAGGCTCAGCGGCCATGGCTCACGGGCCCAGCCGCTCCGCGGCACGTGGGATCTTCCCGGACTGGGGCACGAACCCGCGTCCCCTGCATCGGCAGGCGGACTCTCAACCGCTGCGCCACCAGGGAAGCCCATAAACACACTTTTTAAACCACAAAACATAACGGACTAAATTTGTCAAGCCTCTTTTTTGTTGCATGTCAAAATACTTTAATGTTCGTTGTAGGGGACTAGAGTGTGCCAGCAGTGGGTTTGGTCAGTTAAAACATTCGAGAAGCAGAATTAATTCTATGAAGCCACCAGGGCACTATTTAATGCACAGCACTAATTACCAAACTCAAAAAGATTATGCTATTTCCAGACAGGTCTAATAAGTCTCTTAGGATAGCAATTAAGAAAGTTCGGATTGCTGCTTTAAGTCTTTTCCTGAGTAAAATGGGATTCTTGCAGGAAAGCCATTATTTAAGTGGCACACAATGTCAGTCCTGTGTTAGGGGTGAATTCCTTGACACTGGCAGGCCCGGCAGACACAAGTCAAACTAGGTTCAAACTGGCCACTTGACAAGGTAGAATGGATGGTTACATCTTGCAGGTTGTTGAGACCCCGAGAACCCTGAAAATCCACCTCAAAATAGAAATGTGTATAAATTAGTTTGGCAAATCATAGTGGCAAATCATCTCTATCATCTGCCTCTTTGTCAACATCTTCTTGAGGAAGGTAAAATGCTCCCTTTAATTGTCCCATTTAAACCCAGGCGCCGCGATGGTTCAGGTCTGATTACTACAGAATTTTCTATTTCATCCCGTAAAATAACACGACTTTTCTGCCACGGCTGAGTAAAAGAACACAGCAGATGCTAAGGGCAGGAATTTAAACCCCATCCTATAGCAATGATAATTACTTATTTTCTTCTTTCTCTGTGACGATATTTTCAAAGGGTTGCCCTAGTTTTCGCTTTATTCCTCTTCATCTCAGCAAATCTCTGTTCTGTGCCTTCTGTGCAAATCCTGGCATGAGACGAGAGACCAAGAAGACAGAAGGAAGGAAGGAGACTGCTTTTCTGAGTCTTGTCTTCCATCCACAAATACCTCTCAGCTGAATTTATATTAACACATTATAAAAGCATGGTTGTGATTTTTGCGATTATTATTTCTAAAGACATGGAGAGAACTGGGCAACAAATCCATTTATTTCCCCCACCTCAGACCACAACCACCATTCAGACAACTGACAGCCGTTGTCTGCATTGTTCCTGCATCGCCCTAAAAGCTCTCCTGCCACCAAGTTCTCTTGTCGCCAAGGCAGCCCATTAACTTCCTGTTTCACAACCGTGGTGATGGCTGTCCTCTAGGGGGTCCCTGCTGCTCTCAGAATGAGAATAAACGTTCCTTAATAGGTCAACAAGGCCCTCAAGATCTGGAGCCTGCATATTTATAAGTATTATTTCTCAGAATTCCCCCCAAACACCTCTGTTCAGCCTCCAGCCTTACAGAAATATTTACATTTTCCTTGCACACCACACTTTAATTTCTCATTTTCTCTATGGGAAGTTACCGTCCCTTCTTTCTCCTAATACCTACCTCTCCTTCAGGTTTTAAATTCCATATGATTTCCTCAAAGAAGGAAGCCTTTTCTTACGTGTAGAACTGGGGTTAGGGGCCTCTTAAGGGTGCTACCACAGAACTTTTGCTTTCCTCTATCTGTTCATTCAGAAAGCCTTTACTAAACAGCTGCTCTGTGCCAGGCCTTATTCCAGGAGCCTGGGAGCAAACAAAACCAGTGAACAAATAAACACCAACAAAAACTCCCTGCCCACATGGCACTTACTTTCAAGATGGAGAAAACAATTAACAAGGTAATGAATACATTCATTATAAATACAGTAGACTAGGAGCTATTAAAGGGAAACATATGAAAAAGCTGGAGCAGGGAAGGGGGATGGAACACACCCTAATGGGTGGGAGATTGCAAGTTTAAATAGAGAACCTGCTTCTGGGGTCGTTAAGGAGATGAAAACTGAACAAAGAGCTACAGAGGGGCAGGAGGCTTAGCCTTGCAGATGCTAAGGGCAGAAGAGTCCAGAAGAGGACAGAGCCAGTGCAAAGGCTCTGAAGAGAGAACGTGTCTCCCGTGCTTAAAAAACGGCAGAATGATACGTGCACCCCAATGTCTATAGCAGCTCTATTTACAACAGCGAAGACATGGAAACCACCTAAGTGCCCACCGTCAGATGACTGGATAAAGAAGATGTGGTACATATATACAATGGAATATTACTCAGCCATAAAAAAGAATGAAATAATGCCATTTGCAGCAACATGGATGGACCTAGAGATTATCATACTAAGTGAAGTAAGTCAGAAAGAGAAGGACAAATACCGTATCATATCACCTATATGTGGAATCTATAAAAAGGGTACAAATGAACTTATTTATAAAACAGAAATATATTCACAGATGTAGAAAACAACTTATGGTTACCAGGCAGTGACGGGGGGGATAAACTGGGAGATTGGGATTGATATATACACACTACTACATGTAAAATAGATCACTAGTAAGAACCTGCTGTAGAGCACAGGGAACTCTACTCAGTACTCTGTAATGACCTATATGGGAAAAGAACCTAAAAAAGAGTGGATCTATGTATCTGTATAAATGAGTCACTTTTCTGTGCACCTGACACTAACACAACATTGTACATCAGCTATAGTCCAATAAAAATAATAAAAAAAAAAAGAACTGGCAGAAAGGCCACTGTAGCTGAAGCAGAGGGAGTGAGGGGAGAGCCCAAGAGAGGAAGGTGGAGCACGTAGGGCTTCGTGGTCAGTGGGGTGAGTCTGGCTTGCACTGCTGTGGTATGGATGGCCACAGGGCTGGGGGGCCGGAGAGCAGCAGGGACACAATGTAATTTACATTTTAAAAGGACCACAAGCATGGGAGAGAGAGGGGTCAGTCAGGAGGCAGGGAACCCCGTCTAGGAGATCGTTGCAGTAACCCAGCAGCAGGGCCATGGGGGCTGGATTTAGGGTGGGTGCAGAAGAGGCGTAGTGTTTCCTGACAGACTGGACGTGGGCCACCGGGTAAGAGAGGGCTCCAGGACACTTGCAAGTCCTTGGCTGAAGGAACAGCTGAAAAGACGGGGTTGCCATCAACTGACAGGGAAGGGTTGTTGTAGGAATAGTGTTTCAGGGGATGAAGAGGGAGCAGAGGTGGAAATCAGAAGTTGAGAATGCGTTGATATTAACGCGTCCGTAAGGCAACTTCCACCAAAGTTAATACAAGGTGATTGCTGGTTTCTAGCCTGAAGACGATCGACCCCTTGAAGACTGGAACTTTGTCTTTTCTCTGACACCTAGAACAGTGACCGCTTGCAGAGTAAAAACTCAGTAAAATGTATAATGAATTGATGAATGAATAAGTGAATACTGCCCCAAATTAGCACATTAGTGAAAGAGAGTCAGATTTTAAGTCTCTAGAGTTATTTTTGGCACAGGATATAAGAATGAAGAAATTTAACATTTGCAATTTATATTCGGTGGTTATTAAAATATGTTAAATATTGAAACACATAAGGTTTACTTGTATTTATTGAATAAGATTGATTTTAATTAGGAAGCTGTGGAAGGTGTATTAACTTTCAAGGAAGACTAGAAGTTTTAAATAATTATTAATTTAATAGTCCCACAACTTGATATAAATTATATAATTTCCAATGCCTACCCACGGAGAGGATTTGATGTTACGAATTATATTTTTACAGGCTCTCATGCCTATAGCATAAGTTTACGATTTAAATTATCTAGCAACATACCTGCTACAGTCCGTGACCCAAAACACAATGTAAAAAGAGACAACCGCATTCGAGATATTTTCCCTTGGACAGATGATATATGCTTGTTTGTATCAGGAAATGGTACATTGTTCCCTATCTAGTTTTTCTTCCTTTCTTCTGCCCGTGAAACAATCATGACAGAAACAACCATGAAAGTCCTGTCTTGGGATTACTCTTTACACCTGTCGACACCTCACTCCTCCCGATTTCCCTGGACCTGTTACGCTGTGGCATGGCTCACGGGCAAAGCCCTGCTCAGGCGTCCTACCTCAGGAAAGCCTTCCTACCGTACTGTCCTAATCATGTGTAGGAGCTGCCACCGTTTACATGTATCACTCACTATTATATTTGCTTACGGGCATGTTTGTATCCTCCATAAGGCTTTGGATTATCAAAGGCAAGAGTCATTCTTTAAAAGTATATTGAGTTCCCGGCTGTCTAGTACATAAGCAATATGCCTCCGTGTTAG
The DNA here is from genome assembly GCF_039906515.1 of Pseudorca crassidens. Lineage (NCBI taxonomy): Eukaryota > Metazoa > Chordata > Mammalia > Artiodactyla > Delphinidae > Pseudorca > Pseudorca crassidens. Next base: position 152,899,024 of record NC_090299.1, read on the forward strand.
GATGAACTCCCACCCAAAGGCACATCCTCCACACAGATTTTCAGTACTTTCTATCAAGCTTCAAAGACCATAGAAGATATATCTCCTACCGGCACCTCTGTTTCCAAAGCTGTGCTAAGTGAGTCTTTGTAAATGTTGTTGAATTTTGGGGCCGAGGGTCAAAAAGTGATTGACAGCCTACTTTTTCGGGGGTGGAGGGTGAAGCAGAAAAGAACAGCTTTATTGCTTTGCTGTTCGTGCAGGCTCGTGCCCTGAAAAACTGTGTGTCCCAACCCGGAAGGATTTGGTGAGGAGTTCTACAGAAATTGTTCTAGGGCGGGGTTGCTGATAAGGACCAGGGTGTGTGCAGGGCCTGCGCTCCTTTAATCTGGCCTCCAGGACCTTCCCTGAGTTCCAACCGGTAGGTTCAAACAGCCGCTAATCAGGGAAGGGAGGGGATGCGGAGACAAGGGAGGGGCAGTCAGGAAACAACAGTGTAGCCTTGGGGCAGGGGCCTTGTACTACCTCAAGGGATACACAGAACATGGAAGAGGCTGTGTTTTGTTTTGTTTTGTTTTTAACATCTTTATTGGAGTATAATTGCCTTACAATGGTGGGTTAGTTTCTGCTGTATAACAAAGTGAATCAGCTATACGTATACATATATCCCCATATCCCCTCCCGCTTGCGTCTCCCTCCCTATCCCACTCCTCTAGGTGGTCACAAAGCACTGAACTGATCTCCCTGTGCTATGCGGCATACCATATGCTAACACACATGTATGGAATAATAAAAAAAAAAGTTCTGAAGAACCTGGGGGCAAGAAGGGAATAACGACACAGACCTACTCGCGAGGCTGTGTCTTTAACCTTTTAAGCCTATGCTCTTTGCGGCGCCCCACAAGGAAGGGCCACCACGATCTTTCTGAAACTTGTCAGAAAAAACCAAAAGGGAGCCGCTCTGGAGGGAAATGTTAACAGCCAGAAGGGAGCAAAGAATGGTCACCAGCAGAGTGAACTCTGCTGCTAGGTCTTAGCAAAAACGTTAGCAGAATGCATTGCTCTCTTATCCCCTAAATCGCTTGCGCTTTGAGGCATAGCACGTGAACTTTAATAACCATATGCCTTCCGTGAGAAAAGAATCATCTCCTTTCGCTTTCATCCTTCTCACAGCCAGCAGCAGTGGGAGGCTCCACGATGACTAGCAGAGTGTTCAAAGGAATGTCAGTCCCATCTGAGGGTGAACGCCACATGCACGCTCCATCAGAGGACTTCACTGGCCGCACATCTGGACGCAGGGAAGCCTGCAATCCCAGCGGATGTGGGCCTCAGTCAGACCCCTGCTGAACACAGGAGGAGACAGATACTGATGGGGTCCCCTCCCTTCTAAGCAGCCCTGTTAAATGGTGGCAGGCCCACGGCCCTCAAGCCCTTTATACATGTATCTGTGCTGAATCTCAGTCAAGGTCACCAAACGAGAAGTCACCTACTTTAGAGAAAAACTTAGCTCCGGGCTAAGCTTTAGCATCCTATGGGATGCTTTCCTAAATTTGACGTTGAATTAATAGGATCCATTTACACACCCCAAAGGAGAAAACTTAAAAGTTTCTAATTCTTATCTAGCACCAGTCTCACAACCAGACGCAAATTTAAAGCCAAACAATTTGTGCAGAAAACAACAACATCAACAAAACTTCTCCAGGATGTATGAACATAACTATGAGAGCAACTGAAATGACACTGTCCCTGACTGGTTCTTGCGCAACCTGCACTATAATACACAGATAACACAGATAAACAGATCACTATACATTTGACAATATTCTGCAGCTTTTATTTTTCATAAACCTAGTCTCAAAAAGTGAACATGATCTCATCTCACTCACTCTTCCTCCCTCTGGTTTTACTCTTATCTCTGCTCTCAATCAGGTGACAAACAGAAGAAAAAGAAACCCCTTCCTATCAACATCAGAAATATGTCATATTTGGGGGTAAATATATGCATGTATGTATAGACACAATAAAGTACACTGAATAAACCAGTGAAGACCTCAAGGTGTCCAGACACACAGAGAATAGAAGATGAGTCTGGGTAGCGCTTATTACAGAGCAGTGCATGGCATTTAGCGTTCAAAGTTTCTTTGATTACATAAATCATTATATTTATTTTGTTAATTATGAAAACAAATTGAGACTTTTATCTTCTTCCTAAGGTGTCCCAGAGAACAGGCTACTCACCCACAGTTAGATAGAGATAGAGATGAGGGTGGATAGGGAGGGGGAGGGGAGGGGAGGGGAGGGGGAGGGGACGGGAGGGGGAGGTGAAGATGGTGGAGGCGGAGGTGGAAATGGAGATGGAGGTGGAGGTGGGGATAGACATGGTGATGGAGGTAGAAGTAGATCCTGATAGATACGTACCTTAATTGTAGTCGTGTGTGCTCCAGGGTATTCTTTTTCTTCCAGCGTTGACCATCTCTCTATAAACTTAGATACCATGGAGTCATCATAGTCTACTATCTGAAATCCAGAGACGTTTGCACCTCCAAACTGAATTTTTAATAGGTCTCCATCGGTAAATCCCTGGACAGAGAACATATTTATGTCATGCTTTCTATTAAGAACCAAATAGAACTTAACGTTAAGCAAATAGCTCTATACATTGTGGTTTTACAAATTTCAAAGAACTCATGAGGGAGATAAAAAGCCTATAGTAAATGTTTCATGTATTTTAACAGCCAGTATTCTTCCCCAGCACCTAGCCTCATCCTGGTCACAGCGGGTCCTTAATCAATGATTGTTTATTGGTCATACTTACATAAAAGTTCTCTGTATTATTGAGAAATCTTCCAAGGATAAGAACTGGGTTTTATTTACTGTATTTACACAAAGCACCACCACATACAAACATTAAGCTACTTCTCCAAGAGCTACAACATTGCGTGACGGTTATTCCTATTTAAACTGTTCACTCTCTCAGGTGACATCAAAACCTTGTAAATGAGAAGGGAAGGTACCAAATGCTTTGTCATTATTGGAGAACAATTAAGCATTTTCACTTTAAGCATGAAACTTAGTTTCTATAAAATGTATTAAATTTTAAAAAGCCACTTCTGCATTGTTAGAATGAATTCAGTCATTACTAAAACTATCATATAGTGTTTCCACTGATTTCAAATCTTGGGCTGCCATAAAGTATAGCTCAATTTGGGAGTACATTCTCTGAAAGATGAAATCACAATTTTAAAAAGTCACAATTATAAATATTTTCATCTTATACACTTATTCCTTATTATCACACAGAAGAATTGGAAATATTTTGACCTAAATATGAGAGCCTTTTCTTTGTTGTTGATATTAAAAATATAGTTTAATATTATTTGTGTGGAGAAGGATAATTACGCTGTTATTGGCTCATATTTTTGCTTTTTCTTTTTATCAAATAATGCAAATAGAGGAAAATGTATATAACAAAATGCATAGATTTTCTGTTCTGACCCACGCATGCCTCAGTTAAGCTGCTTCAAAACAATTTCAGTAATTTTTGTTTTTCGTGTATTTACCTCTGTAATTCTGCATGACACATTTTTGTTCTTCTTTCCTAACTTACCCATGTTAGATTTTCTTCTTCAGTTTATACTTGTGCCAGATGAGTATGTAAGTCTCATAAGCAAACCATCTATCTCCTCAGCCATTTTAATGTTCACTGTTTTCACAGTTAAAATTCTGGTTTTCAGAGCAAAGCCAGATAACGTGTTTGGATTGCACTTTCCTTCTTGAATAGTATTTTATTCTAATGTTAATGACTGCTTCATTGTTTTCACTACTAGAGCTTTCTCTATACCTATTCTTATTTTTCCTCCAGTTGCTCCATGTAAAAATTTTCATGTTTATATGGGTAAAAGTTTTTTCAATTAAAATATTGAAACATATCAAGTCATCTCTCTTTTCCCCTGCCTCCTGGAGCCTTCCACCTTAACGCTGCAATCTGAATGGTTCCTCTTTCGTCTGCTCTGCAATTGTTCTCCTGAAATGCCCCTTCCCCTCTTTTCTGAGTAGCTTCTCTGTATCCTCCATCACTTTTCTCTCCTGTTTTACCCCTTTCTTCAGCTAGAGTCCTCAGTAGTCTCCTGAGACGCGTGGAGGTACCTTTTTTGAGACACTGAATGTCTGTAAATACCTTTGTTTTCTCTGACGCTTGACTGGTATTTTGGCTGGGTATAGCATTTGAAGTTGAAACCCTGATAATCTGAAGGCATTGTTCTACTGACTTACTGTTTCTACTGAAAAATACAACGGCATTATTTCTAATTATTTTTTGTCTGTGACCTGCGTCATACTCCTTCCGGCTTCCCACCTATCATAAACTTTAAGATCTTCTATTTATCTCTGAAAGTTCATGGTGATATTTTACGAAAGAAGCCTTTTGTCTTTCATTATTGTGTGTACTCAACAGGCAGATTTATGTCATTTAGTACCGGAAATTTTTCTGAGTGTTTCTCTGATAATTTCCTGCCCCTGTTTTCACTATGTCTGTTTAGAAGGTTTATTAATAAGACATTGCAACCCCTAGATTAAACATCTGAGTCCCTCAGTTTTCTCCACATACACCGTTTTCTATTGTATTGTCATTTTGCCACATAATCTGGAAGATTTTCTCAACTTTACCTTCAAACTCATGTAATTTTACTAGTTATTCTACGAAAAATAAGTTAACTTCCCAGAGCTCTTTCTTGTTCCTTGAATTTTTTTTATAGCAGCCTTTTCTCCTCTTTATGGATAACATATTTTATCTTATTTCTCTGAAGATATTCTTACAATTTGAAGCATTTTTCTCCTGATTCCTGCCTGCCTTGTTTCCGTGTACTTGCTTATTTGTATTGCATCCCTCATGGCAAAGACTCTTTTCTCAAAAGTCTGGTAATGCTTGGCTGTCTAAGAGGAAGATGCCAAAACATTTCTTGGAATTTCTGTGTGCACAGGCTGGGCTGGTTGATGAGTGAACCTCACTGTAAGGCAGTCAGGTGGGCGGATTGCAGGGCTTTTCGTCTGATTCTGAAGGGCTGAAGAAACGAGAATTGGATCCCTTCTGACCGCTTCCTCATCCTTTATCCCCTTTAATGACGTATCAGGAACTGAACTATAGCCTGTGTTTGGGGAGCCTAATCTAGCATTCAGCAATTTCTGAAGAAATAAGTCACTAACAGTATCTGAGGATTTTTCTATCTTTTACAACCACCTCCTTTAACACCCATTAGCCACTGGACATGGAAAAAGGGACATTCCCAACCAAGACTTTGGAAGATGAAAGCCCTTCAACTTTGGATGGCATTCTCCAATTTTAAATGGCACTGAAATTTTCAAGTGCCCTAGAGATTCTCAGAAACTGCAGCACTCTACAGATTCTTTGAATTTACTGATTCACTAGAAATTCCATATGGCGAGGATACCAAGTATTCAGAGAAGGAAAAACACAACTTGAATTCAGATAAAATGTTATGTAGATTTCTCCCTATAGCAGCATGACAGCAGCAAGAACTTGCTTTTATTTTTGAACCTTTTTACATTGGTCAACACATGTTTCCTTTTTCACAGCATCTAATATCAACTCTCAAATTGATGACCTCCTTCTGCCATTATTTCTCAATGTCCCAATATAACCTTCTCCATCTGGACATTTTTAAAGATCACAGCTTTCGGTGTGGCTCTGTGCTGTTCATCAATGGCACAGGTCACACAGGGACTGACTGGCCAGGCTGTTCCCTGCACAGAATGTGGTTCTGGAACGCCTGATTACAGAGCTTCACTTATTTTAACTCTCACTGCTCTGGTCGGGACTCATTTAGGATCTATAAGCCATATTATAAGGGTAAGTTCTAAAAAATTATTATAGTGATGAGCCATTTCATTGCCAAACAGAAATTTTATCTTGAACAACCAACTTCTCTCAATATATGTAGGTTTGAGATTGAATATTCTTTATCACTGGTGCCACTTTCTAGTGAAAACAATATTTATCACTTGTAAGGTTGTGGGGTTTTTAAATCTCTCCATGACTACTGGAAATAATGTCTTGTGACATAACAATCTAATATTCCACAAGCGACATCATAAATCCTCATCTGTATAAATAGGAAATTTTCACAGTCCTATAATGCTACTGAGAATACGCTCATTCTCTGCTTTTGTCACTCTTTTAATCACCTTTTTTTCTGAGGCTGGGGAGACGGAGCCCTCAGTTGCGCAGAATCATACTTGTTTAAAGAACGTAGACCTTTGCAGCAGGGGAGCCTCAAGCTCACATTAATGCCGATCTAAAAACTATTTTGAAAAAATAAATTTCTAGTGGTCGTTCTAAATTGCCTTTGATCATACTTAAGAAGGGAGATACAATTAATCACGGGAATGTTTCAGTATAATCTTAATTTGAGGGAATCTCAATGAAAAAGTGATCAGCTATTCAATTTTCATTGTGTTGCTTATACAGTAAGTAGCAGATCAGACATAAATAATACACAATATATAAATATTCTGGATATTTCCAGGCTTTATTTTGCACCAAGACATATTCTCACAAATGTGCATTTCAAATATTATAGATACTAAGAACTTTAAAGAAATGGGTAAAGTTTATAATTACAGTGACAGTGAGAAACAAGGGGAAATGTGGACACTTAAATTTTATATCTTTTTGAAAATTTTCCCTTAGTTAAAATATACCTTTAACACAAAGTATAAGCTTGTCAAATATTGTTCTATAATTTCTCACATCATTTATAACAATAGGAAATTGATTAGAAAATATGAAATGGAAAGTAAATCTGAAGTGTAACAAATTCAGAAAAATATTGTCACTTCTAATTGATTGATATAATCAAAATATGTTTTTTAAGATACCACTGATAAATGCTGGCCATAAAATTTTTTTGAATTAACAGGCATTTCTATTAAAATAATAAATATCATTAATTCACCTACCAGATTTGCAATGATGTAATGGTACCCTTTAACGTGTTTTCCAATGGTAATAACCTAACAAAGATAAAGAAACAAATGTAAGTAATATAAATGTAAAATTACTTCTGTTATGACCTGATTCAGAAAATAAATTTTATCTACTGTGTTTCTTGATAGTCTACAATGAGTCATATTTGATAAAATATAATTATCAAATTCAGATGATATTTCTCTCAGAAAAAAGTAACCATACATTTTAGTGCTTTATAAATATTATCTTTCAAGAAGTCAATAACTAAACAAAAGTGATTACCTTGGTTTCGTTAATAGTGAAAATAAGGTTTCAATATTTTAAGAAATGTGAAATCAAAAACGTGTTGAATCCCTAATAAGTCATAATTTTATTCTTACAAAAGCTATTTTTTTTCTTTTCAGTGAAACATAGACAGCTGAACCCAGCATCTGAGATTTTATATTCACAATCTACATTCAAAGATAAACACAGAGTTTATAGCAGTACATGGGTTTTAAAAGAATATTAATAAGCATATAACAGAATTGTTATATAGATCTATAAAATAAAATTCCAATCTTAAGAATCTTGAAATACTTATAGTCTAGTTCAAATGAACATTGTTATTTCTCGTTTAAGGCAGCAAAATGTCAGAGAAGCTAATTTCTCTCCACAAATCTAAGTCAAAAATCATGGCACAAGTAGTCATTTGGCAATGCTCCCAACAGTTTTGGACATTATTGTATCACCTGGACTCTCACTGATCTCTATCACTTATAAAGGGAAGTAGGTAAAATGGCCACGCTGCAGCCCTGGTACTGAGATACTCAAATGTAATTTCTATTTTTAAGAAAATAGTCACACTAATGGAAAGCATTAACTGTTATTAAAAATGGAAAAGGTTAGATCCCCTCCCTTACTGTTTTGGCGGCTTCCCATTGCTTTTATTAGCGCAATGTACGAAATCCTTCACATACTGTGAAGTTCAGGCCCACCTTCTCACTCTCTATACTAGAGCCACGTGGCCCTCTTTTTGTTTCTTTGTGCAAAAAGAGCTTCTTTCCGTCACCTCAGGGCTTTCATAGATCCTGTTTCCTCTGCTTGCAAAGTTCCCTCCACACCATACCCTTTGTCTCTTAAGGCACAGTGAATCTCAGCCCAGTGTTACCTCCTAGAAGACTTCCCTCCTTCATCCCAGGCAAAGTCAGATGCTCCAAAGCAACACATTCAGTCAAAGAGCAAGGGGAGGGCCAGATCCTAGAGGGATTCCACCATATGTTACTTTGATAGTCTAGCATGGTCACAAATTTGGAAGGCAGTTAGGCTTATCTTATTTTTTAACTTATTTTTTTGTAACACAACTAAATTGCCTTTTCCAAGAAAATGAATACTCTGTGTTGAAGGGAGAATTTTGAAGAAAGATGTCCTCCTGAATGAAAAATATATTAATTAGCATCAGCTGAACTGAGACGGTCATGCCCCTCATATTTCCTACTGGCATCTGTTGATTGTGCTTATTGGTCATTCTACTTTCATAATCGTGCATGTTTTCCTTCTGGGAATTCAGAAAAAGCACAGTATTAATGGTGCTACCAGAAGTAGAAGTAGTTGAGTTTAGTGTTCACTGAGAAAAAGGAGAAATATGAAGAATGGTCTAGCCTTACTTCTCTCTAAGAATTAGTATCAGCCATACCATCATATCTTTGTTTTATGGAGCCGTTAGTACTGCATTAACAGTAGTAAATTTATGTTAATTTCTAAGTGTTTTGACGTCTGAGTCCTTTCTCCACCTAATTACAACTAGAAATAAGTGTCTCTAAAGTTTTATTGAATGATAAAATACTCATAGACTAACAGCGTTTAATTATATTTCTAACTTTAAGCAATGATGAATATAAAGTTTCATCTCATCTCCATTCTCTTGACAGAGTGAGTAAGTCAATAGTGTTTCCTTTTCTTGAAATGTACCTCAACCCCACTTTCTGCCTGGTAAACTCTATTCCTTGAAGGCCTACCATGATCTCCCAATTGAAATTATTTTTTCTGCAATTTTTTTTCTCATAACATCCTGTTCTGTTCATTCATAGTATTACCATTACTATAACTGCATATTAATGTAACTAGGAAACATCATGGCTATTCACCTTGATGGGCATGTCTGTTCTGTTTAACACTGCATCTTGGATCTCCTGCAGTGCCTGTCTGGTAAACATTAGACACTCAGGGAAATTCACTGAACAAACAACTGGAGGAATCCAAGCCAGCCAGCCAAGTGGTACCCATGTGTGACCCATTCATACATCTTCCCACCCCTGTTAAGACAGGTACTTCCTCCTGCATGCTCTTAGACCACATTGCATTACAACTTGTAATACTGCAGTGTTTATTGTGTGTGCACATTCTCCTTCCCCTTTAAACAATGAATTCAGAAGGTAAAGTCAAGACCCTTACCTTTCTTGGCATCCCTCATTCCAGATACATACAATGTCCTCAGTAAATCCACACACTCACATAATACATTCAAATAAAATATATGTGCAAAATACTGTGTACATTTTGAATGGATGTCCATATGGACATTTATTTAATCACAATCATATATTTGCTACAAAAAATTTCATTCCATGAAATAATACCGTTTGCAGCAACATGGATGGACCTAGAGATTATCATACAAAGTGAAGCAAGTCAGACAGAGAAAGACAAATATCGTATAATATCACTTATATGTGGAATCTAAAATATGACACAAATGAACGTATCTATGAAACAGAAACAGACTCATAGACATAGAGAACAGACTTATGGTTACCAAGCGGGAGAAGGGGTTAGGGGAGGGAAGGATTGAGAGTTTGGGGTTAGCAGATGCAAACTATTGTATAAAGAATGGATAAACAACAAGGTCCTACTGTATACCATAGGGAACTATATTCAATATCCTGTGATAAATCATAATGGAAAAGAATATAAAAAAGAATGTATATATGTGTGTCTGCATATATATATATGTGTATATATATATATATATATATATATCTGAGTCACTTTGCAGTACAGTAGAAATTAACACAACATTGTAAATCAACTACGCTTCAATAAAATAAATTTTTTAAAAATTCCATTCCACTCATGCAGCTTAATATCATCAAAACAAGCAACCCAATCAAAAAATGGGCAGAAGACCTAAATAGACATTTCTCCAAAGAAGACATACAGATGGCCACGAGGCACGTGAAAAGATGTTCACCATTGTTAATTATCAGAGAAATTCAAATCAAAACTACAATGAGGTATCACCTCATGCCAGTGAGAATGGCCATTATCAAAAAATTTACAAATAATAAATGCTGGAGAAGGTGTGGAGAAAAGGGAACCCTCCTGCACTGTTGGTGGGAATGTAAATTGATACAGCCACTATGGAGAACAGTATGGAAATTCCTTAAAAAACTAAAAATAGAACTACCATATGACCCAGCAATCCCACTACTGGGCATATATGCTGAGAAAACCATAATTCAAAAAGAGTCATGTACCACAATGTTCACTGCAGCCCTATTTACAATAGCCAGGACATGGAAGCAACCTAAGCGTCCCTCGACAGATGAATGGATAAAGAAAATGTGGCACATATATACAATGGAATATTACTCAGCCATGAAAAGAAAAGAAACTGAATTATTTGTAGTGAGGTGGATGGACCTAGAGTCTGTCATACAGAGTGAGGTAAGTCAGAAAGAGAAAAACAAATACCATATGCTAACACATATATATGGAATCTAAAAAAAAAAAAAAATGGTACTGATGAACCTAGTTGCAGGGCAGAAATAAAGAGGTAGACCTAGAGAATGGACTTGATGACATGGGGTGGGAGGGCAAAGCTGGGGCAAAATGAGAGTAGCATCGACATATACAACCGAATGTAAAATATTTAGCTAGTGGGAAGCAGCTGCATAGCACAGGGAGATCAGCTCAGTGCTTTGTGACCACCTAGAGGGGTGGGATAGGGAGGGTGGGAGGGTGATGCAAGAGGGAGGGGATATGGGGACATGTGTATGCATACGGCTGATTCGCTTTGTTGTACGACAGAAACTAACACAGTATTGTGAAGCAATTATACTCCAATAAAGATCTATTAAAAAAGTAAAATGGATAACCAACAAAGACCTACTGTATAGTACAGGGAACTCTGCTCAGTGTTATGTAACCACCTAAATGGGAAAGTTATTTGAAAAATAATAGATACATGTATATACATAACTGAATCACTTTGCTGTACACCTGAAACTATCACAACATTTTTAATCAACTATACTCCTATATAAAATAAAAACTTTAAAAAAAGATTAAAAAAAATTCCATTCCATATAGTCCCAGTTTCTTTTGTAGTTTCTCTCTTCTAGTTTTGGAAATAATTATTTTCATATAGGCTTTCAGCAACTTGTATTATGATGAGTCATGAATACCTAAATTTTTAAAACAAAGACTGACAACTATTATCAAAATTCGGTTTTAATGAGAACCTCCTCTGAAATTCAAATGAGTTGTTGGGCTCCCATTTGAACAGAGGCCTTCGGGTTAAAGACAATCCCAGCTTCCTCTCCGGAGACAAGAATCAAGACTCTTCTACTGAAATGTTGACCTCTCTGATATAAAACATTTAGTTTGTTGTCATAACAAGCTAGTTTTATTCAGTTATTCAATATTTCATGAGAGATCCATTTTGTATATCTTAGGCCCTGTATTATTCTATAACAATTAAGGGTTCATCAAGGTTTATGTTTGCAAAATGCTTTGTTTTACAGATTAGTGAATCTAATTTTCTCCTCAAAGCCTAACAAGGGCCAAGATATGCATACTTAATTGTGTATTTTTCCTCCAATCCTATATTATTCCAAGGAATAATTTTATATACATACATTTGTGTATGTAAGTGACATACATAAACATATAACATATATATAATTATTCCAAGGAAAATATTATAAATGTACATTTTCAGCTGGAAAAGAAGCAGAAACCAGTGGAGGAGGCCTTAGGCAGTAAATCCTGATGCTTTTCAGCACCAGCTCTGGTCACCCGCCCTACCTGCATAACATAGTGGATTTTATTTCTATCGTGTGGAAATCACTTCATGGCCGTCCCATCCTGAAAGATCTTAAAAGGAAGCAAGGTGATGTGGTGAGCACAGATATCTCTGGTATCATATTATTCTTTAAAATAATGCACATTAATACATCTAGTTTACTTTTCAAGCAGCAAGGACTGCATATATCACTCCTACATATTTTTTTCATAGATTAATAGTTTCACAGTGACACAAAATCTACCTACTCAGGAGGAAAAAAATTACTTCTTGGAAAAATAAATACATGCTTTTTCTGAAGACCGAAATCCACTCAGACAACAATCCAGGTTTAGCACACCACACTGTATCCTAATGTTTGAAGTACTCCACGTCTTGCCGAAGAATCCATGAATTACTCACTTTTCCCTTAGGACCCAGACTTATTTTCACTTCATGCCTGCCCGTTTCTTTCTCTCTTAACAGCTCAAAAGAACTGAATTTTAAATTTCCATTTCAAAATTTAGGACAACACGATAGACCACACGATCAGGACCTGTATATTGCATACAGGTAATGGTTCGTGTGACGTGCCAGCACTACTGGGGACGCCCTGCTCTTGCTGAGTGAAGCCAGGGAGAAGGTCACCGCTGATCCTTGCAGGGTCCTCCACGGGCCCTGGGGAAACAACCTGCTGCTCAAGCAGCGCCCCGAAACGCTCCCTGCAAACGCCGAGGCTGCACGCACGCGCTCGATTGGGCGCCCTAGGAAACAGGCAGGAGCCCACCTGGTCCACGATGTCGTTGACTTTGTCCCGCTCACAGTCCAGGATGACCCGCCGCTCCTTCTTTAGCTCCAGATCCTGGAAGAGCGAGCGGTAGGTCTCATCTTTCTTGTCATTGTTGATGTTCCCCACGTTGATAGCAGTCACTTGCCACTTCTTTTCGGCAGCGGAATCCAGCACCGCCTGCAGGGTGGACAAGCCTAGGAAAGCAGAGAGACAGGGGGGCTGATGGCAAAAGGCTCGACTAACGGAGAAGCGCGGTGCGAAACTGACACGCATCTGGAAGGCTGCTACTTTTCTGCAACGAAGGGATGCTGACGCCTCTGAAGAGCGACAGCTACGATCCTTCGCAACACCCGCTCGTTGCCACTTCGCATCCAGAGCTCTTTCCTCTACCTGGGAAAACTGTACCCCCTTCATTCGGGCTTCTCAGCTGTTTTCTTTTGGACATTACCAAAGTGTGGTGTTTTAATACCTCTGGGGTTTGGGGGGTTTTGTTTGTTTGGCCACACCGTGCAGCTTGAGGGATGTTGGTTCCCCAACCAGGAATTGACCCCGTGCCCTCCGCAGTGAGAACGCCCAGTCCTAACAACTGGACCGCCAGGAAATTCCCTACCTCTGGTTTTAATGAAATCAAAGGACATCCATTCTTTCTTGTATAGAATAGAAAAAAATATTTCTTTATATATGACACGCTATCATTTCACATTATTATCCTGAAGACGGTGAGTCTATTTTCAGTGAGATGAATCTAGGTGGGTCTATGCGAGTCTGAAAACCAGTCATCTCTGAAGCTGCTCGATTTCCTCCTATTGTTTTCTGGTCGGCAGTTGTTGTTATTTTTTTTTTTTTCCCTCAGCCTCTGTTATATCATTTTTGTTACTGGGACTAATCCTGTAGAAATTAAATGTTCACCTATTAACCACATGGTAGCAGTTAGTTTTCTAGTACACATTGGTTACACTTACTTAACTTCCCAAATGTGAGACCACTTTACTTGTCATTAGTAACTTTGTTTATAGCATCATACGACTTAGGTCATATCGAAAACTGTATTTTTGTTTAATTGGTCACACATTGCCTCATATGTAGGATTGGGAGGGAAAACAACTTGGGAACATCTTTCCTAAAGTTAATGCTGCAGTTTAGCACTTGGAAAACTAGTATATAGACTTGTCTTCCATGTCACTTCAACTCTTCACAGCCAACCCAAATTCATCATTTCTATGAATAGCTTAATGAACAACAAAAATCAACACTCCAAAAAGAATTCAGGACTCATCACATCATCTTCTTTATTGCAGAAAGACAAGAATATTGGACCCTTTTTACCCATAAAATCTGGGGTTTCCCTAATGTGAACACATGACTCTAGAAGCTTAATTCATGTTCTAATCTTTATTGAAATCTATTTACGAGAGCAAAAAATATGCGTATTCTAAATGTTGTTGAAAATTACCTGAGCCTGGAAAATATCATTAAAATTCTCATTGATTCCATATTGCCAAGGGTATATAAGATGAGCCTAGAGCACCTTGTGGCCCCCCCAAAGCAGGAAGCTCTCCAAAACTATCAGCCTCGTGTCAAAAGACCCAGGAGCAAATTTGATGAGAATCACTTTAAACAGAGATGACGCAGTTGGAATAGCAATAAAAATAATAACTGCAGAAGGCTTAAATACATACATTTTCTAATCCATAGATTAGTAATGACATTTAAGAAAAATATCTGATTGCCTTTGATGGATGCTAAGGGGCCAAGCTATTATTCTGAAAACTGGTAAATAAAGGGAAAGAAACAAGCATTTTCCCACCTTTCCTATATGAACTCTACTCAGGGTAGTAGTTCATTAAGGGACGGGTTTTTTGGAAAAACTCCAGCTAATAAATAATGAACGAATATAGATTCAGAATTACAACCAATCTTGTAACACCTTGTGAATTAATGACTCAAGGCAAGAATCGTTAACTGCTGCTAACAAAACAAAAAGAGAGATGCGTAGAAGTTACGTGCCTTCAAATGGGGATACTCAACACCACCTATGAAATATTCATGCCAAGAAGTGAACGTGAATCTCAGCAAGGATCTAGATCTAATTACCCTTTTATAACGAATATATGGCACAGAGTAATATGTTAATCAAAGTCCAGACTGTGGGAAGCTCTACATTACCTTATAAAAGCCTAAAGAGATATGTTAACCAACTGGATATGTGGACCTCACTTTTATCCTGATTCAAACAAACTGTGAAAAAAAAAATAGATGATGCTAGTAATGAATTACTGTTAACTTGTCTATATATGATAATGATATTGTAGTTATATTTAAACCAAGAGAATTGTTCTTTCAAAATATAAACTGAAATATTTACAGCTGAAATAACAGGATGTCAGTTATTTGCCTCAAAATAATGGTCAGGGGCTTCCCTGGTGAGGCAGTGGTTGAGAATCTGCCTGCCAATACAGGGGACACGGGTTCGAGCCCTGGTCTGGGAGGATCCCACATGCCGCAGAGCAACTAGGCCCGTGAGCCCCAACTACTGAGCCTGCGGGTCTGGAGCCTGTGCTCCACAACAAGAGAGGCCGCAATAGTGAGAGGCCCGCACACCACGATGAAGAGTGGCCCCCGCTTGCCACGACTAGAGAAAGCCCTCGCACAGAAACGAAGACCCAACACAGCCAAAAATAAAATAAATAAATTTTTTAAAATAAATAAATAATAATAATTGTCAGGAGCAGGATAGAGATAAAGCAAGTTTCCTCTTACCCTTCACTAATAAAGCTGGCTTAAGTGTCCTTTCAGGTCTTCTTCAGGACACATTATTCTGTCCGTGTTGTTATTTTAAATATTTCATAATGAAAATTGAAAATAATTTACTTTTATTTCAAACTGAAAAGTTGAACGATAAATTAAACTTGAAATGAATTTTGTGGGGTTTTTTGGGCAAAACAACAAAATTAGTTTCCTCCATCCAGTCTTGTAGCAAAAAATACAGGGTACTCAAGAATTACTCAAGGGATAACTTAAACAGAGACCACATGCCATTGTAAAAAATCTATTAATGATAAAACCTCTTTTAAAAACTTCACAGATCACCTATGATTTCCATTCACTGTAAGTAAATTAAATCCTTCCAGGATGCATTCCAAGTCCTTTTCCCATTTTTCATCATCAGTGAAGACAGAACCAAAGTTGGTCATCATGATGGACGCAACAGCTATCAACGTGCTTGAGAACACTTATTAAGTTTATTCAGTTTTTTTTCCAAGTAGGAAAAAAAAGCTAATTTTCTAAACCTTTTTCACTGTCAAAGGTCCTACTTTGCCACATTCCAGTCATGATGCGACTCTTCCTTGTCACCTCTTTAAAACAACACATCCATGGGTGGTGTTCTACATACTACATATTACCATACAGCACTCATACGTGAGCTTCCTTTCTTCCAGGTAATCAATCATTTCATGTTGCTTTCATTTAACTATGAACTTAACCACATACCAAGTTAAAGTTTCCAGTGGTGATGCTCTTGACATTCTGTCCTATCCTTTAACACATATAACAAGAAATTTTAAATATAAATGCCAATGTATAAATGAATCTCAAGTGATATTTCTAAACTTAACATGTGTTGGCAGTTCACCTTGTCCAAAATATGGAGAGGATATATATATATAAAATCAATAAAAATGCATTTAAAGAAATAGCTGATTCAAACTCATCCATTTTATGTATCAAAAAATAACTCACAGTTGGTGTGGATTCTGTTATGAAAACTCTTAGAATTAATATTTTGTAACCTATGAAACCTAAAAAAAAATACATCCATTTATTAAGATGCTAAACTGCCCAAGTGGTACGTAATCAGACGATGAATTTAGTTTCATCGGAAGACACTGAATATTATTCAGTTATCTCCTAAGGACAGCCAGAAATAATTCACCAACGATGGCATGATCTGTCTCACATTTTGAAGAGACTGCTGTCCCATGCTTATTAATCAATATTCTCCGATTTGTTTTATTTTTGGAAGTAGCAACTGACTCTCTCAAAAACTTTCTCAACTTGATCTGCCCCTTTCCTACAACTAAGAGTTTTCTATTATTTCTTGTCTGGTTAGTTTAAAATTAATAGATCATTTTAAAATTTAAAAAAATCACTGAAAATGCACATCACAAATAGTAGGGTGAAATTAAATTATTCATACACAACACAAACTGATGCTCTTAGCCTCTTGGTAACATATTCCAATTAGGAGAGAAAGTATTACCTCTTTCCCTTCCACACAAACTAGCCTAGAAGTATCTTTATAAATACACTCATCCCTTAATTCAGAATATAAACTTGTATGGACACTGGGAATTCTATGTAAGTATTGGTTTGTTTAAAAACATTAGTAGCTGGTTATTCAACTCTAATATCTGCACCACTAAATCAGGACATTTAAATCCGGGTTTAATTTCTTACTATTTTATTGCTTATGACAAAGAGAACTTGAGATATACCGTTGTTCATCTACAAATAGAAAAAAAAATTGGAAAATTAACTGCTCTTTCTAAGAAATATATTTAAAATATATTCTGAAAAACCTCAAGAAGGGCTTCCCTGGTGGCGCAGTGGTTGAGAGTCCGCCTGCCGTTGCAGGGGACGCGGGTTTGCGCCCCGGTCCGGGAAGATCCCACATGCCGCGGAGTGGCTGGGCCCGTGAGCCATGGCCGCTGAGCCTGCGCATCCGGAGCCTGTGCTCCGCAATGGGAGAGGCCACAGCAGTGAGAGGCCCGCGTACCGCAAAAAAAAAAAAAAAAAAAAAATCCTCAAGAATATGACAGGAGTATAAAATTCAGTTCTACACTCTATTAAATGCTCAGACTTCTGGAGAAAATAAAGACTAGCTAAAGTACTGCTACTTACTTCTGTATTATGTTACTTCTTCGAGTGCCTAATTGTTGCTGGACTAGTTACAGCTGTACACCCTATTTATAAGCTGACACTCTCCCTAAAACTCTCTCCAAGAACCATCAGTAGTTCACAGTCGCATCTTAAGCTACTGCTCCTAAGCCTGTGACAAAATTACAGAAAAACCTTCAGCCCTGAAACAGGTGAAGTCTAAATGCCTCAGTTTGCACATTAATAGGTGGAATTAAAAGTGACTACTGCATATAGGGATATTTCATTCGGACCATGTCTTTCTTCTTGAAAATATTTTTTGTTCCATTTAAAATTCACAGCCCTTATTCATCTTTCAGGCACAGAAATTAATACTTTATGATCACTAAATCACAGCAGCACGTCTAGGCCAGATTAGATTAACATATATTTCCCTCATTGACTTTCTCAGGAACATCATAAAAGCAATTTATAATCTGGAAGCATTTTTATGCTAGGCATGATGCCTTTTTTGAACTGGAATCCATGTGCCTTTCCTTCAGGGGACAAATAGTGTGGTTCAAAGTTAAAACCGAGTTATAAAAGCATTAGTTCTGGTTTTACCAACTGTCTACAGAAATGTATGACCTTACCTTATGAACATTGATGCAATAAATAAAAACCACATTTTGATTAAGTCCTGGTTCAAATGTAGTACATGTGAATCCAAAGACAAACCTATATTGAATGCAGTAACATAGGCAACCCCATGACTCTCTATCTCCAATGTGTTGAAGATCCGTCTACCTACTCTCCCTGCCATCTACCTCCTCTCTCCGGAACTTTTAGGAAGGGTGTTGGGTTATCCATTGAGGAGTGCCAGGCTGCTGCCACATGACTTGGATAAAGAGAAGACACCAGCATTCCTAAAGGGTCACACGGCACCAAGTGAACAGTTTCAGCAATCCTCTCACCGGTAAACTTGAAATAGTCAAAAGCCTATACAAAGATCAGGACGCATCCATGTCTTCCCTTGTCTACAAGTGGGATGTAGTCTCCTGGACTTGCTGCTCGGCCTTTGGATGGATAGCTGGAATCAGGAAAGGTTTCACTGGCAGTCCTAGTTAAAAGCAGTGCAAAGAAGAAGCATAGAAAACCTGTGTCCTTTTCATGTAGCTTGTATTCAGTGCAGAATGTTGGACAGCCATTCTCATGCTTGGGCTATTCAAAAGAACATCAATTCATATATTTAGAAATTAAAATTTAACAGCATGTTTACCTGATCTAGACTCTCAGAAAATTAAAGATTATTAAAAACAAATCCTTAAGGTCAAGGACCTGGAAAGAGTGCCATATCAAAAACAGACAAAACTCTTTGAAATTGAGGCACATGGAGACATAACTTGAAAGATCAAATCATGGAGCCTATTTTTCAAAGCGCTCATAATATAGTAAGGGCACAGATTCATTCTCAAGTCGTGTAACACAAAAACAAGGAGGTACTTCCTTAAAGTGTAAGAGAAGTGGGTTAAGGACCATAGGGGGAAAAAAACAGTTCATGTGGTAAATGTATGAATAAACATTTTAAAATGTGATATGACAGCAAAGCTATAACAACTGTAATCAGTAAGAAAAAATCAGAGAGCAAACATGCCATTTCCACGAGTCAAGTAAAACATTACATAAGGGTCTTCTGCCAGTATTTTGAGTTTTACACATTTATCTCTGAAAATAGATTCAGATGAAAAGCCAGTGTGATACTCTTCATATTAAAACATGAGTATCCATTTGAAAATATCTTGAAAATGTATCCATAATGTCAGTTCTGGCTTTAATATATAATTACTTAATGTTATCACTGTAACGTTGACCTCTCCACAGATGCACTTGAACTCAAATCAATTTGTATAATTTAATGATTGGAGATTATCGCATCATTTCAATTTCATTTAATATTCATAAAGTGTTAATAAAATCATTAAAGATGTGTCAGGTTCTTTCCACAAGTACATAAGTCCATCCATCATCATCCAATCCATAGTGACACTGAAGTGTGTCCCTAAAGTGAAAACATCGCCTTGCACCTAGTCAAAGAGTAGAGAGAACTCACCTCTGATCCTTCAATTTAGCAAGCAAGATCCAGGTTCTAATACCACCTCAAACTTAAAATACACAGATGCTCAACTCATTCAGTTATTAATGCTATTTATTGACATCAACTCTGTGCCAGCATTATCTTAAGCACTGTATGTACAGTTAGGTGTAGTGGGTACTGCCAGGGCATCGCCTTCCTGGGCTTAGAGCCAGATCTTAAATTAAAAGAATAAAGCTTAGTCTGTGTGATTCAAACAGTCCCTAGAATATACTGGGAGCTCAGTTCTTGGGTGAAAGAATGAACATCAATATTAATTATAACTTGTGATAAGTACTATGTAGGGAAAGGAAAGATTGCTTTGAGAGAAGATAACAATACGAAATGCACCTCTGCGGGAATGTTATATAAACTAAGACCTGAAGGAGAAAAATTTAGAAGTCTGTGCAGAGATGCAAGGTGAAAGAATTTGGTGCACCTGAGAAAGTAAAAGAATATTCGTGAGATGGGTTTAGCCTAGTGAGTGAGAACGGCAGTGGTATAAGTGGGCAGGAACCAGATACTACAACACCTTACAGTCATGTTAAGAAATTTCATTTTTATCCTCATTATAACGAGGAGCCACTGAGGTATTTTAAGCAAAGGAGCAACGTGGTCAGTAAAGCATTTAAAAGTATTCAAAAAATAGAGCTACCGTATGATCCTGCAATCCCACCCAGAGGAAACCATAATTTGAAAAGATACACACACCTCAATATCCATTGCAGCACTATTTACAATATGCAGGACATGGAAGCAACCTAAATGTCCATCAACAGAAAAATGGATAAAGAGGATGTGGTACATATACACAATGGAATATTACTCAGCCATAAAAAAGAATAAAATAATGCCATTTGCAGCAACACGGATGGACCTAGAGATTATCATATTCAGCAAAGTAAGTCAGACGAAGAAAGACAAATATATGCTATCACTTATATGTGGAATCTGAAAAGATGATACAAATGTACTTATTTACAAAACAGAAACAGACTCACAGACATAGAAAACAAACTTATGGTCACCAAAGGGGAAAGGTGGAGGGGAGGGATAAATTAGGAGTTTGGGATTAACATGTACACAATACTATATATAAGACAGATAAACAACAAGGACCTACTATATAGCACGGGGAATTCTACTCAATACCTTGTAATAACCTATAATGGAAAAGAATCTGAAAAAGAATGGATATATGTATATTATAACTGAATCACTTTGCTGTACACCTGAAACTAACACAACATTGTAAGTCAACTATACCCCCATATAAAACAAAATTAAATTAAAAATAAATAAAAGCATTCAAAGCTTCTGGCTCCTTTACGGAAAGTGGATTGAAGAGAAACAAGTACAGAAATGGAAGGATGAAGGATGAACACATGGGGCTGTCCTGTCCTGGAGTCATGACAGTGAAACAGAAGAGTGGCTAGAAGTAAAAGACGTTTAGATGGTAGAAATCCTATGAAGAGGAGACAAGAGTTAAGGAGGACGTAGCAGAGGGCAAGAGGAAGATGATGATAAGCTCTGTATCTCATTTATCAGAAGGATGGGCAGAGGGCCATCCAGCACACCGGAATCCGTATTTACTCTCAGCTGTTCTGTGTTTGAGTTTTTCACTCCCCATGTGTATAGCAAGGCTCTCCCTTGTCAGAGCAGCGGGAAAGTTGTTGGCAGTCTTTCTTCTCAGTGTCTATAGTTCTGACTGGCTTTTCCACGGAGCCTTCTCATTCTCAGGACTGGAGGCCGGGACAGGGAATCAGACACCAGGCTGGAGCATGCTAGGCTGTGATTGCTGTAGCCAATGTCTCCAGACTGATCGTGGCAGAGGGCTGGCAGCTGGCTCCCCGCTTGGCCGCCCTCGCAGGTAAGCAAGGTGCCCTCTCCTGGTAGAAAGAGGCTTCTGGTTTTCACTTGAACATTTAAAGCAAGTTGCTTTGTGGACGGGCTGGTATCTATTAGGTACTCTGGCAATGGTGGCTGTCAATACTTTTGAGTCTGTGGGTGGATACTCTCTCGAGAAAAATCATCTACGTTCATGTGCACAAAATGTTCATTCGATGTTACAAAGTACACAGACCCACTGAAGCTGAATCACAGACCCAGGAATGGTTAGAAATATCTGAAATTCTATGACACGTAAGTCAATCAGGTCCGCTAATACCAAACTTCACCACAAATGATGCGGGAAACACAAAGGAAGGACCCTTACCCCTGAAATAAAAACTAGTAAAATGAGCCAAGACTCTAATCCAAAGTGTCTCCCCATAAATAGCTGTAGAAGAGCTGTGACAAAGCACAGGTCTGCTGTCAAAAGACCTGAGTTCAGCTGAACCACACGTGGAGGCTCATGAAAAAATCAACTTCTCTGAGATTCAGGGATCTCATTCTAAAGCAGGGTTAATAACAACTGTCCCTGCCTGATAAAATCTTTGCATGTGGAAATATTTAATGTCTATACATTTCTGTAGACGTTCTTATTTATAGATTTATTCAACTCTTACTTAAACCAATTTTCAAGGCCGTCACTTCACTGACCCTGGACTGGGAATATAGTCATCCTAGGGTCTTAGCTGCTGGTACCAGAAAGTGCTTTGTGCCTTACAACTGAACATTCGGGCGTTGTGTGAACACAATCTGTCTCTGTAAATGGTACATCCACAACATTTTTGCTTGTTTGTTTTACTCTAAATATGTTACCCAGGTTTTGAATTGCATCACTCATTTACACAGCATAATTAAGGCAAGTTACCCTTGGACTTCAACACACTTACATAGCCCTATAAAGTCACACGGAAGTATCAAGTGTGGGCACTGAATCTGACCCATTACAAAGGGAGAAGGATATTGTCACTTACCTCTGTCACTGTCATAGAGGTATGCAAACTTGTCCCATTGGTAGTACTCAATCAAGCTGAGAAGTGCTCCTTTGAGGTCTGGTCGCATCTGAATGACAAATGGATGGGTACCATCTGTCGGGAAGCTGGGAGTGATGAAGGATACATGGAGCGTCCCACAGAATGACGTGATGGTGTTTACAGACTTCTTGTCATAAAATCCAAAAATTGCATATACTCCTCTTGAAAACTGGGAGCAGACTAGAAGAACAGGGGAAACAGAAAGGATAAATCACATGCATTTGCTTGAAAGTAAATGCCCTTTTGCATAAAATACAAAAGAATCAACATATTGAAAAATACAGAGAGTTGATATCAATAATTCATCAAATTTTTGAGCGCTTATTTACTTAACACCCCACTTGAGGAATTCAAAGAATTATAAAGCATTAAAAAATAATTCTGGCTATGGGACTACATGAAACTTAAAAGCTTTTCCACAGTGACAGAAACTGTCAACAAGTTTGAAAAGGCAGCCTACTGAATGGGGGAGGAGATTTTCAAATCCTACATCTGATATGGGGTTAATATCTAATATGTACAAATAATTCGTACAACTCAACTTCAAAAACAAAAACAACCCAATTAAAAAATGGGCAAAGGACCTGAACAGACACTTTTCCCAAGAAGACATACAGATGGCCAACACATACATGAAAAGATGTTCCACGTCAATAATCATCAGGGAAATGCAAATCAAAACCGCAACGCGCCATCACCTCACACGTTAGAATGGCTGTCATCCAAAAGACAACAAATAACACATGCTGGCAAGATATGGAGAAAGGGGAACCCTCGTGTACTGTCGGTGGAAATGGAAATTGGTGCCGCCACTATGGAAAACATTACAGAGGTTCCTCAAAAAATTAAAAATAGAACTACCGTACAATCCAGCAACTCCACTTCTGGGTATTTTTCTGAAGAATAAAAAAACCACTAATACTGTACCCTAATGTTCATAGCAGCATTACTCACAATAGCCAAGACATGGAAGCAACCTAAGTGCCCATCAATAGATGACTGGGTAAAGAAGACGTAGTGTATGTACACAAGGGAATATTACTCAGGTATAAAAAGTTAAAAAAGAATAAACTCTTGGATAGATCTGAAGGATATTGCGCTAAGTGAAATAAGTCAGACAGAGAAGGCAAATCGTGTATGCTTTTATTTCTATGCGGATTCTAAAAAACGGACAAACAAAAAAGAATAAACATAACAAAACAGAAACGGAGTCATAAATACAGAGGACGAACAGATGGTCACCAGAGAGGAGGTGAGGGGGTGAGTGCAACAGGTGAGGGAGCTGGAGAAGGACAAACTTCCAGTTTCAGAATAAATCAGTCACGGGAATGAAACGTACGTTGTGGGGAATATAGTCAATAATACTGTGTATGGTGACAAACAGTAACTAGACCTATCTTGGTGATCATTTTGTAATATACAGAAATAACGAATCATTGTGTTGTGCACCAGGAACTAACAGAGTGCTGTTGGTCACTTACACTTCAAAAACAATACTGATGTGTATAAAATGGATGACTAATAAGAACCTGCTGTATAAAAAAAAATAACATAAAATAAAAAAAAAAAACCAACAAGCAAACTCACAGAAAAAGAGATCAGATTTGTAGTTATCAGAGGTGAAGGCTGGGGGAGAAGAAACTGGATGAAGGTAGTCAAAAGGTACGAAATTCCAGTTCTACATGATAAATAAGTACTAGGGATGTAATGTACCACGTGATAAATGTAATTAACACTGCTGAATGTTATATATGAGAGTAGTTAAGAAAGTAAACCCTAAGACTTCTCATCACAAAGAAAAATTTTTGAATTTTTCTTTTATTTTGTATCTATATGAGATGAATGTTCACTAAACTTATTGTGATGATCATTTCATGACGTATGTAAGTCAAATCATTCTGCTTCATGCCTTAAACTTATACAGTGCTGTATGTCAATTATAACTCAATAAAACTGGAAGAAAAAAAAGAATATATACACATTCTTATTTAACAAGCCATGTAAGTATAAACATATTTTAGGACAGCCCCATAAAAAAAAGAATACAAGTAAAAATCATTAGTTATAAAGAACAAACTGCAATTACCTGGGATTTATACATATTCATAATAACTCATTCCTTGTATTATCTGATATTTTTTAAAGGCTTTATCATGCTAATAACGCTTTTATATACAAGATCGGCGCGCTCATGAAAAGTTCTAATGCTGAGCAAAACCTCTTTAAGAGAAGATGGATGCAGGGCTGGTACCACACACAGAAACATGTCACCCAAAAGGGACATCTCTCACCTTGAGAAACGCAGTCAAGGAGCAATTGTGTGAAGCTCAGAACTCCTATTTTTTTAAGCTTTCCCACGGACTTAACTCATCCCATGTGTTCTACTCCATGCAACACAAAGAATATTATCAAAATACTTTGGCATAGAATCATCATTCTTTAAAAAAAAAAAAAAAAAGACAATATTCTATTTGGAAGTCCCCACCACTCCCACGATCCCTTGTTCTCTACCAGTACTTGTATTTCAGTGAAGGACCTTCTCCCAATCCCTCCGCCACAGTCAGACCATCACTAAGTCATGGTCATTCTAATACCTAAATATACTCAAAGGTGGTCCCCTTATTTCTCTCTCCATACCAACCATCCTAGTTCACTGATAGCATATACCATGTATCTTGGGCTTGCCTTGTGGCCTGGCATGGTACATGAACTCATTTATTTCTTATGCTAACCCTCGAGGTAGGAAAGATTATTATTCCCAAATTACTGATAGGAAAATTGAAACATAGGGAGATTAAGTGACTTACCCAAAGTCAGACAGCTAGTAAGAGATGCTGTATTCAAACCCAGACAGGCAGATTCAGAGTCCACACTCTTAACTAATGGATAATATTGTGTCCCTAACTCGGATTACTGGAATACCTACCCAACTTTCCTCCTTCAACCAATTATGCCCCTTCCATTCACTTCTCCACAATATAACCAGAATAATTTTTTGAAACACAAATTTGATCCTATCTCTCTGAGAAGTAAGGGTGCTTTGTCCAAGAATAAACCCTGCAATGCACAATACAAACCACACATGGCACAGCGCTTAAGACAACCAAGTCAGGTCAACCACATGCTTTGAGGGAATGAATAGCTGATATTTTTAAATCTCAAAGTTCATTTCGATCCAAAACATGAAAGTCAGCTCTCCAGTGACATAATCTAACAGCCCAAAACATAATACCAGGCAACCTTGTAAATTTATTAAATCTCATTTAAAGGATAAGGCCAATACTATCATATTTCATTTTATTTTACTCACAAAAATAAATGGTCTATAGAAAAAGTAGATTTGTTTAATGAATAAGAGCATTGCTAAAATACATAGATTTGAATAGCCAATTGCAGACAATCAATAAATGATGGGCAATAATTTTTAATGACTATCATGTGATATGAAATGAAAGGAAAGCCAGATTGGCCAGTTCTCTGAGTGGCCCTTATTCATCAGATGTTTCAATTTTCCTCTAAATATTTATCAATCTTCAACTCACTTCTGCCTTTCTAACATAAGATGTTTCCTGGGATTTCTAGGTTATGTCTGTGTAATGGTCGACCGACGTCTTTACTAACAACCTTCTGCAGAACAGACTAATACGTCTCAGAAAACAGCTGTACGTATTTCTTTACATTTACTCTAATACTTTAACATAAAGCAAAGATGAGATTCCCGGCTTTTATTCATATTTATGTTTTTGTCCTCATCTGAGAACAGATGTTGAAAACCACCTTTAATGTGTTTGACTCTGCTCATTCCTGACTTACATGAAAAATCCCTTTCACTGTTCAAACCCTTCTGGGCAAACTCCGCTGTGATTTCTTATTTTATGCACGGATGTATGCATCCTGACGTGCATATCTTAAATCTTAAGCTTGTTCAGAAATTGTTGACTCCATAGGACGTATAAAAATGAGAAGTTGCTCTAAAATGCTCTCTGGGTCTGTTTTATTTCATTTCCTGCAAAGTGTTGGCATGTCGTCTAAAAACTATAGGGATATCAGGCAATATGATTTATTAATGAGACCTCCACATCCATCCTCAGTGAAATCGCCTGGTAAAGGAAGGCACTGTTTGAATACACAGTCTGAATAAGAAGCCATATCTTTCATTTCCCATTTGTTCTAGACTCTGGAGTGAGTTGTCAAGGGGCCTCCTGGCTGTCGTGACCATCTGGAAACACCTGCCGTTGGCCCAAGCATGGGCACGAGCTGCACAAGACTTCATCAGAAATGAAAATTCACCTAACTCAGAAGGCACCTTTTTGCATGCAGTCCAGCTAATTCTCCAATGACCATAATTGTGGAACCATGGCCGTCCCCCTCCTGACTATCTCAGCCACCTCTCAGCCTTTTCCCCTTGCCCGTTATCTCATCAGGGCACATATTCAATTGTCCACTTGCCTACAGCTTCTATTTTCCTAGATATCTGTCTCTGTGTCGCTTTACCACACACACAATGAACAGCCATTTGGTCGGCATTGCTCACCTACCCTGACCTCATGTCTGTCATTCTCCCTGTCCCCTCAAATGATAAGTATATCATTGCGTTTACACCCAGGACTCAGTCAGAATGCTGACCTGAGCTAAGGTATTTTGCTTACCCAGTTTGCAGTGACCATCTCAGGATGAAAATCTGAGCGTTGTATTCCTAACACTCCATCCCCCAAGTACCAGCGTGTTCGCGTGCTAATGCTGACCTTCTCCCCAATACAGCACAGATACAAGATCCTACTGACCTGAGACACAAGAACATTAGTTCTCTACTTTGAAAGGACTCCTCCTCTGATTAGAAATGAAATTACTCTTTTTCATCTCTACCTTATTCTCCAGCAATACTCCAAAATTCAAAGTCATTTCCCTAACTTATATCCATCCTCAAAGAAGGAAGATTTACTAACACTAGCAATATTCAAATGATGTGTCATAGCTCTGGAAACAGTTTCAAAAGAAAACTTTCTAAAATGAGTTAGATAATATCACACCCCATATATCGTCACCTTGTTCTGTGTCACCTCTGGGGGCAGAGGAAGGAGGAGAAAGCTCTCAGTTTCACCTCTAGATTCATGGCCCTATGAAACACTATTACAAATTTCTGAATAATTATGTTAATTAGTATTAGATTTGCATGTATGTCTTAAAACTCTAAGCTAAATGTAAGGTTGTTCTCACTGAGTACGACTTTAATTAAATATTTAATATCAACTTTGAGAAACTCAGCAAAAGCAGGTCCTTTTAAAAGATACTTTAGGGCAAACAGCAGAAATGACCATCTCCTGGGTGTAGATAACTTGCTGATTATTCCACTTTTTATTACAAGCCCAGGTGATAAAAGCCAATAGCAATGCTGATGCGGTGCCTCCAAGTCACATCTTTTTCTCTCGGGTCATTCTGCTTATTGGTGCTGCTAACGTAGCACACTCCATACAGTCTGGAGAACCCTGCATGGTTATTAAGTAGAAAGAGAGAAGAATAGAGCCTGATGTATTTTTGTTTAACATTTTTTTATATTTAGAAGTTGCCATTCACTGCTGTGAGACCCACAGTCTGCTTCCTAAGCAGGAACGGTGCTTTGCAGTTTGTGCAAAGTCTTGTGAAAGCTTCATCACCAAGCAATCCTGAGCTCAAAATTTGGAGAGCGAAGAAAATCTCTCTCATCGTTCATCACACAACTTCTGGCGTCATCTCCTTGTAAACAGTGACCCCAATTTTACTACCGAAATCTCCCTTAAGATCCCCGAGTCACTAAACCTAATAATTTTTTCTCAGATCTAGCTTTCTTGGCCCCTTTGAATTTATTAATCAAAAACTTGATTCTATGTTTCCATACAAAATTTAAAATTATTTGTTCTCGTTCTATGAAAAACGCCATGGGTATTTTGACAGAAATTGCCCTGAACCTACAGATTGCCTTGGGTAGTATGTTCATTTTAACAATACTAACTCTTCCAGTCCAAGAACACGATGTATCTTTCCATCTGTTTGTGTTGACTTCAATTTCTTTCATGAGTGTCATACAGTTTTTTGTGTACAGGTCTTTTACCTCTCTGGGTAGGTTTATTCTTAGGTATTTTATTCTTTTTGATGTGCTGGGGTTCAACATCACTAATCGTCAGGGAAATGCAGATCAAAACCACCATGAGATATCACCTCACACCTGTCAGAGTGGCTGTCATTAAAAAGAATGCAAATAACAGGTATTGTTGAGGACGTGGAGAAAAGGGGACCCTCATACACTGTGGGTAAGAGTGTAAATTGGTGCAGCTGCTGTGGAAAACGACATGGAAGCTTCTCAAAAAAACTAAAAATAGAACTACCATATGATCCAGCAATTGCACTCCTATGTATATATTCAAAAAAAACCCAAACAAACAAAAACACTCATTCAAAAAGATACGTGCACCTTGTTCATAGCAGCATTATTCACAATTGCCAATATATGGAAGCAACTTAAGTGTCCATCATCAGATGAACAGATAAAGAAGCTGTGGTACATATATACAATTACTCAGCCATAAAAAATGAAATGTTGCCATTTGAAGCAACATAAATGGAATTGGAGGGCATTATGCTAAGTGAAATAAGTCAGACAGAGAAAGATAAATACTGTATAATATCACTTATAGTGGAATCTAAAAATACAACAAACTAGTGAATATAACAAAGAAGAAGAAGGCTCACAGATGTAGAGAACAAACTAGTGTTTACCAGTGAGGAGAGGGAACGGTGGAGGAGCAATACAGGGGCAGGAGATTAAAAGGTACAAACTATTAGGTATAAAATAAACTACAAAGGATATTTTGTACAACATGGGAACTATAGCAAATATTTTATAATAACTACAAGTGGAGTATAACCTTAAAAAATTGTGAACTACTGTACTGTACTCCTGTAACTTATATAATACGTCCATCAACTGTATTTCAATTAAAAGAAAAATATCTGGCCAAAAAGAAAAAAAAACAACTTGCTTCTAGAAATGCTCTCTCTTTCCACTGCTACTAGCAGTGCTCTCGTCCAATTCCTTCCCCACATGGCTACCAAGTAAAATGATATCATCTTGGTGCCCTTGCTCTCCCTATAATTACCTTTCACTCTTTCCCCCTATATCCCAAATTAAATCTATCCTTAGAGGTTTCATCCCTTTAAACAAGGCTAAGTTCAACTTTTTATGCATGCTTCCCAAACCTTCATATCACCTCTGTTGTCTCCCTTTATCTATTTATTTACTGAACAACTTATACTGTAAACATTCAGCGTGACAAGCATGGGGTTAAGTTTAGAAAATGCCACAGGATAGATACAGTACATTCTCTTTTTTAAAGTATAGTTGATTTACAATATTAGATTGCTTTCAGGTGTATAACATAGCGGTTCAGCATTTTTATAGATTATACTCCATGTAAAGTTATAAAATAATTGCTATATTTCCTTGCACAGTACAATATATCCTTATTGCTTGTTTACTTTATACATAGTAGTTTGTATCTCTTAATCCCACACACCCATCTTGGCTGCCACCCTTCCCTCTCCCCACTGGTAATCACTAGTTTGTTCTCTATAACTGTGAGTCTGTTTCCATCTTATAATATGCATTCATTTGTTTTGTCTTTTAGATTCCAAATATAAGTGATAACATACAGTATTTGCCTTTCTCTGGCTGACTCATTTCACTAAACATAGTACCCTCTAGGTCCATCCATGTTGCTGCAAATGGCAATATTCCATCTTTTTTATGGCTGAGTAGTATTCCATTGTGCGTGTATATCTATATCTCTATATATTCCGGTATATAGATATATATACACCACTTCGTATTTATCCATTTGTCTGTTGATGGACACTTAGGATGCTTCCATATATTGGCTATTGTAAATAATGCTGCTATGAACATTGGGGTTCATGTATCTTTTCAAATTAGTGTTTTTGTTTTCTTTGGATATATACCCAGGAGTGGATCATATGGTAGCTCTATTTTTAGTATTTTGAGGAACCTCCATACTGTTCTCCATAGTGGCTGCAGCAATTTACATTCCCACCAACAGTGCAAGAGGGTTCTCTTTTCTCCACATCTTCACCAACATTTGTTATTTGTAGACTTTTCAAAGACAGACATCCTGGCAGCTGTGAGGTGATATCTTATTGTGGTTTGACTTGCATTTCCCCATTGATTAGTGATGTTAAACATCATTTCATGTGTCTATTGGCCATCTGTATGTCTTCTTCTGTATGTCTTCTGCCCATTTTTTAATCAGGTTGTTTGTTTTTTTGAGTTGTATGAGTTGTTTATATATTTTGGATATTAACCTCTATTCGGTCATATCATTTGCAAATATTTTCTCCCATTCTGTGTGTTGTCTTTTCATTTTGTTGATGGTTTATTTTGATGTGCAAAAACATTTAAGTTTAATTAGGGCCCATTTGTTTATCTTTCCTATTGTTTCCTTTGCCTTGGAAGACAGATCCAAAAAATTATTGCTACTATTTGCATTAAAGAATGTTCTGCCTATGTTTTTCTTCAAGGAGTTTTATGGTTTCAGGTATTACAGTTTAATCTTTAATCCATTTGGGGTTTATTTTTGTATATGGTGTAACTTTTCTAATTTAATTCTTTTACATGTAGCTGTCCAGTTTTCCCAGCACCACTTATTGAAGAGACTGTCTATTCTCCATTGTATATTTCTGCCTTCTTTGTCATATGTTAATTGACCATAGGTGTGTGGGTTTATTGCTGGGCTCTCAACTCTGTTCCACTGATGTACAGATCTGTTTTTGTGCCAGTACCATGCTGTTTTGGTTATTGTAGCTTTGTAGTATAGTCTGACATCAGGAAGTGTGATACCTCGAGCTTTGTTCTTTTTTTCTCAAGATTGCTTTGGCACTAAGGGTCTTCCATATAAATTTTAGGACAATTTACTCTAGTTCTGTAAAATATGACATGGGTATTTTGCTTGGGATTGCATTAAGTCTGTAGATTGCTTTGGGTAGCATGGACATTTTAACAATATTAATTCTTCTAATCCAAGAGCAAGAAATACCTTTCCATTTCTTTGTATCATCTTCAATTTCCTTCATCAATGTTTTATAGTTTTCAGAGTATAGATCTTTCACCTCCTTGGTTAAATTTATTCCTAAGTTTTTGAGGGTTTTTTTGATGTGATTTCAGTGGGATTGTGTTCATGCTTTCTCCTTCTGATAGTTCATTATCAGTGTATAGATAAGCAACATATGTCTGTATATTAATCTTGTATCCTGCAGTTTTGATGAATTCATTTATTAGTTCTCATAGTGTTGGGGTGGAGACTTTAGGGTATTCTACATATAGTATTATATCATTTGCAAACAGAGACAGTTTTACTTCTTCCCTTCCCAGTTGGATGCCTTTTATTTCTTTTTTTATCTGATTGCTGTGGCTAGGACTTCCAATACTATGTTAAGTAGAAGTAACGAGAATGGGCATCTTTGTCTTGTTCCTGATTTTAGAGGAAAAGCTCTCAGTATTTCACTGTTGAGTATGATGCTAGCTGTGCGTCTGTCATAAATGGCCTTTATTATGTTAAGATATGTTATCTCTAACCTATTTGGATGAAAGTTTTTATCATGAATAGACGTTGAATTTTGTCAAATGCTTTTCCTGTGTCTATTGAAATGAACATGTGATTTTTATCCTTTATTTTGTTAAGGTGGTGTATCACATTGATTGATTTCTGGATATTAAACCATTCTTACATCCCTGGAATAAATTCCACATGATCATAGTGTATGGTCTTTTTTTATATATTGTTAAGTGTGGTTTGCTAATATTTTGTTCAGGATTTTTACATCGATATTCATTAGAGACGTTGGCCTGTAATTTTTTTTTGTAGTGTTTTTGTCTGGTTTTAGTATCAGGGTAAATTAATGGTGACCTCATAGAATGAATTTGGGAGTGTTCCATTCTCTTGAATTTTTTGTAGTAGTTTGAAATAGATAGGTATTAGCTTTTCTTTATATATTTGGTAGAATTCCCACTGTGAAGCCATTTAGTCCTGGACTTTTGTTGGCCTGGAGTATTTTTTTAACTGCAGTTTCACTACTAGTGATCAGTCTGTGTAGGTTACCTATTTCTTCCTGATTCAGTCTTGGAAGATTGTATGTTTCTAGAAATTTGCCCATTTATTCTATGTTGTCCAATTTGTTGGCATATAACTGTACAGAGTATTCTCATGATTTTTTGTATCTCTGTGATATTAGCTGTTATTTCTCCTCTTTCATTTCTTATTTTGTTTACTTAGGTGCTCTTTTTCTCTTGATGACCCGGGCTAAAGGCTTATTAATTTTGTATATCTGAAAAAAAAACCAAAAACAAACAAACAAAAACTCGTTGATTCATTTCTATTGTTTGTTTGTTTGTCTCTATTTCATTTATTTCCTGTCTGATCTTTCTTATTTCCTCCCTTATTCTGACTTTGGGCATTTATTGCTCTTCGTTTTGTAATTCCTTTAGATGGTAGATTAGGTTGTTTATCTGAGATTTTTCTTGTTTCTTAAAGTAGGCCTACATCACTATAAACTTCCCTCTTAGAAATGCTTTCGCTGCATACCCTAGATTTTGTGATATGTTTACATTTTCATTTGCCTCAAGGTATTTTCTGATCTCCTTTGATTTCTCCAATGATCCATTGATTTTTTTTTTGGCGGTACATGGGCCTCTCACTCTTGTGGCCTCTCCCGTTGCGGAGCACAGGCTCCAGACACGCAGGCTCAGCAGCCATGGCCCAAGGGCCCAGCCGTTCTGCGGCATGTGGGATCCTCCTGGACCGGGGCATGAACCCGTGTGCCCTGCATCGGCAGGCGGACTCCCAACCACTGCGCCACCAGGGAAGCCCAGTAGGTATATTTCTGATGTGTCTGTGGGAGGAGTTGAGCTCCACGTCCTCCCACCCCTTCTGCCATCTTGATCTCAACCTCATATAGTACAGCCTTAGCTGGAGTTGACAGCTTAACTTCAACCCCTCACCCTCCCGTGCCGCCCTGGAGAACTTCTAACTCTATATCATTCCAACTAATTCCATACAAAAAGGAAAGAAAACCCTGAAAACATTATCCTACAAACCATGTCTTCGTACTGATTTTTTTTTCCTTTCTGCTCATGGCACCATAACACTTGCCATCACTGATTTTTGATATTTCAGAATAATTAATTCATTACTCCCCTTGTCCTGATCATGGAGCCTATAGCCATCTCTGTTTTGTGCTATGACACTCATTCCACATTAATCACGTGTTTTTAAGAACCTCCAAGGTTACTGTTCTGGGTATGGGGAGATAGCTTTTAAGCGTGCCAGGTAAGGTCTCTACTTATATACAGCTTGTGTGGTACACTTCTTAAGTGTCTCTTGCATCCGTGCCTTCATTTTCTTTCTCTTGGTTTCTTCCCCACTTCCTCTATCAACTTCCTGCAATTCATGCTCTTGTCGTACGAGTCTTCCTGAACCACCACATAAAAGGCGTTCTTCCAGGATCATCTTCAAACTGTTTTCCTTCTTTTTTTTACATTCTATCTCTTAATGGTCTCATCTTAAAGGCCAAATTCCATTTTCCTGTGCAAATGTTTCCCAAACCTGAACCACTACAATTGTCTCCCTTTATCTATTTATTTACTGAGAAAAGATATACTGTAAATGTATTGTATATTATTATGTAGCAAATATACTATATAGTGTGTGTGTATACATAGTACAAATATATACTGTAAATATACTGCGTATGATTGATTTTTTTATTTTTTTAATGCATTTACTTATTTATTTTTGGCTGCTTTGGGTCTTCGTTGCTGAGCGTGGGCTTTCTCTAGTTGCAGCGAGCGGGGGCTACTCTTTGTTGTGGTGCGTGGGCTCTAGGCATGCGGGCTCAGTAGTTGTGGCTCGTGGGCTCTAGAGCGCAGGCTCAGTAGTTGTAGTGCACAGGCTTCGTTGCTCCGTGGCATATGGGATTTTCCCGGACCAGCGCTCAAACCTGTGTCCCCTGCATTGGCAGGCAGATTCTCAACCACTGCAAGGAAGCCCCTATGATTAATTTTTAAATCATGTATTTTCATGATCATTTCATATTTATTTCTTTGCTAGTATGATTTTTAATTATAATGATTAATTCTTTTAAGACCTCAAGTGTGAGTTTTCTAGAACAAAAAAAGAAACGGGAAAGAAATGCATAAAATATCACAGTTTTACATTGTTTAAAATCCTATAACTTTGATCTCAAATGTTAAATATCGTAGAAAAGTTATTATTCTGTATCCAAGGATCTTGGGCTTTGACCTTAGATGGAGCAGTCGTAGTGGTGAAAACTGACAATAACCAAGGGTTGGATCCTGCTTTGCTATTATCCAGTTTGACTCACTTGGGCAAGTTACATATTTCACTCTGTGTCAGCTCAGCCAACTATAAAGGAAGACAATAATGTTACCCACCTATTTAATTTGGGATGGGGCTGCATGAAAGAAAAAATAAGCTCCAACAGTGCCTTGAACTCTGGGCTAACTGAAAGCAGAGAACGAAGTGTTATTTATCTCTAACTGCATAGCCTATCCCGTATTTGGCACAGATGAGGTACTTGGCAAATGTCATGTAATAAAATAGCAATTCTTCCAAGAAAAGTGTCCTTCTTACCATCAACTGAATATGATTTTCCCTGAATCGTATCACCATCAGCACTCTGCCCTTACCTCCGTTATGGCATGAAACACAGTATATTTAGTGTGTGTATGTGGCGGGGGGGCAGGGTCGGTGATCTGTCAGCTTCTTGAGAGTAGTGGTCAGTGTGAGAACAGGATAAGAACACCCGACGCAGAAGCCCAGCTCCATCCTTCTCTAGTCACCCAGCGGAAGAGACACTGAGCCTGTGCCCGAGGTCCCTAATCTAGTGAATGAGGATGTTGATTCCTATCCTGCCTTCCTTGCAGGGATTCTGGAAAGTTTAAATTCGATAATACAGAGAGAAGTGCTGGGGAAAATATAAATCATTAAATAAATAGGTTAATGACAACAAGTCCAACCATAATGATTTGTGTATCCTCTGCAATACCCAATTCAGGAATTCTCACAATTATGTTATCAGATATTTGTTGAATGAATGCATGATCTCAACTAACTGTATAACCAAGAAATAAAACAGTTTTTATAATGAAATTTCATTTCTGGGGTATTTCTGAAATCATAACAATATTTTCTTCCTCAACTATCAGACTGCAAGAAATTCAGCCTATCATTTCCTATAACAGGAAAAAAAAACCCACAAGTATGAGTCTGAGAAGACAATCTTTCGAATCTTGGTGAAATTTAATTATTTCAAACTTTCAAAATACATTTTATATGTGAAGAAGTTGTACCAAGTGAGGTGATGTTACCAGCCTGAAAAAATAAGTAGTGCAGGATACAACTAAAAATGTAAACGAAAGAAGTGAACTTCTTTGTCTTGGACAGACATCCAGTAACATATTTTGCACTTGAAAATATCCTCAGGGATTCTCACAATCTCGAATTTCTTACTTATATAATGCAATGGAATTGTTCAAGCCTGAAAACTTATCGTAAGCAACATTTAATCCTTAAGAAAATGCAACTGTTGGAACATATGGGATTTGGAACATTTGGTTTCCATATAAAAATTTGGGAGAATGTGAAAAACAGAACTGTCATTCTCTCATTCTTGGAAAATGTAAGTAAATCAATACCCTGTTCTCATAATGAAATGGAGTAAAACTATATACTCTCTATTAGAGGCTATTATTTAAAAGTTTACATATCTACTGAGGCACCTTCTTTTCCCATTAAGTGACAGAAGACAGAAGGATTTCACTCTCAGCAACTGATTGTTCAGCATCTCTCCTACAACGCTCCTCTCCTTAAAAGCCGACCCTCTGCTCGTCCACTCCTGTCTCCCAGAGGCCAGCACAGTTCCTGGCATAGACGCGCAGTTTGCAGGGAGTGCCTGAAACACTCACTGATTCAAAGGCAATGCGAAGAATAATAAACACGCACCACGACATCTTCTATAAATCGCCTCGCTGATGACTCCCCCTAGAGCCCTGCCACAAATCATTACTATGAGAGATCACTTCTCCTCTGCATGCATTTTTATCCCATTTTTCCTACAGATACCAAATGGGATGCAGCAGCCTCGCTCAGTAACAGAGAACTAGGAAGTTGCGATAACACATTTTTCTTCCCCTCTAACAAACATTTACCCTTCCTGACCTGCGTGCCATGTTTGCTGAATGGGGTGAAATGTCACAAGTTTATTGCCGTAGCCCACATTATATGCCGCTTGAAAAAAATCTATAACATTTATTCTGGCTTCATCCATCATCTTGAGAAAGCAGACAACAGGAGCACTGGCAGCTATAGGCAATAACTCGCAAGTGGATTTTAACGATGGGCTCTGGACGCGTAAATGAAAGAGAATCACCTCTGCTTAGGTAACACGCTGTTTCACAAAAGGTAGTACCATTCTTCATCCCCTGGACGTGTATATCCTCCTCATAAATACACATAGCTCTATCCTCTGAAAGTCCTTGCCTGACTTAAGCTCTGGGTAAGTTATGGGCACTGCATGCTCTGATCCGACTTGAGTGTGGTGGGTAAAGGGTGCCGGCCGCAATGTCTGGAGGCCTGGCTTCCAAATCCAGTGATGACCCCAGCCAGCTCTGTGCTTCTGGAAGACTGCAGCTTTCAAACGTCTCGGTGCCCTCAGAGGTCTCCTGGAGCTCAAACTTGGGCCCGTGTGGCCAGACTTCAAAGAGGGAAATTATACAACATGTCAGGTGATGTGTGTTTATTATTCATCACGTCCTTACTCATGGAAAATGAGTGTGGGAGATGCAATACATTTTCTCAGACGAATTCTACCATTTTCTGCATGTTTCATTAGTCTTTTCTCCTTTTTCTCTTCCTTCTTTTTAAATTTTTCTCCTTTCCACTTGTCAGCTTTCCTCTTCTTTTTATTTTTTTTAACTTTTCTACTTCATGTTTACCTGTACCTTTAGCGTACCAGGGACACCCTCAGCTACACAGCCACTCTTGATCGTGATGGCTGAAAAAATTCTACTACCTGATTGCAATTAAAATGTACAAAATCGAAGGATCTTATTTTTACCAGATACAGATTTGATGATATTTCAGCACAAATAAACATGTTGACTTTTGTGATCAAAACCTATGTTTAAAAATATGATTGAAAAATAATTGAATATAAACACTTCTTAAAAATTGAAAATTTTTAAAATTGAAAAATGAGAAGATTTCTACTTAATTTTTTTGAGTCGCGTGACAAAAAATGCCTGCGCTTTATAGCCTTATTTGTCTGCACGCTCTCACATTGGATCTGATACCCCTCTTGGCTGTGAATGGCTCAGAGTTTCTGAGGCTTTCATGAACCTTCTTGCTCAGCTTATTTGTTGGTAAGCAACAGGATTTCTACCTATAATGCCTCAGCACTTATGCATTAACCCATATACGTTTATAGTAAGTCCCCTACATACGACCGAGTTCCGTTCCGAGAGCACGTTCGTAAGTCCAATTTGTTTGTAAGTCCAACCAAGTTAGCCTAGGTACCCAACTGACACAGTCGGCTATCTAGTACCGTAATGGAATAGGTTTATAATACTTTTCACACAAATAATACACAAAAAACAACACAAAAAAATAGAAAACATTTTTAATCTTACAGTAAAGCACCTTGAAAAGTACAGTAGTACAGCACAACAGCTGGCATCCAGGAGGGGCTGGCATCGAGTGAACAGACAAGAAGACTTACTGACTGGAGGAGGGAGGTGGGTGGGAGGTGGTAGAGCTGAAGAATCGTCAGCAACAGGAGATGGAGGGAAAGCTGCCATTTCACTCACGCCTGACGCTGACGGCACAGGTTCCGGTTCCTTGCTGGATTCAGTTCTATCTACCCCCTTGAAAAAACGATCCAGTGATGTCTGGGTAGCAGCTCTTTTTTTCTCATCATAGATAACATGGTAGCACTGGATTGCATGCGGAACAGACGCTGCGACCTTCGTGTACCTTTCTACCTTCAGGTCCTGTGCCTCAAAAACTAACAGTGCCTCCTCAAATGAAGAAAATCCCCTTGCCATTTTCTGTGTCGTGAATCTCTTCAGTTCTTCAGTTACTTCTTCTTCCTCTTGTCTCTTTTCATCCTTTCCCTGGGCCTCCAATTCCCGGTGCTTCTTAGCAGTACCAGCCACTTCACCGCTGCTTTTGCACTTGCTTCCAGACATCCTGATCTTGAAATAAAGATACTGTGCTACTGTACTCTACACAGTCCGTACAGAAAAGTACACAAAGGCACAACCACTTGCAGAGGCTGCAGGCACGTGACAATGTACACCAGACACGTGAACTAACTTATGTGACTGGACGTGCAAACTCACGTTCACATCTTTGAAAGTTCTCAACTTGAAGGTTCGTATGTAGGGGACTTACTGTATTAAAAGAGGAAACATTTTTGAACGTCATATAATGAGCAATTTTATAAATGTACTAAGAAACACTCTGAAAATCCCCACAGTGCTAAGTCCCTAGAGGAATTAACGTCAGCACAGTGGACTCACTTTCAGTGCATTGGTCCTGGCACAATTAGGACCTAGGCCTTGGTGAGTAAGCATGGTATTTGGCTCTGATGGTGTGCAAAGGGTCTGCCTGCTTCACTGGTACACCCCCATCGATAAGAGGAACAAGGATAGAGCTGATGGTGTGAAGAGTTCCCTCTAGAAAGGATTAGTAACTTACTGATGTT
Organism: Pseudorca crassidens; assembly: GCF_039906515.1. Classification (NCBI taxonomy): domain Eukaryota; kingdom Metazoa; phylum Chordata; class Mammalia; order Artiodactyla; family Delphinidae; genus Pseudorca; species Pseudorca crassidens. The sequence continues at coordinate 152,938,557 of NC_090299.1, forward strand.
CTGGCCCTCCGATTCACGTTTTTTTAACTTTTATTTTATATTGGACTACGTCTGATTTACAGTGTTGGGCTAGTTTCAGGTGCACAGCAAAGTGAATCAGTTATACATACACATGTATCTATTCTTTTACAAATTCTTTTCCCAGTAAGGTTATTACAGAGTATTGAGCAGAGTTCCCAGGGCTATACAGTAGGTCCTTGTTGGTTATCTTTTTTAAATATAGCAGTGTGTGCATGTCAATCCCAAACTCCCAATCTATCCATTTATCTTAATAACATAAATGAAATGTGTGTAACTCAAAAACAGCAAGAATTAACTCACACAAATTTGAAAAGTATATTCGTTAAAAGGTTATCATTTCCCTTCACTCTCTACGTTTCCCAGAAGCAACCCCTGCTGGCAGCCATTTGGCTGGTACACGTCCACATTTGTAGCTCCAATTAGAGTATATTTTCTTTGTTTGTTTCAGTTTGTATTATGTTTTTGATTAATGAGACCACAGGGCAATTGTCTTGTGACTCGCTTTGACATTTGACAGAGAAATTGCTGGTAGAGACTTGGTTCATTCTTTTAAACCACTACTTAGTATTCCCTGGCTTGGATGTATCATCACTTCATTAACATTCCCTAACTTGGTATACATAGACTGTCATGAATTTTCACTCCTGCAAACAAGGCTGAAGCAAACATGTCAGTATGTGCAACTCTGTGCACTTGTGCTAGTATTTCTGCAGAACAGATTATTAAAATTGGAAATGCTTGCTTGAAGGTAATACTGGGTAAAATGTTCTTGCTATCAAATTATCACCCAAATATAGTGTACCAATTCACACCCCATCAAAATAAAATCAATTCCTTTTTTTTTTTCTTTTTTGTGTTCTTCACTCAGAGGGGATATGTTTCACCTTTTAACTTTTACCAATGGGATGCATAAAAATAGCATTTCATTGTTGCTTTAATAATGACAACATATTTTTGTACACTTGTGGTAGAAGGCATTACTCAAGTTTCTTTTTCATGTATTAACTCTTTTAAAATTCAGAATATCCTAATATATCCTCATTTTACAGATGACAAAACTTGAAAATAAGTAATTTTCTAAGAAAACAACTCTAGAAAATGATAGAGGGGGTGTCAAACCCAGGCAGCCTGACCTCAGAGCTTGTACTTTTAGCCAATGTACTTCTTACTGGTAAACAGAAAAATTTGGGTTTCCATCATTATTTGTAGGAAAATGCATCTATTTTTATATTTTCCTTTCTTAACTATTCCTGTATTTTGCACATTTTTTCCTATTAGCTTGCCATTTAAATTTTATGTTTAACCCTCTTTATATGTTAAGTTCATAGTTTTTCTTCCTTTTCCTTTCATCTTTCACTTTGTTTATAATGACATTTGTAACCAAATTCTCAGTCTTTTCTTTGATGACTCCTAGATTTTGTGCCTTGTGTAGTAAGGATTTCTCATCCTAAGATTTTCAAAATATTTTTTATCTTTGATTTCATAATTATCCTTTTTATAATAAATTCTTCTAATATGAATATTTGGATTTTATGCAAGGGAGAACTCCAACTTTGTTTCCACATAAATATTCAATTTTCCAAACCCTTTAATTTAATCATTTATTTCCTCTTAATTTTAATTTTTTGTCATTTTATTTTTTTTGATTTTTATTTATTTTTTTTATACAGCAGGTTCTTATTAGTCATCCATTTTATACATATTAGTGTATACATGTCAATCCCAATCTCCCAGTTCATCCCACCACCACCACCCCTCAGATGCTTTCCCCCCTTGGTGTCCATACGTTTGTTCTCTACCTTTATCATACTCTAAGCTTCTCTATGTGCTGGGGTCCATTTCTGAAGACAAAAACACATGTTTTAATTATGACACTTTTTAGGAAATTACTATTGCTTTCAATGTTATTTTGCAAAGCTTTCCTACCTATTGATTTATATTTTTTTTCTCCAAATTTTGGTTAGGCTTGGATTGAAATACAAATTAACTGGCAAAGATGAACATCTACAACATTAACTTTACAGCCAACCTCAGTTGACTCAGAACTGTTTATGTTTTTCAGCAAAGTTTTACAGTTTTATTCATACCTTACATACTTCCTATTAGGTTTATCCCTAGTTATTTTGTAGCTTTATTATTATTATTACTATTGTTCTCAGAATTTTGTTCTTCATAGTTTATATTTTAGGTATTACTAGTGGCCTGAAAAATCTATTGACTTTAAAACGATACCTTTATATCTAGTAATGTTATTGAACTCTCTAAACAGTTCTGTGAGCTTTTGTTTGATTCTCTTGGATTCTTTTATGTGGAAAAAACATTCTGGGGTAAAAATTTTACTCAACTCACCTTTGGGCCATTCTACTTGGAGAAATCATTTCTCCTTAGTTTGTATTTCTATTATATTTCTTAAAATAATAATTGAAAAGTATACCATTATCATACCAAGTATACCATTAATCAGGTTTCCATGCAATAAAAATTGAGTGAGAATTTGAATAACTATCTGGTATATTTGATCAATGTATATAATTAAACTCTTTTATACAGTCCATAATTCTTCCTTTCCCATAATATAATGGCTTTATAAAAGCCTATATTTTGTGTGAATAACTGTTTCACCTTTCCACTTCACTTTACTGTATGGTCCATAGAGAATGAAAAAAAAAATTGGAGGAAATATAATGCAAGTTACATAACATCAATATTTAGTCATTATCAATATGGTTCTATAGTTATTCATACCTTAGTCCCAGCACACCATAAGTGCAACAAGGCAAAGGAAAAAATAATTGGCCAAGCAATAAATCTCCACTAGTAAAGGCCAGAAGATGAAGTAAAACTATTCAGAGGGATGAAAGGAAGTGGACGACAAATGAGCTGAGAAGAGGCATTTTGGAAGAGAGCATGAGAGCTCAGTGTAAGTTAGTATGGCCGTAACTATTTAATTTCTATGAAAGATGAAGCTGAAAAATAGAAATGGTAGCTAACTGCAAGGAAAATATTAATATTGTACATATCTTGTGCTTTACAGCATAAGTTATTTCAGCTGCATATGATTACTGAAAATAGGCACATATGAATTCAGTTAAAGTCTTCATTTCAAAGATATCTCAATGAGTGGATGTCTTGCTCTAGAGCACATGTGCAACTCTGTACCTAAGTCACAGCATAAACAGAAGACTGGCAATTTTTAGGTGGCTAAATTGAATGCAAATGGTGAAAACACAAAGCAGAAGCAAAACTCTCTACTGAAATGCGAACTACTCAGTTTGTCTGCTGGCCTTTTCCAGAGCTCCTGGAGAGTGACCAGACCCCTAGTGGATTATGCTGGGGAAGCAAACAAGCTTGGGAGAACAGAACTCCTCAAATAGTTTCTCAAGGAACCAAAGAGTACGGTCTGCGTTCAGAACGTGTCAAGAACAAAGCTACAGTGTATTCATACTTCAATAAGGATGACAATGGGTCTTTCATCAATGGGAACAGTACAAAGTAAGTATTAGCACCAAACTGAAGAAAACGAAGGCATACCCTCTGAACCAGTTTATACACAAAACTGCTAGCCTATGCCTGTGAAATTGTTCTTTCGGGGGTATTACCAGCAGAGAGCAATGACGTATCCAGCCAAGGCTGGTGTTTTATGAACGCTAATCTCGCAGAGCATCGAAGGCGACATGAATATTGATGAAGCAGCTACACATGTACGTAAATATAACTTTCTTTTACCCAACACACTTTATGCTCTCAGAGAATCACAAACAGGCATAGGAACAAATGCAATCACATGCTAATTTGATAAAACTTGGCCAAATTATCTGCGAAATTATATAGTATTTTTCATAAAATGAAATTTCCCTTAAGGTAAATTGGTGTGCTATATGGTGTGTTATCATTATATCATTCTATAACCAGAATCTACACTTTAATTGTGACAAAAAGGAAAAGCTTGGAAATAAGTACAGTGAGCCCGATCTCTCTTTGAAGTAATAGCTAAAACTTAGCCAAAATATGAAATGCCAGGAACTCTTCTTAGGGCTGACTATACCAAGTCATTTAATCCTCCCAACAACCAACAACTGACAGGCAGCGAAGTTAAGCTTCCCAAGTTCATACAGCCAGTGGTTGTGGAGCCAGAATTTGAGCCCAAATTGTTTGAAACTAAACAGAAAATGTCACTCAAGAAACCCTGGGAGGGTTTGTAAATAAGTTCATTTGTATCATTTTTTTTCTTAGATTCCATGTATAAGTGATATCACATGATATTTGTCTTTGTCTGACTTACTTCACTTTGTATGATAATCTCTAGGTCCATCCATGTTGCTGCAAATGACATTATTTCATTCTTGTTTATGGCTGAGTAATATTCCATTGTATATATGTACCTCATCTTCTTTATCCATTCCTCTGTCAATGGACATTTTAGTTGCTTCCATCTCCTGGCTACTGTAAATAGTGCTGCTATGAACATTGGGGTTGCATGTGTCTTTTCAAACTATAGCTTTCTCCAGATATATGCCCAAGAGTGGGATTGCTGGATCATATGGTAATTCTATTTTTAGTTTTTTAAGGAACCTCCATACTGTTCTCTATAGTGGCTGCACCAATTTACATTCCCACCACCAGCAGTGTAGGAGGGTTCCTTTTTCTCCACACCACAGAAAGAGACTCACAGACACAGAAAACAAACTTATGGTTACCAAAGGGGAGAAGGGGGTTAAATTAGGAGTTCGGGGGTAACAGATACACACTACTATATATAAAATAGATAACCAGGACCTACTGTATAGCACAGGGAACTCTACTTGATATCTTGTAATAACCTATAAGGGAAAAGAATCTGAAAAAGAATATATATATAGCTGAATCACTGTGCTGTACACCTGAAACTAACACGACATTGTAAATCAACTATACTTAAATTTAAAAAATTTAATTAATTAACTAATTACTTTAAAAAAAAAAAAGAAACCTTGGGAAACATAGCACAGTAGATGAGAAAATGAATTCCAGAGTCATGACAGATACTTCAAGTGAAACAGATATTAGGGAAAACAATCTCTCCAGCCTTTTACTTAAAGCTATATTCTAATACATATCTTAATATAAGGATCTAGTGTGTGTGTGTGTGTGTGTGTGTGTGTGTGTGTGTGTGCAGGCACATACTTACAGGCTGTTCTTTAATATGTTTCCAAACAGAAATTTACCACCTAGAAACTTTATCTATAGATATTTATATTTTTTGTAGCTTCTATCTTTACCGTAACTTTTCTGTGAACAAGACCCAAGAAAACAATTCTAGGGTCATAAAGTAAGTGAAGATACATATTTATATATGAATTTAGCTACATATCCAGGGCTTTTAAAAAATCTTGTATCTCACTCTTATTTTCTTAAGTATTTCTACAACCAGCACAAAATGAAATGGGGTATGGCAGGAATCTGCCTATTGTAATCCCCATATCCACATCAAATAATTAGGCAAAGTCTTATGAATTTGATACCTCTAGATAACTGTAACCTGTGATTTAATATTTGTAAATATAACATAATGCTTAGGGCACTGACCTGCCTGTAAAGGCTTTCTTTACATTCATCAATGCTCAGGTTCTAAAACCCAAGCCATTTTTTTGTTATATTCAGTCCTTATTTGTTTACGTCCACATTACTCTGGAAAATGCCTAAAGGGCATATTTAAGTTATATTTTTTAAAAAGAGTCTATGTCCAGGTAGACCTTTTTTCTTTATGACAGTTTTTAGAACATTCATAAGCAGAATGACTTGATTATAAATCAAATTTGATTGGTCAAAGCAGAGTTCCACTTTACTTTCTGCCCCTTCACACCTGGAATAGCAATGAAGCTGCAGAGAAAGGTAAACGTCAAAAACAAAGAAATATTGAAATTGGAGTAGAAGACTTTTCATCATTCCACCCCCAAACTAACGAGGCTCAATTTTGCTTCTGTATCTGTTCGATGTTCCAGTTATCACACCAATATACCCCAAACAGCCAATCAAAATGAAAAGACACAAATTTACTCGAAACATCCCAAAGTATCATATGGGGTGAAGAAATGTGAGGCCCTGTGAGAAAATACTGAATGTGGAGGCCTTCTGATACGTCGGTATGTTCCTAATTTCCTCAATATCATTATTGGAAAAAAATAAGCACATGTTTGAATACAGACTAGAATGAGAATATCTGCCTTATTTCTAAGAGCAAGTTAAATTAATTGTCAAATGAGAAAAAAATTAGTCCCACTTCCTTGAATTTTGAAAAAAGATCTTATAAAATAAGATCTACACGGGAGAATTTTGGCACCCATTAAGGTCGTACGTATTGCAGTAAACAGAGAACTAAGTTGAAGGCAGACCGAATGTGATCCCTGGCAGCCTTAGATAGTGCCCGTAACATTTTTAGGACTGGGTGGCCATAGTTATAAAGTGCTCGGTCACTGCCAAGAGCTGCTCCAGGGCAGGTCAGACAAGCTCTTGTCTGAGACTTAAAAGTAAAATTAAAGGCAAAAATAAGTTTAAAGAGAAAAATAAAGTACTAAGCACAATGTCTGATAAATGGTAAGTACCTGAAAAAAGGTAAACAGGTCTGAGTTTGGGCTGTTGCTTTGTTGTTGTCTTTGTTTTGCTGCTGAGATCAGATGACTTCAAAGATTCCTTTCAATTTAAAGATTAAATTACTGGAGACTCTTTTCAACATCTAAGAACATTCACATTTATGAATACAAGACTTCATGACTCCGCTCCTTTTAGAATAAGAAATCGTCGAACACTGGGGACAGCAGCAACTGTTTTGCTTCTTTACATTCCCAAACATGTCCTAATTCTACATTAGGAGTGTTTTCAGTATTCTTACAGCATACTTGGGTTGACTTTCATTTTCAGCAAGCTGACTGGCTCAATAGCCCAAAATACTCTTCTTTTAGTCCTAAATAATGTTTTATATGCAGAGCTCAGCCCACAAGAAAGAAACCATCCAAAACAATAGAGGGAGGACAGGAATGTTAGGCAGGATATTGGAGACTGTCTGCCTGGGGACACTGATTTGTCAGGGTGACCAAGAACTCTGGATCTAATGGCTCATGAGGGAAATGAGAAAGGCTCTGGATGCTCCCCAAAGTGAGAACATGGGATACGGCAGCAAAAGAACAGCCAGCCAGCAAAGGAAGGGAACACAGAAACTTCTCTTACTTGGCTTTCCTCTGGGTGGGAAAGCAAGGTCACCTCTGATCACGGCCTTAGGTCACAGAAGCCACCATTTTCACGGTTTCCATGTACATTTGGGAAAACCCAATCATGGAAATTAATTTAAAGTCATTCTGGCTTGAGCTCCAATCGCTAAGCAGAAACAAAAAAATTCCCCATCCTCTCTAAAACAATGTAGCCTCAACCCAGGACCCTTGGGGTTCCAAAAGATTAATAGCACTCAAATATCAGCTCAAAACCTAAAAAAAAGAGGAAGAGGAAGAAGGAGAAGAAGAGGAAGGAGAAATTTTAAAAAGAAAGAAAAGATATACGCACACCAAAAAAGCAATCAGGAACAAGGATCAATAGACATATGAAAACCAGCAGAAATTAATTTCATATGTGCAATGTAAAATAATCTTAAATATCTAAAAAGTAAAGACAAGAGGATATTTTAAATACAGCAAGAAGTAAGAGACCGTGAAACTGCTGGTGGTATTTGAAAGAAAAATGATTTCCATAATGATTATAAATATTAAAATTAAAACTCCAATGCAGAGATTAAGCATTATATTAGAGCAACTGGAAAGAATTAGTAAATTAGACGTTTTACCAAGAATCACCCAGAAACATCAGAGCAAGCAAAGAGATAGGTCACAAGAAACAACAAATCGGAGTTATTTTAGGACAGAACAGATTGGATGAGAGAAAGACAGTGAGACAGGTTGGGACCTGGGACCCTTTGCTGCAGTGCTTGCACCTGGACAAATGTCTTCTCCAGCGACGGATACAAAGAAACTAAAAGGGACTAAAAATAACTGTATGCATGTGCAGTTGGGGCACATTATGGACAACAAGATACAAAAGACCAAAAACTCAACCGCCACTTCTGAAGAGCCAAGAGCAAAAACAGGTCCTGCAAATGCCCCCTGCACTCAGCACCACCTAAGGGGTGGGCGGACCACCTAAGCCCCGCCTCCGGCCCAACCTCTGGACGCACCCCTACCCTCACCGGAAATAAGGAAGCAGCTCAGCTCCCTTTGGTGAGCAAGCCAGCAAGGGAACCTGTCACTTATTCTCCCTCTCCCGGGCTGCAGGAGGGGCCCCAATAAAGCCTTGCCTCAATTTCTTATCTGGCCTCTGATCAATTTCTATTGATTAAGGAGGCCATGAACCCTGGTCAGTAACAACAATATTTAAAGCCATGGCTGAAATTTTTCTAGAATTTATGAAAATATATATTTAAACTTTAAGAAAGCCTAACTTAATAAATTAACTGGCACAAAACTGACTGAAGCTGCCAGATATTAAAGAAAAGAGATGAAGGAGAGTTACCAAACCGAAAGGAAAGATCAGCTATAACGAAACATGAATTACAATGAGAGCAGATATCTCAACTACAGCAAGGAAAAACTGGGAAACAGTAAATTGAAACCTTCAAAATAAGGAGAGAAAATAAGTTTCAATCTAGAATCCTACTGGCTTGTTTGCTAAAATAAAAATGCCCATTAAACTATTCAATGCAACCATTGAAAAGCAGAAATAACTGTACTGAAAAAAAATCTAATAAAAGATGTATGTAGAAAGTTATGAACTTTACCGAAAGATAATAAGGAAGCCATATAAAATTTACCATTTTATGGATAAGAAGACACAGTGTCATAAAGATGTCAAATCCTCTTCAAAACCATCTGTAGTAATAGCTGTTATCAAGCACGCGCTTTGTGCATGACACTGTTCTAACTTATTTAACTCAAAAAACTGTACACCACAATCTGTCAACATTGTGATAAATAACTGATGAGAAAATCAGAGTGGTTAAATAACTAGCCCCGAATCACAGAAAAAAATCCAATAAAAATTTTGATAGATGTGTTCATGAAACAAAATATTAAGACAGTTTTCACTATTATTAGACCAACAGGTCAGTAAAGAGAGCTTAGAAAGAGACCCACACAATAAAATATGGAAAATGACTGAAAAAGAATGACATAGCAGCTAAGTGGGGAAAGTATAGACTCTTTAGTTAGAAGCTTCTGAGACAAGTGATTAACCATAAGGAAAAACTCCAGTTAGAGCTCTGTCTCACACACAGAGAAAGCACTGTAGGTGGGCTAAAGAAGGAAATCTAAAAATAAAACCTTTTAAAGATAGACGAATAGGGCTTCCATCGTGGCGCAGTGGTTGAGAGTCCGCCTGCCGATGCAGGGGACGCGGGTTCGTGCCCCGGTCCGGGAAGATCCCACATGCCGTGGAGCGGCTGGGTCCGTGAGCCATGGCCACTGAGCCTGCGCGTCCGGAGCCTGTGCTCCGCAACGGGAGAGGCCACAGCAGTGAGAGGCCCGCGTACAGCATAAAAAAAAAAAAAAAAAAGATAAAAGAATATATAGGACCACATCTTTATGAACTGAATGTAGGAAAGGATTTCTTAAGCAAGATGAAAGAGGCAAAAATCATAAAGGAAAATATTGATAAATTCAACTACTTTAAGAGTTTATATAAAAATCTATATGAAAAAGACCATAATGCAAATAAAAAGGCAATATTGGCCAAGATATTTGCAACCAATATAAGTGAAAGTGTATTATAATCCTGGTTAAATAAAGAACTACAGATCACTAAGAAAAAGAAAAATAACCCAATATAAAATATTTAAAATATTATGTAAGCATTTTATGTCTAAAATATATAAAATGTGTGATATAAACAAACATTGCATTAAAAAAGGACACAGAAACTTATACAGTAACTGAAAAAATGCTCAGTCACACTGAAAATCAGGGAAATGCTGATTAAAACCAATTGGGTTACCTTTATATATGGCAAAAGGAAAAATTACGATGACACCAAGAATTGATAATACATAAAAATAAGAACTTGCACACTAAGAGTAGGCATGCCAAGTGATACAACCGTTTTGAACAAAATCTAGCAAGATTCTGTGGAGTTGAAGAACTACACACCAGCAATAATTCCTTCCCTAGCCACATGCCCTGAAACGCTGGGAAATGAGCATGAAGAAACACGTACAACAGTCGTGGCTGCATTGCTTGTCTCGCCAAAACAACCAAAGCATCCTCAGCGACCCTGCGCGGGCTGTGGTGTATCTCACGGAATAACACACAGCAGGAAAACTATTATTTTCATTTTTATGTCATTATTTTTGTATAAAACTACAAATATAAATCTCAAAACGTACTTTTGAGGGCTTCCCTGGTGGCGCAGTGGTTGGGAGTCCGCCTGCCGATGCAGGGGACACGGGTTCGTGCCCCGGTCCGGGAAGATCCCACATGCCGCGGAGCGGCTGGGCCCGTGAGCCATGGCCGCTGAGCCTGCGCGTCCGGAGCCTGTGCTCCACAACGGGAGAGGCCACAACAGTGAGACACCCAAGTACCGCAAAAACTTACTATTGAGTAAGAGAAAACCAAGTTACAGCACATGGATACTTTGCTTGCATAAAATACAGAAAAAATATCTATACACCCTTTTTAGAATAAACATATGAGCGATAAAAATATAATGAAATGTATAGCAATGATAAACATCACCAGCTGCGTGGAGGGCACGCGACAGTGAAGAAGATTCACGGCATTTCAAACGTATTAACGTTTTATTTCTGGAGCTGGGTGCTGTGTATAAGGATGTTTGCTAGAGTTTGTTGTGTCTGGCTACTTAATTATGCGCACTGGCTGGCCTATGGTTCTCCTCATGCAACACCGACTTCTCTCAGGCTTGCTCTTCAGAATTGTAAGTTATGTCTTGTCAAGTGACTGTGGGTCATTCCACTTGCAAATTAAAATGACAGATGCCAAGGTGCTTTTGTGTTAGCGAAATCTGAGGTCCACTTTTCTCCAGAAATCTTGTTTTCTACTAAATATGAATTTGTTATATTGGTGCCACAATATTAAACTCTCCAGCATCATCAAAGAATGGGTATTAATTATTTTAAAACTAGATTATTAATTAATGCCAACTCTAAACCTTCACCTTTGGAAAAGGATTCTGTATCTAGTATCTCTTTGATCTTACAATAGAACAAATCTTTTTTTTTAATTAATTAATCTATTTATTTATTTAAAATAATTGCTGCTCGCAGGCTTTCTCTTCGTTGCTCTGCGTGGGCTTTCTCTAGTTGCGGCGAGCGGGGGCTACTCTTTGTTGCGGTGCGCGGGCTTCTCACTTCGGTGGCTTCTCTTGCTGCGGAGCACGGGCTCTAGGCGCGCGGGCTTCAGTAGTTGTGGCTCGCGGGCTCAGTAGTAGTGGCTCGCGGGCTCTAGAGCACAGGCTCAGTAGTTGTGGCGCACGGGCTTAGTTGCTCTGCGGCATGTGGGATCTTCCCAAACCAGGGCTCCAACCCGTGTCCCCTGTATTGGCGGGCGGATTCTTAACCACTGCGCCATCAGGGAAGTCGCTAATAGATCAAACCTATTAGGTCTCTTTTGCAAGTGAAGATTTGGCTGATTTTCCATAAAAAAAAATACTAGTGAGAGTGTCTTAATTTACTTTAAAAAAGACCCTCTAAGTTCTAGTAACTTTTAAAATCAAAGGTTAAAACTGAAAAATATGAAGGTAAATTAATTTATATATGTGAAACAAAAGTCACAGATTTAAGAAATATTAGAATACAGTAAATAGCATTAAACACATTTGAAAGTTTTATTTCCACATACCATCAAACTGACACAAATATAATAGATGCATCACCTGCACATATAATGCCAGTGATTCAGATGGATTTTTGCATCAAAGAAATTGTTTTTGCTCTTTAAAAGTTTATTTAATTAAGCTAAAACGGCATTAGTATATTTATAGTACCTATATTACAAAAATTTAATACTTAGATAATAGCATATTAATCATCACAATTTCCTTTGTACGTATTTGTCCCATTCACTGTGGGCCTAACATTTTAAGCCTCAGATTATTCAGTGAGATTTGCCTCTGCTCCTAGAAGGATAAAGCACCATCTCTTCCCTCAGCCAGGCTTTCCACTGTTCTGCAAAGTCTGCCGAGCCCAAACTATTTAGCCGTCATCACTATATTATGCAGAAACAAAATTAAATCAAAAAAGAGATTTGGGGATATATGTATATGTATAGCTGATTCACTTTGTTATAAAGCAGAAACTTACACACATTATAAAGCAATTATACTCCAATAAAGATGTTTTTAAAAAAATGACAAGGATGGCATTAAACGGTGATTATTTTTCAACTTCAAAAAAAAAAACATTTCCTCTGATTGCTTCTTACAATAACTGGGGAGAGGTTCAGGGACCTTAGAGCTTTCATCTGCGGAAAATAGTAAGTCTAGATTGTAGATATTTCAATGGTCTAAACACCCATTGCTCACAATAAAAGAAAACGTATTTTTTATAACACTGGTTTTTCTAGAGTATTTCTGACCTATATTTCAGGTTGTAAAGAGAGCACCTTAAACGTATATAAGCAAACGTACATAAGTGAATAAAATTATTGACCCAGTTTGCTTCAGTGTCTTTTTGTGAAATCAGTGTGTTCTCTTTTGAGTCTCAGCTCATCACACAGATTTTCTGGGCCCAGGCCAATGATAGTGGTTGGTAAACTTTGCCAGAAAACAACCTGAGTGTTGTTCCTGTACCAGCATATGGAGGGATGTTCACTGAGATATTCTGTTTGGAATTTTTATAAATTTCAGTAATATATTTTCTGGCTGAGGCAAAGCCTACCTCAGAATGAACTTACTGCTGCCACAGGGGTACAGAATCAAGTCACGGCTCCCACTCCTCCTGGATCCAAACCACAGACCTGCATCCCTCGTTTGTCTCCATCTGCCTCATTTCCATTCATCTCATCCCGCATCACCCTCCATCATCTCCCACCAGCCCTTGAAAATCCAAGTCATCACCCTGCCACCACCATTTCCCTCATTCTTTTTTTTTTTTTTTTTTGCGGTACGCGGGCCTCTTGCTGCTGTGGCCTCTCCCGTTGCGGAGCACAGGCTCAGCGGCCATGGCTCACGGACCCAGCCGCTCTGCGGCATGTGGGATCTTGCCGGACCGGGGCACGAACCCGCGTCCCCTGCATCGGCAGGCGGACTTCCAACCACTGCGCCACCAGGGAAGCCCTTCCCTCATTCTTAAACTTTTCCTACATTCTTATCGCCAAGCCTTGTAATTTCTCAAAACTAACTTACCTGTGAGGATACTCTTTTGGTAGAATCTTCTGTGAAAATGGCCTACTCCTTGCCAATTACTAGAAAACGTGCCTGCTGATACAGGTAGTATGGGAGATTGTTACTCGTGCCCACAAGAAATCACATCTCCCAGTATCCACGCTCTTAAGTAGTTCCTTCCACGTTGACCACGAGCGTGGCCGGGTGGTTGCCTCTTCTAACCCAACAGAAAATCCACACACAGGACACAGGCAGAGGTTAGAGCTTGCCTTCTTGGGACACAGTCCTGACGCTGAGAAGTCCAGTCTGGCCTCCTGGAGGTTGAAAGGCCACATGAAAAGAGGTGTAGTCATTTCGGCCATCCTGGTGGACTCAGCCCCGACTCAGCCTCCAGAGGGTTGTACTTATAGGATGAGCGAGGCCAGCCGAAGACACCCCCAGCCGACCCACAGAACTGCAGGGGGAAAAATGGCGGTCTTTTAAGCTGCTAAGTTTGAGGACAGTTTATTGTAGGCGCTGAATCAGAAACTGGCATCTAGAGGTAGCGTGCTACCATAACAAAAGTCTAGAAAATTCAGCATTGATTTGGGGTCTGAGAAATGGGCAGGAGTTAGAAAATCAGCAAGGAGCCTGTGAGTGCAGGGCAGAGAAAAAGGAAACCAACCGTTAATAGAGGCCAAAAGGCAGCAGAAAACCACTATTGGACAATGCAAAGACGTACTTCCTTGTGTTCTGTTAGTGAACACGTTGGCAAAATTGTCCCTTGCAAGAAGTTGGAAAATTGAAAATGTGCCAGATAAACTTGTAAGTCTAGCCAAGAATATTTCGAGACAGAATGGTGAAAGTGTCAGTCTGTACCTTTTAGTTGCTTATAAGAAGGCACTGGTCAGAGCGCTGGAAAAAGGCCTGTTTAATGTGCAGGTGGAATTCACAGAAAACACAGAAAAGCCAGGACATGCTGCTAGGAAAGTACACTTTCCTGGTGCCCGTGTCCCCACCTGGCAAAGAAAGAAATGGCCTCAGGGTTAAAGACTGAAGCCCAGATGTTGCTAGAAGAGCCCTTGGTACACTCTCAGGAAGATTTAAGGTGTTATCAGGGTAGACGCTCACAGTGAGACAAAAAGGCCCCTAATAATGTTAAGGGAGGTTGCAGAAAGAAAGAAATTATTTTGAAAAAAAAATTATGGATGAGGCTCTAGGGGCATGAGGTGAACTCCAATCAGATCCAGTGAAAGTTCACCAAAGTTTAAGGGAGTTGAATCCGCTTGGACTAAAATGTACAGGAGCAACTCGAATTTTCTATGGACATAAACAGGCTGAGAAAGCAAATTATCGGCTGCAAGATGGAACATTACTTATCAATAAAGAAAGATAGACCCAAGTTCCCAAAGGACAGAGCCAAGCACAGCAGAGAGCAGTGAATTAAGAAAACTTCCCGGAAGCAGAAACACCCAGCTAAGGAAGATTCCCTACCCCTGGACCATATGCCGCCGGATTTCAGCAGCGCTGTGAACCAGTACCTTCTGGGTATCTTTTGCTCATCCTGTTACTGAACTGAATTATTGAGATTATCCTGTCCCTCTAACCACGGATGTCAGCTGTGTATGTAGAGGACAAACAGGGAGGAAATGTAAGTTATCATTTTAGTTCACAGTTCTCTAGATAAAGAAGGGCTGCCCCCCAAAAAGTTTCATCTGCATATGGATCTGATGCAGATGATGAGATCAAGGACTGAGCTTGGGTGAGACTCTGAAGGTTCTGAAAGGAGACGAGCGTATTTTGCACATGAATTATCGGGACCACAAGGCAGACTGTGAGAGCCTCTTACACTCATGGATCCCAGCAAGTCACGCCTCCGGTTAGTGATGACCCTGTGGGGCTCCCTCCCTCCTTGACTCAGGGTGTGGCCGCGAGACTTGATTTGATCAATAAGGATATGAGCAAATGTAATGCAAACAGAATCGTAAGCACTTACGCATTCCCTCTTGGAATGCTGTTCTAAGACTGTGTGTGCAGAATTTAAGTGTGGCCTCATTGAAATGAAAATACACACACACAGGAGGACAGAGATGCAGGCAATGTGGACATCCCAACTGAGCTCACTAACAGAATGCAAACCCTAACGTGAACCTGGGCGAGACCAGCTGAAGAACCCCGAGTCCACCCACGTAATGATGAAAATAAAATGGTTGTGTTCAGCCATTAAGCTGTTGGCAGGGCAGTATATGCAGTAACATATCACTGATATACCACGCCTTCCCTGTCACTGTTATTTTTTGCCTAATTTCTCCCAAGACGCCCAGAAATCTTCCTGATGGCTGTTGCTCTGGGTACCACTTTCTATTTACCTTTCTCCTATTTTCATTCTGAAGGATTTCTATAAGGTCTCTTTTCCTCTGACTCTTCAAATAACAATCTTTATGGTTCCTTGATACCTAACTAATAAGAGCATTAATCTTCCAAATATTTTGCTACTTGTAAGCGTGGCCATACCTTCAGCCAAATAACAATTCAAACAGTCTATATTTGACTCATAAGTGTAACGTATGATGTAAGAGAAACACTTTAGGGTCAGACAAACTTAAAAAGCCAGTTTTGGTGTTTATTAACAGTAAATTTCAATTATCTCGTGTATAAATGGTGAAAAAATATAGGCACTCAATAGGAAGATGCTAATATTATTATCCTTCTTGTGGGTTTCCATAGTTACTTTAACTGATCCAGTTTTAGAAATAGAATAATTAAGCAAGTTAATAAAAAAGATCTTCAGCCCCATATTTCTCCTAAATAAGTTTGCAATTAAACATAAAGGTGATCATATAAGGGCACAGTGTCGAGTCTTGATCACTAATGATTATTTGGTTGCTTTATAACTTTGGAGATCAAGGATTTCCAAATGTAAATCTCAGAAATCTGTGTTTGATGCCTGAATGTATCATTTATTATTATCTGATTTTGATCAGTCACTTACCCTCCCTGTCCCTCTCTGTTCCTTATTTGCAAATAACATTAGCTACCTCACAGGCTTGGTGTGAAGTCTATGTATGTAAGATAGCAAGAAGCTCTTCACAAAAAAGACCTGACAGATGATTGACCCACCATGTTATGAGAGTTTGAATTTTCCTTAATCTACATTTTTAAAATTTGCAGATAACAAAATTAAGGACTCCAAGAAGCCTTCCTTCTAGTATCAAAAAGCATTTTTTGGACAATAACAGAACATAGCAACCTACTGGTATTAACCAGTTATGAATACTCTTCCGTTCCCATATTCTAACATGTTTGTCTCATTAAAATGAATCAAACATCTCCTCTTCTGAACTTATGAAGTTTGATTAGTGTTTGAAAGTAAAAATATCTCATGGAATTGAACAGCTCATTTTTAAAGTGAGTAATCCAAAAAACAAACAAAATAAAACTTGCAGTTCCCATCATGTAGGGTATTCTTTCAACCCACCAACGGAATTACCAGTCCTTCCAATTCCCCACGTATGCAACTCCCGTCTGCACTACAGACTAACTCGCATTCGTCCTCCAGGTGATCCCAAATACTTCACTTCCCTCGGAACTCTTTCCTGACACCCACTCCAATTCCCAACACCCCTGCATAGCACCTCATGCTACTTTTTACCATAAGAGTGCACATAAGGTGTCACAGTCGAATAATCAGTCCACTTGTGTGTCTTTCCAGCCAGATGATGAGTTGGAGTCAAGGAGTCTCTATTTTGCTTTTTCATCCCCAACTCCTAACACAGGAAATGGCCTGGAACAGGTGGCCAGAAAAGGCTTAAAAATCTTGAATTAGTGAATAAAATAATGAGCAAATAAATGCTATTTAAGTTATCTTAATCATCAAGAAAAAGATGACTTCATCCCTGACATGTTTTTTTAATCTGCAAATATTTCTAACACAAATTGGGCACCTTGAGTCCCACGCCAGAGAGAAGCCTGAAAGCACAGCTGTGGAGGCAGCCAGCAGGTTTGTTCTCAGTCTGAGCCACTACCTCAAAGCTCATCAGCATCATCGTCACCACGATCATCGTCACCACCATCACCACCAGCATCACCAGCATCATCATCACCATAACCATCACCATCATCACCACCAGCATCACCGTCATCATCATCACCATCACCATCACCATCATCACCACCAGCATCACCATCATCATCACCATCACCATCACCATCATAACCAGCATCATCATCATCACCACAATCATCGTCACCACCATCACCACCAGCATCACCATCATCATCACCATCACCATCATAACCACCAGCATCATCATCATCATCATCACCACCAGCATCATCACCATCACCACCATCATCATCATCACCATCACCACCATCATCATCACCACCATCAGCAGCATCATCACCATCACCACCATCACCACCACCACCATCATCATCATCACCATCACCACCATCACCACCACCATCACTACCATCATCATCACCACCATCATCATCACCAGCAGCAGCATCATCATCATCACCCTCAGCATCATCATCATCATCATCATCACCATCACCACTAGAGTGATGATTATGGTGATGATGGTGGTGGTGGTGGTGATGGTCACCATCACCATCACTACAGTCATCACAATCATCACCACCATCACCATCATCAATAACACGAGTTGAATCTAAGTCTGATAGATAATCAGCTCACCTAGCAAGTCTCCTCAGCCAGAAAGAGCTCTGGCCCTCATTCAGAAAACCCAGTATCATACATGAACTTAGAAGTTATTCAACTTAAAGGAGCACTATTTGAATTAGTTATGGAAAGAGTTTAAACTTTAAGAGGAATTTGATCAAAATCACATTTAAATACAGCTTCTTAAAAAGCCACCTTTAATGGCAAAAGTTAGTATAAAGTCATGGTAATGTAATGGTAATGGTTAAAGTTAATACAAAGTAATTCTGAATTATAAAAGATAGAAAAATATGAATTCATTTATAAAGAACTAATGGGCTCACTTTTCAAGATCCTTCTATATGAGCATAAAGGAAAAGCTCAAAATATATCCCACAAGATCAACTTTAGTAGAAAAGGTGCCTACATCATATAAAGTTTTAGGTGCCAAAAATAAATTTTTTAATATGTGAAATTTAATAGATACATTTAAGTTTATATTTCAAATGCTTAAGTAATCTATACCTGTTTTTCAAAATATGAAATATCAAATAATATTTTATTTGATATCTAAAGGATAATATAGTTGTTCAATATGGAAACACCTAGACTGGCATAAATCTACTGCTAAGAAAAGAAAAAAAATCAGTTGAAACTTCACACGGAGCCTCTGGAGAGGCTGGGACAGTGACAATAGTTCAGGCCAGCCAGGAACCCAGAATTCCAAGATGGCTTCAGATCGCGACTGACGGGAGATCTTGGCCAAGTTACTGAAGCTTTGGGGCATAGGTTCACTAATTTATAAAATGAGTGGGTGCCACTAGGTAATGTCTTAGTTCCTTCAAATTCCAACCCTCAGATGAAACGACTGTGCCTCAGAACTGCTTTTGGAAGCAAGCAGAGATGTGACTTGAAGAGACGGCTACTGCCAACTTCTGTCTACATTCTTAGGTCAGACAGACACCTTTGAACTTCATCCTTCTCTTTCTTCCAAGTGAGGGAATGTAATCTCGGCCCATCTTCCTTGATTCTGACAATGCTTCTCTGTCTGCCACACTTTTCCTCTCACCCCCTTCCCCATGTGGAACTAGATGAAATGGGAGTATGGCTTCAAGCAGGAGTGGAGAGAGAAAAGATGCATCCTAATTGAACCATCGCCCCCCCCACAATCATCACTAAACCGCAGCCTCTCTGATATGTGTGTATGTGTATACATATGTGTGTTCATACATGCATACACACACACATATCTATATAGTGCGTGGGGTTTCACATGGAATACTTTCACTCCTCTGATGCTCTCCAACCCATTCTCATACCCATATTTTCCAAATCAAAAAAGAGAAAAGAACTACTTATGTGACTTTTATACAACTGTTTTCTTTTCTTGGTTTTAAATTATTTTCTTCCTTTCTAATTTTTCAATAAATCATTACTAAGAAAAGAAAACTTATATCCTAGGAAAAGAATGGATGCACAGACTTTAAAACTGAATAATCACACAGGTAGAATGAAACTGAATTAAACGGCTATATACTAAATGATATAGTGGAAAAACAAACCTGCTTATTCACAAAACAAATTTTACTCTTTTTGAAAAATGAAATTTTCTTAGACTATTAACACCCTCCCCTAGTGACTTATATAGAATTATCGAGTTCAATTTAAAATTGCTTTAAATTTTACTTAAAATGCCATTTCAACAGAACCAGTACTATAGCATCTTGCTATAATACCAACAATAAGAAAAACATCAAGTTCTTAACTTATGTTAATATATCTACTTTAATATTGCCTAAAATATTATAAGGTAGATACTATTATTTTCACTGTTTCACTCTGAGGAAATTAAAACACACCAGGGTTGAGTAATTGGCCCAAGAACACACAGTTAATAAGCCATGGAACAGGGATTCTCATACAGGCACTGGGCTTACTGATTTCAATAATACTGTATGCTATTAACTTCTAAGATATGAAAACACATGAAATACCAATCTCATACCAGAAAGACCAAGGTTCCCCTTAAGTCATATATCATTTGCTACTTGAGAGTCACAGAGAGGAACATTTCTGTGAAGCCCTATGAAGGCATATGCCGAACGTTCACTATAACCTTGAACACCTCAAAACTGTAGATCTGTCTCACTCATGAACCCCTTTTAATTAATCTATTTGTGTTTTCACGTTGTCTCACCTCTTTGGTTAATATTTCATTAATTGAAAACAGACTGTTTAAAATAATATTTCTTTAGATTTGCCCTAAACCTCTTCCTTTGTGCTTCAAGGGTGGGGGGCATCCTCGAACTATAATATGTATTTTGAAATCTGGTGAATAAGTTCATGTTTATTCTCTTCCAAGTTCTATAAACTTTCATCATCTCTCCTTTCAACACTTTGACTTTCCATACAGAGTTCTTTTAAATGCATTAAGTAAAAACTTCAAGAGGTGAGACAGTTTCAATTTCAAAGCCCTAAAATTTCAAAGGAATCCAGAAACTTGTTATGCAGCCATGTCAAGAAGAATTTAAAAGAAAGTGTTTCTAAAGTTAAAAAATTCTGATTTGGAGATAGTCTCTGCTCTCATAAATGACATTGCAAAGAAATTCCAAGGACGACTGCACTATGTCCATTTCTTCAATCACACATTCTCACAAAGGAAAAATATCTGACCACTCATACGTTTTCCAAGTCAAAAGCATCCTCATATCTTAAAAGTTCAGCACACAAGACTTTAAATGTCATTAATGTTAATTGGAATGTTATGAATAACAGCTTCAAGGGATAGGTCTTTAATGACAAAATGCTTTTAATAATCCCTTCCAGTATTAGCAATTTTGCTTTTCACAGCATTGACACTCTTAAGATTCAAGGAAGTATTAAAACTATTTTCCCTCCTCCATGACCTGTAGGCAGCGTCCCAGGGCCAACTTGTACAAACTATTAGAAACTGCTCTGCTTGCCCTTCATGACACCATCTTCTAAACATTTCCCCCTACCTCACTAAATACTCCTAAGCAGTCATCTTTGACCTTTCTCCTTCCCTCTGAACATTAAATGTTGGTTTTTCTCAGAAATCTTTCTTAAGCACATTTTCCTTCCCAAACCACAATCTCCCCTTGGCACCTTTGTCCGTAATCATAGCTTCAATTATATCCATGCAGAAAATTGCAAAGTCTCCATCTCCGACCCAGATTTTGCTCCTGAGCCCCAGGCCATCTATCCACGTACCTTCTAGACAACTTCACTTGGACGTTTCACGAGGCTTGAAGTTCAATGAATGGTTCCAAGCGGAGCTTATTATTATCCCTTCAGAACCTTCTTATCTCCCCTTGCAAGCTAATCAGTGAACAGCCCTCTAAGTTGCTCGGGACAAGAGGCACATCCTCGCTTCTCTCCTCCACATGGAATCAGTCGCCAGGTCTTGTCAATCATGCCTTTTAAACATCATTCAGATATGCCTTCCCGTCATCTCTGAGCAGCTGATCCAAGCCACCGTTATTACTGTCCTGGGGCTCCTACTGCAGCCACAGCGATCTTACTCATAATTTAATTGTGCTTAAATTTTCTCTCTGAAAACCATTCAAAGACTTCCTATTACTAGTATTTTATAATCGAAAATCCCCGGGAGGCCCTTGCAGGATTAGCCACTGACTCCCTCTCCCAGCCTCAGCTCATAACATCCGCCCACTTGAGTCCCATGTTCTGGTCTGTCACGGACCTCAAGTTGGCACAGCGTTTTGGTCACTCTGTGCATAAAAGACTGAAGTGTATTTATCCTCCGCTTGAACACCACCAGTGCCCACTGATGCTGGGCCAGTCCCAGACCTGCTCCCCTCTGGGAACATTCATCCCTGGGATACCCCTGGGAATGCAGCCATCATGCATTAGAAGCCCGAGTTGCGTGGTGAGCTCCCAGCCGACAGCCAGCATCAATCACCTGTCTTAAAAGTGTGCCCTCCTAGATTCTCCAGCTCCATGAAGCCCCGCTGAATTTACATGGGGCAGGAGAACTGCCCAGCTGATACCAGTAAACCTACAACATTATGAGGGATAATGAAATAATTGTTGTCGTTAAGCCACTAAGTTTGGGGCTGGTTTGTTACACAGTCAATTATAGGAAGCAAATGTCTAGATTTCATCTTATATATTCCAGCTCACAGGGACAGAATCTGTTTTATTTATTTACCACCATATTTCCAATGCTTACCAGGGTTTCTAGTCTGCCAGTAGGTGCCTAATTAATATTTATTGACTGATTTAACAAATAAATAAAAAGATTATTATTATCCTATTTCAATAAGGGCGGTATAGCCTAATGGTTAAAATCTGAGCTGTTGGGCTAGACTTCGTGAGTTAAATCCTGCCTCTCCACGTACTGCTGAGTGATCAAAAAATGTTACATAAACTCTCTGGGCCTCAATTTGATTATCTCAGAGAGGGGTAGTGTTGCTTTGAGGATTAAATGAGATCATACATTATCTCAATACATATAGTGAATGACACATCAGAGCTGGCAGGGAATGTTATTTATTAGTAGTATTTATTTATTGAAACGATAAACTGTGAAACAAAGGAAAAGAAAAGCTTTCCTGAGTCCCCTTGCTAGTTGGCTGAATGGCTGGGGTTAGCAAGCTGCTTTCCTGACTCACTCTATTTCTCTTCCCCTTCACACTTTCCTAGTTCTTGTTCTTTTTTTACGTCACCGACACCCCTGGTAGGTAGAAAACCAGTCTCTTGAAGATTTCCATAATCGAATTCCCAGAATCTGAGAATGTGTTAGGCTACATAGCAAAGGGGAATTATGATTGGAGATGGACGTAAGGCTGCTAAGCATCTGACTTTGATGTGGGGAATTATTGTGGATTAATCAGGCATCCCAGTATGATTACAAGTGTCCCTTTTTTTCTTTTTAACAACATACAAAGAGAGACCTTCAGAGCTGGGTAAAATTTTACAATAAGTTAAAAGCATGGTTAGAATTTCAGAAAGTCAGATAAGCAAGAGAGTACCAGGATGCTACAATTTGAGAAATGTGAGAGCAACGTCAGAAAGTCCTGACATGGCTGGATTCGAGGATGGATGGGCAAGAGCTGGGAACGCAGGTGGCCTCCAGAAGACAGACAAGGCAAGGAAGGGGGTTCCGTGCTAGCGCCTCCAAAGAGGAGTGCAGCCCTGCTGACACTTGACGTCAGCTCGCTGAGACCAATTTCAGACTTCTGACCTCTAGACTGCAAGATCATAAATTGTGATGTTTTAACCACCAAGTTCGTAGTAATTTATTACAGCAGCAATAAGAAACGAACATACCACCCATCAAGTTTTTTGTGAACTCATAAACCTGCATGCAATTCCAAAACTCAAAATATGATACATTTTCTAAAGTGCTCCTTGAATTTATGGCATTTCGTTCAGATATTCCATTTGGGGTCACTAAAATTCTCGTATCTTCCTTTATTAATATATTTCACGACTGAAAGTGATGATAATATTTTGATTTTCTGTTACTAATAGTGAAGTTCAAGAATGGAAAAAGGCACAGACAGGAAAATATTAGAAAAAAAAGTAAAATTAATGATTCAAGGATTTCTGAGTGGCAATTCCCATCAGAAAGGTCAGCACCTATGACCTTGACTCTCCTCCGGAGAAGATAATTTCACCTTCCCGACTCTCCAATGAGACAACAGAATTATTGAATTTATTGCAATTATAATAAATGCTCGCTGAATCTATACTGTATGGGTATATTCTTTTTAAAAAAACAGCTGAATACTTCTGCTAAGGCAGCTAACCCAATACACTGACTATTAAATTGATTTATGGCAACAAAATGCAGAGGCTGTCACACCTGTAAATGAAGTTTTAACCATATGTTATGATGTGTTTATATGCTAATGTTTTCACAAATAGCAAAATCCTTTGATACCACCTGGTTGGCCATATTTTCTGAATTAATTCCAATAAAATGGAATCAAATTATAATATATGAAGTCTGCATTCTTTAGATAGTAACTAGAATACAAATGGATTTTTTTGGTGTGGCCAACTCTTAAACCACTTGAGAACTCTCCAAATGGGGACATCCAATAAGGAGAAATTACTTCACTTGAAACCATCTAGATATTTGTAATTTCTACAGAGCAAATATGAAAGTTATCCTCACAGTAAAATATTAGTGTCTGTTTACTGCTTTGGGTATTCACCAGGGAATGAAAGAAGCAGAAAAAACAAATGTCTTGGAAGAAACAAGGGTATAATATCAACTACTTTGAATTGAAGAGGTTACTATGGTATATCTTAAGCTTCTACACTCAAAGTGTAAAGTCACTGTATAAGACTGTGACCTAGTTTCTGGAAATTTTGCTATCCTTAGCTTACCCTGACAAACTTAAATGTTAACCAGAAAAGTCACATTTTAAGCAAGCATACATTAACTACCAAGGGTTAAATAAATAAATACATAACAGGTTACATTATCTGTCTTTTCTATAAAAGTACAGGTTGCTGCTGGGGATTCAACTGTGTATTTCTTTTTCTCCTCCTACATAAATAACTTTGATCAGTAATAAATCATTTTGGAAGTACCAATGTGATTGGAAAATAGAAATGGGAAGGTTCCCCTAAGGAGTATTTATGTTCTTTTCTGTATCTCTGTACTGTGCCTTTTTTGAGAGGTTAATGAGAGAAGGATAAAGAGGAAGATCGACCCGAACAAGACTATACTGTGTCTGTGACAGTGAAAGGCCAACGTGGACCCAGAGATTTGTCTGAAGGAAGGACAAAGGTAGCCAATTAAATGGGGGTCAGAACATAACCTAGTCCTATGAACTGGGTCAGAGTTAGGAGCAAAGTTCAGAGAAAGGCTAGACTATCGCTCAGAAGCCACATGGGCCATTCTCGACACCCTCTAGGTATCGCAGATGATTAGCACGACAGCTTTGTTGGGAGCTCCTCAACAGGCTTAGAAGAAAGTACTGACCTTCTTCCCAATGCCCCTTTGCTGTGATTGGCATAGAAACTGGTACAGACCTGGATCTGAAGTTAGAGTCCATCCCGCAGCAGAAGGTACGGTTATTTGAGAAGGACCAAAGATGCAGAAAGAAGGCAAGACATGACACGTCAGAGCTTTATGGCTTACAATGCAGAGTTGGTATTTTCTCCAAGCTTCCATATGAAGATCTAGATAACATGCTCTCAAAGCCTCCCAAATGGGGCCTTCCAATGGAACCTCGACTCATGTAAGTTTGTATTGATTCTTCTATTGACCTCCAAGATTGAGCCAAAATATTACCTTCTATGCAATGAGTATGGCCAGGTGACTGTCACTAAGTCTGGCCAATGACAAGTGAGGGGAAATGACACATGCTCATTCCAGGATGTGTTTTCAGTGCAGACATGCCCATCTTCCTCACCTCCTCCTTCTTGCTGCTGGAAATGGGGACCTGGTGCTGCGTCACACTTGGTGATGCAGAAAGAGGCAAAGACTTCCGATGGTAGAGCCTGGGTCTACTCAGGAGATAGATGCATCATAGCAGCCCTCCACCAGCTACATCCAGGCCGTTATATGGGCTAAGTTACAGCTGTGGGGTCTCTACTACACAAAGTCAAATCTATATTGTAATTACCAGCATGAATTCAAAAATGGTAGGTAGTCTGATAGGACCAAAGGGCAGGATGTCCAGGAGAGATCGCTGGAGTGAAGGGGTGAGACCGGAAAGTGAAGCCCTAGGAAGTCTGGACTGAGAAGGCTCACTTCTCTGCAGTGGGAAGCCACAGACCATTTTCTAAAGGACTAGGACATGACCAACTATGCACATTAGAAAGATAAGCCAGGTGTGTAGAACAGACGTAAGGAAGAAAGACTGGACACGAAAACAATGAACTCTTTTCTCGTAAGAGTCTGACATAAGCTTGTGACCACAAGAGGAAGAGCAGGAATGAGGAGAAATTGTCCAATTTGGAGACAGAACTGATGAAATTGTGCAAGTATTTAAATTAGTCAGAGATTAGCTAGAAGAAGACAAATAATAATTGTAATCAAAGATAATCTTAAGTTAAGTAACAGGAAAGAAAGTACAGTTTTAGTGGTTGCAACCAGTAGGTTATAAGGATTCTTTTTTGAATCTGTTAAGTTCTGATCAAGATTAAGGGACCCTTGGAAGCACAAGTGTGAAGTAACTGGAGTTAGAGCTACCCATCTATATCTGGTACTCTCCCAAATACAACGGCAATGGAAGACTTAGTGGTAAACAAAATGGACGAGGAAAATCATGTAAAATAGAAATAAAAGCACAGAAAAACAGAATCGTTATATGACATTCTTCTTTGAAATTACTTTGTTTTGTTCCTGCTCCAGGATATAGGATGAACAGAACGTAAGATTCGTATTATCTTGGAACACCAAATGGCCGGTGAAGTAACCTACCTGTAGAATGATGGAACCATTGGTTTTCTGGACCAACCCAGTTCGTCACATGCAAAGCGGACTTGTCCAGGGGGGCTTCACTAAGATGGTGGAAAGCTCCCCAGTTCCAGGGGCCTATGTCATCATCTGATGCCCTAAAATTTGTCAGTCATAACAAAGGCAGTCGAAAGGCTTTTTCCCTTCCCCTTCACTTCATCTTCTAACATTTCTTTCCATTTCTTTCTGCTTCAGAACCACGGGGACCCTGAGAGCTTTTCAAGATTCAGTCATATTGAGGTTCATTTAGCAAGATGCCATAACATATGGAAAATATATATATATATATATATATATATATGTATAACTGAGTCACTTTGCTGTACAGAAGAAATTAACACAACATTATAAATCAACTACACTTCAATATAATTTTTAAAGAAAAGAATACATAGGGAGAAAAAATGTGTGTCTTTAAATGCCAGTCACCTGCCTGGCTAACAGTTTATCACTGTTATTCATTCATTTGTTTGTAAGGCACAATGTTTAAAAATTTAGAAGGTAACCATCATTATCAGGGACATTATATTAAACGCTTTTCCCTAATTCATCAGAAATAACAGGAACCGCTTCCTAACTGAATGGGAGAGTTGCTGATCACTTCTCTGTTATTTCTGCAATCGATTCCAGGCCCTCCAACATCTGCATCTGAACTAAATCCTAACTACTGTCCCCGACCCTGCTCAGTTTCCTACCCCTCCCTGTCTAGATTCCAGATTATCCCGCAGTTCCCTTCTCTGAAGTTGCAGCTCCTGCCAGCTTATAATTATTTAGTAATTCACATACTGTCTTAATCCAAGACCTGCATTTTTCAAATTCATCACCCTACATTAATAGTCAAAATTTTAATATTTTATTACATACTATATAAAAGGGTGTTAATATTCAATACCTTGTAAGATTCAATTAGACAATGAACATGCCATCTCATTTGTATTTTTTTAAGTTTTGCATTCTTCATAGACACTACCACAATTCCACGTATGGAACTAAACCACAGTGTGACTTTTGTTTTGGTGTCCTGCTCTAGTTTTTACCTGACATTTACTTGACACCAACCTTTATCTGACAATTCCTTGTTTTGTTTCCCTTGAGTTCTTTTACAATTTTCTTCCAATAGAGTAAAACTACATCTCAAGGTAACAGAGGGGCAAATGTTTCCTACGTACAGCCATTATATTCAGGGATATGATTTGTTTCATGATATAGATGATTTCTTTCAACTTGGGTTAGTTTTTCAATGGCTTTACTAAAACTAGAATAATAAGGTTTTTAAAAACTCTACTATAAAAATAATGCTTGCACAGAAATATCTCACTTAATACTCACAATGACCTATAGATTTAAACATCCAATTTTATAACTGATGATTCTAAGAATCAGAGAAATCAAGAAACTTATAGAGCATCTTCAAAATTGGCTCTCCTGATTGAACAATCAGTTTCCTTTCTATGCATCTCAGAGTTCATTCTACTTTCTAGATATCAAGACATGATAAAAGAAAAGTTGTGATTTCTCCTAGTTTCAGATATAAACTCATCTGCCATTGTATTACAGGGAGAGTTTGGAAGTGTCAGCTAGATTGTGGTGGACAGCTCTTCAGTTTCAAGAAGTTAATTACTTAAAAGGAGAGAGGGGTTCACAGAAAGTTTACTCCCTAAGCCTCCAAAGGTCCAGCGTGGCCATGATTTAAGAATTAATTTATATCTCTAATCAGTGATTTAACTTGCGTCCATTTTGTGAACTGATTATGTTCTTTGAATTTCACTAGAAAAATTTAACATTTAACGAGCCTACCATATTCAAGTACTGTGTTTGGTAAGGATAAGACTTCAATCTAACTATATTTACCACTAATACATGTTCATTGTAAAACAAATTTTTTTTAAAGGAAAGAAAAGAAGAGACAAGTCAAATGGTAAAAGAAAATGAAAATCTCTCATAACTGCGTTACTGATGCAATGCAGCTCTCACTATAAGAAGATATCCTCGGTGTATACCTTCCGAAGACATTTGATCAATGCATCTAGACATGTATTACACACACACACACACACACACACACACACACACACAGAGTGTATTTTTATAAAAGGAATCACAGCATTTTTATACGTAACATATGATAAAATACTTCTATCTCATTGTATATAAAATGACATATACTTTCACAACTGCACAGAAACCTGTCAAGTTGAGCTGCTATCATTTATTTAGCTAATTCATTATTGGTAACCACTATTTTTACCATTGAAAACAATGAACATCCTTTACTTATATCTTTGAGCATGTAAGTGAATATCCCAAGAATAAATTACTAGATGTGGAATTGCTAGTTTAGATGTCACATTTGGACACTTTGATATCCTTCCAACTGGGCATGAGAGCCTGTTTCACATGCCTCAACTCTGCATGGTTCCAATCTTTATAACATTGTCAATTTGGCAAATTATTCATTTGTTTGCTGGATATACATACCTCTTCTTCTTATTGTATTTCCTGACCTTTAACAAAGCTTGCCTTTTTCTTATTAATTTGTAGGAGCACTTTACAAAGATTATACACTATGCATATTGATCATTTGTTAATTGCATATATTAAAAACATTTTCCAGATATGTTTTTTTTTCACTTTTCAAATGAGTAACATAAGATGTTTGAGTCTTCTGCTGTCAAATCTATTGTTTCCCTTTGTGGTTCATGTTCTTTGGATACATGCTAAGACAGACCACCTCCATTCCTATACAATAAATGGCTTCTCCTAAATGTTCTTACAGTACACATGAGAAGTGGGGAGCTTATGTTATCTTTCTGAATAATTATCTAATTGTCCCCAAGTCATTAAAGGACTAATGTAACTTTTCCCTTCACTCACTGAGCCACTTCTTTTTTCCTTAGAGTATAATCACACTTATGTATTTTGAGTTTCTGGAGAGAAAAATAAAGCATTATTTCCTCTCATTTTTAGTCCAACCCCATGACCACCAGTGTAAAAAAACAAAAGTATATGTGTGCCCTTTCACTTTCAAATATTTCTGAAAAGACTGCTCTTTGGATAAATTGATTTATTTTTACTTGTATTTGACAAATCTATTACAAGAATAGATAAAAAGAATTTCTCTCTAATGTTTACTTTGCTTTTTCCGTTATCCACATAAGATACATTTTGCTTTCTGCTAAAAGTGGGGGGGAAAGCAGGATTCCTATCAGAGGCAGTGAGAAAAAAGCAGGAGGATAATAGACTTTGAGCTCAACTTGGCACTGGCTTAAAAATGTCAATGAAATTCTCTGCCTGGGTTAATTTTCCAGGATCTCAAAGAGGAAGAACAACTGGGCCTCACTGAATATTTTGAGCCTTAAAGAGAAGCAATTTTCCCCAAATATAGTAATGTCAATAAGCTTTTCTGAAAGAGATTGATCAAACAAAATGTTTGAAGTTCCCAATTGGTAAGTTCTGGTTTCCATGACATTTTCAATTCAAGCTTTGAAGTTCCAGAGGCAGAAAGTCTCCATAGACCAAGACCACAGTTATCAAATATTTGGGGCTTATCAATGTATTACACTCTTAAAAATGATCAAGGACCTGAAAACCCTTTCTTTACATGAGTTATACTTGTCCCTATTTACTGTATTTTAAATTAAAACAGAGATGTTTGAAGTATTTACTTATCAATTAATTTAAAACAATTAGCCCATCACAAACTAATATTAACAACATATTTTGTGAAAAATAACTACATTGTCCAAAAGAATTAGAAGAGAAGCACTGTTTTCCATTTGTGAAAATCTCTTTAATGTTTAAAAAAAAGACACTCTGTATGACAGACTCTAGGTCCATCCACGTCTCTACAAATGGCCCAAGTTCATTCCTTTGTACGGCTGAGTAATATTCCATTGTATATATGTGCCACATCTTCTTTATCCATTCATCTGTCAATGGGCATTTAGGTTGCTTCCATGTCCTGGCTATTGTACATAGTGCTGCTATATACATTGGGGTACATGTGTATTTTCAAATTATGGTTTTCTCAGGTAGTGGGATTGCTGGGTTATATGGTAATTCTATTTTTAGTAGTAGTGGGATTGCTGGGTCATATGGTAATTCTATTTTTAGTTTTTTAAGGAATCTCCAAGAGAAAAACAAATATCGTATGTGGAATCCAGAAAAATCGTACAGATGAACCTAGTTCCAGGGCAGGAATAGTGATGTAGAGGTAGAGAAAAGACGTGTGGACGTGGGGGCAGGAAGGGCAGGGGGGATGAATTGGGAGATTAGGATTGACATGTATACACTACCATGCGTAAAATAGATAGCTAGTGGGAACCTGCAGCATAGCACAGGGAGCTCAGCCGGTGCTCTGTGATGACCTAGATGGGTGGGCTGGAGGTGGGAGGGAGGTCCAAGAGTGAGGGGATATGGGGATGTATGTATACATAGAGCTGATTCACTTCGTTGTACAGCAGAAACTAATGCAACTTTGTAAAGCAATTATACTCTAAAAAAAAAAAGAAGCAGCTGGACATAAAAAATAATAATAAAATAAAAGCCTAGAAGCACCCCGTCCCCCCCAAAAAAGACAGCTGGTTCTCATATTTTACTTTGATGGACATATATTAAGAAAATCTGGGGACTTCCCTGGAAGACCAGTGGTTAAGACTTCATCTTCCAATGCAGAGGGTGCGGGTTCAATCCCTGATTGGGGAGCTAAGATCCCACATGCCTCACGGCCAAAAAACCAAAACATAATACAGAAGCAATATTGTAACAAATTCAATAAAGACTTTAAAACTGGTCCACATCATAAAAAGAAAATCTGTCTTCACATACACATGTAGTTTTAAAAGTGGCAAGTATTTTGACAGGCTTTTCACGTAACTGTGATACTATTCTTTGAAACCACACTAAAAGTTGGCAAGAGGTAGTTTCTTAAAGGTTAGTTGTTATGTGGAATCTGAAACCGTATAAATGAACTTTTTAGTATTCTCTTCCATCAAAATCTACTAATATCAATATATCTTGGACTTCAAGTATATCTTTTACTCATGCCTAATTCTGCAATATTATGCATCGGTCATTTGGAAAATATGTGTTCACTAAGTTAAGTAGTTCTTCCAGATGTTGCTACGGCTCATTATACAACATCAGAATGTTGCATTCCTCAATACTGCTGCTCGTCTTTTCAGAGAAGCCTTTAATTATTGAGAAGGTGACAAACACACAGTGACAGATTCACGTTTTCCAAAATCCTATGTTTAACTTAAAAGCTTGAATACTGCCATTGGCACCCCAAATTGTCAGTTGTTTGCCTTAACATGACAGACCCACGTTGTTCTTTCTCCAAAAATGTTGGTGAAATTATCAAATCTAAATAACCCTAGGATGTCAATTCCTCCTTCAAGCAAAGACGCGGCCTGTGAAGTAAGTAAACAAATAACTAAGTCCTTCATACATACTTTTCATTTTGTTTCACAGAATACAGAGATGTCTACTTAAGGATTCGGATTCAATAAAATCAACAACCGTTACTGCTTTATGAGAGACACTCTGGCACAAAAACCCTTTATTTTGGGGAGTCTGTGACACCGATGAATACGTGGCTTCTCGGTAGGGTCTGGGCCCGCAGTCCTGGTTCATGGTAATGGATGCTTTTGGACCATCAGTTCAAAGCCAACAAAGCGGAAGACAGTGTCTTGACATGATTATAAAATAATTCTGACTACAAGGACCTTCTTACACGGTCTCAAGAATCCCCAGGATTTTCAGAGGACACTTGGAGAATCACTCGACTAGTATATAAGGCTTCTGGCCTAATAATGACTACTGATTACACTGATCTTAAAATGAATGGTTATCAATTTCCCCCTGAATTTCCGTACCCACGGTGGCACGAAGCAAAAGCTAATCCTAGAAAAGGGACACTTTATCGTGAAAGTGTCTGTAGTTAGCAGTGCTATTGGAAGCACATTTCATCTGTTTGTTCTTCTTTATTAGAAAGATAAGCATCTTCATTGGCTTCGTAACCCATTCATAATGTCAGCATTGTTGGTGGGCATCAGGGGGTTGTCAGTACCAAGAAAAAAGAAGTAAAATTAAAGCGGAAAAGTACTAGAGGAATAAAGGAGCTCCTAAGATGAAGTTTTTAACTGAACAGAATCCAAGGAAAAAGCTTTATTCTGTAAATGAGCAAATGAGTGAATGAATGGACTGAAAGGAATTTTCTAAAAGAAAAAAAAAGTACAAGCTAGAAATCCTTGTTGGTTTTGTCCTGCCCCTCCCAGGATCCTCGTGTCATATTGTTTCTCTTATAGGAATCTACCTTGTCAGAAAATATTTTTAAAGGTTTTAAGTACTTTTGAAGACATTCTCATGGCCTGTCTCTTTTCCAAGATCCTTCAGATCCTCTGTAACAATGACATTTGTTCCACTCTCTCTCCTGGTTTCTATGGCATTGCTTCCTTTAAAATGACATGATTAGTATAAGACTGGAAGATAAATAAGGTTTTTGGTAGATGCCATAAAGTGTCAAGCCCAGGGTACTGAGGAAATTAGGTTTCCGTTTTCTATTTCCAAGGTTATATGTCTCCCACTACTCACTCCCTGAAAAGAGATGAAAGGAAGAAAACTTAGAAGGTGGGACAGAAACATGGAGAAGAAGGAGAAGGAAAAGGAGGAGAAGGAGAGGCAGAGGAAGAAGAAAAGCAAACAGGGCAGGACGGCCAGAAGCCCCCTCTCTTATCACTTTCTCTTGCCTTTTCTGATGTCCTAAGATGTCCCCAGGATCACAAAGTATGTGAGGTGATAAGGAGTTTCACTTTGGGAATAACTTAAGAAGATTATGGTTTTTGTAAAAGGATGGGGGAAGGTACTTTTATTATACATCATGGCTTCATATCCTTTTCATTATTTGTTATTTTTGCTGGGGAGCAAGATGGAGTTCTTGATTTAATGGTGGGTTTTAACTTGAGAGTGGAGGTGCTCAGGTGTGTTTATATTCTATCTCTCATCGCTGTTGCCTTCTCTATAGATTTCTATAGATCTGTGCCTTGCAATCATTCGAAGGAACTGGGCCCACTGAAACCTTCAAAACTGGATCTGGTCCTACAGTAGAATCAATAAGAAGGAAGGGTCTATAGATGTTTATTTAATACATGCACCTCCCAAGCAAGAAAGAAAGACCCACCATGATAACCCCATTTCTTCAATTATGAAAATTGACCCTGCTCAGCTATCACCCCAGGATATAGTAATTAACCTCCCTGAGTCTCAGTGACAGCACAGAGCACAACCTGACAGTCTCTTTCCTAAGCCCCTCGTCTCCTAAAGTATTTGCTTAAATTTGCTTTAAATTCAGACATATATCAATTCAATAAGCGTCTTCAGCAAGGGAAACATTAATCGCATATGGTTTCATGCTTCTAATTTTACTCTCCATGGGACAATGTCTTTGCTCAAGGGATGCAGTATTGAAACGCTTAAACTTGTGCCTTGAACGTAAAGCTTGGAGCCGTAAATATCTCTCAGCAAAAAGGGAGCCATTTCCCTTTGAATTGTGGGATGCGATGGTTCTTGGCGGTCCTGGTAATGCATAATCACTAATTCCAATTTAAGGAGTGTCTGCATAAATGGCAAATTGGAAAATATCTGAAGATCCCAACAGCCAGTTCTCTGCAATATAAACAATCAATAATCATCTTTACTAGAGTAATGGCCCAGCCCATGACCACTGCTTAGTTGCTAGGCTCAGGAACCATAAATATTCTCCTTTACACTAAAGACACGACAGTAGATCTTAACACTAACATGGTGATTCTCTTTCAAGATTTCTACTCCCTGCATATGAAGATAATGAGAAACAGGTCTGCGTTTACAGTTATTCAGTAAATATACGCTTACCATCTACAGTTGCCTCAGCTCTGCACTGGGGCTCTCGAATATGCCATGCAAGTGTAAAGCGCCTTCTATTCTGAAAGAAATTGCAATCTAGTCAGGGACAAATTGACATCTAGTGAATAAAGCCATCATTCACTGAGCGTCTTCTATAACCAGGCACTTTGCCAGGCACCTGACCAATTTCAGAGTCAGAAGTTCTACACAAATCCTGGCTCTTTCTGTAAACAGCTGTGCTACCCTTAACAAAATCGCTTCATTTTTCTGGGATGAGTTTCTCCTTATGTTAAAAATTGCTAAATATGTGATAGTAAATCTATTCTAGCTCTGACGAGTCTATAATTACACACTGTGACTAAAACAGTTTGGAAGTTCTAAAGACACAGGGGGCGGTGAGGATTACAATGGGCCAGGGTGCAAAGTGGATGAGAACTTGGTTTTGTGTTGAGGAAGTATCCAAGCTCATATATATATACATACATATATATATATATATATATATATATATATATATATATATCTGTGTGTGTTACTGAAGTATGATTGACAGATAACAATTGTCTATACTCAGGTTACACGACGTTCTTGAACAGTCGGAGGAGAGCGGGCACAGCAAGCGCGCATGTGGAAACGGCTTTGGAGGTTCGTAAAGCCCCTCCCGAGACTGCAGAGCCCTTGGTGGCATTTTCCTAACCCTTAGCACAGTGCCTGGTGCATAAGAAGCACTGACGCTATTTTCAGAAGAAAGGGAAAAGAGGCAATACGGACTAGAGCAGAGAATTTCTTCCCCAGAGACGTGAATACAGGAAGCCATAAACTAGGCAGAGCTGATGGGTGACGCTTTCCCAGCAAGAACGATCGAAATAAAGGCGGGGCATCTCTGTCCTGTAAACCAGAGTCCAACCCTAACAGCTTCCTCCCAGTAACGGCAGATGCTGTCTGCACGGTGACTCCACTCTGCCTGTGCCTGCTTCACCAACTCTACTCTCCGAAACCCACCTCCTTGCACCCGCCTGCATGCATCGTCATCCTGGCTGAAAAGCTGAAATTCCCTTAAAGTCAGAGCTGGACTTGGGCTCCATTTTGGTCGGGGAGTTCTGATCTCCGCCTTCTCCCCGGGGTTCACGGCAGGGCGGGTGCCTGCTCCCCCCAAATCGCCCTGCAGCCTTCAGCCAAGCTTGCACCAGTGGCTTCTTTCCTCCCAGCCCCGCATTTACATAAAATACAAGGCTGTTCCCCAGTTTCGCCCCTCACAAGGATCTCTGCATCTTCTAGACCCGTGCATGACAGGCATGTAGGGACACACGGTATCCCATTTGCAAATCTTCAGTGTGTTTGCCTTTTTGTCTTATGTGCTGGCAGAAGATGACTCTAGGTTCCTCCCTTCAGAGGACCTGGCACAGAGGCACCGGACATACACCTGGAAAGCGCGCGCTGATGACGGAAGAGCACAGGGCATCCAGCCGTATGACCGAAGCTTACCTGATAGGTCCCAAGTGTTACAGACTTTCATCTTTATCTGGGTGAGGCAAAATAAAAGGAGTAGCCAAGAAAAGAAAATGACTTAAATCATAATTAATACAAATGCAAATTATAATTAGAAAAAGGGGTAGTTTTCAATTTTTACCACTAGCTTTTAAATAAGAATACAGAAATCCAAAGAGAAAGCAAGGAGAAAATGAAAAATGAAAATTTAAACTTCATATAGTTTTACATTAGAGTCTGAGAACATGTTTTCCTGAAACACTTAAGGAAACAGTGAAGATTAAGAATGATAATCACTCAGTCTTCCTGAGGAGAAAAACAGGTCCAAAGCCCAGAAGTGCAAATCCCTACAAAACTACAAAAAGAGAGCCTATCAACTGTAGATAACTTCATCTTCATTTCAATATTTGATATTATAGAGGACCTAACAAGATACGCAGCTCACAGCCACTTAGTGGAATAAATCCTGAGTAGATTCCAAAGTAAATTTCTCAAAAGCAAACCAACTTCCGTGACGCTGATTTCCATTCTATGGTTTATACGTTTGAAGACAGTGATATTACCACTAAAGTATGAAACTGAAAGAGAGGTAACCTGATTACATCATAAAAATTGTTTACTAAAAATTGGGTAAAGTTGAACAAACATCATATTTCATTATGAATACATGTATTAATTTCATATATTACATGTAAAAAAGTGAACTGTACTCAGGAAGAAAACTTGCATTTTTTGAGCACTTCCTATACACCTACCATGTTATTTTTATAGAGACAATATCACCTTAGTCAAATTTCACAGGCAAAGTTACTGAGGCCAAGAGAGATCACATGGCTAACAAGTGGCAGAGTTAGGATTCCTAACCAAACACAAGAATAATGAGGGGAAAAAAAAAGTAAAAACAAAACAAGAAAGATCAGGGAGCATCAGAGACCTACTAAATGTACGTTCATCCACACGATGGCATTTTTCAAAACTCAGTGTAATGTTGGAATGTATTCAATATAAAATGGCATAAATTATCTCAAATATAAGCCTCTACCATCATCAAAATTAGCTAGAAATTATTACCATTTCACCTAGTAGGCCTCAATTCTCTCTTTTTTTCTTAGTAAAACAATTTGGAATTCAGTCATATATGGTAAGAAAAATAAACCAGAGAACAAACTCGTGCACTGTGAGAAGGGCTGAGTTCCTTACACAGAAAACAAGGCTGGTTTATGTGCCGCCCTGGGGCAGAGGAAGTCATATCCTGATCAGGAAGCAGAGACCTTTCTGTCCCTTCCTGAGAAGGCTGATTAAAAGAAAGGATGTGTAAATTACAGCAGGACAAAATTGAGCTAGACAGAAGGCAGAACTTCCCAACAAGAGTTATTGGGTGATGAAACAGACTATCAAGAGAGGTCTTGAAATCTCTCTCCCTAGACAGCATCCCTGAAATCTGACAAGTAACTGCCTTTGCTATGTAGCACGACATCCATCCTGGGGTTCCGAGGTCGTGATGTTTTACAGTTGGATTTCATTTCTCTTATCATATTTCTAATAATGCAAAGAAGCTTCCTAATCGCTCCATTTTACAAAGTCGTTTGGTTTTAACAGTTCCCCCAAGTACACCCTGTCCCTAACCCATTCCGAATACGTAAAAATCCTAATGAGATACATAGGATATGAATCAAGAGGGCTTAGGGTCTTGGGTGGGATGCTACTTCTTTGAATGACCTGGGACTCTAAGTCTGTTATCACTCACCTAAGAAGAAAGAGAGAGCAAAGTGGGTTTTTTCACATGGAAAGCAGAGCTCACTCCTCGGACACAGATTAAACCCGGCAGCATAAACAAACCCTGAGTATATGATGCCACCGTAATTATCACCTGGAAATAAAAGCAATAGCTGAGTTTGGGGATAACGGTGGGAGGCACACCTCCCTAAAGGATCTGTGTACTCACTCTACGTGCCTGCTACCATCTGCGTGGTAGAATACCGCCATTTTCTGTGTAGACACCTGCTTTTGTCCATGAGAGAAACGAAACAGGCGTAACATAAACTTTTAGAAAACTGACAATCCTGATATTATGGGTTTTTAAGTAGCTTTTTTTTTTTTTTTCTACCAAAGAAGATCATATTCCCGCCATGGCAATGAGGACAGATCAAAAGATGAGCAAACTGAATTAAAATAATACCTTTTTTAAAAGTTTTAAAAGATGACCAAATTCAATTGCATATTTCTCTCCACCCTGGCTTTCAAGGTGGAGGGGATTCATGCGGCCGATGACCTGTCTCCAGGGAGAACTTTCATCCTCACAGCCAGGAACTGACCCTGCCTCAGCCTTGGAGCTGGAGAGAAACGTGGCGGCCCAAGGCCAGGCCTGCCAGCCTGTGATCCCCTGGGCCTCACAACAGAGACTGCGTAAGTCAAAGACAGCAGATGCCTCGTTCAGAAAAGAGTTTCTGCACCAAGTCAGGGACAGAGTTTGAAGGTCCTGATTTAAAACTTCAGGACAGCATCAGTGACCTTATTTATACAGACAATACACAACCCACAGACCACAAGGCCCTGTGAGCTAAGAACCCAGCCTAAGACTTTTCTCGGGACATCTCTAGTGGTACTGAACAGGTGACCGCCCCCAAAAAACAGACAAATCCAGATGTAATCAAATGAAGCTATTCTGTCATCCTAAAGCGGTTCTGTGCGTGTGGAAATAGCATTTGCTCCTTCCCAGTGAATATTTTGGTGGACATTTTGCTCTGATGAAGCTGCGGTAGGGGGATAAGATCTTGGCGTTGCCTTTTGGTTTACCTCCCAGCCTGAGGTGCCTGTGAATCTCGAATATGCATAAGTTAAACCAGGGCTTAACGCTTTCCCTCCCGTTGAATCCCAGCTGCTTGGCCAGCTCTCTGCTTGCCTCCTGAGAGAGCTCACACATCTCGTCTTTCCTCGTTCAGGCCCTTCCTGTTCCCTTGCTGGAGAAGATGATCAAGAGACACGGCCACCGGATGAGCCTCTAGCTGGACCCATAGAAGGAGCCGCACCTTATGCCCAGCCCCGTCCTTGGCCTGTACCTCCCACTGTGCTTCCAGCCCAGAAGCCCTTCAAGGACGCAGCCTTGCGAGGACGATGCGGGGCTGGGACCATCTGCAGGGTGCATGTGGTTAAACCCAGGAGAGCTTCTTTTGCTTTTTTTAATTTTTAAATTTATTTTTATTTTTTTTTATACAGCAGGTTCTTATTAGTTATATCTTTTATACACATCAGTGTATACATATCAATCCCAATCTCCCAGTTCATCCCACCACCACCACCCGCCCGTCACTTTCCCCCCCTGGTGTCCACACATTTGCTCTCTATATCTGTGTCTCTATTGCTGCCCTGCAAACCGGTTCATCTGTACCGTTTTCTAGGTTCCACATATATGCGTTAATATACGATATTTGCTTTTCTCTTTCTGACTTGCTTCACTCTGTATGACAGACTCTAGGTCCATCCACATCTCTACAAATGACCCAATTTCGTTCCTTTTTATGGCTGAGTGATATTCCATTGTATATATGTGCCACATCTTCTTTATTCATTCGTCTGTCGATGGGCATTTAGGTTGCTTCCATGTCCTGGCTATTGTAAATAGTGCTGCAATGAACGTTGTGGTACATGACTCTTTTTGAATTATGGTGTTCTCAGGGTATATGCCCAGTAGTGGGAATGCTGGGTCGTATGGTAGCTCTAATTTTAGATTTTTAAGGAACCTCCATACTGTTCTCCATAGTGGCTGTATCAACTTACATTCCCACCAACAGTGCGGGAGGATTCCCTTTTCCCCACACCCTCTCCAGCATTTGTTGTTTGTAGATTTTCTGATGATGCCCATTCTAACTGGTGTGAGATGATACCTCACTGCAGTTTTGATTTGCATTTCTCTAATAATTAGTGATGTTGAGCAGCTTTTCATGTGCCTCGTGGCCATCTGTATGCCTTCCTTGGAGAAATGTCTCTTTAGGTCTTCTGCCCATTTTTGAACTGGGCTGTTTGTTTTTTTAATACTGAGCTGCATGAGCTGTTTATATATTTTGGAGATTAATCCTTTGTCCATTGATTCGTTTGAAAATATTTTCTCCCATTCTGAGGATTGTCGTTTGGTCTTGTTTGTAGTTTCCTTTGCTTTACAAAAGATTTTAAGTTTCATTAGGTCCCATTTGTTTATTTCTGTTTTTATTTCCATTTCTCTAGGAGGTGGATCAAAAAAGATCTTGCTGTGATTTATGTCAAAGAGTGTTCTTCCTACGTTTTCCTCTAAGAGTTTTATAGTGTCCAGTCTTACATTTAGGTCTTTAATCCATTTTGAGTTTATTTTTGTGTATGGTGTTAGGGAGTGTTCTAATTTCATTTACATGTATGTAGCTGTCCAGTTTTCCTAGCACCACATATTGAAGAGACTGTCTTTCCTCCACTGTATACCCTTGCCTCCTTTGTCAGAGATTAGTTGACCATAGGTGCATGGGTTTATCTCTGGGCTTTCTATCCTGTTCCGTTGATCTATATTTCTGTTTTTGTGGCAATAACATATTGTCTTGATGACTGTAGCTTTGTAGTATAGTCTGAAGTCAGGGAGTCTAATTCCTACAGCTCCATTATTTTCCCTCAAAATTACTTTGGCTATTCGGGGTCTTTTGTGTCTCCACACAAATTGTAAAATTTTTTGTCCTAGTTCTGTAAAAAATGCCATTGGTAATTTGATAGGGATTGCATTGAATCTGTAGATTGCTTTGGGTAGTATAGTCATTTTCACAATGTTGATTCTTCCAATCCAAGAACATGGTATATCTCTCCATTTGTTTGTATCATCTTTAATTTCTTTCTTCAGTGTCTTACAGTTTTCTGCATACAGGTCTTCTGTCTCCCTAGGTAGGTTTATTCTTAGGTATTTTATTCTTTTTGTTACAATGGTAAATGGGAGTGTTTCCTTAATTTCTCTTTCAGATTTTTCAGCATTAGTGTATAGGAATGCAAGAGATTTCTGTGCATTAATTTGGTATCCTGCAACTTTACCAAATTCATTGATTAGCTCTAGTAGTTTTCTGGTGGCATTTTTAGGAGGCTCTATGTATAGTATCATGTCATCTGCAAACAGTGACAGTTTTACTTCTTCTTTTCCAATTTGTACTGTTTTTATTTCTTTTTCTTCTCTGATTGCCATGGCTAGGACTTCCAAAACTATGTTGAATAACAGTGGTGAGAGGGGA
Source organism: Pseudorca crassidens (assembly GCF_039906515.1). NCBI lineage: Eukaryota > Metazoa > Chordata > Mammalia > Artiodactyla > Delphinidae > Pseudorca > Pseudorca crassidens. The sequence goes on from NC_090299.1 coordinate 152,979,643, forward strand.
CATCCTTGTCTTGTTCCTGATCTTAGAGGAAATGCTTTCAGTTTTCACCATTGAGAATGACGTTTGCTGTGGGTTTGTCATATATGGCCTTTATTACGTTGAGGTAGGTTCCCTCTATGCTCACTTTCTGGAGAGTTTTTATCATAAATGGGTGTTGAATTTTGTCAAAAGCTTTTTCTGCATCTATTGAGATGATCATATGCTTTTTATTCTTCAGTTTGTTAATATGGTGTATCACACTGATTGATTTGCGTATATTGAAGAATCCTTGCATCCCTGGGATAAATCCCACTTGATCATGGTGTATGATCCTTTTAATGTGTTGTTGGATTCTGTTTGCTAGCATTTTGTTGAGGATTTTTGCATCTACATTCATCAGTGATGTTGGTCTGTAATTTTCTTCTTTTGTAGTGTCTTTGTCTGGTTTTGGTATCAGAGTGATGATTTGATACCATCATAGAATGAGTTTGGGAGTGTTCCATCCTCTGCAACTTTTTGGCAGAGTTTGAGAAGGACCAGTGTTAGCTCTTCTCTAAATGTTTGATAGAATTCACCTGTGAAGCCATCTGGTTGTGGACTTTTGTTTGTTGGAAGATTTTTAATCACAGTTTCAATTTCATTACTTGTGATTGGTCTGTTCATATTTTCTGTTTCTTCCTGGTTCAGTCTTAGAAGGTTATACTTTTCTAAGAATTTGTCCATATCTTCCAGGTTGTCCATTTTATTGGCATAGAGTTGCTTGTAGTAGTCTCTTAGGATGCTTTGTATTTCTGCGGTGTCTGTTGTAACTTCTCTTCTTTCATTTCTAACTTTATTGATTTGAGTCCTCTCCCTCTTTTTCTTGATGAGTCCAGCTAATGGTTTATCAATTTTGTTTATCTTCTCAAAGAACTAGCTTTTAGTTTTATTGATCTTTGCTACTGTTTTCTTTGTTTCTATTTCATTTATTTCTGCTCTGATCTTTCATTTCTTTCCTTCTGCTAACTTTGGGTTTTGTTTGTTCTTTCTCTAGTTCCTTTATGTGTAAGGTAAAATTGTTTATTTGAGATTTTTCTTGTTTCTTGAGGTAGGCTTGTACAGCTATAAACTTCTCTCTTAGAACTGCTTTTGCTGCATCCCATAGGTTTTGGATAGTCGTGTTTTCATTGTAATTTGTCTCTAGGTATTTTTTCATTTCCTCTTTGATTTCTTCAGTGATCTCTTGGTTATTTAGTAACATATTGTTTACCCTCCATGCGTTTGCGTTTTTTACGTTTCTTTTCCCTGTAATTGATTTCCAATCTCTTAGCATTGTGTCAGAAAAGATGTTTGATATGATTTCAACTTTCTTCAATTTACTGAGGCTTGATTTGTGACCCAAGATGTGATCTATCCTGGAGAATGCTCCGTGTGCACTTGAGAAGAAAGTGTAATCTGCTGTTTTTGGATGGAATGTCCTATAAATATCAATTAAATTTATCTGGTCTATTGTGTCATTTAAAGCTTGTGTTTCCTTATTAATTTTCTGTTTTGATGATCTGTCCATTGGTGTAAGTGAGGTGTTAAAGTCCCCCACTATTATTGTGTTACTGTTGATTTCCTCTTTCATAGCTATTAACAGTTGCCTTGAGGTGTTCCTATGTTGGGTGCAATTATATATTTATAATTGTTATATCTTCTTCTTGGATTGATCCCTTGATCATTATGTAGTGGCCTTCCTTCTCTCTTGTAATATTCTTTATTTTAAAGTCTATTTTATCTGATATGAGTATTGCTACTCCAGCTTTCAAAAGATATTCCATGGAATATCTTTTAATATCCAAAAGATATTCCATGGAATAGCTTTTTCCATGCCTTCACTTTCAGTCTGTACGCGTCCCTAGGTCTGATGTGGGTCTCTTGTATACAGCATATATATAGTTCTTGTTTTTTTATCCATTCAGCAAGCCTGTATCTTTTGGTTAGAGCACTTAATCCATTCACGTTTAAGGTAATTATCAATATGTATGTTCCTATTACCATTTCCTTAATTGTTATGGGGTTTTTTTTGTAGGTCCTTTTCTTCTCTTGTGTTTTCCACTTAGAGAAGTTTCTTTAGCATTTGTTGTAGAGCTGGTTTGGTGGTGCTGAATTCTCTTAGCTTTTGCTTGTCTGTAAAGCTTTTGATTTCTCCGTCGAATCTGAATGAGATCCTGGCCAGGTAGAGTAATCTTGGTTGTAGGCTCTTCCCTTTCATCACTTTAAATATATCATGCCACTCCCTTCTGGCTTGTAGAGCTTCTGCTGAGAGATCAGCTATTAACTTTATGGCAGTTCCCTTGTATGTTACTGGTCATTTTTCCCATGTTGCTTTCAATAATTTTTCTTTGTCTTTAATTTTTGTCAATGTGATTGCTATGTGTCCCGCCATGTTTCTCCTTGGGTTTATCCTGCCTGGGACTCTCTTTGCTTCCTGGATTTGGGTGGCTATTTCCTTTCCCATGTTAGGGAAGTTTTCAACTATAATCTCTTCAAATATTTTCTTGGGTCCTTTCTCTCTCTCTTCTTCTTCTGGGACCCCTATAATGTGAATGTTGTTGCAGTTAATGCTGTCCCAGAGGTCTCTTAGGCCGTCTTCATTTCTTTTCATTCTTTTTTCTTTATTTTCTTCCACAGCAGTGAATTCCACCATTCTGTCTTCCAGGTCACTTATCCGTTCTTCTGCCTCAGTTATTCTGCTATTGATTCCTTCTAGTGTATTTTTCATTTCAGTTATTGTATTGTTCATCTCTGTTTGTTTGTTCTTTAATTCTTCTAGGTCTTTGTTAAACAATTCTACATCTTCTTGATCTTTCCCTCCATTCTTTTTCCGAGGTCCTGGATCATCTTCACTATCATTATTCTGAATTCTTTTTCTGGAAGGTTGCCTATCTCCACTTCATTTAGTTGTTTCTCTGGGGTTTTATCTTGTTCCTTCAACTGATACAAAGTCCTCTGCCTTTTCCTTTTGTCTGTCTTTCTGTGATTGTGGTTTTCCTCCCACAGGCTGCAGAACTGTAGTTCTTCTTGCTTATGCTGTCTGCCCTCTGGTCCAGGACAGCTTCAATATAAATGTTCCAGATTCTGCCAGGTGGGGCGGAGATCTACTCCCCTCCAGGCTGCCCAGCACAAGCCTCATATGTGAGTCCCTCGCTTATTAAATCTGAACCTACTGATCTGAAGTGTCTGCCTCTTTCTTTGGTCTCTCCTTGCCCCACCCCTTACAGGAACCAATTTGTGAACCAGCTTCCCTGCCAGTGATTGTCTTTCCCCAAGCCTTCACCTCTCAGGCTTGCCTCTCTCTGCCTGGTCTCAGCTCAGATCTCACCCACTCCAAGAGCACACCTGTTTCTCCAGCCAGTTTTCCCATCATATGGGGATTTCCTTTCACACACAGACCTCAACCTACAATGTGTCTCTCCTGTGTGTGGATTTGGTATCACTCACCCCATCCTAATGCTCCGGGAGGATGTACACCTCCCCAGGATTCCTTGCCATGAACCTCTGTGCTTACAACCACCCTTCACGGGAGATGGACGATACCAGATTCCGTTAAGCCCATGTGAAGCCAAACCATGTGCACATTATGCACAGACACACACAACAGCCATAAAGAAAAGGGACGTCTTTTCTTTATCTCCTTTCCCAGTAAGAAGACTGGCAAAACATGAATGGAAAATAACCTAGGACGACACAACTCACAAGAATGATTGCTTCCTCGACACTTCAAAGGAGCTTAATGCCCTTCAGTGCTTTAAACTTTTCACATTTAGGGGACATTTATTAAAGAAAGAAAATAAAATAAAATGCTTTGTCCTTCAGCTGTGCCATCATGAAACTGAATTTATAGGAATAAGCATTTTCTTCTCCTTTCAACTCCTTCAGTAGAGTTTAAAGAAATGTCAGTTTCTTATCCTTTCAAATCTAAGGTGTTTTATCATCACAGGTAATTATAAACATTTCAAAGCTGGGTGAAATACCTTAACCTCTAGCAGCCTCGTAAAGTAAATAGAGAGCTATTGCCCAAACTAGCTCAAATCAAACAAACAGAGTCAATTCTCATTATTCGCTAATTTTGTATTTGTAACCTCGCCTACTCACTCAGATTTATTTATAACCCCCTAATCAATACCGGCAGCCCCTTTGCAGTCATTCACGGTGTGCCGAGTGATCGCCCGATACACAGGTTGCCCAGCTGTGGTCAAACGAGACAAGAATGCCTCTTGCTTCAGCCCTCATACTATAAACAAGTGTCTCTTTCCCAGTTTACGTAGTGCCACGTTTTTTGCATTTTTGTGCTTTTTGTTAGTGCTTTTGCCGTTTAAAATGGCCCCCAAGCTTAGTGCTGAAGTCTTGTGCTCCTAAGAGCAAGGTGGCATTTGTTTGGCTAAAGAGACACCAACCTATTCTGAGATTGTCTTGAAGAGTTATACCTAATAACGTTTAACCAAACATTGGCTTTCTCCCTTCCTACTCATTGCATGGCTATTTGAAAATATAGCTTTTGTGGAATTTTGAAAACCATAGAGAATCACTGGGATAAGAGAAATATATTTCCAAATAATGATATAAACAATACAAACAGCAAAGACTGAACATCAGAATGAGGAAAACAGAGGAGCAGGTAGGTAAATGTGAGCAATGATATAAATAATATTAGATATTAGGTTTGTGCATTCCACTTTCCTGACTCTTATTTCATCTTTGCTCAGGTGTGAGTTCTAGGCTGCTGGCCACGAGTTTAATGTTAGGGCATCAACAATATATATTAAATAAGGCAACTGAAACAGAGACACACATCAAAGTCACGTATTGATTAGTTGATGAAAATGTTGTGACCAGAGGCTCTATACTTCCCGGGAGCAATGGTCAGTATTCTCTAATTCAGTGTTCACAGCGATTGTATAGAACAACTACAGTGAATAATGAAAATCAACTGTACTTTTGTGGAAAGAGTGTTAAACTCTTCTGAAGAGTCATATGACCTGAGTAATCTCACCAGCACCTCTATCATCAGAAAGCATTCAAATCCATCTCCCTGAATTTCATCAGAAAAAAAGAGTATTTCATGAACTGCACCTTCTCTCAGCCAGAAATGTATCATTCATGTGATTGCCCAGTCAGTTGTTCTTTCATTTTCTGAGGCTAAGGATCTCCATTATCACCAAGAAAAAGGAAATGTTAACAGTGAAAACATAAAATCCCGAACTCTCCAGGGCTCTCTTTCTTTATTCAAATACTTAATATGTTTTTCTACTTAATATTTTTACCCTATTTGATCATTAGTGATGTATCTGGTAAAACATAGGTGAAGCCTCAACCGGGCTGATTTTTAGAGTTAAGATCCTAGAAATGAAGCTTATGGTGATCTTCACATTCAAAATTCAAAAGCCATATGCCTAAGATGAAATATCAAAGAGATATAAAAAATCCAACTACGTTGGCAACATAAAGAAGGAGATGGCAAAGATGAAGGTGGTGAATACAGTCGTCCCTTGGAATCCAAGGGGAATTGGTCCTTGGATACCAAAATCTCAGGATGCGCAAGTCCTTTATATAAAATACACAGTATTTACATATAACCTATGCACATCCTCCCGTATAGTTCAAATCATCTCTGCATTACTTATAATACTTAATACAATGTAAATTCTATGCAAATAGTTGTAAATACAATGCAAATGCTATGTAAATAGTTGCCCCCACGAGGCAAATTCAAGTTTTGTTTTTGGGAACTTTCTGGAATATTTTTTCCAAATATGTTTGATCCGTGGTTGGTTGAATCTATGGACCTGGAAACTGCAGATACAAGGGGTCAACTGTGTATAGGTTTTACAGAACTGTTGCAAAGAGCAAAGAAAAGCAACTTGTAATTAAATACAAGATGAAATAAGAGTCAACAATGTGGCATGACTCTCTGGAATAAACCAGATATCTAATATTATTTAAGTTATTGCTCACATTTACCACCTGCTCATCTGTTCTCCTCATTCTAACGCTCAGCCTTTGCTGTTTGTATTGTTTTTATCATCACTTATAAATATGATTCTCTTAGCCCTGTGAGTCTCTGTGGTTTTCAAAATTCCACAAAAGCCATTCAATGACTAGGAAGGGAAAAGGCAGGTGTTTGGTTAAGCATTATTAGGTAGAGCTGTTCAAGACAATCTCAGCATTGGTTAGTGTTGTCTTTAGCCAAGCAAATGATATGTAATTTCTTTTAGTTGCATGATATTAGTAAAAATTAAAAAAGGACAGCTTCATGAAAAAGTTGATGGGTGGCCTACTTTCAAATGTTAACATTTGAAATGTTACATTAAATAAATTCTAAATAAGAGCAGAAGTCAACTAAACAGCTATCTAGAAAGAAATAATAAAGAAAACGGAGGAGGGAAAATCCTCTAAGTAATAATGGCTAAGAATTTTCTAGATCTGAAAGGGGAGTCTGTTTTCAAATTGAATATTGAGTAGGATGGGGAAATAAATGACCATCTGGGAAAAATCACTATGAAATTTTTTTTAGGAGACTAAAGATAAAGAAAATCCCAGAAGCTTCCAAACAGGAAATAGTAAATGCACAACAGAACAAGGACATAACATGTTATAATAGAACATATGTAGGATTCCTTCTGCGTTCTAAGAAAATGTGATTTTTATCCTAGAAATCAGTATCCAGCAAGGCTTATATATCTATGTATGCGTGTATATATATATATATATACACATATACAGAGAGAGAGAGGATGAAGTTATGAAGCTTCATTATTTTAGAAAATTGTTTTAAAATAATTATTATAAATGATAAAGAAAAATGGATTTAGCATATGAAGAAATAAGCCAAGAGTTAGAAACACAAACGGTCAACCACAGAAAGACGGTGCTATCCCTGCATAGGAGGATTCAGACCAGTCAGTCCAGACTGCATGAGGAAGATGGAAGCAAGTCTCTGGAAAACTAGAATTCAAGAACTAGATACACAATAGGAAGAGCCTACAGAGATATTAAGGCCACATCATGCAAGAGGAAATATGGGAAATTCAAATATCCAGGAAAGAAAAAACAGTCTGCAATGAAAAATACTCAAATAGCTATAGATAATTATGTAAATAATACTTATTTAATTTCCAGCTTTCAGAATAAACTTATATACAAAGTATATGTATGTAAGGCCAATTATAAACACAGAGGAGAATGTAAATATTCTCAATTTGGATTCAATAATGTTATCACCTCATAAGGTAGGCAGTTGCAAGAGAACGTCTGTAACTGTTGAAATAAGAGGTATGGTTCTCAGTATATTGTTACAAGCTATAATGAAAAACAGCGCAATATAAAACTGATGGTATGATCATGTTATGAATATAGAGTTAACCACTAGCAGAATAACAGAGATGGTTAAAAGTGGCCATCTCTAGAGAAAGACTAGACATGTAAGTAGAGAGACGTAAATTGTTTTCCACTCTGTCTTTCTATGTGATTAGAAGTTTTAAATGTGTGCAGATGTACTGGAGGGGAAAAATTCCAAACAAAAAAATCTTTGAAACAATACTTGAAAAATAATCCTATGCAAAATTGAAAAGAACAATAATAAACTTAGGCAAAAAATTAAGTAGGTTTTGATGGGCAAAGGGGTGGCAGTTATTGTAGACATTAATAATCTTCTCCAACATACTGTTCTCCTCCTTTGGACCCAAGGACAGTTAGTCTCCACTGCCTTGGAGCTGGACACAGCCACGTGAATAGCTCTACCCAGTGAAACGGCTGCTGAAGTGGCCTGGTCCTTGTCTGGCCACAGCATGTAACTGCCCGATGGGCAACTCCCTAGCCCCATCTTCCTCTCCCACACTGATCTTGACTAAATAACTTATGCAACTCAATGGGGAAAAAAATACCAAGATGGCAATGAAATTTGGGTATAAGATTGTAATAAACAATTTGTGAAAAAAGAAACATAAATATGTAACAAACATGAAAACTTGTTTTATATAACAAAAAGGATCTTCTGGTGATGAAATATATAAGGATGTTTAAAAATACTAACACTGATGCTGAGGGTCTGTGAGATTAGACTTTTTATAGACTGTTGCTAGGATTATAAATTGGTATGGCTTTCCTTAGTGTTTACCAGAAATACTTAACTAAATGCTTCATGGCCTTTTATCCAGTGATAATACTTCAGAAATGAGGGAAAATACATATGCAGAAGATTTGTATTTGCAGCAATATTTTATAATGGATAAAAGAAGGATTCAAAAAAAATCTGTAAAAATAGGAGACGAGGGCTTCCTTGGTGGCGCAGTGGTTGAGAGTCCGCCTGTTGATGCAGGGGACGCGGGTTCGTGCCCCGGTCCGGGAAGATCCCACATGCCGTGGAGCGGCTGGGCCCGTGAGCCATGGCTGCTGAGCCTGCGCGTCCGGAGCCTGTGCTCCGCAACAGGAGAGGCCACAACAGTGAGAGGCCCGCGTAACGCAAAAAAAAAAAAAAAAAAAAAAAGATGATTAATTAATCTAGGGGATAAGTATTACTAACTCATGAAAATTAAGTTTATAAATGGCTTTACTGCCATCCAAAAATGTTTCAGGTATAACATTAAGTACAAAAGAACGCTGGTAAATATTAATAAGTGATTATTTTTTGAGTAAAATTAATGTTGATTTTTATTTTCTTTTGTGTTTTCCAAGTTTTCCACCTAATAAGTACTTCTATAATTAGGAAAATTTTTCTAATCAGAACTTTAGAAAGTTTTTATGTTAATTTTGGAGGAAGATTTAAATAAATGTGTCCTGAATTAGATTCACCTGAGAAACATTATGATGTACAAATGCCTTGAGAAAATTTAGAGCTAAATAAAAATGAATGGAAAAAGGACAAATATGATTACAGAGTGCTTTGAAACCTGAATTTGCCAAAGAGAATAAAAAGTAAATGGAAAGCTAATTCAAACGTTGAGGGTTTTAAATCAAAACAAAAAATTATTATGACATATATTAATATCCATTTAGACACAAGTGTAAGTACAGCCAAAAAAAAAGTAAAAAAGAGAAGCAGAAGTCATCCCTTAAAAGAGAACAGGGTCTGTGCTCCATGGAGTCCTTTAGAAAAATCTGTTTAGTCCACCTTTGTCCTGTTCCAGAAAAATCTGTTAAGTCCACCTTTGTCCTGTGGGACCAGAACTACATTACATACACCCTTAGTGGTACATCAGCATCTTTAGTTCTGAAAAATGGCTTTTTCTGACTTTCCTTTGCCTTTAGGAGTAGAGTAAGGAATGAGACCAAGCCAATGTTAGGAAAATATTTAATTTGTTTAAAGTATTAGCATAAAAAATTAACACTGAAGTTCTGCCTATGTAACTGTTTTATGTTCATCCAGGTAACATTTTTCTATTCTCCAAAAGATATTAAAATAGAAACAGATGACTAGAGACTTAAAGAAACTGAATGAAATACATTTTGTAAAATTGTTATCTCGAAAGTTAAAATCTTTCCATTTTAATGATCATGGAAAGGCACTTCAGGGCCACATTAAGTTCAGAGTTCCACAAAATGTAGTTGTTAAAGATTTATAAATTCCCTGATGCTTGGCCAAAAATACACAGTGCATGCCATCCACCATAAGGCAAACCGAAAGTATTCGTTGATGAAATTAACAATTCAGTATTGTATTTAGCATTCCAGTTTAAATCAGATTTATACCATAGATAGCTGGATACTTGGCTTTAGAGAGACCACATAACTAGTTTTTAAGACAAACTGAGGATGAAACTATACGTTAATAAAACCACGAGCATCTGAATTCCTTTACCTTTATAGCATATGAACTGCATTCTCTGGTTTTAATATTCTGTTTGTGAACGTATATGGATTGTGACACTAAGTTATCTTCAAAGGGACATTCGAAACCCAAGTCATAATCATAACCCATTACTTAAGCCTTGATATAGGTTAAGAATAGGCAAACCAGCAGTCCATTTAAGTGACATTAGTGCTGTAATGCAAGCCAGAAACATAACACAATCCTTTATTTATCCCTCTGGGCTCAGTGAACCTTCAGAGTCTGATATCCTCTTTATTGATCTGAGACCACAGTGACACAGAACCACAATTTATAGGGACAGCATTACTCAGGAAACAAGTACCTTGCAGAACTTACATTCTTTTGCCTGTAATAGAGTTTTAATCTTGTTTATTTCATTTTCTGCGTAAGTTTCCTTTTTGTTTTTAAATCCCTGAGGAACTATTTACACAAGAAGAATATCTGATGGCATTTCAAATCGAGGAGGAAAAAATGGATTTTTTTTATATGCTGTGAAATTTGGCTAACCTTATGAACGAAAAGGCTGTATACCTATTTTAGTATTTATCCCAAATAAATCCAGATGAAAGATACGTTTCAAATCTTGAAACCAAAATAGGATGGGTATTAAGTGAAAGGATGAGCGGTTCTTTTTCTTTAAACCACCCTGAGTGGGAAAGTCTTTCTGAGCAAAGCACAAAAATCCTGAAGCAATAAAATAAACCACTTCTAAATTTGACTGAAGAAAATTTAAGAATATATGCATTCTTAAAAATTATAAACAGAAATCATGGTTTTAAAAAATCATGAAGAGGTTAAAAGAAGAACAACAGACATGAGAACAGACTTGGGGTTGCCAAGGTGGAGGTGGCTGGGGAGGGATGGACTGGGAGTTTGGGATTAGCAGATGCAAACTAGTATTTATAGAATGGATAAACAACAAGGTCCTACTGCAGAGCACAGGGAACTATATTCAATACCCTGTGATATACCACCATGGAAAAGAATCATAAAAAGAATGTGTATATATGCATAACTGAATCACTTTTCTGTACAGCAAAACTTAACACAACATTGTACATCAGCTATACTTCAATACAAAAAATCTGGCTAAGATAGTGGCAACTCATGACAAGTAGGTGTTACTTTCATGTATGTTGTATCGATAAATAATAAATAGAGCCACAACCCAAGAGAAAACTAGGCAAAGCTATGAACAGACCCTTGAGTGCGAGCACACGCACACGCATACGCAGAACGGCAAATAATGTGGTGAGAAACGTTTAACTTCAGTCAAAACGTATCGTTGTAAATCTAAGCAGTGAAATAGCAACAGCAAACCTTAGACAAGTTTAATGTTGTACACTAGTCCTAAGAGTAGGTGAAAGCAGGCATCGTCCTACACTCTAGGTAGCAATGTAAATCGCATACCTTTTTTGAATATGTAGCAAAATTTTAAATGCAAACATCCTTTGACTCAGTCATTCCACTCACAGAAATCTATTCTGCAAACCCACTGGCACACATCATTAACATAGTCAGGAAAAGATGGAAACAGTCCTCAACAAAAGACAGGCTAAATAACAACAGAATACCACGCAGGAACTCTAAAGGAGGAAACTGTGAAGATAAAAGAGGTCTCCAGTTTATGTTAATATAGCAAATTATCAAGATACGGAAAGAACAGTGTATTTATGACACTAGTATTTCTGAAAACCATTGATGGTGATTATCTGAGAGAAGCGGAATTAGGGGAGAAAAGACATAGGTAGTATTTATTGTATCCCCTTTTGTAATGTTTAAAAATTACCACGTGACTGAGTTACTTACTTCATAATGTTTAAACCTCAAAACACAATCCTTAAGAATCTAAATTCTAATTTTTGCATGTTTTAGGTTTTAAATCACCCACAATACCTAAATGATATTGTTGACCAATTTTTAATACTTTTATATATTTCTTCTACATGTTAAAACTGATTCAATTTTTTTCAGATAATCAAGATTTTGCCACCTGAAATTTTCAAACTGTTATTATAATCGTTTAGATCATATAAAATCTGTTTCAACATTACAGGAGAACTAGCCAGGTGTGTCTCTTAGATTACTCATAATAGTTATATGCATCAACATTTTTAATATTTTATACAATGTATTACAGTATTGTAAGACTTGCAACCTGCTTCTTCAGTAACAAACTAAAATAGTATTTATAATAATTAAATAATTTACTCAACATCAAATTATTTTATATAAAAAAACTACCCAGCAATTTCTGCAGTCTATGATATTTCAAACTGAATTGAAGAACTTTTGGCAGAGAGGCAAAAAAAAAGGAAAATCTTGCAAAATAAAATATAAATTATCATCTCCAAATCTGATTCAAAACTTAAAATTGTTTACAAAAGACCTGCAATTCACATCACTGTTAATATCACTAGTTCCTCATTTAGTTGCCCCATTTTTCAACAATATATTCTAAGTCAGTAGACAAGCAATGAGTTTTCAGCCTCTACCTCTTTTATATTTTCTTCATAATTTTTATAGTTACCATTTCTGCTCTTAAGACACTTTGATCCAAATCTAGTTCCAAGGTATACGATAATATTTATACATGATCCGGAAACAATGAGTACACTATACATTCTACAATAATACGAAAATCATGTAGCTGACCTGGATTAACTACTTCTACTTTTGTCATAAAATAATTCTGCACCCATGAATAATTTCCAATACAGAAAGCTTATCTTGTTCTTTGTCACCTGAGACATTACCTAAAAGACTGGCATTAAACAGGTATCTACTAAAATTTTAGAAAGGTAAAGAAAGAAGAGAATCCTGTGATGGATTTGGATGTAGTAAGAGGCAGACGACTGATCCACGGGGAAGAAGCCATAAGGAGCCAGTCCCGTGTCTAATGTCACCCTCGTCATGGGCAACGACACCATCATTTCTAGTTGCTCAAGTGTATTGATGGTGGAACGGATAACTGAACAGTATTACATATGCACACTTAACGATAACCCAAATCTGCATTCTTTACCTCATGCATGATTTTTAGGTCTTAATGCTTATCTGTTTTGGGATCAAGAACACATTAAAATTCTTGGTAAATGTGCACATTCACCAGTATTCTAAAAATGACAACGATAAAACCCTAGTCTCCAGTATTAGCTCAAATGGTTGTATTAAAGAAGCTTACTAATTTAAAAATTACACAGAGAGCTATGTTAGATCTCCTTAGCTACTTCCCTTCCATGCCTCTAAAAGCATGGAGCTAAGGGTATGTAATTAATATGCACTCGGGGAGATAGGAAATCACTGAAATTAGCAGCATCAGTCACTGTCTTATATGGAGCAATGATTATCTTTGGAATCTGACAATTTCCTCATGAGGCAGGTATTATAATAGCCCCCATTTTACAGAAGAGGAAACAGGATTAGAAAGTTTAACTGATATATATGAAGTCTCACAACTGGTAAATGTTGGAGCCGTAATTTCAAACCACACCTGCTCATTTTAATATACTGGTTGCGTTGCCCTCTGACACTGTGAAAACACTGACCCAGGAAGCAGAAGATGTGTTTTCTAAAAGAAGTTCCTCCACAAATTTAGAGTTGCTTAGAACAACTCCAATTTGTTCTCTCACCTGGAAATGGGTATAATAATAATTCCATTTATCCTATAAACTGTACAGAGCTACAGTGAAGACCAAACAGCTAGGCAAGTGTTTTGAGAAGACAAAAGTTATGCATAAATATAAAGCTATCGAATATATAAGCTCTCTGAAGACAAGGATTTCCATTTTATTTTCCTCCACCTCTCCAAGCACACTGTTTGGTTCACAGTAAAAGGCTGGGATACAGGGAAGAAGGGAATATTGGGGTCACTTATGACAAACTAATCAAGGCTCTTATTTTCTCATTTCAACCCCCAATAACAATATCAGGCATGATGAGGAAACAGCTTCATCCCACAAAAGAGAAAAATGCACGCTTTGTGTCATAAAGTTCCTAATCATATTCAAACCCACATGTGTCTGGTTCTAAAGCTTGGGTTCTCTCATCTGCTTTTCATTTAAATAAATATAATTTAATTAATTAGGTGAAATAAATCGTGAGGAATCTATAATGTGTACAGTTAGACAATGTGTGTAGCTATCTTAATTATGTGCTTGAAAGCCCCACCAGGGATGAACAGCCCAAACTGTTCAACATCCTCCTGGAAGCGACATGCAACATGGTGATAATGCTTGAGTTTCAGCATCTTGGCTTCTAAAAACCATTCTCCTATTTTAGCGTGCTAAACATATCTTTAAGGGGCTTATGCGGTTTGTTTCGTTAGTCTCTTCTTCGTCACCCAACAGTCCTGCCCTGGTATACAAACAGCAGAAAAAGATTCCAGCAAGAAACTAGAAATGCATTTTCCTCTGTCCTCAACAAGTGCTTATCAAAACCATCCAAAGGTCTCAACACAGAAAGTGACAACAAGCCCGCTAACTTCCATGCACTTAGATGTGCCCAACACAGGCTTTTACGCCTATTCTCCATCTCCAAAATAATCCTATAACGTATGATTCCCTTTTACAAAGGTGGAAACGGAGACTTAGCTGCGCTAAACAACTTGTCTGATGCCACACATCTAACAGTAGGACCAGAATTCCGTTCCAAGTTCAGACTCAACTAACGCTCTTCTGTGTCCCAGGACACCATGGCTGCAAACTGCAAAGAAGCATCGTCTTTTATTTTTGTAGAGAAAACGCTTGCGCATTTATCATTAAGATGACGATTCTTGACTTGTCTGTGTTCTGAGAGAGAAAGAAAAAAACCGAGACGCTATTGTTCCTCGATATTGCCTCTGAATTGTTGCCTCTGTTCCTAAAATTTCCTCTCCAGATGGAAATTAATAATAACACTGAAAACTAGTAAAAACTTAAAAACTGATAAAACGAATAAAGCTACAAACTGTGAAAGTGCTCAGGAATTACAAAGCTCAATACCTCCATTTCATACACAAACTGAAAATGAGATTGAAATCTTTCAATTCCTCCCAAGCACAAGATAAGATATGAATAAAGAAGAAACTCATGCCCTAAACTGAAGTGTATCTCTCTAGAAAAACTAGCAAACAGACACTTTCCCTACCACGGCTGGAGATCGGCACTTCCAGAACTTTCCTTGCCAAATTCTTGTGAGGAAGAGAGACTTTTTTTTTAAGGGAAGCCCTCCTCCCATTCTAGAATCCAGGAGCTACTTCTGTGGTAGCTGGATTATTGAAAACAGGCAGTCCTTTTCAATATCTGCAATTCACAATAAATAGCTTACATGAAACCTTTGAGGAATATGTTTAAAATGTTCCAAATTAGTGCCACTAAAATGTAGATGACAATATTCCCCAATATATGGACTAAACTGATCCCCCTACACCTTACAATCTTTATTCTTCAGATTGAAACTACTCATTGTGTTCTGCGTTTCAGTCCCAAATTGCGCTTCAATAATTTTTTGCGTGACTAACTTTAATGACAAAAAACCCTATATATCACTCAAGAATTATCATTAATTTTGTTAAATATTCTTGTAAGACATGCTAACATATTTTAAAATATATCTAGGATTGTAATGACCATTATCTAGATGTTAAAAAAGGAGAATAGGGCTTCCCTGGTGGCGCAGTGGTTGAGAGTCCGCCTGCCGATGCAGGGGACACGGGTTCGTGCCCCGGTCCGGGAAGATCCCACGTGCCGCGGAGCGGCTGGGCCCGTGAGCCATGGCCGCTGAGCCTGTGCTCCGCAACAGGAGAGGCCACAGCAGTGAGAGGCCCGCGTACCGCAAAAATAAAAAAAAAATAAAAAAAAATAAAGGAGAATAAATCACCACCAGATAACAAACTAAAAGACAATTTTTTCTGTGTTCTGCTGATAAGCTCTATTAGCATTTATCAGTTGTTGTCTTGCTAAATCATCTCAGCAACCCCAAGCAGGAGATAAAGCTTATTACGACTCTCATAAATTCAAACCCTAGTAGTATGTTCCACATTACATATTTTTAGCTACAGCGTTTTCTGAAACTTTTCTGTCAATGTTTTACCGAGAACGACTCTTTTAACCAGCCTAGAATGATAAAGTGCCTGAAAGTGCTGTTTTTGCCTATGAGGGATCCAGAATGTTTCTTTTCTTTCTTTTCTCCCTCTGGAAGTAGTTAATAGTATCTAACAAATTCTACCTATCAAAAGTAATATTATGATAAGAATTCAGTGTTTTATAGTAGCTCAATGTTAGTGTAGAAGCCTGACTGCAGCCATGCAAACTAAGCAAACACCAGGTCAACGAGAAGCTTGAACAGAAAGAGAGAGAAAAGGAAAAACTTCCCAGTTCCAAATTCCAACTCCTCTGCCTAGTACACCCAGTTACACTGCCTCTTGGAATGTTTCCTGTTTGTCCACAGTGCCCTTCTGACACATTAAGAAATCTTGCAATTTCAATCTACAACAAAGGATTTTTTTTTCCTTTTGGCGTGAAAATAATTATTTCAAAATGCTCATTCTATCCTTTTATTCTTGCATAAACAATAAAAAATACATAATCACATATTGCTGACATATTCTTACTGCAGTGGACCCCATACTTATGCAAGGGAAATTGTAAAATGAATACTAATTCTGAAAGAGTATTTTAATGCAAAGTCTTAGTATCAGCTGCAAAAGGTTTAAGGGCTGAGAAAACCTTTTTTTTTATCAAGTTATATAACATGACCTTCAATTAATTTTATGCTGAAGTTAGAAATGATTGACCAAGGCCATATTATGTTGTAGCGATGAAGAATTAGGTAACACTTCTCTATGTTTTCATAACAAGCATAGATACACTCAGTTTATATAAACATATTTCTATCACTTCAATCAGTATCACTGGGTTTTTATAAAGATTAGACGGAAAATATGTGCATTGAAGGGACACCTTCTGAGGTACTGAAATTTGATCAGAGTACAAGTATCAGAGCAGCATAAAGTGAATACCATAGTATTTATAGTTTGAAATTAACTTTACACAAAGGGTAAATAGCTCAGTAGAAATATGATGCCCTGTTCAGAGGACTGCAGACAAACTAGAATTCAGGCATTTCTCAATTCAATTCAGTTTGGGCTCATACTGTACATACTAAAATAAAATCAGGAAAAAAGTGTAGATATTAACATAACTAAAACTATAAAGGGAAATTCTGAATAACAATTTAAATAGTAAAACAGTGACGGGTATATATCATTTCTTTAAGAAATGTTGAGGTGAAAAGTAAAACAATCTAAGAAACTATCTCCTCATAAATCCCCTTCTATAATGAACCCTTATCTCCCAAACCTACTTGTTCTATTCAGTTGAAGACTCTTATAATTGTCAAGGTTCTACAAAAAAAAAAAAGCTACACATTAGTACTAAGCATTTTGGATGATTTTTTGCAATATTATGTTAATTAACATATGAAAAATAAAACTATAATTACAAGTTGGGTTTTATTGTTGCTGAAGCAAGCTATCAATAGGATAAAAATAGCTAAATTACTGGAAAACAGATTCTAAGGATAAACTGCCAATACAAAAAAGAAAAAAAAGGCACGCATATAAAAGAATCACACCCATTAGTGCAAATATTAAAGCAACTGGTCCGTAAGAAACTGTGTCTATAAATTTCTCATTCTCAAATATCTCTAAAAAAATATATTTTTGTAATTCGGTGCTTTGTAAAAATTTTGCTATGGTTACCAAGGGGGAAAGGAGGTAGGGAGGAATAAATTGGGAGGTTGGGATTGACACTACTATATATGAAATGGATAACTAATAAGGACCTACTGTATAGCACAGGGAACTCTACTCAATACTCTGTAATGACCTATATGGGAAAAGAATTTTTAAAAGAGTGGATACATGTATATGTATAACTGATTCACTTTGTTGTACAGCAGAAACTAACACAACATTGTAAATCAACTATACGCCAGTAAAAATTAATTAAAAATAAAATAAAATAAATATTGGAGTTTTTTTTAATTTAAATAAACAATGAACGAATTCACAGAAAATTGTGGTATATAATATCCTGGGGATGGGGGGATGGGGGAGATAAGACAATTCTGTGGCTATTCAAGATATATGAACAGTCACTTTTTGTGGAAAGTCCAAAACACAAATGGAAGTGGGGCACACCCATAATCCTCAGGGCCCTGAGAAAGGATCCCTGTATTCTAACCACTGCAACATGGCTTCTGCATCACCCCAACAGCATTTATTTCAGCAAAGCATTTTAACACGGAGCAATGTAGCTTTAGGGATAAATATAATAACTTTGAACATATCTAAGTTGTAGATGAAAATGAAAAATGTGTCACACCTCTATCTAAATAGGATCGGAGGCAGATTTTACCAAATAAATTCTTTCTTCTGAAATCCAAAAGTAGCGTGAGAGCAAAATTCTGACTTAAACAAGTATAATTCTATAACAAGACATTCCGCTATATGCAGTCTGCGTAACAGATAAAAAAATCGTGAAGGATACAAAGCCAGCAGTAGCATGACCCTGCCATTAAGAAAGGCATGTTTTCATTCTCCACGTTAATTTTTAAATGCCTTCATTCTATAAATTAACATTATCAAAAATGACAAAATACTTTAAACTGAAGAGTAACCAAAAATAATAGGTATTAGACTACTAATG
The DNA here is from genome assembly GCF_039906515.1 of Pseudorca crassidens. NCBI lineage: Eukaryota > Metazoa > Chordata > Mammalia > Artiodactyla > Delphinidae > Pseudorca > Pseudorca crassidens. Next base: position 152,998,144 of record NC_090299.1, read on the forward strand.
GACACCTCTGTAAGAATCACATTCATTTTTCTCCCAAATTAGTGAAACCTGCTTTGAGAAACCTTTTAGTTTTGGGAAATTTTTAAATCGTGGGTGATTTTGAGATTCGAAAAAAAATCGTGGGTAACCTTGAATTCAGCAACTAATTTTCCTATTGTATTGACGAGGCATTGTTACTTATGACATTTGGCAATGAGTTATTCAGAACATTAGAGAAAACCTCAGAAAATCTGAATGAAAATTGCTGGAATAAAAGAGCTAGGATTTTAATCATGTCTGGGGAGTCTTCAGTAGAATTCAGTTAAAGAAGAAAAATATAATTTACTCAGTGGCCACTAACATCCCAATAAAATGTTTAAATCTAATACAAGATTTTAGCTCTGTCGAGTATATCCTCTGCTTACCTAAAAAAAAAAAAAAAAAAAAAAGCTTTTTCAATTTAAGTTTATTTCCTGTAATAGCATCTGCTCTGCAGATTAAGCACTTTCAGTGACTTTTTTTTAAAAGGGAGGAGAACAGAGGAAGAGGAGGGAAAACACCCCACGCTCTTTGAAAAGTCAACCATACGGCAACACCTGATGAAATAACCAGGGAACAACTGGTCCTCTACAGCCTTCCTTAACATCGTCAGGGCTCCAGAACGTCTGAAAGTGTGAGTGTTTTTGGAAGAGATTCCGAGAGAGAGTCTGGGCTCTGGCATGAATCAGCATTTTACGGTCCTAATGTCAAGGTGCAATGACCCCATCACTTTAAAGGCTTGACATGAAAGGGAAACCTCTTGAGTCAGCAGGTTGAAGTCTGCAAGACCTCAGAAAGGAATAGCACAGGAATAAACTCCTGTTACTACGAAGCTTCTATAGTTTCATACAGTAACTTTTATTTAAATACTCAGTTTCTCACATCCTAAATAGAATATTTCAACCAAAGCCATTCTTTGATTTGTTTGGTATAATGTCTTTTCTTGAAATTCTCTTGTGATATACATGGAGTATGAAAGCTTAACTACAAAAAATCCAATGATAAATTAATTATTCTCACGTATTAAGAGCTACTTCATTCTTTGTAACTTCCAATTGCTTATAATCGAAGATTTACACCCCAGGTTGTAAGGTAGTGTGTTCTGGTACATTTGTCCCCAGTTTTCTTCACACCACAAATTCTCATAATTGCTTAAGAGCATCCAAGTTGATTCTGCTTTTATGAAATTTTGGCATACATTAAAGTGGGTAACTCCAGGCTCTCGTAATTACCTCGACAAAATGACAAAACATGATAGCCCAGCCAATCTATAATTACTCAAAATCTATAATTATAATATAACTATACAAACACACACACACAAATTCATGCAAAGTGTAATAAAGGTTTACCAAGCACCAATTAATGTGATGAACACAGATACACAATCTCAAAAATTCATGACTAAAATTCAATGATAATAAACATACCTTAAAATAATATCTGAAGGACCTACTGGATAGCACAGGGAACGCTACTCAATATTTTGTAGTAATAATAAAGGAAAATTATATATATATATATATATGAATCGCTTTGCTGTGCACCTGAAACTAACACCACATTGTAAATCACCTCTACTCCCATAAAATAAGTAAATAAATAAGATCTGAAGAGTCAAGGTTAAAAAGCCTTGATTCTTTCTCCAAGGAAAAAGTATACTTTTAGAATTCTCTCTCGTCCAAGAGCATTTATAATCAATTATGTTCCTGAATTTCTTTCCAAATCAAATTCACAAGAAGATTGAAGATAATCTATTTTTAAAATAAAATCGAAGGCACTCTTTTTAAAAGGAATTCGGAGTTATTTTTCAAACACATCATTTTAAGTGAGTTTTTCCAAAACAGATGCCATTTACACATATTTCTTCCATCTCTCTAAATGAATGGGTTTACGTTGCTTCAAAAGGCAGTGTGTGCAGCAGTTTTACAAAAGAACGGTATTTCTCCAACATCTCCATCTGCTGGCTTAGAGGAAAAGTAGATTTTATCTGGTGTTTCTTGAAATTTAATATTTTTATAATTTATTGTTATGAAATTGAAATATGAAACTATTAAATTATTTTTAAATAGCCTAATAGCTATTTGTCAAAGTCTTTCAGTAAAAAATAGGAAAGATTTTGAAGAGGACATTTACTATTTAATATTTTTAATTCCAAAGCCCTATGTGATCAAATACTCATGTTCATAGCCCTTTTAGACAGTTTTATGTTGTTTAAAATAAAACAAATTTGCTAAAATAAAGTTTTAGTAAATAGTACATTAAGCTTTATTAAAACATTTTAGAATGTAAACATATGTAGTATTCGCCTAAAACCTGCTGTTGATTTTGTTAACCTATACACAATGTGTGGTGTACACACATATGCCAATATCACATTTATTATTGTCACAAAAATGTTGAGTTACAGTAATAAATTGCTTTTGTAGAAAAACTACTAGAATATCTCCACATCCTCAGACTAAACTTCTTAGACGAGACCCAGCAGACAGTGCACAGGAAAGGCGCAGGCAAATAAGGATTTGAAAACTATTTGAAAGAGCATTGAGGGGAAAGGTTAGGAAAAAATGAATCACTATAGGAACAGCATTCATTTATTCTCTGACATCTAGAAGACACTCAGCAAATACTGAAGGGGACAGGGGGGAAGGAAGGAAGGAAAGAATTCTTGAGGTCCATTACTGATTCAACTGTTGAATATCAGATGCTAATTTATTTATTTTTCTGATTTCATGGATTTTCTCATATTGAAGTCTTATGTTTGAGCAACCTTCAGGGAAAAAAAAAACACCTCACTTTAGTAGGCTCTCTAGCTAATCAGAAAGAAGGAAGAAAGGAAGTGGGGAGGGAGGGGAAAATAAAAGGAGAAAGTAAGAAATTGGAAATCTGTCTTTATTTCCTCAGGTACCCATGGAAACAAATGGGAACAAGTAGGTTCTTCCATTATTCCCACTGTGACTGTGAAAGAGGGAGTGGGAGGGAGTTCAGAGCCTGCACAGTCACTTACCCAGTTCAGAATATAATGACTTCATTTCGTTTGCATAACTTTAACCCATTCCATGGATCCTGCTGGACCCTGAAAGCCCCATCGGCCTCAGCAGTTCCAAAGAAGTCCCTCCATCTCAGGAATACAACCAAAATTAGCAGACTAATATCTTTTCTATTTTGAAATTATATTATTAAGGTTTACAACTCTGCTTTCTTAATATATTAAATTTATACGTTACATTTAGGGTTAAATTTACCCTATGGGATTTTTACGGTTTAACTCGGAGGAAGGACAAGCTACTTTATGAACACTGATTGATGATACACATTTTAATACTGGAGTGAAGAAGCAGAATTCCTTAGATTTCTGGAGGAAATGGATGAAAGTCGGTTGGGTTTCTATCAACAGATTTGACATTGCTGCTTCCACTTCATATAGGAAAGAATCATGGACTCCCCTGTCTGAGAAGACAAGGAAACAAAGGCTAAGGAGAAAAAGCCTTGAGCACGATTTAAGTGATCAAGACTCATCTTAATAAATTTGATATTAGAGATCTCCATTCATTTCTTGACTGCTAACTTTGTGAGTGTAGTTTATACAAGCATCTCTCTCTCTCTCTCTCTCTCTGAAAAGAGGTAAACTAATTTTACATTTTCTATTGCTCTTGGGAAAAAAAAAAAAAAGATACAAACACTCCATTTCATTTTGCAAACTCTAGATTGTAAAATTCCCAAAGGAATGAAGAAATTGAGTGCCTGGTCGATGAGTTAATGTCAACTCCAGAAAATTCTATTCAATGAGTCTCTCTTCCATACCAGGGCCTCAACTAGCTCTGCTCAGCAATCAGTAAGACTACTTATAACACGGGAGAACCAGAGACCATGGCTCTGAATTCCCGTGTCAGGAACTTGAAAATGCATTCAATTCTTCACCATCATTTGTTTTACTGTCCTAGAATAATCCATGGAGGAGAAAATTTGGGACCTGGACACATGTAACTTTTTATCTCAGCTCCATTTTCTATGAAAAACAACAAGAAAAAAATCTGTGCAAAATGAAGATCTGATTTTCCCATTTTCTCAGAATTATGGTCAAGCAAATTAAATTGTGTTTTTTTAAAATGAAATCTATCTCTTATTACATGGATATACTCATTCTGTGGAAATGTATGGATTTATATATGTGCTGAATATATGTACAGTTTCTGCCTACATATCTTATTTCAATTAAATTTATATTAAATAAATCTACCCAAAAATACTGAGACCGAGGACCTAAACTAGTCACCTAACCTTACCTAACCATTACTTTTTAGTCTTTACAAAGGCCCAGCACAGTCATTCAGCATTTGGGATGAAGACATATTCATTGCTTTCAGGGGACCTATCTCCTGTGCTCTCAGCCAGGCCCTGGCATGATTTTCACCAATGAGTGAACTTCTCTGTCATTGACCATATTCAAATTCTTTTCACCTTGTTTTAAAAATCTAGATCCTTCCAATAATCATAGTCTTGCCTTAGGTTCATTACTTTCCACAGCATTTTCACACTAGTATACAATTACATACAGTCAGATACTTAGCACAATTGTGTGTCAAACTCACAATTCAGGGGAAAAAAATGGAAACCTGATATCAAATAAAATGAATAATCAAAATCTGATAGGTAAACAGGTCAAGCATAAAAAGCCTTCAAAACTTAAACTACAGCCAGTTTCTTTGTATACATACATATATATATATAAATTTTCCAAGATATATATTATTATATTCTTCTATGGAGTTTTTTTTTAACTGCAAATCCACTTAAGCCTCTCTCTCTCTCTTTCCCTCTCTCCCTCTTTCCCTCTCCCTCTTTCTCTCTCTCTCCTCCCCACAATGCCCAGTTGCTTTTCTCACTTAGAACCAACATCTGAAGAAAACACACAACACTGAAATCCTCTTAAACAGGTTTTCATAAACAGTTGACTTCTAAGCATCTAACAGGACCGTGATGACGACCCCTGCTCTATCGGTCAAAGCCGGTGGTTTCGTTCCTTCATTCATTCGGTGGACGGGAGCTTCAAACCGAGCGGATGCTGTTTCTGACGCTACAGTCAAGCTAACCCATGGGCTCTACGATTAAGGCTTATCACAGAGCAGCGGGACGGCCACCAGCTGCCTGTCTACCGTGGGGACTCCGCGGTCGGCCTTTCTCTGCGGTCATGTTCCGCGGGCTCCTTTGCAAGTAGCCAGAGTGGGAGGGGAGCCATCTGCAAGTCCCCCCGCGAGACTGTCAACTGTTCAGTAAACACTGAGAACGTCAAGTCCGAAAAGAGTCCCCGCAACCCAGCCGGCAGGAAAGGATGCCAGCCGCTGGCAGAGGACAGGGGGTCCGGGGGCGGCCGCGCCTGGACTCGGGCCCGCCAGCCTTCCCACGGAACCGCGCGGGGACTTAATTGCTTGGGTCCCAGCACTCTGAGGCCTGGATGGAGCTCCGCGGCCGGTCCCCGGACACCGCGCGCCGCGCCGGGACTAGCAGGACGGCTGCGAAGACTAAAATGGCTGGTCGGCGGCTTCTCCACCTTCCGAACTCGGCGCATCCCGCCGCTTTCGGGTCCTCCTCCTCCCGCTGCCTCGGCGGGAGCCCCGCGACCTGCGAACCAGCGCCCCGGCCGGCGAGGGCCCGCGGCGCTCCGGGCACGCTCGCCGCTGCGCTCGGGCCGCAGCTCCCGGGGCCGCGATCCCCGGCCTGCGTCAGCCGCGCCGCGCCCCTCGGGGGGCCTCGGGTGCCGAGCGCACTGCGGGACCGCTGTGACAACGTGTCCCGTCTCGGGGGAGCATACAGGCTCACGGGGTCCGCACGGGGACCCCGAGCGGGGCCTGCAGATTTCAACCCGGGGCCGTGGCGTCTACCCAGCAGCCCGACGGCGCGCCCCGGGGCACCGCGTGCTCGCGGGGCACAGGGGTGAAGGGCTCGCCTTGAAGACTCCAGCTACGCCGGTAGCCCTGCACCCAAGGGCGTCCCCTCACCTCCGACACCCACCCCACCCGAGCCCCAGAGCGCACACTCCCCGCCGCCTTTCGCTGGCTCTTCACCGCCCCCCAGGCCCCAGCCAGCGGGCGTCCGCGCGATCGCCGACACCTTCCCCCGACGCTGCCACACGCACGCGCGCGTGCAGTCACTGCGCCCCGACACCGACACGCAGGAACAGACACACACACCAGCCCGCTTTCCGCGTGCGGCCCCCCGAAAGGACATAAATATTCCTTACTCACAAGCATTGGTGACTGCGAAGCTGTTGGCTACCTCCAAATTGTCGATGTGGGGTGTCAGTCTGAACTCCGAAGTGGAGAACTGAACCATCCCTACCCGAAATGCACTGTATTCCTGATCGGCGCCCCTGGGAAACAGCCCCCCTGCAAAGAACAAACACCAAGCGGGAGGACAGTGTCAGCGCCCGGCGGAAAGCAGGGGAGCCCGCTAGCGCCCGACTGCCCCGGAGCCCCTCGTTCACACTAGCAGGCCGAATAAACACATCCACGGACCCGGGAGCCGGTGTGTGTGTGTGCGTGTGCGTGTGCGGGGGGGCGGCAGCATCCTAGGCCGAGGGTCAAGGCACAGGGGGGCCCGAGGACAAGGTGGGTGGCCAGAAACATCCTCCCTCCCTAGTGATCACAAGCTGTGCGTTCAGAACCCCTACAGAACCTGAACAAACCAGAAGATGCTGTGACGGCAGAAGGAATAAAAATCTGGGGGTCATTAATGAGAAGCCCTTTCCCGCTCTTGTATCAGAGGCATAGTCTTCTGCCCTTGCCTCATCTTAAGAAAAACATATATATTCCAGGCAGTTTAAATCTGGAATGCAGTCAAGGTATGACATAAGTCTACATGACATGAATTAATTTGTCCACCGTGAACAAAGATTACCACCAAATTATGCACAATTCAAAAGCAGAGCACAAAGGGTACCTACCTATCTGTATGCTGTTAGAAGAGACACCAAAAATCAGTCCCCACAAAACAGGAGAAAGGAGGACAGATATATGCATAATCTTTTGCATTTCCAAGAAAAGTAGAGCATCCACAAAATACCCTTTTTTTCCCCCCTTTTCCTCCTCTTCCTTCTTTGGCCGTTCTCCTCGGCAAATTAGATCCTCTGCATTTTGAGACAGCAATGTAGCACCGAGCTGCTAGAAACCCGACGTGGTGGCAGAGGAATCCCTATTTCCAAGGTCCTGCGGGTGGCTGCCGCCCTGCGCCCGGTCCCCGCTCGCGAAGTCCGGAGACTGGCTGGATGCAGCTTCCAGCAGGCTGCCGCTGTGGTCCCAGCGCCTCGGCACACTCAGCACCCTCCCATGCACTCACACACTCACCCTCGCGCGCTTCTCCCTCTCCCCGCTCTCACACGCGCGCGCGCGCGCACACACACACACGCACACACGCGCACACGCGCGCACACACACACACACACACACGCACGCACGCGAGTCTCAGAGACGGGTCCGGCGCGCGTGCGCGAGTCGCGGCGGGCGGGCGGGCTGCCGGGGCGCCCCTCCCCCCGCGCGCCCCGCGCGCCACGGCGTCGCGCGCGCGGGGCTGGGAGCGCGGCTCGGAGCCGGGGTGCCGCGGCCCCCGGGCGAGACGTCGGGTCTCGCGAGCTGTCGCGCCCACCGGCGCTCGCCTTTCAGCACCGCGGACAGCGCCCCCGCTCCCGCCTGCGCAGCGCGGCGGGGCGCTACCTTTGTGCCGCCGCGGCAGCTGCGGCGCCGCGAGCTGCTCCAGCACGGACCGGACGCGGCAAAGCCCGTTTCCGGCTGCCGTGCGAAGCCGAGTGGCTCCGTGCTGCTGGCGGTGAAGTGTTCTCTCACCAGGCCCTGCTGCCGTACGATACAAGCAATTCTGATTTTTATCTTCCAGAGCCTGTAAAACCCTCCTAGCAATAGGGAAACGCTGCCTGCCACCGCACCTGATCCACCAGGAAAGCAAGCGAGCAAACAAAACACCCATGAGGAGGGGTTCCAGAACTGTCAACTTTAGCTAAATGGGAGGTAGCCAGGATCCAGGGAAAACCCCGAGGTCTATCTTTAAAGGCCAAAGCCGCACAGGAGAAGATCGAGACTGAACCTTTGAAATACTTTGCATGGAAATCCCATCTTTACACTGTGCCCAGCCTGCTGCGTGCGGGTCCCTCTCGCAGCTTTCACTGCAGACTTCCCCCCCTTCCCCCCCAACCCCGTCGTAGAGACATGTGTAGTCTTGGCTCCGTAGAAGTATGTCTTTACACAGCTTGAAAGCAGACGACTCCGTTTCAAGGAAAGCTTCGTAGGATAAAGAAATTAAAAGATGAAGCAAGTCTGGAAAGGCCGCTGAGCTGCACACCCTTTCCCAGAGACTGAGTTAGAAACCGGCTGCTGCATCGCGTTTTGGTCGTGAGTTTTGAAAATATCACCGGCCAAAGAAAGTAAACTAAGCTCTCACCCCTTTGAACCCGCGAACTGGAGACCACTGGAGAAGAAAGATGACGCAAGGGATTAGAAGTTTGTGGGGAGGGGCATGGTGGGCAGGATGGAAGCCTGGACTTAACTGTGGGAACTTACGGGCCTCACACTGCCTGCCAAACTGATGCCTGGGACCTGCTGTGGCAGAAATTCCTCACTCCGTCTATGGCTTTTGCGGTTTAAATGAAGAAATCAAGGACGACTGAGTACAAGCGACTGTTTCCAGAAGGCGGGAGATCGGAGCCCACGATACGGAAGGCGTAGCCTGGTAATATGTCAGAACGCCAAGAGTTAGTCTATCGTGCTGCTATCCTGGGCACTCCTCCCATGAGTATCATTCGTACAGCCTCCTTGTTGACCTTGTAGGGTCTCATACTTGGCCCTTAATCACTTTGGGCCTCAATTTTTTTAAAAAAATGAGAAAGATGAGCAAAGCGGCCTCTATGGCTCTCTAATCCTGTAATCCTGATTTCAGATCATGGTCTTTCCCTGTTTTTGATTTTCGGTATGTTTTCCTAAGCCAGGAAGTAAAAATATCCATAATCAATTATCAAGTTTTTTTATACTACAGGTAAAAATACCTCCCAATTTTGTCACCGAGAATTTATTTTAGTCCGTTAATAAACACTTCTCTGCATATAACAGGTGTTGTGAGTCAAAATGCATTTAGCCTTTTAAAAAATTTAAAAAGAATAAAAATGGTAAGGAGGACATAAATAAATATATATCCAAGTTTACAATATAAACAATAATTAAATACATCTTATCTATTCAATCACTAGTTGTGATGGAAGACACCAAAATGATTTGAATTATTCTCTAAAATATTTTTAATGGGTAAAAGAATGAATAACAGCTCAGGGCAAAATAAAAAATACTTTTTTCAGCCATATTTTTTCTTCATTCAATTTTTTTCCACAAGAAAAACTTCAACTTCATGCCAAGTAACTAGGAATGAAAGAAGAGAGAGAGAGAGAAAGTTAAATGTGGATAATTGGTCATGGTTGAAGTATGGGTCAATGTAAATTAATTTTTTTTTTAAAGAGGACTTTTTAAAAACTATTTTCATCTTAATCTATTTTAAAGTCAGGCGAAAAGATGGACTCAAAATGGACTGAATTACATTCTATAAAAACAAACAATATAAAATAAGAATTTGCTGAATCATAGAAGCACCTTTCCTAGTAAATCATATGTAATAACTCAAGGCAAGTATTACTGTTTAGTGACCAATTATAATTCATGTATAAAATGGAAATAATTTGAGTAGGCATGCCTTGTAATTCAACTGTTTTTCTGTTAATGTGCCTTTCACAAGGCATGTACGTTTGGCATCATATATAGATACATCTCCTGCAGTATTAGCATCACTGTACTTATATTATCATTCATGGAACTTTTTCAAATTCACTATAACATTTATTACATAACATTTTTCAGGCATAGAATACTGTCAGTATCAATGTGATAAATTTAAATTGGCTGAAGGAAGTGGTTATGCAAATAAATGAAAAATACTGCAATTTATTTTTAATACTTAGAAACTCTGTTTCAAGAAAATACCTCAAATTGATCAGTAATAAAATCAAATTTGAAATTTTCAAAACTACCAGGAATACAATTGAATATAAAAGCGTGCTCAAAGAAACAGTTTGCTATTTTCTGCCCTCTGCTGTTCAATTTTGGTAATTATCTAAAATGTAAGCGTTTCTGAAGCAAGGATAAAATTACAGTAAAAACGGAAGAAATAAAAATATTATCCATTCTGTCATTTGTTCGTTTGCTCGGTCGCTTTTACTGTTGCTGTTTTGTGTGTATGTTTAAATATAACTTTAGCATTAAGGCTAGAAATAAATATTATACATAAAATCTTCATTTCTGTTTTACTCAGTCTTTGTTTCAATATAGGAAATAATCATTTTCTTTTTAAATCTGGTTTGCAATGCTTAAGATTTTATATATGCGTACATATTCTGTGAAGTTCCAATTTGTGTTCCGTAATGAAAAAGCATCAAGGAAAGTCGTTATATGTGTGAGGGGTGGGACAGGGGCAGGGGGGTGACAGCTTTGAAATGACTGGCAGAGCCTATTTTAGCTGAATTCGTTACCAAAACTGGATTATAAATGTCAATACCCTAGTTTCCCGTGATGAAGCTTCAATAAGATGAAGATCATCACCTGCCTTCCTATCGATCCCCTGGAACCGTGAACATGTAGGCTATCGGAAAGGCTTGGACGCAGATGCTGCAGAAGGATCCGGGTTCCAAACTTGAGACATTATCGGCTGAGACAGAGAAAATAAAAAGAAGAAAAAACACGAGGATTTTAATCACTCAGGACAGTAAATAGAAAAAGATATTCATTCCGGGGAGTTTCAGTTCTTCAATTAAAGATAAAGAATAATATTGATATAAGTAGTTATTCAGATGGAAACAATATTGATTATTCTTTTCTTTTGTGACACACTTGATCATTGATTGAATAAAATCAATTTATATGACTCAAAACATATATCTAAAGTTAAGCTTTTGTATATTTTTAAAAATGAACTTAGAATGAAGTCCAAAAATGGAAAGAATAAGTGAAGGTTTCATTTTGTTTTCTTTAAGGGCTCTGATTACATGGATTTTAATTAATTTTACCCCAATTAATAGCAATCCTATAGCAGAAATATTTATTGGAAAAGTGTTTCAATCCATTAATTAATTCAACAAATTAAACGGGACAAGGATATTCTAAATAACGAGCTTGACGTAACAGTGGATAAAACGTGGGTACAACAGAAGCTTTCCTCAAGAAGTTTCCAGACTTCATTCAAGTAAGCAAATGGTTAGGACCATGTGAGAAGGGCAGTCAGAAATGAAATAAATAGGCATATGATTAAGAAATATAACAAGGCAAAAGCAAAACTTATTATGCACATTATATCTTGGAGCTCAGGGCAGAGGAAAATCACTAAAGGCTGACACCTAAATTGAGTCAAGTAGAGATTAACCAGATGAAGGTTGAGATGTAGGTAAACAGAACACTTCTTTTTTTCATTATTGTTTAGCTTTATTTAAGTATAATTAACAAATAAAATAGAAATTAAAGTATAAAATGTGATTATTTGATACACGTATACATCATTGTGCAAGGATTATCCCCATCAAGTTAATTAACACATTCATCGCCTCACAGTTTTACCCTTGTTTGTTTGTAGGAACATTTCAGTTCTATTCGCTTACTAAATTTCAATTATACAATACTGTGTTATCAACAATAGTCACCGTGTTATACACTAGATCCTCAAACTTTACTCACCTTACACCTAAAAGTTTGAACCCTTTTACCAACTTCTCCCTTCCCTGACCCCCACCTCAGGCAACCACTTTTCTATTCTCTGTTTCTGTAAGTATGACTTTTTTTAAAAATTTTTCACATACAAGTGACACCATGCACTATTTGTCTTTCTCTTCCTGGCTTATTTCACTTAACATAATGCCCTGCGTGTCCATGTATATTGAGGCTGAATAATATTCCACAGTGGAATATATATATATACATATATAAAATATACATAGTACATAATATATATTATATATATATATCACATTTTCTTAATCAATTCATGCATTGACAGAGATTTAGGTTGTTTCCATACCTTGACTCTTATGAATAATGCTGCAGTGAACATAGGAGTACAGATATCTCTTGGAGATGATGCTTTCATTTCCTTTGAGTAGAACCCAGAGTTTGGATTGCTGGATCATATGGTAGTTCTATTTTTAATTTCTTGAGTAAACTCCATACTGTTTTCCATAGTGGCTGCACCAACTTGCATTCCCACCAACAGTATACAGTAATTCACTTCTCTCCACATCCTTGCCAGCATTTGCTATCTCTTGTCTTTTTAATAATAGCCATCCTGAAAGGAGAAGTAATATCTCATTGTGATTTTTGATTTGCATCTTTTTGATAATTAATGATATTGAGCACCTTTTCATGTACCAGTTGGCCATTTGTGTGTCTTCTTTGGAAAAATGTCTATTCAGTTCCTTTGCCCATTTTTAATTCAAGTTATTTGTTTTTATGCTATTGTGATAAATTCCTTATATATTTCAGATATGACCCCTTATCAAATATAAGAATTGCAAATATTTTCTGCCATTCCATAGGTTGCCTTTTCATTCTGTTGGTGGTTTTCTTTGATGCACAGAAGCTTTTTAGTTTGATATAAGCCTACTGGTTTATTTTCGCTTTTGGTGTCAAATCCAAAAAAAATCATTGCCAAGACCCATGTCAGGGGGCTTACCCCCTATGTTTTCTTCTAGGATTTTTATGGTTTCAGGTTCTATGTTCAAGTCTTTAATTCATTTTGAGTTGATTTTTGTGTATGGTGTAAAATTGGGGTCCAATTTCATTCTTTTGCATGTGACAATCTGGTTTTCTCAACACCATTTATTGAAGAAACTATCATTTCCTGATTGTATAATCTTGGCTCCTTTATCAAAAACTAATTTGTCATATATACATGGGTTTATTTCTCTATTCTGTTCCATGGATTTGTCTGTTTTTAATGTCAATAACACACTGTTTTGGTTTCTAAAGCCTTGTGATATAGTTGGAAAGCAGAGAGTCTGCCTCTAGCTTATTTCTTCTTTTTCAAAATTGTTTTGGCTATTTGTGGTCTTTTGTGATTTCATACAAATTTTAGGATTTTTTTTTTCTATTTCTGTGAAAAATGCTATTGGAATTTTGATAGGGATTGCACTGACTCTGTAGATGGCTTTGAGTAGTATGGACATTTTGACAATATTAATTCTTCTATCCATAAATGCAGAATAACTTTCCATTTATTTGGGTCTTCTTCAATTTCTTTCATCAATATCTTATAGGATTCAGTGTATAGTATTTTATTCTTTTTGATCCTATTGTAAATGTATTGTGTTCTCAATTTCTTTTTCAGATAGTTCATTGTTGGTGTACAGAAATGCAACTGATTTTTGTATGTTGATTTTTTATTCTGACACTTTAATGAGTTTATTAGTTCTAACAGTTTTTTGGTGAAGTCTTTAGGGTTTGCTATATACAGTAATTTGTCGTCTGCAAAGAGAGACAATTTTACTTCTTCCTTTCCAGTTTGGATGTCATTTATTGCTTTTTCTTACTTAATTGCTCAGGCTAGGATTTCCAGTACTATGCTGAATAGAAATGGTGAGAGTGGGCATCCCTGTCTTGTTCCTGATCTTAGAGAAAAAGCTATCGGCTTTTCACCATTGAGTATGATGTTAGATGTGGGCTTGTCATATATGGCCTTCATTATGTTGAGGAACATTCCCTCTATACCCAATTTGTTGAGAGTTTTTATCATGAAAAGAATTGAATTTTGTCAAACTTTTTTCTATATCTATTGAACATTTTTATCCTTCCATTTGTTAATGTGGTATTTCATACTGATTGATTTGCAGATGTTGAATCATTCTCACATCCTTGAAATAAATCCTGCTTGATTATGGTGTATGATCCTTTTAATGTACTGTTTAATTAGCTTTGCTAATATTTTGTTGAATTTTTAAAGTTTTAATTTTATTTATTTTTTTTATAAAAAAGCATGTTCTTATTAATTATCTATTTTATACATATTAGTGTATATATGTCAATCCGAATCTCGGGGCAGGAGGTGGTGGTGGGATGAATTGTTGAATATTTTTTAATGAATGTTCACCTGGAATATTGGTCTGAAATGTTCTTTTCTTGTAGTGTCCTTGTCTGGATTTGATATCTGGCCTCATTAAATGAGTTTGGAAGTGTTCCGTCCTCTTCTGATTTTTAGAAGAGTTTGAGAAAAAATTGGTATTAACTCTTCTTTAAATATTTGGTAGAATTCACCAGAGAAGCCATCTTATCTTGTACTTTTCTTTGTTGGTTCAACCTCTTTACTAGTAATTGACTAGCCTCTTACTAGTAATTGGTCTGTTCAGATCCTCTATTTCTTCATGGTTCCATCTTTACGCCCACTATCTTGAACTCTCTGTCAGGTAAGTCGCATATCTGCATTTCACTAAGATCTGTTTCTGGAGATTTATCCTGTTCTTTCGTTGGGAATGTATTCCTCTGTTTCTTCATTTTCCTTGACTCTGTGTGTTGGTCTCTGCACATTAGATAAAACGGCCGCCTCTCCCAGTCTTGACAGAGTGGTCTCGTGTGGAAGATAAACCTTGTCAATCAGCCTGGCCCGAGCTCCGGTTTGTCTCTGAAACGTTTGTGATTGTCCAAGCCACCGTCTTCATTCTTATTTGTTCTAGCAGTTGAGAACATGCCAAGACCTGTCAGTGTCCCAAAGGGGAGAATTGTAGTCTGCACCTAGAGATGCAGGCTGATTGGAAGGTGGGTCCTCAGACAGCAGCTGGCATAGTAAGTAATTAAGGCCCTTCCAGGGGTAAACTTGGAGATGGGTGTTTTTCCTGCTCTCCCTCTGTGCTGGACCGGGTGTAAAGCCACAGAGGAATGGGGAGGGTGCTCCTGTACCCATTAAGACCTGCTTCTTTATGAATGCAAGCTTCTGATAGCAAGGCTATCAGAGCTGGTGATCCTGGGGCCTGTCCCTTAGGCAGCAGCCCCAAAGCTGGGGGTCCAGACGTGGACAAGATCCTTCTAGGGGGATACTGGCAACTTAGCAACTTAGAGAGGACTGGAGGGATAAAACAGGGGAGGTGTCTGCTTAGCTTCCCCAGTCTCCAGGGAGGACGTTGGCCAACCCCTAGATGCGTGCTAAGTCAGAAGCCTAATCCTCAGATAGCAGCTTTTTTTAAATTGCAGTGTCATTGATTTGCAATATTTTATTAGCTTCAGGTGTGCAACAGAGTGATTCAATATTTTTATAGATTATAATCCATTTAAAATCATTATAAAATCTTAGCTATATTCTCTGTTGCTGTACAGTATATCCTTGAGGACTCAGTGGGTCCCTTTCATTTTTGCCTGCTTCCTCTGTGCGGAGCCCTGAGGGGGAGAACCACAGAGGCCTCCTATGTTGCCATCTTGCTTGACCCCAAGAACACCTCATTTAAGTGCAGTCCCATCAGGACAGGCATAAGTGCGATCCAGGAATTACACACAGTGCAGTGTTTGTAGGATGGGAAGTGTGAGACAAGGGGAAACAGGAATAAGCCAGACCATGGCAAGAAATATGTAGCTAATCCAATAGGAAAGGGGAATCATTTGAGAGTTTTAAGTAGAGAGGTGAGTTCTTAAGATTTGCATTTAAATGGAACACTCTGGAGGCCGTGGGGAGAATGTATTTATGGGGAAACATTGAATGTAGGGGAGTGGGTAAATGGCTGTATTCCTGGTGGGGCTGACTGGATTAAGAGAGTGAGACGTGCAGAGAGGAAGGAAAGGTTGGTTTCAGGAAGTATTCAGTAGAACTCGTCAGTGAACTTGTACGTGCTGGAGATACAGGTGATGAAGAGACGAAGTTGACTCCCAGGACAGGAGGCTGAGGGCCCAGGAAAATGCTGCGTCATCTCAGGACGAGCTGTAGAGAATCCGGGAAGCACGCGAGGTGGTCTGTTTACTCTCTAATGTGTTGGGTTCACAGGGTCTGTGGGACACACCCTCTCCAGATGTTGTGTCAGCACTTGACAATGATTCTGAAACTCGGGGAAGAGGTCTCACACAGAGGTTAATGTCGAGAACTATCATCATTTGGTGTTTCATATGATAGCTACTATTTCTTTAAAAAGGCAGTTAAAGTAAAAAATCTAAAACAGAGAAGACATAGGCATACCTTAAAAATCCTGCTTTCGTTTCATACTGATAAACATAAAACCTTTCCTCTTATTGGAAGAGGGACCAGGCCGTTACCTTGAACATGGCTCTACTGAATAGTTTCCCATTTCAGTCTGTTTAAAGTGGGACGAGAATTTAAGAGTATCTGTGGAGAAATCTTAACACTAAATCTTTTTCCACTTTTAGGGTTTTTCTAATATTATATGATAGTCTCACTCACTCCTAACCAGAATCAAATGTTGTGCCTGTTTGCATGACTGACCCTTTCCAGAACATTCGACAGAGTTTTCAACAATTCTCCTTTCACATGTTGTCAATTTAGAAGGTATTTTAACTAAATTATGTAATCACAATATCAAATTCAACTGTCATAAAATGTTTTCTTTTTTTTTTTTTTAATACATTTGGCTTTCAGTCAATGGGTGACAGCAGAAATTAGAAGGGCAAGCTGCTAACCAAAAGTATTCAGCAGGCCTCCCCTGTGGTTCTCCTATCATGTAAGAGGGGACAAAAAGGAGAAGAAAAGAAACAAATAAATAGCTTACACCATAGCCACAACCATTTTCCAATCTGCAGATGGTTGCAAGATTTAAATATGTGACCGCAGCCACCTTCTTCAAGCACTGGCTCCATTTCCACATTATTTTGTCAGCACTTCAGCTAGACGGAAGTCTTTCCTTGGTGTAGGGGATCCAAACCTTCATGCCTGCAGGATCTGAGTCCCTCGTGGTCTTTTCTTTTGGGGATTTTTAGAGTTGTGTCTTGCATGAATACTGGACGAGAGAATACAAGAAGCACTGCAGTGGGTTGTTAATCACGTCTCCTCCATTGCATGTCCATCTCCTCTCCCCTGGTTCGGGTCACGCCGTTTCTACTTCACAATGGTACGCTGCTGTGCGCGGACAACCTCGTGGTTCAGTGGGTCACATGACGTCACTTGTTTAGGATGGGGATAGTGGGTCATAGAATCATGTCAAATCCTCTGGACAGAAGCCCAGTCCCAGTGCCCAGTGGAAAGTCAGAAGCTACTTTTGAAATGGAAAGTAGTTGGCAGCAGCGGGGAGCAAGGTTTTACTTCAAACCCTAGGCATCTGTGCTGTGATTCCCTTATTAGAGTTTGCCACAGTCTATGTCAGCAGCCGTCTGCCCCAGACACTTCAAATACCACTGGGTCTACTAGGTCTCAAGACTCAGGTGTCAGCCTGCTCTGCAGTCTGAAACTGCTGTTGTAGTTTATTTCTTTGGGTCCAACCGGCAGCCTCGTAGGTGAGCAACAATAAACGTGACAGGGCAGCAATCCCAAATGTGGTGCACGTTGCCTGCAGAATGCAAACAGGTCTACCAGACTTTGTTTCTTTCTGTGTGATAGGTGCTGAGAGGTACAGCCAACCTCAGATCAATGATGCTTAAAAAACTTTACCTGGGGCTTCCCTGGTGGCGCAGTGGTTGGGAGTCCACCTGCCGATGCAGGCGACGCGGGTTCGAGCCCCGGTCCGGGAAGATCCCACATGCCGCGGAGCGGCTGGGCCCGTGAGCCATGGCCGCTGAGCCTGCGCGTCCGGAGCCTGTGCTCCGCAATGGGAGAGGCCACAACAGTGAGAGGCCCGCGTACAGCAAAAAAACAAAACAAAAACAAACAAAAAAAACCTACCCAATTAACAGCCTGAGGAGACCTGGGGAAACAGTGTTTACACTGTTGAGATCAGTTTTTAGGGGACTGGTTCCCTTGCTACCTTTCCAATGTGACCAAACTAGAAATTAGTCTGATCTTCTGAAATTAATTTCTTAGACGTAACTTTATTAACAGGTGTACAATCCTAGCTTAGTACTTAGACATGAATTTGCTGTTGTTTTCAACACTGACTAATAAGAAGTGTAAAAAACATTACCCTCTGGTAACTTTTCTTTTTTCTGGAATATAACGAACATAATCTATGCAAAGCTTTTTAAATGGGGCAGTTATCCTAAGGAGTTCTAATTCAAATAATATTAAAGAATGAATAGTCTAAATTTAGAAACTATCACATGGAGAGTAATAAGAGGATATAGTACCTGGATGGGATTGTGCAAATGCCCACGTCTGATTATCAGGTTGACTTAAATTATTTATATATTCAAAGTTTTATTTTTATTGCTCAGTTACCTTTTAATACATTCAACAAATATTTATTGGTCATGTAAATGCTGAGTACTAGAGAAATTGAGGTTTTTTAAAAAAATTAATTAATTTATTTATCTTTGGCTGCGTTTGGTCTTTGTTGCTGCACGCAGGCTTTCTCTAGTTGCGGCGAGCGGGGGCTACTCTTCGTTGCGGTGCATGGGCTTCTCATTGCAATGGTTTCTCTTGCAGAGCACGGGCTCTAGGCGTGTGGGCTTCAGGAGTTGTGGCACGTGGGCTCAGTAGTTGTGGCTCATGGGCTCTAGAGCACAGGCTCAGTAGTTGTGGTGCACAGGCTCAGTAGTTGTGGCTCACGGGCTCTAGAGTGCAGGCTCGGTAGTTGTAGCTCACGGGCTTAGTTGCTCCGCGGCATGTGGGATCTTCCTGGACCAGGGCTCAAACCCGTGTCCCCTGCATTGGTAGGCATATTCTTAACCACTGCGCCACCAGGGAAGTCCCGAGAAATTGAGGTTAATGTGATAGTTTTTGCCTTCAGAAAGCACACATTCTAGTGAGAGAGAGAGACTCCTGCATTGAGTGGATAAGGTGTTATGGAAAAAAAGGGGAGGCATGATTCTCATGACAGGGAAGATAAATCTGTTTTTCCACAGAGACCTGTGGAAGTGGATCTACAGCTAAGGAAAGGCAGAGACAGCTAGATTACACTTATTTTTTTTTAAAGGAGGAGAATTGAATTTCCAGAAGCCGCCCAATATAAGTGGCCCAGAAAACAGACGCAAAGAAACACAGCACAGCAGGAATCAGGATCCTACAGAGGAGATGGTCAGAAATTCATGGGAAAAAGGACATAAAGTACTTACTAAGAAATGAAGATCTAATATTCCAAGTTAGCTTGTCTTGCTAGGCTGTAACCCTCTTCCTTACCCTAACATTCCATGAAACCTTGCTGTGAGGAAAAGTTCCACTTCTGTATCAGCAGAGAGCAGAGCAAAGTTACTGCAAGGATTTTGGATATTCAGAGGAATATCTACAGCCCTGTCCCACATTTTAGAAAAAATATTTTTTCAAAGGGGAAAAAATTTAAATAACTATTGGAGACTGAAGGCTACAGAAAATTTTAATCAATTTTAATATGGCAGTACTTAAGTTCTTATTATACCTGAATGGGATGGGAAGGAATAAAAGTTTCCTTTTCTAAAAAGAGTTATTTGGTTGCTAAGTACATGAAGTTTTATGCAAATAGCAACAACAAAAATTCAGTTCCAACTGTCTTAAAAATAAGCTAAATATATCAATTCATAGAACTATAATCCCAGAGTTACAGTAGGATTTGATTGACCCAATCACTCTGATTTTCTTTCAATCAGTTTTAGTCTAAGATTAAGATGAAGTCTCCTCTCTCTCTCTCTCTCTTCTTTTTTAGATTCCTTATATAAGTGACACCATATGACATTTGTCTTTCTCATTCTGAATTACTTCACTTTGTTTAATAATCTCTAAATCCACCCACGTTGCTGCAGATGACATTATTTCATTATTTTTTATGGCTCAGCAATATTCCATTTTATGTATGTACCATATCTTCTTTATCCACTCATCTGTCGATGGACAGTTTAGTTGCTTCCATGTCTTAGTTATTATAAATAGTGCTGCTATGAACATAGGGGTGCATGTACATTTTCAAATTAGAGTTTTCTCCAGATATATTCCCTGGAGTGGAATTGCAGCATCATATGGTAATTCTATTTTTAGATTTCTGTGGAAACTCCATACTGTTCTCCATAGTGGCTGTATCAATTTATATTCCCACCAACAGCGCAAGAGGGTTCCCTTTTCTCCACACCCTCGCTCCAGCATTTATTGTTTGTAGATTTTTTGATGATGGCCATTCTGACCAGAGTGTGAACTTATTTACAAAACAGAAATAGACCCACCAACATAGAAAACAAACGTATGATTACCAAAGGGGAAAGGTGGGGCGGGGGGTGGGGAGGGATAAATAAGGAGCTTGCGATTAACATACACACACTACTATACATAAAATAGACAACCAACAAGGACCTACTGTATAGCACAGAGAAGTATACTCAATATTTTGTAATAAGCTATAAGGGAAGATAATCTGAAAAATAACCATATATATATGTGTCACATTCCTTCACACCAGAAACTAACACAACATTGTATATCAACTATACTTCAGTTAAGAAAAAAAAATGATTCTGCTCATGGAGGTAGCAACTGGTGTTTCCAGCTGAAAAGAAAGCAGTTTCCTTGCCGCTTTCCAACAAGACATGCTAAGATTTGAGGTTTATCCTAACCAGCTTGCCGAGGTCACATTCCAGCTTTAACCCAATGCCTGTGTCTGGAAGGAAGAAATAACAGAGGTTGGATCTGGGACCCACCATTACAGCCAGGAGTTAGTGGACCTGTGGGTGCCATTACCAGTGGGAAGGAGGGAAAAAGGAGAGCTGAGCGCAGAGACCAGCCTGTCCACCAGAGAGCATAAATATGGGAGAATAAGGGTAATTCTAATCAAGGAGAAATTTTATGACTTTATACAGAAACATGCTTTCTCTCATCTTAGAAACATTTACACTGATTCGATCACTTAAGTAGAATGTGCTATGACTATAGCCTTCTGTTCACTTCAAAGGCTATTCCTTCAACATTGTATAAATTCCAGCAACACTATAAACTCCTTTGAAACAGCATCATTTGCTACCACATGTACAGCTTGAGAAAAGTTCAAGGCCGTGAAAGTGCTTTGAGGCACAAATTAACCCTCAACTGCCCTGAATGCCCTCTCTGTTCCCAGCAGTTTTATAACATCATAAATATTTATGTATCTGATACCACTAATGAGTTCCATAAAAGAATTTCTGGCCCACAAACATACTAGTTCAGACTCCTTTGGGCAGCACTAATTAGGTATTTTATGTGACTGTGCTAAAAAACATCGTAGTTGGATAGCTATGTTTAAAAATTAAAAAACAAAATTTTATACTGTCATAACAGAAAGACAGAGTTTTGTTTTTGCTGTCGGTTAGTTTTTGTCTGTTTGCTTCCCCTCACCCGGCATGAAAACAGAGCCATGTCCGACTGGTTTAGTACCAATGACAGATTTTTGCTGCTCTGTATCCTGTATGGAGGAACACATTAAATTTGCAACCAAAAAACGTTTTTCAGATGGTGACATGAAAGCAAACATTCCAGTTCGAGTACACTTCATTTCACCTATGGATCAAAGCTACTCACTGAAATAAGGAAACCAACCACCTGAAGTTTTGAAAGTTAATTGTAAATTTGCACAATCTGTCTAGTTCATTATTAATTTTGGAAAAGTACTTCTGCCAGGTTAGACACAAAAGCCTCATTCAGATGTGCCGTTAACCTTCCTTTTCACTGGAAGGCATCGCAGAGCGGACGTTAATGACAAGAAGTCTTTTGTTCTCGTCTTATAGAAGAATCCTGAAGAATGAGAACTATTTTCTTTCTCTCCCCGCCAACCCCCTTTGAAATGTTTTGCTGGGTTTTGAGTCCTAGAGGCAGATGGATGCCTTTACCCTAGGGTCAGGTTTAATGGGTTTTGGATTAAATTGTTATACGCTGAAGGGTGGAAAATTAAGGCTGAAAATGTCTAAACCACTAGACAATTTCTCTGACGTGAAGGATAGAGATGGGTGTTTTGTTTGCTTTGGACTTGATTATTTTTCATGAGAGTTGTGGGGAATGCGGTTCTTCAGAAGACATGGAAAAATATGGAAGAACTTGAGAGCTGATAGAAGCCCAAACGGGGTGGCATGTGGACACTTGGAGAGATGGAGAACCCTAGCACGACCGCCTTGGTGTTGAGCAAACATTCTGTGCTGAGGCTCGTGCAAAAAGATAGAACCGCTCACACAATGTGAAAGGTCACAGGACTCAGAAAATGGCTTGATGCCCTGGAGACTGGAATTCTTTCTTCCATTTTCCAGGCATTGCTAAGTTCTCCAGTTTATTATGCGAAAGGGAAGGTCCCTCAAAATACGACAAAATTGAACTTCTTGCCAGCTGGCGAAGCTAGGGCATAGGCTGAGATTTAATTTAATTTATCAAAATAAGGGTACCGTGGACCTTCCTTATACTGTCTTTACGACTGTGAATGGAACTCATACCTTCTGTCTGTTGTTCTAGCTTTGGTCAGTGCTACAGTCCAACTGACACAAACCATCAAAATTTTCCTTCAGTTGCCATTTCCAAATATTAAAAGAATTTCCACCATTTGACCCTGCAATCCCACTACTGGGCATATACCCTGAGAAAACCATAATTCAAAAAGAGTCATGTACGACAATGTTCACTGCAGCTCTATTTACAATAGCCAGGACATGGAAGCAACCTAAGTGTTCATTGACAGATGAATGGATAAAGAAGATGTGGCACATATATACAATGGAATATTGCTCAGCCATAAAAAGAAACGAAATTGAGTTATTTGTAGTGAGGTGGATGGACCTAGAGACTGTCATACAGAGTGAAGTAAATCAGAAAGAGAAAAACAAATACCATATGCTAACACATATATATGGAATCTAAAAAAAAAAAAAAAAAGGTTCTGAAGAACCTAGGGGCAGGACAGGAATAAAGATGCAGTTGTAGAGAATGGACTTGAGGACACAGGGATGGGGAAGTGTAAGCTGGGACGAAGTGAGAGAGTGGCATGGACATATACACACTACCAAATGTAAAATAGATAGCTAGTGGGAAGCAGCCGCATAGCACAGGGAGATCAGCTCGGTGCTTTGTGACCACCTAGAGGGGTGGGATAGGGAGGGTGGGAGGGAGACGCAAGAGGGAGGGGATATGGGGATATATGTATATGTATAACTGATTCACTTTGTTATACAGCAGAAACTAACACACCATTGTAAAGCAATTATACTCCAATAAAGATGTTAAAAAGAAATTAAAGAATTTCCGTCTTCAAATCTTACACAGAGCACCTAGAAGGAATTGCTTAGCTGAAACGCTTCCATAAACATTAGAGCCCCTTTCTGCTCACAGAGCCATGTCAGTGTCCACAGCAACCTCTGAAGGAGTCTCAGCCATGATCTTTCCACATAAAGTCACATCAGAGCTGAAGGATGGGCCCTAAAACGGTCTGCACGTATGATCTGCAATAGCACTTGTCAAATTCTTCAATAAATATGAGTGACCAGGAGATCAATACAGTAAGTCCCCTACATGCAAACAAGTTCAGTTCCGAGAGCACGTTCGTAAGTCCAGTTTGTTCCTAAGTCCAACCCAGTTAGCCTAGGTACCCAACTAATACAATCAGCTATATAGTACTGTACTGTAATGGGTTTATAATACTTTTCACACAACTAATACATAAAAAACAAACACAGAAATTGAAGGAAACATTTTTAGTCTTACAGTACAGCACCTCGAAAAGTACAGCAGTGCAGCACAGCAGCTGGCCTCCAGGGGCTGGCATGGAGGGAACAGGCAGGAAGAGTTCCTGACTGGAGGAGGGACGGGAGATGGGAGGTGGCAGAGCTGAAGGATCGTCAGCGATGAGAGGCGGAGGGCAAGCTGCAATGTCACTCACGCCTGACGTTGATGGAACTCACGTTCCCACCTTTAAAAGTTCGCAAGTCGAAGGTTCGTACGTAGGGGACTTGCTGTATAGGACAAGGAAGAAGAGCTTGACAATGAATGAAGCTTCTGGACTAAGTTGCCAAGCACATGCTTCCCTGCCCAGAGCCCAAAGTCATCCCCTTGGGGTTGGGGAGGGTACCCTCAGAGGCCCAAGGCTGAAAGTGGGAGGATATAAAGACACTGAGCTAGGAAAACCAAGCGAGGGATGGGACTGCAGCCTGGAAACTGGCTGGGTGGATGAGTCTGTGGCCTCATTGCCTTTGAAGACATCATCACTGGGATAGAGGTTACATGTGAATGGGACACAGGGATGATTTTCCTGAGGGGTGTAAATGAAGTCTGCCTTTGGCCAAGTTTAAATTGGCCACGATGACCGACCGGGAACTGTGGAATCCCCTGAGCTCTCCTCAGTAGTACACGTTAAGCAAGATAAAATCCCAGACGGGCAATGACCGATCACTGCTCTGATTAAGGAACCAGTTAAAGGGTTATTGTGTTTGTCACAATCCTGTCCAGCCAGTATGTCAGGCAGGAACAAAAGGTGAACAGTAGCTGATTAAGGGTTAAATGTGGTGAATCCTCTGATTCGTTCAGTTTACTTGATATGTAAAGCAAGATCATCCTTTTCATTCAGGACTCCTGTTGGCTTCTAATCACAAGGTCAACAGAAAGAAATCGAAATTTTTTAGGGGGGGATTTTTAAAAAAAAATTTTATTGAAGTATAGTTGATTTACAACATCACGTAAGTTTAAGCTGTAGAGCACAGCAACTCAGTTTTATATATACATATATATAGTCTTTTCAGATGATTTTCTCTTATAGGTTATTACAAAATATTGAACATAGCTCCCCATGCTGTATAGTAGGTCCTTGTTGGTTATCTGTTTTAAGGAACTCTGAATTTGAATTGGGCTCTGGGCCGAAAGGAGCACTGAAGTGTTAGAGTGCTGTCCCCCGCTGGGCCCTGAGGACTGAGCTGCTCACATTACCTTGGAGTTATCTGCAGCCCAAACAGACACAGACTAGACCTTTTGGCAAAATGTGAATCAGGCTCCCCAGATGAGGCCTCAGCAGGTTTTGGATCGGAGAACTTCCTAAAACCGCCGTTCATTCTCACCTGCTTGAAAGGAAAGTGTTGACTTGTTGCTGGATGCTAATCCAAACTCCCCCCACGGCAGGCAAGGTTCAAAAATCTAAGGCCAGAAATATCGATGACCACTGAGGTGACGTCATAGAAGAATCCTCACAGGGAGAGAAGTCTTCTCATAAAATGGAAGTGGGATTAGCAGATGCACACTATTATATATAGAAGGGCTACTCAAAAAGGTCCTACTGTAGAGCACAGGGAACTCTACTCAATATTTTGTAATAACCTATAAGGGAAAAGAATCTGAAAAAGAATGTGTGTGTGTGTGTGTGTGTGTGTATATATATATATATATATAACTGAATCACTTTGCTGTACAGCAGAAATTAACACAACATTGTAAATCAACTACACTTCAATAAAATTAACCTCTGCACACCAGTGGATTACCTCAAGTTACATTTGTAAACTTTTACTTTTAAATAAATTTTTATTTACAGAAGAGTAGCAAGGAAAATAGAGTTCCCTATACCTCCCCTGTAGCTTTCTCTCATGTGGACATAGAAAATAAACTCAGTATATGTATCAAAGCTAAAACAGCAACATTGGCACAGTATTGTAACTAAATTACAGCCTTCATTCTCTTTCCCCACATTTTTCGTCAATGTCCTTTTTCTGTTCCAAGATCTCGCCCAGGATACCACACTGCCTTTAGTTCTCATGTCTTTCCAGTTTCCCCCAAACCATGAGAGTTTCCTTGTTTTTTCACGACTTTGACACTTTCGAAGAAGACTGTCAAGTCTTTGGAGGAATGTCCCTCAGTTTGACTTTCTCTAATGTTTTATTATGATTAAGCCAGCGCTCAAGTTAGATTTTAAAATAACCCATATGACATAGGCAGTTCATAAGGGACACACCTGAGGCAAAGCAACACCAAAAAGATGGAAAAATCAACAAAGAGAAAGCGACATGACAAAGTTAACCTCAGGCAAAATAAAATGTAGAATTAATTAAAGTAGAAAGGCGTGAAATGGGACTAAACGGCACCGTCCACACAAACAAATGAAGTAATTCATCAGAAAATGCCAGTCTTGCATTCAAACGTGTGCAAACTTTATACATATGTGTGTGTGTGTCTGTATAATATATAGAGAGAGAAATATTCATAAAGCCTCAAAATATAGAGAGCCAAATCTAATAGAATTATGAAAAGAAAAGGACAAATTTTAAGCATTTTTCTCATAATGTTCGACAATCACATCTAGTAAAATAAGATATCAATAATAAAATAGATATCCCTAATGGTAGCCAAACATGCATGAATTTGGAGTCTAGAAGTCACACTCTTAAATAGTTTCAGGTTACAGAATAAATTAAAAATAAACTTAAAAGCATTTATAACTCTACTTCAACAAAAATGCATATAAAAATTTGTAGCATCCAGCAGTACTTAAAGAGGAATTTATAGCTTTAAATGTATTTGGAGAATATGAATGGTTGGAAAAACATGGACTAAGCATTTGAATCAAGAAGTTTAGGAAAGAACACCAAAATAAATCCAAAGAAAATAGAAGAAAGGCAACACTGAAGAGGAGAAATGAATGAAGTAGAATGCACACACATTAAATCAGAGTTGATCAATAAAAAAATAAACTGGCTCTTTGATAAGACTTACAAAATTGAAAACCTCTGTAAGTGTGATTAAGAAAAGGGAAATCACAGGAGCAGCTAAGCCCACGCGCCACAACTACTGAGCCTGCGCTCTACAGCCTGCGAGCCACAACTACTGAAGCCCTCACATCTAGAGCCCGTGCTCTGCAGCAAGAGAAGCCTCCACAATGAGAAGCCAGCGCACCTCAACGAAGAGTAGCCCCTGCTCTGCGCAACAAGAGAAAGCCCGCACGCAGCAATGAAGACCCAACGCAGCCGAAAATTAATTAATTTATTAATTTAAAAAGAAAGTGGTATGGATTATAACAGAGAGTTTAGATGTTCCAAGACATTATTTCATGGATAATTGTCAATAATTTAAAAACCATAAAAAATTGATAATTTCCTAGAGAGAAATGTTATCGAAATTCATCTAAGAAGGAAAGAGTCTGCATAGAACATTATGTACTTCTTTTTAATGTGCTCAGAATAATAAATGTCCCTAAATCTACCCTCAATAACAGAAGGATGGATCTGTTTTATAGGAGTTTTAGAAAACTCAAAGAACCATTAACTCCAGGCTTACTTAATTTCTTCCAGAGTCCAGAAAGAAGTAGGAAGATACACAACTCATTTTATGAGACGAATGTAACCCTGATGCAGAAACAGAATATGGATGACATGAGAACATGCTATTATTGGCCAATCTCACTTATAAATACAGACATAACAATTTACATAACTCGAAAAACTATACTAAAACTAAAAGGAATGTACCAAAATGAATACATCACAGGCAAAACCAGTTTATCCCAGGAATTATTTCAAGTTAGAAAATCTTTTAACACAGTAACTATGTTACAGTTTATAAGAGAAAAACAATATCATGTCAATAGCTGCAAATTGAGACAATGAGTTTCTTCAGCATTTTAGCTTGGCAAAATTTCTGCATGTTAAATTCTGATTACACCACTTGTTGAATGGAGGATGGGAAATGAGTTCTTTCTTACAATCTTGGCAGAAGTGTAAATTGATACTGGTACTGTAGAAAAATTTTGCGTTATCAATTAATTTTTTAATTGCACAGGGGTTCTATCTGTAGTTATCTACTATACAGAGTCAGTCTCCCATAAATACTAGAATATATACACAAGAATGTTTATTTCAGCATTGCTTGAAATAATGAAAAATTTGAAACAATATAAATATTCTTTATTAAATAAAATGTGACACATGCATATGATGAAATAATCTGGATATCTATGTGAATAGCTCTCAAAAACCCTAATGTGAATGACACACATGGCATTAATGTAAATTTAAAAACACTAATATTTGTACATTTTTTTCTTTAAAATATTATTAAATTTTTGGGGAAAGTACAAACAAACTGATAATCACGGTTGCCTCAAGGTATAACTGCAGAGAAACAAGATAAAGACTTGGAGGTGATGACAATTTCAAGTTTATCTTTAAGGTTTAATATTTTTTAAAAAAAGACAAAGTTATATATTACTTAATAGATAAAAAGAATAAAACTTCAATCAAATATGTCAGAAAGTTAAAGTGATTTAATTCTCAGTGTTGGAATATAGGTAATTATTATATTTCCTTCACCATTTTTCTGGCTTTTATAGACTCCCGCCCCTGTCTCTCTCCTCTCTCTCTCTCTCTCAATCTGTCTCTCTCGTAGATACACACACACACACACACACACACACACACTTAAAAGCATAACATAGGAAGATAGTTCAAGCTCAGAAGAAAAGAGTTTTACATAGTACAATGTTGTGAATGTTTGTTACCCCCTAAATTCATACGTTGAAATGTTGACACCCTGATCCCAATGGGATGGTATTTGGAGATGGAGGTTTGGGGAGGTCATTAGATCATGAGGGTGGAGCCCTCCTGAATGGGATTTGTGCCTTTATACACGAGAATGAGCTGGCCAGCTCTTTTCCTGCCATGCGAGGATGCCGCCAGAAGACGTCTCTCTGTAAACCAGGAAGAGGTCCTCACCAAGGACCCGACCACACTGGCACCCTGATCTTGGACCACCAGCCTCCAGAACTGTGAGCAATAAATGTCTGCCGTCTAAGCCACCCAGTCTGCGGCAATTTGCGAAAGCAGCTCAGGCCAGCTAAGACACATAGGTAGAGAAATAATCTGGGAGCATAATTAGAGAGCAAGAAAAATGCTAATTCGGGTCCCACATCCCTAGATGGCGACGGAAAATAAACAGGGGCCACTTGAAACATACACGGTTTGAGATCTAGTTCACGATGTGAGAGCTAAATTAAACAGTTCTCTGGAGCATTCTGACTAAGGTCAGGAGAGGCAGGAAAAGGAATAAAACGCTAAGGTTTTGTTTATAAGGATGGAGACCCCAGAAGTCAGAGAGGGAACGAGAGGAGGGCCGCTCCTGGGGAGGGAAGAGTGACAAGACCAGAGTAGCTGAGGTGCAGGCTGCGAACAGGCCGACGGTTCTCAGGTACTAAGATGGTACATCCCCACGAGATGGGGTATTCTGCACGCGCCAGTATGCCCTGGAGGACAGGCGTGACCTGGCGTGTGTGAAAGCTGTCAGATTCAGCCTAAACTACGTGTGAATCCAAAAGAACGAGACCAAGTGAGCAGGGACGCACCTGGGGGTGTTTCCTTCCAGGACCGTTTGGCAAGTAGAAAAGAGGAGCTCTTCTCCATGTCTAGAAGGATGGGGCGGGGGAGGGGATGTGCGCTTTCTGAGGCGGGGCAGAGCGGACCTGGCCTATATACAAGAATGGGAGTGGTTTCCAATGATTGCTTGTAAATAAATAAATGGAACAGTCCGCTGAGGCTAAGATTTTTTCCGTGCGCCGTCTGGTTCATATCAATTAGCACACACTTCTTTGACCCTTAAATAGGCATTCCCTCCAGAGCTCCTAGTGTAACCTTCTTGTGAGACTGTCCCAGACATACATAAAATAGGTTACCCTGCAGGACTTCCAAAAGGGCAAAAACGTAGTATGTCTTAGTCGCAGATAAAACACCAGTTAATGTTACATACTCTATGTATCCATATACATGTACAGATATGTATATACATATACAAATATAGACCCGTATTTACCTAAACCTATTCACACACACATACATACACACATTCATATACATATACACACATATATATACACATTCATATATATATATATATGTACTTTTTAAAATCTAATATCTTCCCAGTATTATACTTAGGTTTTAAGAACAATGTTTCTTTAATAAATGGATAACTATTGTTACTATAATATAAAATATATTGCCTTAAGGAGAGTTAAATATGGTTTTATTACTTAGAGGTTGACCTCATACATTTTTAGTATGAATTCAGAATGCAATACATTTCCATTTATACAGAATTGGGTTAACTGGATATTTTGATTAATTGAGAATAACCATTATGTTCAGTAGTTGGATTACCAATCTTCAGAGAATGAGAATACAATAAACTATTTTAACATGACAATTCTATCGAACACAATTTAGTGTTTTCTCTCTGTTTCAGGAAGAATTTCACAATCATGCAGTTTGCCAGGATGACCATTATGAGCATTAAATATCTTTTGTTAGTACCATACACGCATGAGATATAAGAGATCCTACAATACGTGCATCAGTACCATACACGCACGAGTTAATATGATCTTGATTTGTCATGTTTAATACACCTAGGAAATTCTTTTCCTTATGTTTTTTTTTTTTTTTTAATTCTGGAGTATTCTCATTTATTTTTCTTTTTAAAGGATAAATGTAAAATATGACCCTTAACTAAGTGTATTCTGAATTTGGGGCATTCCATTGCCCACAACCTAATTCTTAAACTTCGGAACTCCAAGTAAATAATCTAAGGACTCCTTAACACACTCCAAGAATATTTTAATATGCAATTGATAGTTTCTGCTATTGTTCCTTAAATTATTTTATATTCAAAATTGTGTATAGCTGATTCACTTTGTTATTAAGCAGAAACTAACACACCATTGTAAAGCAATTACACTTCAATAAAGACGTTAAAAAAAAAAAATGAGGGTTTCCCTGGTGGCGCAGTGGTTGAGAGTCCGCCTGCCGATGCAGGGGACACGGGTTTGTGCCCCGGTCCGGGAGGATCCCACATGCCGCGGAGCAGCTGGGCCGGTGGGCCATGGCCGCTGAGCCTGCGCGTCCGGAGCCTGTGCTCCGCAACGGGAGAGGCCACGGCAGTGAGAGGCCCGCGTACCACAAAAAAAAAAAAAAAAAAAAATGAGCTCAATGATTATGGATGTCAGTGCATTTTTTATTTGAAAGACAAACTTCATTAAAAGTAGTTTTAGCATTTTATTTATGATTAAAGTTTTATGTTTTAGTGGAATATTTGTATATAAATGTTTTCAACAAATTACCAAATCAGTGACAATTTATGGAACATGAAGAGCTGAATTAATAAATTCATTTGAAGAGAAAAAAAAGTAGTTTTAGTGCTAGAAATAGTGCAGTACTAAGGGATAAAAGGACATAATAAGAACCCCAATTTATTGCACAATTACTATGTGCTGGAACTCTGCTGAGCACTTTACTTAATACATTAAATCCTCACAATAATGTTATGAGGTGGTCATTATTACCATGTTCTTTTTGTTTGTTTTTTTGGTTTTTTTGGTTTTTGGGGTTTTTTGCGGTACGCGGGCCTCTCACTGTTGTGGCCTCTCCCGTTGCAGAGCACAGGCTCCGGACACGCAGGCTCAGCAGCCATGGCTCACGGGCCCCGCCGCTCCGCGGCATGTGGGATCTTCCCAGACCGGGACACGAAACCGTGTCCCCTGCATCGACAGGCGGACTCTCAACAACTGCGCCACCAGGGAAACCCCATTACCGTTTTTCATAATTGGGGAAACTGAGGCTCAGGATGTTAAAAAAAAATTTGCCAAGATTTACCGTAGTAAATGGGACTCTAGCCTAGACTATGTATTTGAAAATCCTTGCTTGTAACAACTATAAAAGATAGACTTACATGTTGTAATCTGTAATTCTTAGATTATTTTTACTCCCTCTTCAGGAATAAGGTAATTGAGAAAACCGTTCTTTGACAAGGTTTGCAGGGTTGTGAAAAGCAAACCCAGAACTCTAACTAAACTATAACTATAACGTATTCTTATTCCTTCCAGCCCAAGTCTTTCTACCCTCTCCTGTTCCCTCTGTGTCTACATACTGGATTGGCTTCTGACTTAGCGTAGCTCCTGGGATTATTTCTGTAGGAGGCACCTCCCATGTATATGCCTTAAGAAATTTCACATTTTTATTGGGACGTTTGAAATTTGAAAGCTTCCAAGATGTCAGTGGACCGATTGGAAACTCCAGAGATTTTTGAATGAAAGGGCTTTTGAGTATACAAAGGAATAAACCAGAGAAGGGCAGCTGTGTTTAGAAAGAGGCTTTATAACAGTCCAAGGCAGAATTTATTAGGTATTCCCTCTAATGGGTTCCATAAAATATTCTCTCAGTTAATAAGTGAAAGATCATCTTTGTAGCTGAGAAGCCTGCAGATTCTGACTCAGATTTATTAAAAATGCTGAAGCTCGTTAGTAAGTCAGCAGATATGATGCTGCTATGGTGCGCCGAATTCTTGTCCTCCGCAGGTTTCTAAAAGCTTTACGGCACGAGGTCGTGGTCCTTGAAGAAGAGCAGCTAGAGTGTTTACTATTGCTAAATGCCATGTTCCTGCTGCTACGTGGCCAGCTCCATCCCTTGAGAACAGACGGTAAAGTCAGCCGAGCTTTTCAAAAGCTAAAATCCTTTGCCTCATCATCTAGTTTACCATCTCATAAAATAGGGTTTCTCTTGCACGTCAGCAGTGGCTTAGGGGCAAGGCAATGCTAATTGACTAATAAAATCCCTATTTGATGTGGTAATTGCTGCATTCTTGCTAAATCACGGAGCCCAGGAGGTGACTCCTGGTCACCTCACTGTGCATAATATTAATTGAACTGCCATTGCCTCGGGCTGCAAACTGAGATTTACTGAAAATTCTTTCCAGTTATAGGATCAAGATCAGATGGGAGTTTTAGTTAAGAAACAAACACCAGGTAAAGCGCCTTCCATCGTCAGCTGTGGAAAATCTGCTTTTTCCTCTTCATTATTTCCTCAGCAATGTTAACTAGGAAATAAAATTCAAAGAGCACTTTAACTTTCTTTATGGCAATGTTTCTCCACTTTACAATTCATAACTTTTCTTTTCATTAATGTCTAGCTTCAAAATTCTATGATCTATAGTAAAATGGCCTTTATTTAACTACAGTAAAGTATACTTTACTTAATTTTCTTTAAGACGAGTCTTTTCCTTTCAAATCACTGATTTTCTTCCTTCCCTTATGCTTTTTAATGACATGCGTTATGTATTCTGATTTGCATTATAGAGAATTGTATAATTAGCATACTTTTCCTTCTCACACTATTGACTATCATTTAAGAGAGCTTCCACTCTTAAATGTTTTCTTCATCTTCACGGTTTTGGGCTGACACAAGACCCTCAAAATATCAAGTACTCAAGAAGCATTTACTGATTTACATTTTTGTTGTTGTTATTTAGTATTCTACTCTGGGAGGATTTAGAAAGACCTGTTTTGGGTGTGATACACGAGATTTGGAAACTGTAAAAATACTTATAACAGTGAAAATGCACTTATTGTTTGGAGTACAGAAATTCCAACTGGAACAAAATTCACGAGTTTTCTCATTGTTCTTGCTGGTTAAGGACAAAATTTTATAATACATATGTAGGGCTTCACTGGTATCGCAGTGGTTAAGAATCCACCTGACAATGCAGGGGACACGGGTTCGAGTCCTGGTCCGGGAAGATCCCACGTGCTGCGGAGCAACTAAGGCCGTGCACCACAGCTACTGAGCCCGCGCTCTAGAGCCCACGAGCCACATCTACTGAAACCCACGCGCCTAGAGCCCGTGCTCCGCAACGAAGAGTAGCCCCCGCTCTCTGCAACTAGAGAAAGCCTGCGCAAAGCAACAAAGACCCAACACAGCCAAAAATAAATAAATTAATTTAAAAAAATACCTATGTATATATGTGTGTGTATGTATGTGGAGAAAATGCAAAATGTATTAAAATACAAAATATCAAGTTTATGCATATGTGTATATAAACACCCTAAGATTATAACCACCCTTGAATATGGCATCTATATTATCCTTTCATATCAATCACAAGAAAGTCGGTAAAGCATGTTTACTCCATTGATGCTTCCAATGCTTTGAAATAACTGGACCCTAACCTCTTAAAATGTTACGACCAGCTTCATAAAAAAAGGTTGGGGGGAATTAGTGAATGCTAGATTATTGATAGGTTGTGTAAACATATGCACTTCATTTGAAAATATAATTGGAATAAATCTGCTTTTCCAAAACAAGATAATAAAATTTTAACAAGAAATCCTTATTAAAGGTTATAAAAAAAGATTTCAAACTATTGCTCATCTTAGACCTGGTACTTTAAATTTTTGTATCCAGCTATTTATGTAAACTGAAATTTTCCATGATATAGATGATGATAAATTGAATGGTTTTTAAAGTAGCTTAATTTGAACACGGCATGTGCAATGGGAAATATTTTTAATTTTATTATTCAGTAGAGACGAAACTGTATAACTGACACACGCTTAATGTTGAATAAAATCATATCAGTTAACATGAGTATGGGAAGACAAACCATCCAAGACTGACCCACTTAAAAGAAATAATGAGACGTAAAATTAAACACTAACCTAAAAGGAAAGGTACCTCGCTGAACTTAGCAATCCTGTCACTGCTAAGTGTGATAAGCAAAGGTCGGCTTCAGTTTGGTTGGAGTTTGAGATGTGAGCAATGTGAGAAACAGCTACAAGATAAGTTAAACTTTAACAAGGAGAACTTTATATGTCAGAGGGAGGACTTTTTTCCTTAGTTCGTTGGGCAATACAAAGCTCTAAAGATGTTTGAGCAGAACGCCGTGATCTCAGCTTTATTTTAAAGAAGTTAATGTCATGACAAGTAAATAAAGGATGGGATACTGGATTACATCCTGAACCAAAACAAACAAACAAGAAAAGGTGGGACAACTGGCAAATCTGAATAAGGCCTCTAGATTATAGTAATTTATCAATGTCAATTTCTTGATGCGGGTACCTGGTACTACTGTGGTTATGAAAGGATGTTCCTTGTTTAGGAAACATACATTGAAGTGTGTAAATACAAAGGGTCTTCATCATCTCTGCAACTGTATTTTAAATGTTTCAGAAAAAAAGTGTCTCATGTGAGGACACACACAGTGGGAGAGGGAAAATAAACCTAGTGTGATGAAGTACTAACCTTTGGGGCACTGGCATGAATGGCGTACAGGAATTCTTTGTAATAGTTTTGCACGTTTTTCTGGAAGTCTGAAACAAGGTAAAAAAAGTTTTTAAAAAAGAAAAGTAATACGTACACTACATACAACAGGTTAAGAGATGACCAGGCTGTGAGAGTCTGCACACAGCATCTTGACAATCTAAAGACATTACCAGAATTTAAGATGTAGACATCTTTCAACTCAGCAACTCCACGTCTGGCATCCACTTCACGGAAATATACGCATGTGTGCACAAAAATATTTAGTACAATGCTATTTTGTATTAGAAAAGAAAAACAATCAAAATTCATGTTTAAAAAGAAGCTAAATTCAGACACATTCATGCTATGGAATAATAGGAGGCAAAAGATTTATCAGCATACAATAGATCCTCACATAGAAAGAGCTCCAAAATATAGGAGATGAAAAACAAATCGCAAAACCATACATATGGTAAAATCTCATTTACGTTAAATCCCGTTACGTTATCTTTTATATTTAAAAGGTAGATAGAGGTTGTAGATGCCTAGAGGTCACTGTGGTGACCTCTGGGAAAAGAGAAAGGTTTGAAGATAGAAGGTTATGACAACGTTAAGGGCTTACGTATTTTAGACACACCTGTTTTTCTAATACGTCGAGATATTCACGTATTACTTATGCCATTACAAAATAAACATCACAAAGTAAGTTTGTAGACTGCTGTAATTGTCTGATGCATGGGAAAGGGAAACTGAATTAGGGTGGTGTCCGCAGAAATGGAGAAGCAGTGGTTGGTGTAAGGGGGGAAATTTTGGGACTTGGAACTTGACAGGGTATACCGTGTGACAAAGGAAGGCAGATGGCCCACGGGGGACTGGAATAGTGATGGCTTTACTGGAAACAGAAAGTAAGAGAAGCGGCTGATTTGTAAGGAGAAGATCTTTTTTATTTTGGAAACATGGAATTTGCGATACTGACATCCAGGTAAATATACTGCAAGTTTCCTAGAAAGACATAATATGTAAAGTACACAGATCAGAACTACCCTGGGGTTAAGTGACTAAATTCTCAAGATAACAATAGAAAGCAACCGTTAGTGGACACCAATTGTAGTACCTTATGATCATTGCGTAATGTTCCATTTGTAGTTATACATACACACTTAATCCGGGGATAGCTAGTTATATATATTTGGGTATTAAAATGGATATTAAGAGGCTACAATATTGTATTACAGAAAGGAATTCATTCACATTATTTTCAAGAAATAAATTCTTATGGAATGAGAACTGTCTTCCATTTCACACATTTCCCACTTAAAACTCTATATCTAAATCAAACTCCCTAAAATGAATGAAATTGGCAAGAATGAAGAACAGAGATCACAAGCAAATATAATTATTATAACTACAAATTTAAATGGTCTAAGTATTATCCAAGACGCTTTTTCCTCTCAGCGCTTAAGATGTTATTGTCCGGGTCCTAGCAGGATGTTGAAGTCCATCAACAGGGCGACTTGTGGCATTTTTAAAGTGACTCAGGTGACTGTGCTTTTGCAACTAGAGGGTGCTGAAGGACCACAGAGGACTAGATATATCTCGTCTTTTAAAGATTCAGTAATCAGTGACTCTTACAAATTAAAGTCTTCAATAAAATAACATTGAATTATAGATGCAATTTGCATAAACAATATGTAAACACATTTTATTATTGAATTGACAATCCAAACCCTCAGCTGCTGCAAACTCTCCAAATAATGTAAATACACTTATTTGGTCTTATGTTTATGTTACATGGATTAGTCCTAGTATCAGCTATGGAGAAATAAGAAGGTACATTGGCTCTGATATTACTAGGGAATACAAGTCTTATAGACCAGAAAGTACCTATTTTGCAAGTTGGAATAAGACCAAAGCAATTAATCCAAGTAGCCTGGACTTTTAGCAAGAAAGAAGATACAAATGGAGGTGAGATCTAACTAAGTAATCGTTTACTTAACCTTTAAATGTCTTGTAACAAAATCAAACACTATTCAAATAAGAACAAAAGAAATTCAGGAAAAAAATTTAATTTTACTTTAAAAGATGTGAGCATTTTAATAAAATAAAGAAGTTAAAATCCTCTAATGATTATGGATTTTTCTTCCCAACTCGTTACTTCTAGTAATAAGGTATTTTCCTCTTGGTTTCTTACAAATGGTACGAAATCACATATTCATTGCTATATTCCAATTCAAAATATTTATGACTCTTTTTAAGGCACAATGATTTTGTATACTCTGTATCAACAAAATAAAATCCATGAAAATATATCTAGGTTTTAAAGTGGACTAAATAGAATTTCTTTTATCAGAAATATTTAATCAATATATCTCCTTTTATTTTTATTTTATGAGAAACCAGAATTCAGCACGAATTTAGGTAAATCTAGATTTCCCTTTGTTTCAAAAATGCTCACTGGGCTTCATTATCTGGCATTTGACAACACAGGCACACTTTAAAATGAGCTGCTTTTGCAAATTAGGAATTTGTTTGAACTTTATTTCTCCACAGAGCTCATGTAGTTAGAGTTGATATACTTCTACTTATAAAGTTATACCATATGTAATATACTTTTGCTTTATCTATGATAATACCATCTAAAATTGTACAAGAATAAGATGGCTTTCTCCGAAAGTTACAAGGAAAGGGATCTGAAACACTACGTACATTGCGATGATGACAAAACAGGGTTCAGAGTGCACCCCATTTTATTATCAGAATTATCGGAATATTTGCAATTTACACTAACTGGAGAGAAATGTTCGGATTCTATTTTACGTAGTACGCTTATCCTCCATTTATTCCTAAAGCAATTATGTTTGCTTTACATAAATACATCATGATTAGAGCACAGACGTAACAAGATCATGCTGCCATTCCACATGATGAAGGCGCCATATTTGTATTACACTCCAATGGCATCCAAAATGCAATATATTGCTATGAAAATGCAAGGAATGTTCACAGATTGGCATTAATGAACGAGGTTGTTCACAATGCAATGGGACTTGACTTTATACGAATGGAAAAGGTTTATCATAAATATATAGACCAGTAGATAATGTTGAAAAATAAGAAGCAGAAAGGAAACAACGCTCTTGCATAAAGATCGATCCTCTTCGCTGCCGTCGGAATAACGGGTTTGGCAGGAGGCGGCTTCTTGTTATTCTTGGCCTGGGATTTCCCAAGTCCGTTGTTGACCTCAATGGGTTTTCCATAGCAGTCATAATTGGACAATTCAAAATCTCTCGGTAAGCTTCCCACGATGCTGAAGTCGTTAGATCTCAGATCAGACTTGGACGTACAAACCTTTTTGCATCGGGTCTCTCCAACCTGAGAATAAAAATTAAAGACAGGATATTTAGAATTTTTCTATTTATAAAACGTCTTCAAAAAGATATTTTAAAAATCTGATGGTTTATTCAGTTGACTATTATGTCTCTCTGTCAAACAGAAATAATAGTCAACTGATTAAACCACGGAATTACCTGAACATTTAGGGCTCTAAAATGTTGCCTATACAACAAGGCTTATGTCATGGAATAAACTTTTGGTAGGTTATTTTATGTTAAGGGATCAAGGCACAAATCATCCTTTATCTTAGGTGCTCCCAGGCTTGTGAGAGTTCTCAGTTGAAAGACTGACCAATAAATGAAAATCCAACATTTAACCATGACACAGATCATATTAGCAGAACATACAGAATACAAACGTCTTCTGGTACCTCTGATTTCCCCAGGGATCCTATTGCCAAATTGGGTTGTTTATAAAAGACTGAGGCATTTATCCTTGCAATGAGACAGACTGTGTCTCTAAACCACACTCACAAGTAAGAACTAAAAATGGTCACAATGATCGTGAACCAAAGATTGACCAACGAAAGGCATTCCTCACTTGCCGCCTGAAGATGAATTAGCCAGAGAATCCAAACTCAGAAAATCCAATGAAACTGTGGCTATTTCAGCCAGATCATATGCTACAGAGACTGTTCAGTTGATCATCTCTGAAGTACTACATTTGACTCAATTCCCTACAATATACAGAATAATTATTTCACACTGAACTCTCTCTGGCCGTCAGAAAAGCTCGTGGAAAAGACAGAGGCTGACCAGTGGCTTAAGGAAAGGCCACAGAAGGGGGAGCCCATGATTCCACTGCTTCATCTTTCACTGTTCTTACTCCCGACCTTTGGGATTCACCTTGGGAATCTTCACTAAAATATTTACTGTTTTCCCGAAAAAGGAAACCATGCCATTGTACACTATTAGCACACTCTAGTTTTTGCCTTAGTTACAATAATACATTGACTACTTATGTGGATTCTATTCACATTTACTAGATTATGGCTGGGTAAAAATGATGCTTAATGTAAGACATAAAACAAATCATTCCCCAGCAGCCCTTCAGGTACCAGGACGGTATCCTTTATCCGAACAAACACTGAGGCATAATTTCTGGGCAAAAGCCAGATGGCAGTGCTCAGAGGTGGATAGCAAAGGTAACCAACATACACTGAGTGAAAAAACAAATGAAAATGTGTCACCACATCCTCTGGCTTTATACATTTAGGTTGTTTCCTTTTTTTTTTTTTTTCAATTTTGAACAAGTGCTGGTAATGTTATTTTTTTAAGCTGATCTATGAATGTTGGCTTTATTATTATATCTTTATGCCACATAGATATTTGTACAATCCTGTTGGGTAAGAACTTTCGAAAAAGATGTTTATGTAAATATAATTGTACAAAAGTACACAAGAAAATGTTGATAAGTAGGAATGGGGACTGAGGCACTGGAATTTCATCCTTTCTGAATGTCTTATAGGTTAAAAAAATGTGAATCACCAACATATTACAATATTTAGAAAGTGTCGATTTAGTTCCGTCCTGGTTTGACGGGACTTGGAGCTAAAGGAGGCCAGCTGGAAGAAAGAGGATTACCGTTCCCCGTTTTTTAACGTACAGTCCCAGCTTCCCCATGGTGAGGACCCATTTTGAGTGCAGCTTAAAGAGGAGCTATATCCTGACGGAGCTACCATTGGTCCGGGCTCTGGTCCACATCAATTTAACCCAGTGCCTAGGAAAATGTCTGGCAAAAAATAGGGACTGATCGATGGAATGAGACAGAACAAAGCTAGCAACGAGAATCTAAGTTATTTAAATGAGACTTTGGGAAATCGTTCATGTATATATTATATATATATATATCACGAATTGTGAAAACATATATTTAAAATTTACTTCCAGGCCTTTTATTTAAATTCCCCAATTTGAAATCTTAAAAGGTCACTTTCAGCAAGCAGTCTGTCACCTAAGCTCTGTCTCCACACACACATATACACACGTTCACACTCACATACCCTCCTGGTAAGTGTCCCAGACAGAAGACCGCATTTGAAGCTCTGGTTTTCCAGGACTGTTTGACGAATGGGTAAGTCTCAGTGTGTGTCTGCGAACTTGTGTAAAGACTAAATCACGACTTGATCGGAAGAGAAGTTGGGAATAGCCTCTCCATGTCAAACCTTTGTCCTATTCTCAGACTCTCAGAGCAGCATGCAAGCTCTGGGACTCCGTGGGTGTCCCAGGCTCTCTCTCACTTAGAATCCTCTGCTCCAAGAGCACTAACTGTGCTTTAGAATCACGTATCAAAACAAAGGAGGACTCTGGATTCTGACAGCAACTCAGAAAGCGTGACTCCTACCAGTTCTTTTTACTTTTGCACAAAGAAGGCCATACATATTTACTACAGAAATGCATTTACTCTGAACCGTATTTTATTCATGGCTTTAGGGGTAGTTTCAGTATCTATAAGTAACTGGACAAGTAGCCCAATTTATATGATATGATAACCTAAGTCATACATATTAACACTTCAAATTTTCTAGTGTTTTGTTTACATAAACACATTCTTAGATTCTGCCAGCAATTTTGTTCGTTTTTTGTTTGTTTGTTTGTTTTGCAGTACGCGGGCCTCTCACTGTTGTGGCCTCTCCCGTTATGGAGCACAGGCTCTGGACGCGCAGGCTCAGCGGCTATGGCTCACGGGCCCAGCCGCTCCGCGGCATGTGGGATCTTCCCGGACCGGGGCACGAACCCGCGTCCCCTGCATCGGCAGGCGGACTCTCAACCACTGCGCCACCAGGGAAGCCCTGCCAGCAATTTTAATCATTATATAATTGTACCTACACAGCTCATTCAAAATGTAGACATAGAATGTTACATTTATTCCAAGAGATTGTTTAAATATAGGAAATAGTTAAGAGAAGAGTAATTACTTCAATGTTGAAGTGATAACAGGAAAAATCACTCCAAAAACTTCAGTTTGGTTACACTAAATGCTTAATCATTTAGTTTATTGAACACTCTTCTATAAACGTATTTGCAGATTCTTATATTTGAAATGAGGGGTGTGTGTGTGTGTGTGTGTGTGTGTGTGTGTGTGTGTGTTGGTGAAGAGTAGGTCTACTGCAGAAGTAATTTTTAACGTCGTGTCAGAGCTGAATAAGCAATAAAATTAGGTTCCATACTGAGAAGTCCTCTAGTTGCTTAAACAGCTCATAATTCATTACCTCATTCGCTGGTCTCTTCTCCTGCTCATCAGAGACTTTACACAAACACAACTTTCTTTAGTTAATACTCTCCACACATCATTATCAAATCAAACATGTACATAAGAGTACAAAGAGTTTACAGTATAAATGCTATTTTAAACAATTATAATATCACATGCAGAGGGATTAAATGAGCTACTTAGAAGTAAGACAGTAACCCCACTCCACACATTCTTAAAAGTGACCTTGGTTCTGCAGATCTCCCATTTATACTTTCCCCATTTTTCCTCATATGAATATGTGTCTCATTTACTTTCATCATATAAACTTGTCACTTCTGAAAATTACTGGTAGCAAAAATGAGGTACTACGATAATGAGGCTGTCAAGGATAAAAAATGATGACGATAAGAACTTCCAAAGGCTTCAAACT
Organism: Pseudorca crassidens; assembly: GCF_039906515.1. Lineage (NCBI taxonomy): Eukaryota > Metazoa > Chordata > Mammalia > Artiodactyla > Delphinidae > Pseudorca > Pseudorca crassidens. The sequence continues at coordinate 153,040,288 of NC_090299.1, forward strand.
GTAGCCTCTAAGATTTTCTTTGTGGTCCTTTCCAGCTTGAATCTGCACACAGGTAAAAGCGAATCACCCGAGGCAATATTTCTGGGCCAGAAGACTTAGGTGTGACTTCACGGTGGTAACAACAGAGAACTTACTAGAAAAATGAGCAGAGCCTCAGTGGTGACGTGTGGGCCTGTAACAGACCATCTAACATCTGTGTCGTCACAGTCCTAGAAGGATGGAGGAAAGGTACTCAAAGGAATAACAGCTGAAAACTTCTCCCATTTGGCAAGAAGCATGAGCCTGCATTTTTTTCTAACAAGCTGAACAAACCCCAAACTGGATGAACCCTAAAAAGAACACTCCAAAATACATAATTAAACTTCTGAACATTAAAGGCAAAAAAAAAAAAAAAAATCTTGAAAGCAGCCAGAGAAAAATGACATTTTACCTAAAGGAGAAAAACAGTGTGAATGAAGCAGAGTTCTTCTCAGAAGCCACAGAGTCCAGAAGGAATGGGCACAATACTTTTTAGGTGTCAAAGGAAAAGAACTTTCAAGGATCCTATTCCCAGTGAAGAGATCCTTTGGGAATGAACGGAAACCAAGACATTCCCAGATGAAGGAAACTAGGAGGATCTGTTACCAGCAGCGCTACCCAAAATAATGGATAAAGGCAATTCTCTAAAAGGAAAGAAACAATAAAAGATAGAACCTTGGAATATCAGAATGGAAGAAAGATCAAAGTAAACAAAAATAGGCGCAAATACAATAAACTTTTCTTCTCTCTCTGAGTTTTCCAAATTATGTGTGATGGTGAAACAAAAAGTGTAACACTTTCTAATTAGGTTCTAAGAAGTACTTACAATAATTTTGTCATGTGAAGAGGAAAGCAAAAGGTGTTAAAGGCAGGTAGCATTTCTACACATCACACAAAGTGGTAACAGAGTGACATCAGGAAACTGTGATAAAGTTATGTGTATATAATGGGACACCTGGAGCAGCCTCCAAGCAAGAGAGTGACATGCTTACAAACAATACAGGAAACTCAAAATGTCATTCTAGGAGCTGTTCAAGCAGTCCACGTGGAAGAAGGAGAAAGAAGAAAGAGATTAAAAATAGAACAAATAGGACACAAAATATACACCCTGAGAAAACCATGATTCAAAACGACACATGCACCGCAATGTTCATTGCAGCACTATTTACGATAGCCAGGTCATGGAAGCAAGCTAAGTGTCCATCGACAGATGAATGGATAAAGAAGATGTGGCACATATATACAATGGAGTAGTACTCAGCCATAACAAGGAACGAAACTGGGTCATTTGTAGAGACGTGGATGGACCCAGAGTCTGTCATACAGAGTGAAGTAAGTCAGAAAGAGAAAAACAAATATCGTATATTAATGCATATATGTGGAATCTAGAAAAATGGTAGAGATGAACCTACTTGCAGGGCAGGAATAAAGATGCAGACGTAGAGAATGGGCATGTGGACATGGGGGTTGGGGGATGAGTTGGGAGATTGAGATGGACGTATACACACTACCACGTGTAAAACAGATAACTAGTGGAAACCTGCTGTATAGCACAGCGAGCTCAGCTCAGTGCTCTGTGGTGACCTAGATGGGTGGGACAGGCGTGGAGAGGGGAGGCCCAAAAGGGAGAGGATATACGTACACATACAGCTGATTCACTTCGTTGTACAGCAGAAACTAACACAACATTGTAAAGCAACTATACCCCAATAAAAAATAATAATAAAATTAAAAAAAAATAGACTGAAGCCCTAAATATATCAATAAGTTCATTAAATTTAAATGATCTAAATATACAAATTAAAACGTGAGAGGGCTTCCCTGGTGGCGCGGTGGTTGAGAGTCCGCCTGCCGATGCAGGGGACGCGGGTTCGTGCCCCGGTCCGGGAAGATCCCACATGCCGCGGAGCGGCTGGGCCTGTGAGCCATGGCCGCTGACCCTGCGTGTCCACAGCCTGTGCTCCGCAATGGAAGAGGCCACAACAGTGAGAGGCCCGCGTACCACACACACAAAAAAAAACCAAAAAAATAAAAAAAGACCTGCAGACAGCATCACGTAAGAACAGTTTGCTTGCCTCTGTCTCTAAAACCGTGTCTAATGTTCTAGGTGTTGGTAGGAGTGGCAGTCAGCAAATGGACATGGTCTGGGGCCAGATGCAGGCAAGGTTTCCAAGGCTGTAGGATGGTCTGGACCTGTTAGTCTCTTGTGGAACTTACCATGCTACGTTCAGTGGAAATGGTCCCCTGGCCTAGGGTCTTCTCAACTAGAGGTCATCAAGTACAGGCATGCTGGAGTGAGTGGACCACTGTCCTCAATCCATGACGTGGTCTGTGGCTCCAGGATGTATCAGTACCTGAATCTAGAGGCACGGTCCGCTCTTCTTAGACCCATCACCAAGTGACAAGGCAAGGTCATGGGTTTTAACTGTTCAGTTCTTCTCTAGCTACTCACTGCGCTGGACAAATCCCAAGCCATGGGCATAGTTTCCCTATGATCCAGGCACCCAATAAAGAAGTAGCCTGCCTGACATGAGCATTGTGAAGCTCTCCAACTTGATGGGGAATGGGTGGGAGATTGACTCAAGAACGTGGGCCCCGTAAGCCTTCAGCCCCCTGGCCATTCGCAAAGGTTTGTCAAATGAGAAAGAGTAGGAAGGTCTGTCACTTGGGCAAGGCCTCCACATTCAGTGGTGACCATCAGAGCAAAGGAATTGAAGCATCCTTAAACTCCACGGAAAGTTCTCCAGTAATTTGATAAAGTGTTGATTTTTTTCTCGGTTACTATTGGACCTAAGTGTTTTCTATTCTTTTCCAAAAAGTAGGTTGTGCTTAGTCCCTTTGCATCTGTGAGAGAAAAACGAGTGAGAACCGATTCTACCAAACCTTTCAACCCGCAGAATGCACTTTGCTGGCCGACGTCGTCCTTACCTGTAAGGTGCTGATGTGAACAGGTGTGCCCGTGCCATTCACAGTGTTCTTCTTAGCTGCACTCCCCCCCTTCCCATCTGCTTGCTCAGCCTTGGCAATTCTGGCTTTTTCCGCTTCGACTCTCTTGGGGTTATTGAGCATCACCTGGACGACCGCGTACTCCACCAGGGACGCAAACCCGAAGAGCAGACACGCGATGAGCCACACGTCCAAAGCCTTCACGTAAGACACCTTGGGAAGTTCCGCAGCCAGGGTTGTGCACTCAGAGGCCAAGCTGAGCACTGAGAAGATGCCTGCAGGACAGAAACAGGAAGTCAAGTTGCTTTTACTCCCGTGAAATGTTCTACAATCACTGCTCTTTGATGAAATCCCCCTCCAATAACTTTCAATGCCCCTCAGGTCCCCTTAAAACTCAAAGAGTAGAAGAAATACCACGTACTTGCTTCTTATGTAAGAATTATTGAATGTGGGTGGTATGTGTGTAAACACTTAACATTTTAAAAAGTAAATATTTATTTTTTATTACCCTAATAATGAAAGATGTACTTGGTTCTCTTTGCTCTTGCATTGGGAATACGGGAAACACTATATTAGTATCAATAATCATTTAAAACACTGAAAAATATATATTCCACCAGTTGCATCATTTCAGAGGCTCCTGAAAGGTGTGGAGTTTTGGGGATTTTTTTTTTTTAATATTGAAGAACTAAGAGACTCTCTTCTAGAAAGAAAGGCTTTTAGTAAAATATAACTTCTGCAGATTGAAACAATATTACATATATATATATATATATACACACATATATATTACTATTATATTGTAATTATCCTCTATGCTGAAGAAAACTAATGAACAGGACTATGTTTTAAAAGTTAATATAGGTTTTAACATTTTCTAACCTGGAAGTGAAAAGTAACATAAAAATACAAGATCTTCTCAAACATTGCCCTAAACTCAGTTAATTATACCTATGGGCATTAATTTAGCAAATCATATTCCCAAGTTATTTTTTTATTCTTAATCAAATGTTATGTCAGCTTATCAATCAATCAAAAACAAGCCTTGAAGTAGCATATATTGGCACCATTCTCTGTGTTTCCATAGCATTTCATGCTCATCAATAACACAGAATGTATCAAATTGTAGTAAATTTAGTAGTATACCTGAATCTTTATCCTGATATATTAGCAACTTTGTGAATGAAATGGAGAATAGTGCCAGATTACAGAAGGCCTTCAAAGTCCTAGAGTGGATCTTTTATCGTATTTGGTAGAGAAATGACATTATCAAGAGAATATTTCAATAACGTCACTCTTCTAGGGATAAAAAAATAAACTGAGAAAGAAAAATATAGGAGATGCAGAAACAAAGAATAAGAAAATGAAGGATACAATGAATGTGAAAGGATTTTGGAGAAAACATTTTTTAAAACTTGATTACTGTTTAAAGGAAGAAGGAAAAGATTAAGACAAACTTCTAAACAGAATGACTGGGAAAATACCCATGAAATATAGGAAGAGGAGAATATAGAAAAGATGTGACTTTGGAAAGAAAACACCGAGTTAGGCCAGATAAAGGCCGAGAAACAAAGAACTGGTGACCACGACTCAGCACAGGGCACCCGGGACCTTCTTGAAGGACAGAGTGGCCAGTATCATTCAGGGGAGGTTGTGGTGGAAAGGGAGGGGACTCCAGAGAGGCTCAGGCATCAGAAAAAGAAGGTCAAAGGAGCAGAGAAAGATTCAGAATAATAGGATATTAATGGACATTTGGGAGATATTTATAATCCCAGGCGTTAAGTTAAAAACCATGGTGACCAATTCCAATAAGATCTGTATCATTTCGAAGACGTAAGAATGGAAATGGAGATCAGTTGAGAAGGAAGAGAATGTGGACCTCACTGTGTGCCTTGTCTTCAGGAAATCACATTAAAATAGGAAACGTCCACTTGCTTTTTTATCCTAAAATAAGAAATCTGAGCAAATATTTCTCCGGACAAATATTTCAGCCTTATCTTAACATGGCCTTCAGATGAGATTACGTCATTGTTTAAGTAACTCATAGTGAAATGCTGCCTGAATTTTACTACATTATGAACCAATAAAAAGAAATGTGAAACCCATCATTCAAAAAAATGGGGATATTTATAGTTTCAATATTGTGTTCTTAATATATTATCCCCACTTAATGGAGCACCTCTCTAATACATTCCAGGACTTCTTGGTATAATCTTTCTATAACGTGTTTAAAACATATAGTCCTTATTTGTCATTTGTTACTTTCTCTCCCTAATGCAAAAACAAACCAAGTCTAGATTTCAAATCAGGGAGTATGTCGTAAAATTGCTATCAACTCTGATAAGCAGGCGTGAGGTCTACATCTACTAAAAGTTATGGCTAACAAATAATATAAATCAAAGTATTAATAAATTAACTACATAAAATAGTTAACCTGAATAAAAACTTCTATAAAGAATTCAGGGTGAAGATAAAGCTGTTTAGCTCATCAATATGCAGAAAGAACTTTATAGTGATAAAATCCTTATTTAAGAGACCACTATTGATAGTGAACTCCCATTGACTATGGGATGTCCACAGATTTCTCGTTCAGACAATCTCAGAGGAAACATCTGAAAAATAATTCTTTAATAGCATATACTCTAGCAATCTATTGCCTAAAAGAGGAATACCAAAACCTAGAAGACTGAAAAAGGAAAGCAAGAAAAAGGGTGAAAAAAGAAAAGGAAAAGAAAGGGGAGGTAGAGATATTCTTTTGTATTTCATTTATTTATTTATTTTATTTCTTTCCCTTTTGGCTGTGTTGGGTCTTCGTTGCAGCCCGCAGGCTTCTCGCTAGTTGTGGCGTGCGGGTTTTCTCTTTCTAGTGTCTCATGCAGGCTCCAGAGCGTGTGGGCTCTGTAGTTTGTGGCACGCAAGCTCAGTAGTTGTGGCGCGTGGGCTTAGCTGCCCTGCCGCACATGGGATCTCAGTCCCCCAACTAGGGATCGAACCCACGTCCCCTGCAATGCAAGGTGGATTCTTTACCACTGGACCATCAGGGAAGTCCCGGTAGTATTTTTTATTAACAACAAATAGAACCAACAGAGCAAATCAAGGAGAAATTGTGCCCAACAGCTACTGTCTAAACATGAAATCATCTTTATCCCATACTGAGACAAACTACACTATGCAGCAAATTCTTATATGGAGTTGTGATTAATAACATGAAAATTCATTTAGAAATACTGCTAAATTATTACATCAGCATGTTATCATTGCACAGCATTCTAATCAAAGGATACTAAAAGGAAAACTACAGTTACTACCATGTGGGAATCCAGAAATAATATCTGACATTTTTGAAAGAGATCCTCATAATCAAAAAGATCTTGAACCACTGTTCCAGATGATAAGAAAAGACTATAATAAGGAAGAAAGGTACTGTGTGTGACCTGCTAGAGGTCTGAATTGCGACCTGAATTATTCATCTTTTTACATTTATAATTAAAAAGTATTGTTTTAAAAAAATCCTTTTTAGCAGCAACTAAACCATTTCATGTACCAGAAAAAGAATGTGTTACAGTAAAGTTTACGTAGGGTAAAAAGTGTAAGATGTTACCTCCACAGTTACTTTTATACTTAAAGAAATAGCTGAAGACAAAGTCTACCTAAAGTTCGCAGAGGAAGCTTTGATACTTGTTAACAATGGGAAAAGTAAATCAAAAAGCGATAGGAAGAAAAGTAAAACTAGAACACAAGACTGATTTTATTTTAAAAAGCAAAATGAGTCTAGGGTAAATGATATATGTTCTTCTCCTAAATTTTAGAAAATAAAAATTATGGGCCATAGAAGGAAAAGATTGGCAAATTGATTTCATAATCTTTTGGAACAATGTAGGGGAAAAAAAGTAGAAAAAGGAAAGATACACTGGGTCAAAATAGCCGTATTGACAGAATATCCTGATATTTAATCTGTCAGTAATATTATTTCTTTTTTCTTTTTAGATAAAATTATATATATGTGTGGGTCTAATCACAGAGCTTCAAAATACCTGAAGCATAATTCCATAATTAGAGTTGGGGATTTTAACAACTTTCTCATCAATAACTATAATAACTAGACAAAAGACATAAAAGATTTCAACAGTACTATCAACCAACCTGACTCCACTCATATCTACAGAAATCTACACCCAAGAGTGACAAACATACAGTGCAGGTGACATGGGATGTTTGCCAGGAGACATATGCTGGGCTGGACCATTAGCGAAGTCTCAGTAAACATAAAAGGATTGAAATCATAGAGTATGTTCCCTGACAAAATTAAAAACAAATCATATTTGAGTACTCATGAAAACGCTAAATATTTGGAATCCAAACTACACATATATAAAGAATCCGTGGGCCAAAGAAGAAATCACAAGGGAAATTAGAGAATATTTTTTTAATGAAGGAAGATGAAAATACAGTATACCAAAATTTGTGCACTGCAGCTAAAGCAGGACTTACAAGGGAAATTTGTAACTTTAAATGCCCATGTTAGAAAAGAAGAAGGGTCTAAAATCGGATATCTGAGTTTCCACTTCAGTCATCAAAAAGAGATCAAATAAAATCCAGACTGAGTAAAAAGCAATAATAAAGACAAGAGCCAAAATCAATGAAAAAGAAAAATAAACAAATAGATAGAAATGAATGAAATGAACGCTGATGTTTTGAAAATACCAAGAAAACGGATAAGTCTTTATCTAGAGTGGTCAAAAAAAAAAAAAAGAATTCACAATTTAACAGTATCAGTACGTAGGAATGAATACTTCACTACAGCTAGACAGGAAAAGGAAAAACAAATGTGATGAACGTGTTTGTGCTAATAATTTTATCTACTCATCTAATAGCTAGGAATCAATTGGTAAAATTTGCCAAAATAAAGGGAAAAACCATACAAACCTTTAAATATACTCAGAGAAAGCATTGAAGCATTTGGCAAAAGTCAACAGTCATGATAAAAACCCTCTGCCAACTAGGAAGAGAAGGGAACCTCTTCAACCTGATTAAGAGATCTGTAATAACTAGAGCCACTATTACACTCAACAGTGAATACTTCAACTATGTCTACCCAGAATCAGGAATAAGCATCTCTCACAACTGTATTCAACATTGGACTAAGGTCGAAGGCACTACAAGAAGTAAAAAAAATCAAGTATTTGGGGAGTATATGACACAGGAGTACGAATCAGGCAAAACGGTACCATTATTTTGATAAACACTACGCTAATATTTTAGAAAAGTTAAACATACTTTTCCTATAAAATGCAGAAATTTCATTTCTAGGTGTTTGCCCAAGAGTAATGAAAATGTATGCCCACACAGAGCCTTGTACGCAATTATTCACCACATCACGTATAATACCCCAAAACTGGAAACAACCCAATCCCCAACAACTGGTTAATGGAGAAACACACGGTGGTGTAGCCATACTATGAAATGCTACTCGGTAATAAGATAGAACCAAACATTAACACACGCAACAGCACATATAAATCTCAAAAACCTAAACATGTCCCTAGTTTTCTTTTCATGAGTCAACATGTTGACTGATCCCACTTTCAATTTACCACCACTGACCTCCAGAGGTCCGCGATCCTACCAGGCAATCAGGGTGTATTTCCCCAGTCCCTTCACCAGTCTCTCTCCCTTCAGAACCACAGTGCTTTTCCCCATCACCCTTGCGACTCATGACCTGGCTTCCCATTTCACTAAGAAAACAAAATCAGGGGCTAGCCCCCATGACCACGTCTGCCCTCGCATCTCGCCGTGTGCCCATCAGCTCTGCCTTCTCTCCTGACGCTACAGACCAGCAGTCAGTCAACCCGATGCACCAGGCACATCTGACCCACCGCCTGTTTTTATAAATACAGTTTTACTAGGACATATCCACACCTCTTCAGCTATGTATTGTCTAAGGCTGCTTTAGCGCTATGACAGCGGATTTCGGGGTTTCAACAGAAACCTCAAATGTTTGCTATTCAAACTGTCGCCGAAGGAGTTTGCTGACCCCGTGGACGAATGCACTGTGTTCTAGCAAAGGCCAATCCCTCGTTTCCTGCCTCCCATCCCCTCTCACGGCTCCTGCACTTCTACCCACTCTCATTTTTTCCTTCACTACCGGTTGTTTTCCACCAAAAATAAACGTGTGTGGATTGGCCCCTTAGAAAAACAAAACCAAGAAACCTCTCAGCTCCCATCCCCCCTGGCTATCTCCCCACCCTCCCCTCCTGTGGGCAGCTAACCACCTCCAACAGGCCGTTTACACCGAGGGCTCTAGGTCCCCCTCCTGCGTTCTCCTGAGTCACTCCGACCAGGCTTCCCGCTTCTCCTCACTCCATGGAGACTGTCTCTCTTCTGGATCCCAGGGACCCCCTAGGCTGCTAAAGCCAAGGGCAATCTTTAGCCCTAACCTTGACCTACAGGCAGCTGGCTGGTCACTCTCCTCGCCTGGACACACCTTCTCCACTTGGCAGGATTCTAGGAAACCACATCACATAGATTGTTCCTCATCTTCTCAATCCCAAGGCTTTAGCCCTGAGATTCTTCTACCTACACTCCACTCATCGCCTTAAATACCATCTACAAGATGTCTTGCATGTGGGATTTAAGAAAGCAGAATCAGGGCTTCCCTGGTGGCACAGTGGTTAAGAATCTGCCTGCCAATGCAGGGGACACGGGTTCGAGCCCTGGTCCGGGAAGATCCCACATGCCGCGGAGCAACTAAGCCCGTGCGCCACAACTACTGAGCCTGCGCTCTAGAGCCCGCGAGCCACAACTACTGAGCCCACATGCCACAGCTACTGAAGCGTGCGTGCTTAGAGCCCGTGTTCCGCAACAAGAGAAGCCACCGCAATGAGAAACCCATGCACCACAACGAAGAATAGCCCCCGCTCGCCGCAACTAGAGAAAGCCCGTGTGCAGCAACGAAGACCCAACGCAGCCATAAATAAATGAATTAATTAAAAAAAAAAAAAAAGAAAGGCTCTCGATTATTTCCCCAACCCGAGACTATTTAAGCCCTATAGAGACAGAATTTTCAAGTCTGGCTATTGGTGTTTCTATGTCACAGAGCATTAAACATCACAAACTGGAGAGCGTGGCCTAACCAGCCCTTCCTCTCTCTAGCCTCTCCTGGTGGTACAGCACACAATAACTAGTGTTTAGGAAAATGATGCAAAGTCATGTTTAAAAGATAACTTCTATTACATATTCCCTGATGAACAGTATGAGACAGTATATGATTTAGAAAGATTTCTATCCAAATAGTCATTTGTTTTTAAGCTTGGCACCACTGGGGATTTTAGCCTTCCGTTATCCGTGAAAATCGCTTATTAATAATTATTTCATGAGAGTCAAAGTAGGATGGATTAACTGCTTAAAATACCCCAAGGACACAAAAAGGGAAAACTTAGTTTAATTATAGAATGCATAAACACGGAGAAAATCTAGTTCAATGTCAAGAACTGAAGGAAGTCTGAAAAAAAAAAAAAAAAAGGTTACCATCAATTCCAAAACTCACTGTCTCAAAATCATTTGGTATAATTTCAAAATTATACAGTCATTTCTATAAAGATGCAGCGCACTCGCGACCCCCCGAGAGAGGCTGGAACACGTTACCCAGGGGCACTCGGGCAGCGCTGGCGTCGGGGTTGATCCAGAAGGACAGCCAGGACAGAACCACGATGAGCAGGGTTGGGGCGTAGACACCCATCATGTAGAAGCCCACCTGCCGCCTCAGGGTGAAGATGACCTCCACGCACGTGTAGTACCCTGCCAGCGACAGACACGGGCAAGAGTGACACTCCCGCTACATCCCACCGCAAAATCACATCGTGCCCGGAAATTACAGGTCGCTCCTGCTTGAGGCAATTTCACAAAGGGAACTCCACGTAAAAAGGACGGGGGCTGGTTCTGTAAATATGTATCCTTTACGTGATCTAAGAGGACGGCATGATGAGACCTGTTTCACCCGACCTCTTGCGACTTCATTATGAGATTGACAAACAGACACCATGTGCCGCTCTGGGATGGCCAGTCCCGGCTTTTAAGTCTTTGCTCCAAGATTTTGCAGTGACTTAAACTTCCCAGTATCCTTGGGTCCTCTGGGAGCAAAAGATCTAAAGAAGCCACCGGGAGCATCAAATCAGAGCAGAGCAAGTCTAAAAAAGAAACATGCCTGGATTACACGTTGTCAGTATAATTTTCAGCCACGTGGACCACTTCTTATCTGGAAGGGATGACCGTCTACCAGAGCTACCATTTACGCATAAAATGTGCAGACAGTCCTGGAGGTAAACACGAGCAGGGTAAGTGAGTGTTCCCAGTCTATGCAGGTAAAAGTTTGTAAAGGCAAACATCGGACATCCCAACCAAGTCTCCCCTGGTTCCACTCCAGGACCTCAAATGTTCTGGAATCGAGGGAAAGGGCTTCACTTTCACAGGCTGAGACTGAAGCAGACGTTGCCCTTACACGTCATTCTAGGACTGCCATGATGTCAAGTAGTCTCTCAAATTAATCACAAATTATGGGCAGCCTCATAATAGCCTTTGCTGACTGGAGAAAGAAAATAAGTGACACAAATAGCCTCCCAGCACTGGCATACAAGAGACGTTTCCAGATGTTTGAGATGAATTTTTAAAATGTTCAATTTAGATTAAAATGTCATTTCCCATTCAACAAAAGGAAGGGTATGCATGAATTCCAAAACGTTAAAATATCTTCAGTTGCGTTCAGCTTAAACTGTACATAATTATTTTAAAATGCTGAGACAAATGAATGGACAGTGCATAAATAAAATAATTATGGGGGAAAAAGACAATATTACTTTTTTACTGTGTTTTAGTTTAAAAAGTTGTACTTATCTAGTTTTCCGAGTTGGGAAGAAGGTATATATTTCTGATGCTAGAATAATCTTCATATTTATTCATTAATAGTATCTAGAGCAGTAATTGCACACAAATAGGGTCTTTCAAAGAATGGCTATTCTCATCCCTTTATCAAATAGCTTAGATTAGAAATCTATCCTTTTCCCAATAATCATTGATACCTCGGAGGGATTAGAAAGATGTTAGGGCTAATTTGTAACAAAAATAAATAGTTGATTTGAACTAAGTAAATTCTAATTATGCCAAATGTTTCCATATTATATCAAAAAAAGACAAGCATGGGCTTCCCTGGTGGCGCAGTGGTTGGGAGTCCGCCTGCCGATGCAGGGGACACGGACTCCTGCCCTGGTCCGGGAAGATCCCACATGCCGCGGAGCGGCTGGGCCCGTGAGCCATGGCCTCTGAGCCTGCGCGTCCGGAGCCTGTGCTCCGCAACGGGAGAGGCCACAGCAGTGAGAGGCCCGCGTACCGCAAAAAAAAAAAAAAAAAAAAAAAAAAAAAAAAAAGACAAGCAATGCAGAGTGTTTGTCTTTTTTAAATTTTAAGTTCATTAAAACTAGGCAATTCATTTAAATGGTGCACAGGTTCTAAAAAGATATGAAAGGCAAAACGATGGAAAATCCCCCTCCCTTTTCAGTGCCTACCTCTTCTCTCAACTTCCTGCCTGGACAAATGAGAACATATGCTTCCAACTAACAACCATGTGCAAAACTTCCAAACCATAATCTTTCCTAAGCCCATTCGCTGCAATTAAGGAGGCCCACAGCGTTGCCTACACGCGGTTCTGCAGTACCTTGCTTTCTAAGAGTGTCACTCCCTCAAGGTAACTTTACACTCACCTAGTGCCTGTGAAATGGGGAAGAACACATATGTGCTTATTACGTATCTTTAGGAGCCTAGGTTGTCACAAGGATTATAACAATTTTCTATAAAGTTGCTCACTTTCCAATGCATTTGCGCATCCCATCCACCACATTTAGATGACAGCCTAGTAACCGATTGCTTCATCTGAAGCCACCCCCCGGGGAGCTTCCCAAGCCGTGGATGCATTTAGCAGTAAAATATACGCCTGGATATCATAGTGATTTGCTCCATAAACTTTTATGAGAAACATCCCTTGATCTTTTTTGATTTCCTGGTACTGTTACATTTATGAGGGGCAGGTGGGCAGCTAATGGGTATAAATGCTCACTGGCAAATTCAATTTACTTTCTATTTCCTGTGAGCTTTTATTTGATTATTATTCACTCAGGCTTCCAATTTAAAGATTTTTCTATACTTGTGTACCCATATATTTCTCCACCTGTGTAATTTCTACTATTATAAATAAAACCCTAATTTTTAATAAAGTTAAAGCCAAATCACCATTTCGGATAATTTTGTACAAATTAAAGAAAATATTGGCCATCATTTTATACGTTGCTTTCTGTATCTTTTCCAGTATTCTGCACTGTTAAGCATTCCATATATTTTGGATGTTCTATTTCCCTAGATACATTTCTAAGTATTATCCAAACATTAAAATGTTTTTCTTATATCCATATACTGATTCATATAAATACTGACAAAGCATGTTTACTGAAATATAGTGCCAATTATTATTATGTTAGCCATGAGTTTTTTCTTATTTTCTGTATCTAATGAGATATAAGTGACTTATTTATGATAACTCAAAAAATAAATACCACACACACACAAAAATCTATGAAAGATTTACTTATCGTAAATCTTGAGTATATCCCCAAATACTCTCTACCGCAGCACACCCTCTTATTTCCTTCTTAGGACTAAAAGAATTACATTTACTTTACTTGCTTGCCATGTAAGAATATGGATCTATAAAACAGCAGGGATCTGTCCTTTATTCACTGCTGAGTCCCCAAGTAGAGGCTTCTTTTTTGTTAAGATTGTTTTGATGTGGACCATTTTTAAAGTCTTTATTGAATTTGTTACAATATTGCTTCTGTTTTATGTTCTGTCCTTTTGGCCACGAGGCATGTGAGATCTTAGCTCCACGACCAGGGATCGAACCCGCATCCCCTGCACTGGAAGGTGAAATCTTAACCACTGGACCTCCAGGGAAGTCCCGAGACATTTTAAGTTCAGGGCTTAAAGGTGAAAAAATGAATAACCCCATGATTTTCAATACTGTTACATGATTTTATACTACATAAAATTAGAAATAAAATTACTGGTTTTATTTTTCATCTCTAGATGAAGTTTAAAAAACTTCAGTAAACTCTATTTCAAGTTTCTCCAACAATTTAGAGACTATTCATTTTGAAATGTTAATCATATAATCTGGATGTGGGTAACTATTTTCCAAATATAATAGCACTCACTGAACTCACAGGACTGTTGTGAGGATTAAATGATAGAATTCCTGCAAAGTGCTTAAAGCAATGCCTGACAGATAGCAAGAACTCAAAAAGCCATCTATTAAATGTTTCTGTACATCAATCCTCCAGAAAACTTCTCTTGGCTTTCAAGTTTATTTTTTCCATTACTAGGTGAGAAATCCCTGAAAACTGTAGTCAGTCTCAATTTGCATGAGTCACAGAGAGGAGAATGACTGTGCCCAGGTTACAGCTGACACTGATTTGCCCTTGACATTCAGGAAGTCGTTGACCCTGCATCTCAGTTATTTTATGTGTTCAACAAAAGAGCTGGCTCAGCATTAGCCGACCGATCACTTCCACATCTGACAATCAAGGTATCTACGATTTCTTCACGGAGTACTTTGATGGTCAAATTTTTAAGAGCTCTGTTTTTCCATTAAAAATTTTGATAATTCTTTCAGCAGTGTATTTGCTTATTTTGTCTCTTGTCCTAAAATACTATAAGCTCTACAAGAGAAGGGACTATTTATATATAAATGTTACATAATCTGTTAATTTAATTGAAGGTCAATGACAACAGATGCTTAAACTAACGTTATCTCTAAGTTGGCCCGTGTTGTATCTATTATTACAACAACGTAGATGTGCAACTATTCACTCTATCTTTTATTCTAATCAACAGGTATGTTTTAAATCATATTTTGTCCTTGATGATGTCACGATGCAGCATTTCAGCTCAAACATCTCATCTCAGTAAATTTTCCACAATTACTCTACACGTTTTTATTTTTGCAAAGTCAACATAAATGTTGCAATAAACTTAAACTTTAATTACATCTATTCCTGAATATCTTTGTCATGATTTACTTCCTGATACAGAATTAGAATTTTGTGATAATTTATAAGTTAGACTGATTATTAGTGTGAATGTATTGGTCAAAAGTCACTCACCTTTTTATTTATATTGCTGAGGAAAATAGCACTATATTTAATATCTAGAGCCTTCAATAACCTATAACCTCCAGAGGAGACTCAAAGGTTGAATACTAACCATATTATGAAAGTATTGATCAGTGAGTACTGTATTTTCATTTCTGTAAAGCTTGACGAGATTTAATGCGTGAGGTTAATTTGTTGAGTTTTCATAACTGGCCGTTCCATAACCTAGATCAAGAATATTATACGGCAAATTTTTACTCATGTCCAATTATTTCATGTGTTTACTGTTTCCTGCACAGCATAAAGATCAAATTTTTTGAAAATTAAGAAAATGGGTCAACCAACAATGAAAAACCGCCCCAAAGACAGCAGACGAATATATATGGGTTACATTGTTTATATCCATAACGTTTGGCCCTAATATGAATCCTGTCAGAGCAGAATTTCTAGGCAACATCTAAGAAAACCACTGCCTGGAGAGTTCATATAAAATAAAACGTTGAAAACCTCTTGTTATCCGGAATTACATAGAGAAAAGCAAAACTATCTAGCGATAAAATAAATTTTAACTTTAGTGGATGTCATTTTATGAAAGATTTAAATGTATCAACATATAGATATAATGTTTATAAATACTGAATTTATTTTTTAACTAGTTTTCTCTGTTCTGTCCCTAGCATATTTTAATATCGAAACAAATCTTTGAAATAAGACTTAGTTGTGTTTAATTTAAAGAATATTACTTACCAGTGCCTTTGTAGTATTTTGTACAGTTACCATATTCAATATCTTCCTTTTTAATATCAAATTGAGGCAAGGCAATTTTTTCTAATTGAACAGGATCCCCTGACTGCCAGATAAATCGTAAGTCATCAGTTGTGTAACCAACTGTAAACAAAAGGAAATAAAATATCAGTTTGAAATATAATTATGGACACTTCTTTAACATTTTAACATCCAGATATCAAACACAGAAATGGTAAAACAATAGGCCCTTTTATGAAACTTTTGTTAGAAATGTAAAGAGGTAAAATCTATGGCCACTAATAAAAATATTAGCACAAGTTACAGATAATTGGCTTAAAGAAAGAGCAAGCTAAAATAATCAGCATATCACAGATGGTAAAAATCCTCGGGGGGCATGAACAGTAGTACATCTGTCTATGTCAGAATTCTGAACCGTCATCAATGAAAAAGTAGCAAATAAGTGATACCAGCTTTCTGAATGTACACATTTACAATCATGCAATATGCTACCTGGAGATTTTTAAATAAACTTAAGCACCAAAATGGGTTTTTTTGAAGAATTCACTACCAACTTCCCTAGAGGAGTTGCATGGCCAGAGGAGAGCAATAAAACAGCCCCTCAGATGGACATCACTCCATCACTAGAGCCTCCTGGAACCCACATTGTGGGCTTAGGTAACCTGGCTGCAACTCAAGGGCCCCATGGGCTTACAGCATGTTGTAGCCTACCGTTCAACTCTTACACGCCTATATTTTTTAAAGCCGTACTTTAGTGTATCTAGTAATAGAATTGAAGGTATATACACATGTGGAATTATTTATAAAAGATGCATATGGACACACAGGCACACGTATATACAATACACACACAGACGTGTACCTACATACACTTATATCTGCAAAATCTCACATGATAGTTAGAAAGCAAAAAATATTGTTCAAATTTAGGATCCAGCTTCAGTAAATTAAACAACAACAAGTAACCACTAAGTGACTTTAAAGCATGTCATCAAGCAGGCACCTACATTTTATAAGGTGTAGGAACAGGTCACAGTATGTGGGTATTCAGGCTGAAGAGTCCTTCCATTAGTGTTAGTTTTTCAAGTTTTATTTCCTACTTTGATTTTCACATGACAAGCTTCATAGCAAATTAATTAATAACTATATTTTAGAGATAAGCATTTCAATGACTACACCTGGTACCTCTTTTAGAAACTGAAAAGTATACGATTCTAGAAATACAGAAAATCTAAAATCCAATTTTGTAAAAAATATTTTTTTTATAGATCCATAGAAAATGAATGCTTGGTAGGATTTAGATAATATTTTTCAATGTTTTCCAAATTTTCTGCTCTGAAAAATGTGGTTTTAACATTAGAAAAGTTATTAGGACATCACTTTCTCCTTTACCTTGCCTATATCACTAACGCAAATGCAGGTGGCGATTGGAATAAGTTAGAAGGGTACACACCTACACCTACGGCAACTCAACTGAAATCAACTGGTAACAAAAGAATTCATCTATCTTAGTATACAAAGTAATACAGTAAAAAGAAAACTATAATTTCCCTAAATAACTTATTCTAACGTCTATTTGGAATCAAAAGCATTAGTTTCACCGTTATTATCTAAGATATTAGTAGCATGTATTGCCTAGAAATTTTAAGCATTTTTATCCCTATGGTGACTTAGGGTCTCATTTACATACAGCTCTCAAGTTGCATCTTGCAACGTTGTGTATCCATGGGAAACAAGGTCAAGTCCAAAGGGCACGAAAGAGTAATAGATAGCCTGAAAGCAGAAACAGACGTCTTAGAAGTTGTTTAACACATGTCTCCGTGATATACTGATTTTTAAAGGAAAATATGAATCTACAAATATTAGAGAGAAAAGAGTACCTCATGCTGACGAGGACATCTCCATCCCGAAAAATAAAGAGGAGGATATTTTCCTGGGTTACATCATGAAAATTGGCACTTTTTTCATTTGCAAAAAATAAATCAGGTTTCCACAGACACTTGTACATCGTGGGGTCCACCGTCAGGGCATCTGAGCCCCGGAAATCGCTAGGCAGCTTCAGTCTGGGGTCGTTCCACTTCTGTCTCAGGAAGATGTTGACTCTATAATCCTGGGAAAATTACGTGTGCGTGTGTTTACTGCCATTTTTAAGAATGCGTTCAGCACCAGAATAAAAAGGGTTCAATCATTAGCAGCACAAATACGTTTGCTCTTCCAACATTAACGAGGATCACAATAGCTGGGTATAAAAAGCCCCTCGTGTCTTTCTAAGACTCTCTACAGACATCCTCTTAGCGCTTGCGAGTTCAAACGTCGTCATAGAACTTTACCAATAATTGCTTTACTGTAATACGAACACCAATTATACCAGGGGGTTAGTTGGTCTTGTCAAAAAGGCACAGGAACTGCTAAATACTGCCATTATTCTTTCCCCAAAAGTAGGATACATTTTCATTAAAAATAGATAAGAAGCCAAGAGAAAATATTTCACTTGTATCTTACTAAGTAGCAAACTACAAAAATAATTTATATGTATATAAAGCTACAAGGGGGCTCGGGAGGGAAGGATTGGGAGTTTGGGGTGTGCAGATGGAAGCTGTTTATCCATAGGATGGATAAACAACACGGTCCTACTGCAGAGAACAGGGAACTACATTCAGTGGCCTGGGATAAACCACCGTGTAAAAGAACTTTTAAAAGAGTGTGTATATAAGTGTAACTAAATCACTTTGCTGTACAGCAGAAACTAACACAACACTGTAAATCAACTGTACATCAATAAAAATAAAATAAAACTCCATATATGTTTAAAACACATACTTTATATACATACTTGAGGAAGAAAAGGAAAAATGATCCTTGCCTACTCATACATGTAAATGGTTATACAGAGGTAGTCAAATAACATTTGGATTTTGCCAGATGAGCGTACATGAAACATGTGTAAATGTTATATTCAACTCCAGTAGGAAAAGGTTTTGAAATCCCCTAAACAGCTGATTATTTTTCTTCAGTTTTTTGCCTATCTCCAAAGTTTTAATTGTAAAACTTTGTAAAAGTTGGATTATATCAAGACATGTATATCCTAAGAATAGATGAACCTGGAAACATTGTTTAATACCTTAATACATTTTATATTTGCCAGTGAAATGAGGTTCTGCCACACATTGGGTTACTGGGGTATATACAGTCCAAAGCAGCACGGTGGCATGATGCTCAGGTTTTTTTATTTTAATTTTATATGCTGAACTCAGAACATGCACCAAAGTGCTCAAGGCATAAATGACATTGGGCCTCAGCATCCTTATTTTCAACCATTCAAAATTCACAAAATACTATCTATCCATGGCCTTTTGACATGATCCAAATGAATCAGAGCATAAACTTCAAATCAAAATCCAAATATTTAAATGGGAAGAGATGACAGATTATCTTTCTTTAAATAATAAGACCTAACATATTTATATGAAACATAAATGCGCACATTTTATTTATGTATAAAATATAAAATAAAGCATAAGCAATGTGCAGTGACTAGGAAAATTTGAGGAATGCACTTTCTCTCTCCTATGATGTTCAGATTCTATAATAGTAATCAGAGGAGGGTAAGGCACATATTGATAATAAATATTTCCTGAACTACAGACAGTGAAGTAAGATTTAACTTACCTACATCTAACAGCTAAACCTGATGTTTATAAAAACTGCAACACATATAACACATTGTAAATCAACTATACTTCAATTATGTTTCAATTCATGTTTAATAAATAAATAAACTTCAACACATAATATAAATTGATTGTTAAAAATCATACGCAGATGGTCTTGAAGTGTAAAAGTCAAATAAATTAAGAATTATGTAAGCTGGCACTGAACATATCTGTACCACTGGCAGGGAAAACAAAAATAACATTTTCCTAATCAAAGGAACATGGAATCAAGGAGGACGTGAAGGAGACCTAGGACCCTGGAAGATGAAGACCTGCACTACACAGCTCCATTAACTTTTTGTCAAATATACACATATCTTACAATTCATAATGGGACTTAAGTGGTTACCTCATATCTGATTGTGACAGCTAAAGAAATTAGCTCAAAACATGTCCAGGACATAGGCCTATCAGCTGGTAAGCCTTCCAGTGGCCACAATGCTGCTTCCTGACCAAAGTTTTTCTCATCCCAGAAAAACATGCATGGCCCCCAACTTAAGAAGAAATACACCATAGATCTGATCATTTTCAAATAAAATTCCTAGTGTGCTAGCTTCGCGAAAGCACATGGTTGATATACACTTGCCATTACTTTGCGCACCTAACAGTATCCAATTCCAAATTATTTGCTAAAAAGCTTTCCTGTAATGATCGGCCAAAATGACTGGTATTCTAAAATTATATACAGTCAAAGCTATTCTATTACCCTCTTATACCTACTGTTTCTTATCCAGGTAAATCATCAAACACTACATCTTTAAGCTGTGGTATTTGAAATACGCATTCACGGTATTATGATATTATTATTATTACACGGTATTATCTGTCCTAAGGGTCAGATGAGGTTGCCGATGTATCTTTTATAAGCTTCTTATTAAAGCTATGGTCCCTTATTTTGGTCAAGAACCATGACATGAAAATACTGAAGATGAATTTTTCTTTAATTTTTCATTTGCTTATCCAAATATAACTATGATACCTTTGTAGAGGTATTTACTACGTGCTAGCCATATTTGGCCTAAGTGCCTTACAAAAATATGACTATTTTTGGAAGTTTATACTGTGAAACTGGTCTCTTGGTGCTCATAAATGCTTCCTGTTACTGGGAAGTACCAGGTAAGCTTATTGTCGTGTTTCCTTTCTGTCTGGCAGCTAGGGAACTGAAAGCTAAACCCTGCAGCTAATTGACATTTAGTACTGTTTCAATTATTGTATTTTTGTTATTATTATACACTGTAAATCCTCTCCAGAAACAGGGGGCTGGATAAAAAAATAAATAAGTTGAGACACTGCCATATACTGACAAGACTCTTTCGGTATTACTTGGGCACAAGTCCCAAGCAACCTTACCAGTGTGGCTTCTAAAACTGGATGCTTTGTTTTAGCCTAATATTAGGTTTTATTACTTTGAAGAGGGTGAGAAATATGTGTAGAGATAGAAATATTAAGATCTCATTGGTATTCTTTATCTAGACTCAAGCAACTACATTTTGCTTCTCAGTAATTAATTTCTAAAGATATTATATCACTATTTTTTTAATATCAGAAAGATATCTGACAGGAATTAAAGCAACGCTAACCTTTAACTTCAGCATATTTTGCATAATTAAAAAAGAAGCCATCTTACAATGTTTGGGGTGGAACTTCAGGAATTAAGCCTGCATTATGTCGAGCTCCCCTCGATATCTCCACACAGGCACACATTCTTTTGGGAGCACTGTTCTACTTCCCACCTATTTCCAAAATGGAATGGTTAACTCATCTAAAACTGTATCGCAAAATTATGTTTCTTTTAAAATTTTTATAGCAATTGCAATAGTGTTTTTCCATGTGAAGTCCATTTTTCTAAATTCTTCTTGAAGTCTAAATCAATGTTTCCACACCATCCCAGAATATATTCATGTCATTTATCATTTATTAAGTTCAAAGCATTTTAATCAGCTGAAAGCTGATGAAAGCCCTAGATAGTATCAGAGACCTTGACAAAATAAACTGTCTGTGTGAAAAATTACAAAATTACAAATGATACAAGAATGTTTTCATCTACAGTCAACCCTCTTTTTATTCTATATGTCTGAGACAGGCTGGGACCTGGGACCTGGGACCCTTTGCTGCAGGGCTTGCACCTGGACACACGTTTCCTGCAGTCATAAAGAAACTATAAGGGACTAAAAATAACTGACAACAGCAAATGGAAATGAGGGTGTGGAGCAGTAGGAACTCTCACTGCTGCTGGGAATCAAAATATGACAGCTACTTTGGGAGACAGTTTGTCAGTTTCTTACAAAACTAAACATACTCGTATCATATTGCACTCCTTGGTAAGTACTCAAAAAAGTTGAAAACTATGTCTACACAAAAACCTGCAAATAGGTATTTATTGTAGCTTTAGTTATAACTGCCAGAACTTGGAAGCAACCAAGATGTCCTCCAGTGGGTGACGGATTAATAAACTGTGCTCCATCACGCAGTGGAATATTATTCGACACTAAAAGGAAATGAGCCGTCAAGCCGTGAAAAGACATAAAGGAACCTTAAATGTATGTGACTAAGTGAGAGAAGCCAATCTGAAAGGGCTGCATACTGTATGATTCCAACTATAATGGCATTCTGGAAAAGGCAAAACTAAGGAGCCAGTAAAAAGATCAGTGGTTGCCAGGGGTTAGGGGGAGAGAAGAATGAACAGGCAGAAGACAGTGGTTTTCCAGGGCAGTGAAATTCTTCTGTTTGATACCATAATGGTGGACACATGTCATCATATGTTTGTCAAAGCCCATCAAATGGACAATGCCAAGAGCAAACCCTAATCTAGACGCTGGATTTTAGGTGATGATGTGTCCATGTAGAGTCATCGATTGCAACCAAAGGACCACTTTGGGGGAGTAAATCCACAGTGGAGGAGACTGCACGTCCAGGGGTAAGGGGCCGACAGGAACTCTCTACGCTTTCTGCTCATTTTTGCTGCGAACCTAAAACTATTGTAAAAAATAAAGTCTACTTAAAAAAAGGAAATGCAAAAAATTATGTCAACAAAAGGAAAGGGAATAAATAAAAGGTTAGCCAAAATTTGGAGACAGGCAAAAAGATGGCCCTTTCAATATCACAGTAAATGCTATCTAACAAGCCCACCTAAGGGTTGTCTGAGTCTCTAGGAAAATGTAACTTTGTTTGACTTGCCATTTTCTATAGATTAGGGCCCAGACTCTGTACAATTATGTCATTTCAAGAAGATTACTAAATTACAAATGATTTCTGTCAGGTAGGACAGATACTCCCAAAGGTGTGCCTTTATTGCCCTGTAGAACATTAACAAGTATATCTAATTTAGCAACCTAATTGCAGCATTCTTTCTCTCCAGTCTCCTGAATTCTCCACTGAATCAGCTTTACTATCACGCTGGTTCCCTCATTAATGAGTTAAATAAATCACTGACATGTCCTTACAATATTCATGTTTTTAACTTTTTAAAAATTGTGCTTTGTTCTCAAAACGTTAAGTATAGAATTACCATATGATCCAGCAATTCCACTCCTAGGTACATGCCCAGAAGAATTAAAAGCAAGAGACTACAACTGATATTTGTACACCCTCTTCCATAGCAGCATTATTCACAATAATCAAAAGGTGGAAACAATCCAAGTGCCCATCAACTGATGAACAGATAGACAAGTGTGGTATATACATATACACACACTGTGGAATATTATTCAGCCATAAAACGGAATGACATTCTGATACATATTACAACATGAATGAACCTTGAAAACACTACCCCAAAAAATCAAGACTAAGAAAGAGTTTGTCCAATATTCCTACCTAGAGAAGGAATGCAGGGGAAAAAATAACCCTAGGGAGGGTAAGCATTTAAAGGGCTGGCTTTCTCAGAAGTCTGAGAAAAAGAAGAAAGCCCTGAGAATGTGATTTCACCAAACCAGAGTCAAAAGCTTCAAGATGGTCCACAGCAATAAATGCCACCAGAGGTCAAGTACAGTCGAACTGAATACTTTCAGCAAATGAGGGAGACACTGATGATTTCAGCAAAACACTGTGGCACATAAAAGCAAGATGACAGAGAGTTAGGACGTGAGCAATGCTGCCTATCTGGAAGATGAAGATAATAATGATACACCCACAACACAGGCTTTTTACCAGCAATAAATGAGAAAACATATGTAAAGTACACAAAGTTCATCTGGCTATATTAAGCACTAAGCAAGTATCAATATTTTGTCTCATTATTGATAGTATATGTCCTTAATGTTGTTATTCTTTTATAGTGTTGGTAATAGAGGTGAATAGGTTTTTGCCTTAAAAAAAAAAAATCAAGCCTATACCCTAATTCATTGGGTTTGCTCTGTACTGTGATTGACCTACAATTATTCTAAACCGTAATCCATTTCTAGGTCACAAATCTTGAAACTGCTTTGAGCATCTCCTGAAATGAACTCTTCTTGCTCTCAGCTGCACTGATGTAAGCTCAATATACCATAAGCTTTGAGTCTCTACTGTAATCCTTTTCCAAATTTTATTTCTGAGTAGAACTCCAGAGTTGTATTACAATGAGTATCACTGAAAAACTGGAAATCAGTTACTTCATTGTATCATTCTTGGTCGTTACGTCTTATTATCTCATTAGGAAAGTGCTTCCAAGATGCTTTTCTATTAGTTGTGTAGCTACATAGTATTATATTCAATACAAGTTGCAGCACGCTGATGCGTCTTTTAAGAGTGTTTAAAAATTTCACAATTTAAATTAATAGCTTTGGTTTAACATTCATTAAAAGATAAAAGATTATTAATTAGTATGCTTTGGTTCATGCTTTATGGGCATTTCTAAATAATTGCTACTTATTGGCATTTCAAAGGCTCTGTGTCTAGATAACTAACTTAGAAACCTATTTATTTTCATTTTCATTTATTCAATCACTATACTTATAGCTCTATCATTTATTTTGCAATAACAACTTCCCATCAGAAACAGACCTCTTTTATCACTGGGAAATTACTTAATTGTTTTGAAAGAACTTGGTGACAAATACTATCATTATTCATTCCAAATAGCACACTAATAGTCATGATCTGGAAAATGGATGTTCTCCAAGATTTTCAGTACCAATTAACACCCAAATTACACTACGTATTCAAGGCAATAAAACATTTCACAAGAAGGCATTAAAAATGGTTAGTTTCATTAATGATATTTTAATATTAAGAACTGTTCATCTATATTTTGTTTTGTTGTTAGGATACCTCTTCTGGTTACTTGTAATTTTTACCTAACTCTCACATACGTGATGTTTCCTCATTTGATTTCTTTACATTACGATAAAAAAAAAATGGCGTTCAAGGAAATAAAGAAAATCAACTCTCATAGCATCCGGCAGCATCATAATTAAAGTTCTGTCAACAGAGCTGTTATAAAGCCTGGTATGAAAGGGATTTAAATTTGGTCATTAGTGAGGTTAGAAATTTCATGTAAGAACTGCAAGCTACCAAAATGTCAGCAAAAATTCTTAGGTTATGCTTCATCTATTTTTCTCAATATGTGATTTTTAAGAGTTTTTAGTTAAATACTGTTTAATCACACCCTACGAATATTTAAATTTTTCTAGACCTATGTCAACATTCCACTTTTATTAGGAGTGCCTGCTAGGTGATACAATGCGACCACCCTAAACTATAAACTACATGAGTTGCAGTCTGCTGGACTGGATATCTAGCAAGCGCCCAATATATTTCTGTTAAAGACAGAAGGGAAGAAATAATTTCTATGACATTTTGACAGGTTAGGATATTTGGCTGTTTACACCATTAATTTAATTTTTCTGTACCAGCTGATAATGACAAATTTTGGAAGGAGAAGATAAAACTGGGACATTTCTCATTCTTCCTTCTTGTCTAAGACAGTTGACCCTCGTACAGCGCAGGGTTAGTAGTGCCGACCCGCCATTCAGTCAAAAGTCCGCGTGTAACTTTATTGTGTGCCCTTCTGTATCTATGGATTCAACCAACTGCTGTAGATCGTGTAATACTGTAGGACGTATATGGTACTATAGTGACAAAAATCTGTATAAAGTGGACCCGTGCAGTTCAAAAACGTGTTGTTCAAGGGTCAGCTGTACAATCCTCTTACTTATGATGTCTGATCACCAGTGCTTCTGAATAATATAGCTAAGAGAAATAGGATAGAGAGTAACTTAGTAAACTAAGACAAGTTGTAAGGAAAGAAATTTAAAGTTACATATAGAAGAAAATACATAAAATCCAATTGTTTTAAAACAACAAAGATAAGTAAGTGCCAAGAACTAGAATTAAGCTCTTTTAGCTGATCCCAAATGTGATTTTCTTCTTGAAAAGGTCATGCAGCACAAAGGCATAGAAAGCTTGGCAGGATCATGAATCGTAATGCGACAATCATTCAATATAATTACAAAGCGTGTCTACACCAAAGAAAATGGATTGTATAATCAGGCTTTTATTTCCATGAAAGAGTTCTTACATACTTCTGATGAGGTAAAGTGTCTGTGTACAGATCGTTACAATAAACCTAATACCTAATTTTCCCCACAAGTGCAACAGTTCACATTTTCAATTCTAAAAACCAACTGATGTAAGCCAGAGGTTGGAACTGAATGGAAAAATCAACAAATATTTTCAGTATGACCATGGAGCAGACGCCACCTCGCCTCTAACAAACCACTCTTTTGTTTTGAAGGTCTTATTTCAGTAGTCACCGGCAGTAGCATATAAACTGATACAACAAGTGACCGCTGTACCAACTTCAAATGAGGATGACTACATTTATTTGATGATTTGGGTAATGCTGCTATTAAGTCAGTAAATGTCACTCACAGCATTAACAACGATGTCTTACAGAAATGGAAGGTAGCAGAATGCCAACGAACACACCGACATGAGAAATAGGAACCATGAAGCTCAAAAATGAGATTGTGAAACCAGCTGAAGGAGCACATACATAACCGTGGAGGTTAGAAGGGCTTAAGGAGTATAACATGGCTGTGACGTTGTTTCTTCCACTACACAGTTACAGTTTGTGAACAAATGTGAGATTGATTTTAGTTTAGCGAGTTAGCCTCTGAATTATGTCCCTGCCACTCTCTCACTTCATCCCAGCTTACCCTTATACGCTACCAAATGTAAAATCCATAGCTAGTGGGAAGCAGCTGCATAGCACAGGGAGATTAGCTCGGTGCTTTGTGACCACCTAGAGGGGTGGGGTAGGGAGGGTGGGAGGGAGACGCAAGAGGGAGGAGATATGGGGATATATGTATATCTATAGCTGATTCACTTTGTTATAAAGCAGAAACCAACACACCACTGTAAAGCAATTATACTCCAATAAAGGTGTTAAAAAAATAGCCTCTGAATTAGAAGACAAATAAGGAGGAAGGCATGTTTTCCAAACAGAATTGGCTAAAATGTCCTTACAGCAGTGTTAATGTGCACCACCTCGATGGCTTCTTTGTTTGGTAATGAACTTTATACACTGGAGGAAAGGGTTACCCTCCTCCTTCAGAAGTTGCCCCACCTCTGTCTGCAGTTCCTCACGCTACGCCCATCCCAAGCTCTGTGTTCAACATTATGTTTTCTGGAGTAAGCAACTGCCGGTTAAAGTAGAAAGATCTGAGCTGCAGAGGAAAGCTCTGGGCAACACTGAAGCTTCCAAATTTTAGGGCTTCCTTTATTTCAGCAGATCTTTATAGGGGAAATTTCCAGGGGGCTATTCATAAACAAAACCACAACTGTACAGTGAAGCTGCTAACAAACATAAATGGTTCATTTTCTTTAGGATGAGATTCTATCCTGATAGTACGTTAATTGGCAAATGCATGACAACCGAACAGTGAACCACTCCTAAGAGTTACTATGCCATGCAAAACACCGTTGCTTTATTTCTATAGTTTTTTCACTCTTTTTAGGGTGTAACACATCAAGTACACAACAGATTCCAGCACAAGCCTGTCTGATATCACAACTTACACACTATTCATCATACTGTTTCTATGAACATATATCTTATATTTAGACAAATCTAAGGCTCTCTGCTTTTCCAACCTCTTTTTTTTGGAGGCGTCTTTTTGTTTGTTTTCTTTTGTTTTTAAGAAATATGCTATCTGGCTATTTTCAAAAAGACAAGAGATCTAACACAACATTGTAAATCAACTATACTTCAATACAATTTTTTTAAAAGACAAGAGATAAATTCTGGTTAGAATGTAGAGAAAGGGGAACAATTGTACACTATTAGTGGGAATGCAAACTGGTACAGCTGCTATGGAAAACAGTATGGAGAGTCCTCAGGAAATTAAAAATAGAACTACCATATCCAGCAATCCCATCTCTGGGCCTATACCCAAAGGAAACAAGATATCTAGAAGCGATGCGTGTATTTCCATGTTCACTACAGCATTATTTACAATAGCCAAGGCATGGAAACAACCTAAGTGCCCACCAATGGAGGAATGAATGAGGAAAATTTGGTATATATATACATATATCGTGGAATATCACTGAGTCTTAAAAAAGAAGGAAATACTGTCATTTACAATAATATGGATGAACCTGGAGACCATTATGCTACGTAAAATAAGCCAGACAGAGAAGGACAATTACTCCGTGGTATCACATATATGTCGAGTCTTAAAACAACGTTGAATTCATAGAGTAGGAGAGTGATTGCCAGGAATTTCAGGGTATGGGAAATAGGGAGAGGTTGGTAAAACGTACAAACTTTAGGTTGTAAGATGAATAAGGTCTGAGGATCTAATGTGTAACATGGTGACTGTAGTTGATAACACAATTGTGTAATTGAAATTTGGTAAAGGAATAGTACTTAAATGTTCTCATCAAAAAAAAAAAGAGATAAATGTGGATATGCTAATTAAGTTGATGGGAGAAATCCTTTCACAATATAGAGGCATATCAAATCATCACATACACTTTAAATTTCTTATGATTTCATCTGTCAGTTATACCTCAATGAAGCTGAAAAAAAATAAGCCCACCCTGGGTGATTGGAAGGAAAAAGAAAGAAATAACTGCTCTCCACACGTGGACCCTCTTAGTTAACCTGCTGAGTCATCACTATTATTTCTGACTGGTGTCTATAACAAGTAATGAAGAGGAAGCTTGTCTTAGATAACACTTTTTTCCCTTAGAAGACATCCTAATGTTATCTCTATATCGAGAATAGCTTGTACCTTTCCTAACTATTAAGCAACCAGGTATTAGGGCATCTGTTTTTGGAAAGACTGAGCAAATCTATAAAATATGACAGGCTTAAAACACACATCTATAAAACTCTGTCTTATAGGTATGCATGAAATAAACACTGCAAAAGCAAAAAATAATACTTATGATAAAACGGAACATTTAAGTCTATTTGATGAGTATGGTTCCAATTCTGAACCTTTAGGCTGTATCTTCACAACACAAAGGGAAAGCCATGTTATTTCATCAAAAGAAACAGTAAATATAAATAATTTGGTTCCTCTGCATAAAGGTCTCTAAAACTAATCCTCTACTATTATAACATTATTTGCTTTTTGTTTTTTTTTTTTTTTTTTTTTTTTTTTTTGCGGTACGTGGGCCTCTCACTGTTGTGGCCTCTCCCGTTGCGGAGCAACAGGCTCCGGACGCGCAGGCTCAGCGGCCATGGCTCACAGGCCCAGCCGCTCCGCGGCATGTGGGATCTTCCCGGACCGGGGCACGAACCCGCGTCCCCTGCATCGGCAGGCGGACTCTCAACCATGGCCCCACCAGGGAAGCCCTGCTCTGTTTTTTAACCCAATAAATGTTCAACATGAGTCTATTGTTTAAATTTGCTTTGCCAATTTCTTTATGGCTACGTGGACTCACTTTTTGCTAGACAAATAGCAGAATTTATTTGTTCATTTATTTAACCGGTATTAGTTAATAATATGACATTATTTATGTGTTCACTAACTGAGGGCCTATTGTCTCCTCACTTTACAGGAAATGAAGAAGTTGAATACATTTTTCCTGACTTAAGGAGTTAATAGTCCATCAGACATCAAAGGAAAAGACACAAAAATACTTGCATTACAGTCAGGAAGCGATCTGGTTTAACAAACAAACATGACAGAGCTGAAAGACCTGGATGGAAAAGGGGCACAGGGTGAGTGGGAGTAGCTCAGAGTAAGAGGCCCTGATTACAGACGAGAGATGGAGGTTCAAGGCAAGTAGCGGCGACAAAGACGCTGCTGAAAACTGGTGGGATCTGGTCCCAGCAACGGGTGCTTTGGGCTCGCTACTGTGAAGAGCAGGCAGGAGGACAAGAGAAGATTATGTGAGAAATTACGCAGTATTTTGTTATAATCCTCAAATAGCCTGTAAGAAAGTTCTTACTCCTTTTCTATGTCTCCCACGTGTTTTCAGCTTGATACAGTTAAGTAACTACTGACGGGACCTAGAGAAGTGTAGCATCTGATATTTGGGAGGCACTCAATGTTCATTAAAGAACAGGTACATTAATGGTACTGCCTGCGTTGGGACACATATGTAGCCTTCATGCAAATGAGAAAAAAACATCCCTGCATTAGTTGTCCTAAAATGCAAGATAGAGTTGGGGATGTTTCCCACAGGCTGAAACACCTCGATGGTGGTGTTTCGGAATTAGCGTAACGGTACCGTGAAAGATAAAACAAGGTACAGGGAAGAGTATAGAGACCAAATAGATCCCCTGGAAGTTTCACCTTGAGAAAATGAAATTTCTCACTCTTGTTAAGTGAAGTGCTTAGATAAACTAGTCATATTTTCAAATGATGAGGGCTATCCTTGTCTCCTGAGTGATATATGGTTGTCTGTCCTTTATTTCAGAGCTGTCTTCTAGTGATCTATACTATATTAGACATACAGTCATTTGGGTGAACTAAAGTCGCTGCAAGTGAATTTTGGACTTGATTTCAAAATCTTTAATTATCCAAAATATCTACACACTGTCTAAAAAAAAATCAAGTACTCAGGGCTAAAGACATGGTTCTATAAAAAATAAATAACACTCTCCTCACAATTAATATATTATATTCTTATATTAATTAATATAAAAATAGGTGTCATCATTTAAATGCAATATACAATTGCTTTGTAACATACTATGCTGCTCCTAAGAATAAAGGAAAACATATTTAAAATCATTCTTTCTCTGGTCTGAGGTATTCCCTGAAAAACTCTACTGTGTTCTAACCATTGCTATTAGGCTTTTAATCCAAACCTTATATTATTCCTTAAGAAAAATATAAGTATCTCAAGAAAAAAGATACCAAAAAAAAAAAACATTAAGCTTTCTTTCTCCCACCTAAAGTATCATTTCTGCATGTGGTTTTTCAAAAAGGGTACAAATCTAATATGTTAAAACATTAATAAGCAAGTGGACTGTACCGAATGTCTTCTAAAAGCTGAGGGGTAATTGCATCACACATGGCTCAGGGCATCTACTAATCACCCTCCACAGACATCTTTGCCCCTAATGCCCAACTCACCCTGGATGGCAGCCCCACCTCAAGCCTCCCTTCTCTGTTCCCTTCGCTCTTTTCTGTCCCTCCTTTCTCTTCCTGGCCGTCTCCTTGCCCTTTCTTTGTGTCGCATAATCTTTTCAGGGAGCTCCGCTGCTCTAGTTTAGGAAAATCAAATTTGCTTTTTACTATTCTCTGCTCCACACATCACAAAATTAGCACAAGAGAAAAAACAAAGATTCTTCTCAGGAAATTGGAAGGAAAAAAAAACGATGAACACTTAAATATTTTTGAATGCTTCTACACATAAGCATATTAGGAAAAAAATGTCACTCCAGAATATTAATTGCATAAATCCTTTTCCCAGGTGGTATCCAATTAGCCGGTCAGAGTGAGGACGTTAATTCTCCCAAGTCTGTAAGTTTCAATGCAATATAAAGACTAAACTTGAATGGCAAAATCACAAAGCCATTGAAATCACTGATTCAACAAAACCCTGAAATTTGAATATTTTATACTAGGAGACAGCTTGCATTTTTTTCCCTGAGAGTTACTCCTTATTCTTCAGTTATAATTTCTTCCACTATCCTCCAGTTAAAATCTTCTCAATTAAAAATATTAAATTGGTTGTAATCTTACCATTGTTGTCTCTTGAATAGATCCAAAACTGTTGATAAAAATGTTGACAACTACATCAACAGGAATGCCTGTCAATAAAAATTAAGGATATATTTAGTAGCTGTAAAAAACTTGCTCAGAATCTTCATTTTTTATGGTTTATGCATTTGATTTTTCTATTTTTTCCAATCCGTATGGATGTAAAATTATAAACCTATGGTTTCAGGATACCATGTTCACAGTTGCTATTGACTTATTTTTCTAAATAGGGATCAACACACAAATAAAAAATGAGTTACCTTGTACTTTATAGCGTTATTTATTCAGAAATATTTCTCTCTTAAATTGTAGAAATTCTGGGAAAATACATTTACCTTAAATTTTTTTTTAATTGGGCTGATGCGTTTACTTTAAGAGATTGTAAATTATTCTTTAAAAAACATCATTTTTAAAATATGGGTTTTTTTTTTGCATTTTATAATCATTTTAAATTGTTACCTTAAATGGTAATGCAGAATTCAATTACAATTGCTATATTTTGATTTTTAATTCATGAAAATGCAAAGTTAATCAGACATATAACAGAATCATTATTAAGCTTCTTGCCTGACCTGCTGGAAAATAATTTTAAAGTTCATGGAGTGAGAACTAAAGTATAATGTTGCCAATTTCTTTCTGTTTCTTTTTTTTTTTTTTTTTTTACTCATTGTGAACTGCTGCTTGAGCTAACAAAGGGAAAATGTGAATTTAGCCTTTTAGCCACATAACCTCTGACTGATGAAAAACAGGTGTTGAATCAATACAGGGTAGACATGTGACAACTCAGAGCACAGTGCTGCTGAAAGTAACCGCAGGTTCTGGTAACGAACAAAAACCCTGTTTTTATAACAGAGTCGTATAACTTCACTTGACTAGAAGCAGCTGCAAGCTTTTCTTTCTTTCTTTCTTTTCTTTCTTTCTTCTTTCTTTCTTTCTTTCTTTTCTTTCTTCTTTCTTTCTTTCTTTCTTTCTTTCTTTCTTTCTTTCTTTCTTTTTTTCTTTCTTTCTTTCTTTCTTCTTTCTTTCTTTCCATCCGTCCTTCCTTCTTCCTTCCTTCCTTCCTTCCTTCTTTCTTCCTTTCTTTCTTTTTTCCGTAAAGGAAAAATAATCAAGCCTTATAATGTTAATCCGATCTACATTAATACCTGTCCTTAACCAGCAACAAAGATGACAGTTTTCCAGAGATATGTTCATATAACTTTTCCTAACTCATCAAGAGGAAGCAAGAAAGGAAGAGAGAGAGGAAGAAAGAAAGAAAGAAAGGAAGGAAGGAAGGGAGGGAGGGAGGGAGGGAAGCTGTACCACCTTCCCACAACTTTTAGCTCAAGTACAGTTTTGGTTCTTGAAAGGAATGATAGGACATAATGTTTTCTTGAAGAAAACATAGTCATTTTATTCACAAAGTTAACACGCTTTTAAAAACCATATGGCCATTTTTTTTCAGTTAAAGAGTAGAGGGAATTTTTTTAATCAATGTAAAAACCTAATAAAGATTTAAAAAGAAAGAATTTAAATGTCTATCAGAGCATTCTCTATCCTCAAATGAGTATATGGCCATTCTCCTACAAAGTAGAACTTTGGTGTCTGAATGAAAGTCAGAGCGTAAATTTTAAATTATTAAGGTTAAGAATACAAAGTACTTAGAAAACCCATCAGATCGGTTAGCCTATTAATTCACAACATATCTTTTTTATTTTTAACTGGGAACTACATAAGCCTATTAGAACGAATGCTTTGCTTATCTTTAAACATCTTTGCATTAAATTGCTCTGACTTAAGCACATTACATGACAGATGTCCATTAGAATATACTCTTTTGAATAAAACAAATAAATGATCTTATACAGATAAAATTAGTTTTTAAACTGCAAAGAATGGAGATATTGGGGTGGAGGGAGACCAACCTTTGAAATTTGGTCTTATCCTGGGATCATAACTGACCAATAGCCTATTCAAGATATTGCTAGTGGAGTTGGCCGGTACTCGGGCAAGGTCCTCGGCTGACTGCTGCCTATACGAGAAAAAGCAAAACAAAGCCCTGGTAAGTATTTAGAATAGCAAGCAACAGGAATGCGTGATGTTCATTGGAGAAAAGACTTCGCTTTTTGAGACAAATTTGCAGCATGGCTTTTCCAAGTAGAGGTGACAAGTAGTAGACTTATCAGAATCCCAAAAAGTATTTGTCATAAAAAATAAAAACAAACACAAAAAGTATTTTAGTGTTTAATTTTACCAAATGCATGAAACACTGCCCTAAATACTTCATGTTACTTTCTTTAAATAAAATTAAGCAGACCTCTCACTTGTCCTGAAGCAACATGCAGTCAAAATCTAGACAAGCACAAAAGAATGGCAGACAAGGAAACAAGAGCAAAAAATAGTTTTTGAATAATATATATAGTATTAACCTTCCACCTAAGCAAAGGAGTATGTGAATACTACAGGATGATAAGGCCAGAGGGTCCAAGAATTCACAAAACAATCATGCTGACCCATAAATGATATTGTCCAAGAAACACACACGAATGCTCTCCGTGGAGTAAAATACACCGGGGATTGGTAAAGGCAGTTCCTCAAATATCAGACCAATTAAAAGGGGAAAATACAGAGCTCCGAGATACAGCTCCTTTTCTTTTACATGCACATAATTTGCTGTCAACTATCGAAAAGAGAAAAACTGCCATTTCTTCTACTTTAATCAACTTTGAACAATGAATCTTGACTAAACTGGTAGTTGCTTGGGAGCACGTAAACGCTTCCTTGGAAGCCAGTGGAAACTGTTGTTCTTTACTGTTGGTTTGGATTCATTTACCACCTGTAAAGTCTTATCATATAATCATTTTCCCAGTCCAAAAATAATACCCATGAAAATCACAGGGAAGGTTAAAACTACACTTGGAGCATCCAGCATTGTCTATTCTGTACCGATACAGTAAAAGTGTCAATTTCATAAGTGACATTATAGGAAGCAAACAATGTCATGTGCTTGGCTTTGTTTTAAAATCCCAGCTCTGACCTACCAGGCAATTCTTTTCTGTGTTAATTATCGTACAATGTGCTGATAAGATACAACCACTACAGGTGAAATGTGACAGATATGAAGAAGCGTATGAAAAAATCTAAAACTACTGTGAGTTGATACAGACAACCTTTTCAAGTAGCTCTCAGAAAGAATCCAAAACATTGGAGAAAAAAAATGAAAACCAATTAGTTAAACCCCCCAAAGGTGCAGGAGATTAAGTAGATATGTTTCTCAAGACCTTATCAGCTCCCATATCCTAGCTGCAGGATTTGGGGACCAGTAATGAGATTTTTCCATTTCATTCTCCAGGATTTGGGGACCAGTAATGAGATTTTCCCATTCATTCATTTTCCATTTCATTCTCAAGAGAATGAGGTTATGTGGGAAAATTAGATATTAAGATGCAAATTAGTGTCCAAACCCATCTACAAGTTTTCTCATCCAAGGGAGGAAAACGGAACTGATGGATTACAAACTACACTTGAATTGGATCAATTAAGGACGGCTATTATTATGTCTCGATATAAAATCCTTCACAAGTACATTTCTTCTAAGGAATAGAATGAACCAGACAACCTAAAGACAATTAACAATTTCTTTTCTTTTTTGACCATTGTGTCAATACATACTTTCATGTCTCTGCTGCAGGTAACCTGATATGAGTCTTTAATCAACACTTCACCTTTCTTTATATTAGAAATTTAAAGACATTTTAAAATTTAAGTGAAATCTCATGTAATTTATATTCACATGGATGAATTCAGGGATTGTTTTCCTACCTAAATAAAAAAATAGAAATCATTCTTTTTCAGCTTGGTCAATCCTAAAATAACATTAAAGTCATCTCCACACGTTAAAATATGTTTTAAAAGCCTAGATAGCTACATCACTTTCTTCAAGAGAGCTGAAACAATTTGCATACAGCACATTTTCCTGTGTTTGCACTTTACTATACATAACCTTATAATTTGGAAAGTGGCTAGTATTTATACAAAATAACCAGGAATAAGAAGAGTTAAATGATTTTAATTAGGTTCCATGCTCAATGTCTATTTCGTTATTAGAGATTTCACATTCTGAATCTCAGTCCAATGTTTTATCCATCTGATGAGGCCACTGTGTTTTCTTTCAGTAAATCTATCAAGGATTATGATATTATTACACAACAGGACTGATTTCATGGAAATATGATATTAATTTAAGACAATAACTGAGTCTACTGAGGCAAAGTCATCAAATGACTAGAGAAAATAATGTCTTTTATATCAAAAGCCTTTTTACAGCCTGCCTCTTTTGTTCACTCACCTAAACTTGAACTGATGTCATGACTAATATGCTAAGGAATGGACCAGGCTGTATAGCTGGATGATGTAATGTTTTCCAGCACTAAAGGAAAAATCCACAAATGTCTTTCCAAAGAGGGAAGCTCAGTTTTCCATTAACTGCAGAGTGTACTTATTTTCCATGACCCTTTAGCGACCACACAGCACTGCTGCATTTCAAAGCCGGTGTGCGCGAGCATATTGGCTTCACATCCTCCCTTAAACCAGGAATCTGAGTCAAAGGACCGTTTTGTTTTTCCAGTTATAAGTGCAGCAACCATGGTCACAGGTCTTCGCAGACCTGAGTGTGGCAGGGCGCTAGCCAGGTCACCTCAAGGAGGGAGCTGCCTGCTGGCTGTGAACTAAAGCAAGCACGCGGAGGGAGGAAAGAGCAAGGCGTGCGAAATATGTACGTTGTATTATTTCTCCTCTTTACTCTAGGGCAGTGATTCTTTACCTCTTTTTTTAGCACTACAGATACCGCTGAGAATATGATGAAAGCTATGTGCTTCCCTTAGAAAATGGCCACAAAGTTTGCAATGCTGAGGGTTCCAGGATGTGCCCCACAGGTTAAGAAACCCTCCTTCGTGGAAACAAATGCTGTTATCCTCACCTAAAGTGAGATAAGGGAAGATTTTTTTTTTTTTAAAGCTGATGGGACTTTGTCAAAAAGACACAGGAGCCAACTGAAAGAGCTCCCTATGGCCAAATCTAGGATGACTTGAGCAATAAAATAAAATTGTACTGGCTTATAATCCAAAGTATAAAATAAGAACGCATGAGTCCATAAAGATGTAAATAAAATGGCTGATTGGGTAAATAACTAAATGGTAGAGCACAGACGAATCTCCCGTGCAGAATTCCAAATAACTGGCATAGATCCTCTGCTCTCAAACTGCTGGATCATCACACCCCCAGCTTGGTGTGAGCTGTGCACAGTGACACCTTTCCAAAGAGCATGGGATGGAAGTTCGGGGGAGAAACCTGACAAATGCAACCTCACCCAGGTGATTAACGTTAACCTCTAACCAGGTGATAAGTCATGTTGACTCTGTGTACGTTTAATATGATGTGATGGGACTGTCATTGCTAAATGAGTGTTCTTCCTTCCCAGAACACATAACTTCAATCTAGTCCTGACAAAAACATCAGACAAATCCCAGCGGAGGGACATTCTACAAGCTACCTGACCACGATTCCTCAAAGCTTCCATGGCCACAAAAAACAAAGTCTGAGAAACTGTCACAGCCAAAAGGAGCCTAAGGAGGTGTGAGGACTGGATGTCATTTGTATCCTGACTGGGGTCCTAGAGCAGAAAAAGGACATTAGCTAAACACTAAGCAATCGAAATATAGACTATAGTCAATAACAATATACCACTCTTGGTTCTTTTTTTTAACATCTTTATTGGAGTAAAACTGCTTTACAATGGTGTGTTAGTTTCTGCTTTATAACAAAGTGAATCACCTAAACGTACACATATATCCCCGTATCCCCTCCCTCTTGCATCTCCCTCCCTCCCACCCTCCCTATCCCACCCCTCTAGGTGGTCACAAAGCACCGAGCTGATCTCCCTGTGCTATGCGGCTGCTTCCCACTAGCTATCTATTTTACATTTGGTAGTGTATATATGTCCATGCCACTCTCTCACTTCGTCCCAGCTTACCCTTCCCCCTCCCCGTGTCCTCAAGTCCATTCTCTACGTCTGCATCTTTATTCCTGTCCTGCCCCTAGGTTCTTCAGAACCATTTTTTGTTGTTGTTGTTTTTTAGATTCCATATATATGTGTTAGCATACGGTGTTTGTTTTTCTCTTTCTGACTTACTTCACTCTGTATGACAGACTCTAGGTCCATCCACCTCACTACAAACAACTCAATTTTGTTTCTTTTTATGGCTGAGTCTTGAGTTGTAAGAAATGTGCTAAACTAATGTAAGACATTAATAATAGGGGAAACTAGATGCAGGATATTGGGAACTCCATATTATTTTGACAATTTTTCTATAAATTTAAAACTGTTCTAATTTTTTTTAATTTATTTATTTTTTGCTGCGTTGGGTCTTCGTTGCTGCGCGCGGGCTCTCTCTAGTTGTGGCGAGCTGGGGCTTCTCTTCTGTGTGGTGCACAGGCTTCTCATTGTGGAGGCTTCTCTTGTTGTGGAGCGCAGGCTCTAGGTGTGCGGGCTCACTAGTTGTGGCTCACGGGCTCTAGAGCGCAGGCTCAGTAGTTGCGGCACACGGGATTAGTTGCTCCGTGGCATGTGGGATCTTTCCGGACCAGGAATCAAACCCGTGTCCCCTGCACTGGCAGGCGGATTCTTAACCACTGCACCACCAGGGAAGTCCCTGTTCTAATTGTTTTAAAAAGTTCATTTGAGGAACAAAAAAGAAGAGGGGGGACAAATAATAATAAACACCTCATCAAAGATG
The DNA here is from genome assembly GCF_039906515.1 of Pseudorca crassidens. Taxonomy (NCBI): domain Eukaryota; kingdom Metazoa; phylum Chordata; class Mammalia; order Artiodactyla; family Delphinidae; genus Pseudorca; species Pseudorca crassidens. Next base: position 153,078,846 of record NC_090299.1, read on the forward strand.
AGCAAGGTGGCAAATAACATATGAAAAGATGCTCCACACCATGTACCACCAAGGAAATGCGAATGAAAACAACAATGAGGTACCGCTACACACCGACCGCAGTGGCCAAACTCCGGAACACTGACAACATCAAGGATGTGGAGCCAGCAGACGCTCGTATTCTTTGCTGGTGAGAAAGCAAAACGGTGCAGCCACTTTGGAAGACATTTTGGTGGGTGTTTATAAAATGAAACATACTCGTACTATACGATCCAGTAATAGCACTCCTTGGTATATACCCAAAGGGAATGAAAACTTACGTCCACACAAAAACCTGCACACGAGGCTTACAGCAGCTTTACTCATAACTGCCGAAACTGGAAGCTACCAACACGTCCTTCAGTGGGTGAATGGATAAATAAACTGGGGAACATCCAGACAGTGAACGTTATTCAGCGCTAAAAAGAAATGAACTGTCAAGGCATGAAAATAAAAGGAGGAAACTGACATGCATATTTCTAAGAAGCCAATCTGAAAAGGCTGTATAGTTCCAACTATATACCATTCTGGAAAAGGCAAAACTAGAGACAGTACAAAGACCAGCAGTTGCCCAGGGGCTGGAAGTTTGGAGGAGAGATGAGTGGGCAGAGCACAGAGGACTTTTAGTGCAGTGAAAATACTCAGTATGACCCAATAATGATGGACACATGTCACTGTCATTTGCCCAAATCCACAGAACGCTCACCACCAAGAGTGAATCCTCGTGGAAACTATGGACCTTGAGTGATCACGACGTAGATTCATCAACGGTAACAAATGTACCATCTGGTGGGGATGTTGATAATGAGGGAGACTAGGCCATTGTAGGGGCAGAGGGTACACGGGAAATCTCTGTACCATACTCTATATTGTGCTGTGAACCTAAAAATTCTCTGAAAAAGTAAAGTTAAGAGAAAGAACAAGAAGGAAGCTAAAAGATTCAGAGAGGCACTCACACTTCCTTATTCCAAAATCCACAGCTGTAACTGGAGGTAAACTCTCTATACAGTCAGGTAAAACTGACATTTTGATCATACGTGAAGTCTGGGGCTTATGAAAACCCACTGCTACAAGTCTGTACATATCCCCTTACTAAGAGGTTAGTTCCCATTTTTATCTACATGGAAGAATTTTTAATTAGACAATCAGATAGACATACAAAGACAGACAAACACTTCCTAGAGTCAGGTAATAAATCAGGTCAGTAGTTATTTAAGAATCCAGATAATTGTGGGGTTATTGTAGAGTACTTTTATTTGTTTTGTATTCGCCTTACTATAGTATCATTTATTATCACCTCTCTTAACAGCTTCGGTATTTATTTTCCATTCGGTTTTCCCAAATTGTGCACGGAAGGTTTATGAATACAGGGAGTGATACCTTTGACTGACTAGTTGACTTTAATTAGTTTTATATTATTTGAAAAGAATGTGTTTATGAGTGTATGTGCAGCAAAGTCTGTTGTGTTATAATTGTCCACGAATTATAATTACAAACAGTGTTTCTCAACAACCATTTTGTCACTCCAGTTGGGTTTAAGGAACTGTTAAATCCCATGGAAACATTTGACAAACTTGTCTGTCTTCAATTACGCAATTACATTTCCCATGGCTCATAGAAAAAAATATTTTTCATGAAGTAGAAACATCTATTTAGAGATGCTATATATTGGACACTAGGGATTTCCGAAACTCATCAAAGACTGTGGTCCTTTTGATACAAGCCTCGTGGTACAAGGAATTAAACTTAAACCTCAACCCAAACAAAATGTTTACTGTGCAATTATTTTCCATACTACACAGAAATGGTATTCCATCCAGTCCAGCAAATCAGAATCCATAGTGTTGCAATAATACCTCTGACTCTGAGACGAATTACAACTGGAACAGGACTTATCCTCTGTCAGTTTTCCGCACATGGCATAAGTGTAAAATACTTCCCTTCTGGCCTAAGAGACGTGGTAATAAGCTAAGCTCCACAGTTGCGTAATAAAGTTAAGTACGGGTATCACTGAAGACACTCTTACCTTAAGAGTGGGCACTGTACTAGTGCCAGACAGACTGCGAGATTGCCAGGTGACACTGGCAAATCACTTACCTTCTTTGAGCCTCCGTGAACTCACCTTTAAATGAAGGTCTAAATGAGGTGAACTCTAAGATCCGTGCAGGTGCCAATCCCATCCCCCTGTGATGGACCCTGGGGTGCTGCTTCCCCCCAGATCTCCCAGCACAACGGAGGCTGCCAGAAATGTGGCTGCTTAAGGCTCTGAGCTCGGTCTCTTCAGAAACAGCCTTCAGCTGAAGGTGAACCGTGTCTGAAGACTCTCTGTGAGGACACCAAGCCCCAAGTCCCTCTCTACTCACCGAGGCCGCCCTAAAGGCCATCCCAGCCTCGAGCTCCTGGGGCATCAACTGAAGCCTCAGTTGCAACTGCCTCGTTCCTGTGTTTGAATCTGCCTTTCTCAGCCCCAAGAGGTCTTGTTCCCAAAACAATCTCATTCTGCGGGTCAATCTCCATCTCAGAGTCTGTCCCTGAGAAAACTCAACTTAGGACATGAAACAGTAAGATCCCTTAAAGAACAACCAAAGCTTCACCAGCCACACCACTACAATCTGCTGCATTTCTCTTCTACTTCAGTCGTTTAAGGTTTCATTTAAGAAAGCTCTTGGCGTTCACAACACGCCATGCACAGTGCATGGGCTAGTGAGGTATTCAAGAGTCCAACACACATACGGGTGACTCTCACATAAAGGTGGTATTGAAAGCTGCAGGTTCTGATGAACGTGTCCAGCGATTCTCAGCTTCGATTGTGCACTGAGCCCCCTGGAGGAGCTCTGCAGACTACAGATGCGAAGTCGCACGTCCCACCTTCAGATTGAGTTAGTGCGGGATGAGATCCAGGCATCAGGATTTAAAAGCTCCTTGGATGATTTTTTTTTTTTTTTTTTTTTTGCGGTACGCGGGCCTCTCACTGTTGTGGCTTCTCCCATTGCAGAGCACAGGCTCCGGACGCACAGGCTTAGCGAGCCCGCTCCGCGGCACGTGGGATCCTCCCGGACCGGGGCACGAACCCGTGTCCCCTGCATCGGCAGGCGGACTCTCAACCACTGCGCCACCAGGGAAGCCCTCCTTGGACGATTTTAATGATTAGACAAATCACTAGTTAGAAAAAAAAAAAAGTTTACAGTGACAAAAAGGACATGGAATTGAAACACCAGGAGCCCCAACATGTAATGAGTAGATGTAGGAAGATAAGCCGGCAATTAAGGCAAAGGATAAGCTGCCCAAGAAGAAGGAGGTGTGGGCAAAGAATGTTGCCGCCGTATCAGTAAACAAAGGATGCTGCAGCCATGAAGCCAGCACATGGCAGCCACCCCCGGCGGTGCCCCCTGAGGGGACTCAGGATGAGAACGCTGGTCCCTGGCAGCCGAGGTGCACGTCCAAGGAAGAGTTTCAGTGAGCCCGGACTCTTGCATCTTCCCATACATAGAAAATTGCTAAATTCATTACGTTGAGATGTCTGGCTTTCGTTAATTAGTGGTAAACTTTTGATGTTCCGATTACTTGGTCTTTGTTGCAAAAACTCCTCCGTGTTCTGGCTCTCCCCTTACCTCTTTGGAACAGTCCCTCCGAGCTATTCTGAGAGGCTGCATCCTGGGCTTAAGTCCTCAGTTTTGTCCGCCAAATAAAGCATAATTCTCAACTTCTGGTTGTGCATTTTTTTCCATCAACAGAGAAAACCCACAAGTGTGGCGTCAACAGAATTCCAGGAAAAAAAATATTTGATGGAAGGGTTGGTTCACAGGACCAAAGCTGCTGAGAGGTTAATAAGTTGAGGACTAAAGACTCTTCACAGGATTGAGCAAAAGGGAGAGCTGCTTTCCAGCTGAGGGAGAGACAGGAGCCACACTGGATGGGATGGTAAGATGTAGGGTGGGAGATGGAATGAAGAATTTGATTGGAGGGACTTCAGGAGATGGAACAGGAAATCCTGGACTCTCCTGCCGCCATGGATACACCATCTCAACAGCAAGGCACGGATCCATCCCCTCTGTGAGAAATCCAGAAACTAACAGACAGGCTTCTCCACCCAACCAGCCTCAATGGCCCCGGTAGGAAAAGGGGAGACACTGTATCCCCACAATCCCCACCCCCCAGGCACCGCCCACCACAACACAGACCAGAGAGAACAGGGAAAGAGTGGAACCAGCATCCCAGCTTATTGGGGTGCCACCCCAGGGATGGGCTTCTAGCTCGCCTGCCTCCAGACACTGATGGGGCCGGTGGATACCAATCCCGTGGGGACCACAGAGATCCAAGCCGGGGCTGGAACCAGGAGAACTGGCCATGGCCCCTCCCACCACCTTAGTGCACAGTGTTGAGCTCTAAACCCCAGCTCCGGGGGACTTCCCTGGTGGCACAGTGGTTGAGAAACTGCCTGCCAATGCAGGGGACACGGGTTCGAGCTCTGGTCCGTGAAGATCCCACATGCCGCGGAGCAACTAAGCCCGTGCGCCACAACTGCTGAGCCTGCACTCTAGAGCCCACAAGCCACAACTACTGAGCCCACATGCCACAGCTACTGAAGCCCGTGCACCTAGAGCCCATGCTCCGCAACAAGAAGCCACCTCAATGAGAATCCCGCGCACTGCAATGAAGAGTAGCCCCCACTCGCCGCAACTAGAGAAAGCCCACATGCAGCAACAAAGACCCAATGCAGCCAAAAATAAATACATAAAAATAAATAAATTTATTAAAACAATAAAAAATAAAACTCTACCCCAGCTCGTCCCCGCATCTGCAGCTCAGGGTCCCTGCCACACTCTGCACAATAGACACTGTGTGGAAACAACCTAATGTCTATTGACAGATGAATGCAGTTTTAAAAGCAGTCCATGCATACACACAATGGAATATTACTCAGCCCTAAAAAAGGAAATCCTGCCACATGCAACAACACAGATGGGCCTGGAGGACAGGATGCTAAGGGAGATAAGCCAGTTTCAGAAGCACAAATACTTCAGGAATCCACTTATATGAGGAGCCTAAAACAGTCACACTCATAGCGACAAAGGAAAAAATGGGGGTTGGTGGGAGTGAGGAGGGAACTGGAGTTGGTCATCAACAGGTGTAAAATTTCACTTAAGTAAGATGAGTAAGTTCTGGAAATCTACTGTACAACGTTGTACCCAATGTCAACCACACTGTATTGGACACAAAATCTGTGAAAAGGAGTAGATCTCATGTTAAGTGTTCTTGCCACAATAAAAATATTTTAAATTAAAAAAAAAAACAATATCCAGTGACAACTCGCCCCAAAAGAAAATCCACACGGTATTTATACATAACAAAATATTGTGACTGAGTTATTACTCAATTTAAGACAGAAAAAAAATCAGTCAAATTACTAGTTTGCTTTTGTTTTTTTTTTTTTAAACCAAATGGCTGATTATTTGAACTACTTCCCTAGCTAATATTCGAAAACCAAGTTTAACGTCCTGGCTTTCTTCTAAGGAAAATCTGGCCCATGAAGAGATAAAAAAAGTGAACACTAGCAAGACAAAATATCACTGGGTATAGTTCCTAAATACTTGGGCTTCAAAAATTGATAAAATAAATCTACTCTTTGTTACCACCCCCAAAAGAAGACTTGGACTATACTGACTCCAGCAAAGGAGAAAAACTGACTAGAAGCAAGTGTGGGTTTCAGAAACATGGGGGAATTTTTCTTTCCATTAGTCTGTGTTGTAAAATCTAAGGAGATAAAAGATGCAGTTGAGTGGAAAAACTTGGAAATATTAATTCCCATTTCAGAATCCCTCCCCCCAAAACAAAACCCAGAGTCAATGAAATCTAAGACATGGGAGACATAATGAGTCCTGGATGGAGGTGGGGAGTGCCTTCTCTGAAAGGGAGAAGGTGGGGAATACAGGCAGGATCATACGCCTGGTGGGAAACAGTCAGACAGATGTCCTGTCCTCCTTGAAAGTTTCACTCTAACAATCCAGAACAATCTTCTTGTTTACCTGCCAAGAACTAAGCTATCACAGAGCACCCAGAAGATACAAAATGACATGTACTGAATTGCATTTGAAAACAATTCCGAACCTTAAAGGTAACCAAAAATACATCAATGTGACTGATTTTGAAACTTACGTTTTAAAGGTATTATGATACAGTATCCAATACTGTTGCCAAATGATTCACTAATCATGACGAATATCAATTATGGCCTATCATTGTCTATATTTGTTAACACCTTTGGGGGGAAATGTTCTGTGAGTGTAAATGTTTCAAGAGTTGAATCTATTTCTCCCTCACAGAACCCATACTTAAATAGAACTACCATTCTTCGTATTCTGCACGGGTAGCATTCAACACATATTGAGTTAGCCAACTGCAGCCAGGCGTTTTCCTCCAGCCTTGGAAACGTGCTCAAAAAACAACATGCAAAAGCACCTGCCCTCCTGGAGCTCAACCCTGGACTCATGGAGTGATTGCCACCGGACAGGAATCCAAAAGCCCCCAGGTACCAGTCCTGAACGTGCACTGTTCAGTGCTAAGGTTTGCATCTGATGCGGCTTCAAATACCCATGATCCAGCCACATTTAGGAAAAGGTGGTTATCACAACTTGAAGATAAATATCTCCACTCCCAGTTCATTTGCTTTGCCTATTTTCCCACGTACGTTTCTCTGTTTACCTTTTTATTTCACGTTCGACTAAAAATTAGAAACAAAATCGAGTCCATACCATGTTAGGGACCACCCCAAGCTTTTGTATCTACCTGTGTGAAGATGGATATGCTGATTCTAAACTTCACAGGGAAAGGCTACGAGCCCAGGATGGCCAAGGTGACACGGAAGGAGAACCAAGCAGGGGATGTGAGGCTTTCCACTCCCTTGATGGGGGGTGTGTCACTGCACGAGGTGAGCAGTCCCGGACCAGTGGGACAGGAAAGAGAAGCGATAACCGACCTAGAGTGAATGTACACTTGCCAGTTAGCAAAGTAAGGAGAGCCTTTTGCATAAATGTGCTGCCCTCACCGGATGTGCCTATCCCATCATACACAAACGATGAGCTGAAGTGGGCTACAGAGCTAAATGTGAAACACGAAACAGCGACAGCCTCTAGGAAAATAACCAAAACAGACTACTTCGTGACCTGCGTCAGAGAAAGATTTCTTAAATAAAACACAAAAGCATTAATAAAAATTAATAAATCGGACTTCATTAAAAATAAGCACTTTAAATTAGGAGTTTGGAATTAACAGATATACACTCCTATATACAAAACAGATAACCGTATAGCACAGGGAACTCTACTCAATACTCTGTAATGACCTACATGGGAAAAGAATCTAACAGTGGATACACGTACACGTATAACTGAATCACTCTGGTGTACCCCTGAAAGTAACGCAACACTGTAAATCAACTATACTTCAAAAGAAAAAAATAAGCACTTCAGTTCATCAAGAGACACTGTTAAGACACGAAAATGCATAACAAAGATGGGAGAACTGACTGTAGTACAGTCATCCGGCCATATCTGCAACCAGGATTCAACCAACCTCAGGTGGAAAAGACGTGAGGAGAAAAAAACTTCCAGAAAGTTCCAAAAAGCCAAACTTGAGTCTGCAGTGTGCTGGCAACTTCTTACATAGCGTTTACGTGGCATGAGGCACCGTAAGCGCCCTAGAGATGATTCTTTGCACTGTACATCGTTGTTATAGATACTTTTTCTGTATGGTTTATGATGATTTTGAGAGTGTCACCATATCATTCTGAGCCTTTCTAAACCATATATTAAAGGCAAGATCCCCTTCTCATCTAAAAAAAAGAAATAGGTAGCCCTTGACATGAGAGGCACCACTAGTGACAGCATCCTGGCTCTGAAAGCCATGCCGCCTGGGTGTGAATCCTGCTTTACTAGCAGCGTGGCCCTGGACACCTAACCCCTGCGCCTCAATTAGCTGTCTTGTAAACAGTGCTGATAATCCTGGAAAATCACTCTTTTTCATAAAAGGCATGTTTTCAGAATCAAATTAGGTGATGTACGTAAGAGCTTAGAACACACCTAATACTTGGTGTTACACATCAATCAGTGCACGGTACCCTATCTTGGGTCATCGGCAAAGGAACAGAAACTGGTTACAATTAAGAAGACCCCTAGGGCTTCCCTGGTGGCGCACTGGTTAAGAATCCACCTGCCAATGCAGGGGACACAGGTTCGAGCCCTGGTCCGGGAAGATCCCACGTGCCGTGGAGCAACTAAGTCCGTGAGCCACAGCTACTGAGCCTGCGCTCTAGAGCCCACGAGCCACAACTACTGAGCCCTCGTGCCACAACTATTGAAGCCCGCGCGCCTAGAGCCCTGCTCCGCAACGAGAAGCCACCGCAATGAGAAGCCGGCGCACCGCAACAGAGTAGCCCCTGCTGGCCGCAACTAGAGAAAGCCTGTGCGCAGCAATGAAGACCCAATGCAGTCAAACATAAATACATAAAAATAAATTAATTTCAAAAAAAAGAAGATCCCTAGTCAGAAAACAGCTGATCCAAACCTGTTGAAGTTTTCAGTATGTGATTTGATCCACAAATACGTAGAATATCCTGATTTCTTACACATACACGTAACGTACATTCACGCATCTTCTTTTCCAAATCAACACCCTATTCCTACTGCTCCTTCGAAATTTATAGCACCGAGCTAGTAAAAGGGAGTGTTTTCCTTGCTACTACAAACAAAACTCAAAAACAAGATATTCAGTAAAGAGAGGCCAGAGCAGGGCTTCCCTGGTGGCGCAGTGGTTGAGAGTCCGCCTGCCGATGCAGAGTGCATGGGTTCGTGCCCCGGTCCGGGAAGATCCCACATGCCGCGGAGCGGCTGGGCCCGTGAGCCATGGCCGCTGAGCCTGCGCGTCCGGAGCCTGTGCTCCGCAACGGGAGAGGCCACGGCAGTGAGATGCCCGTGTACCACAAAAAAAAAAAAAAAAAAAAATTGTCAATGTTAATTTTATTTCTCTATCATTTAATTGTGTCTAGAGTAGGGATTTAATAGACTAGGTGACTCCTGAGCTGGGCTGGAAGGATAAGGAAGCAGGTAACAGGTGGAAAGGGAAGGCGGAGGGCAGATTCCAGGAGGTGGTCACAGCGAACACAGCAGATGACTAACAGAGAGACATTGAGAAGCACACCATGGCAGGAAAAGAAGGTGTGGCACATATACACAGCCATACAAAGAAGGAAATTGGGTCATTTGTGGAGATGTGGATGGACCTAGAGACTGACATACAGAGTGAAGAAGTCAGAAAGCGAAAAACAAATATCATCTATTAATGCACATATGCGGGATCTTGAAAAACCGTACAGATGAACCTCTTTGCAAAGCAGAAATAGAGTAACAGACATAGAAAACAGATGTGTGGGTACCAAGGGAGGAAAGGGGGTGTTGGGACAGATTGGGAGATTGGGATTGACACATATACACTACTACGTATTAAAATAGATAACTAATGAGAACCTGCTGTAGAGCACAGGGAACTCTGCTCAGTGATCTGTGGTGACCTCAATGGGAAGGAAATCTAAAAAAGAGGGTATATATGTACACGTATAGCTGATTCACTTTGCTGTACAGTAGAAACTAACACAACATTGTAAAGCAACTATACTCCAATAAAAAAAAAAAAAGAGAAATATATGGTTGGATATACAATAAGCATCTCAAATCTGCTGACACTAGAGAACAGCAGTTCTCAAAGAGTGGTCCACAGACACCTGAAGGTGCCCGAGACCTTTTCTGAGCGTCCAGAAAGTCAGACTATTCTCTTCATCTCCATCATCATCATCATCCTCCTCCTCAAAACAACATTTACTTTGTTTCACGCTGCAGACGTTTGCACTGATGCTGCACAAGCAACGGTGGATAAGACCGCCAGTGCACAACTCAGGAAACTAATAGTTGTACGTAGCAAGAGTGTTCGTGTCCTTAACCACTAGACACCAGCAGTAAGAAATAAATAAAAGATGTGAAAGATGGTGTTCCCATGTAATGTTCTTAAAGAAGCAGTAAAAAATATTAAATTTATTAAACTTTGCAATTTAAATCCATACTATTTTAATATTCTGCATGAAAAAAATGGCAAGTATCCAGACAGCACTTCTGCTGCACAGAAAACTGAACTACAAGAATTGTTCCAAAGAACAGCACTTGGATGACTGTTCGACTTGCTAGTGAACAAGAGACTTTTCATGCAACACTGTTTTCATGGAAGACCATGGGAAACCTATGGTGATTCAGACTTGGATATTTGGCAAAAAAAGTTTTCACAAGTGAAAGAAGAAAGACTGTAAGTTCAAGAAAAACTAATGAGGGTATTTGCTGCCGGTCTGCTGATACTAACAGACTTTCCAGTGAGATCAAAAGTAATAGTAAATGGATGTGATTATTTGATACTGTATAATGAAACCTGTCAACATTTGGAAGATCTGTAAAACCCAGCAAACCAATATTTTCCAAATGATCAATGCATGTTATAAATTCATGTTTGGGCAAAAAAAAAAAAAAAAAAGCCATTCAAAATGAAAGACCAGCAAATTTTAATACAACAGAGATCAAAATGTTCACTGATCTGATTTCAGATTTTACATCACAACTAACTTTTAAGGAACTATCACTTGTCCAATTTTGGCATGGCATTAAGAAGGAATATTCATAATTATAGAAAGGCTATTGAAATACTCTTCCCTTTTCCAATTATATGTCGGCATGAGGTCATATTTTCTTCACCTAATTCAACCAAAACAGTATATCACAACAAACGGAATCCAGGAGCAGCTATGAGAATTCAGCTGTCTTCCATTATGCCAGCCACTGAACAGATAGGAACATTGTAAGACAATGCCACTCTCCGCACTATTTTTTTATTTTTGAAAATATAGTTAGTTTTCATAAAAATAAGTTATTCATGTTAATCTGCAATGAGTATATTTTAGGTAATTTAATAAATATTTTTTTAAATTTCTGTTTCAATTTATAACAAGGCAACATCAATAGATAACTCCCACATAAACTAAAGCTCACTGTGTCCTTAAAGATGCTTCAGATTGGAAAGGGGTCCTGAGACCAAAGTTTGAGAGCCGCTGAAGATGAACTACAGAGGACAGGATGGAATGCAGGAGTCTGGGGAAGTCCCTGCAACAACAGCTTCAAGGTGACGTGATTAGAACCCAACAAGGACCACACCCGTTGAGATGCAGAGAAATAGCCGGATGCAAGAGTCATTTCTGAGCAAGAATCAACAGAATGAGTAACTGATGAGATGACCCAGGTGAGCGTCCGGGACAGAATGGAAGATGTTTCAGCCGTTTCTCATGAAAGGCTGGGTGGAGAGCTGAGGAAGGCTGATGGCAGAGCTGGTTTGATATATTAACTCTGAGGTCCAGTAGGAAGTTACAAATAGTGCCCTGGAACTCACAAGACTAGTTACACCTGGAGATAAGGATGTGTGTGTAACCACAGACACAGGGAGAAATTACTCAGGGGAAGAGCGCTAAGTAAGAAGCTAAAAGGACCAAGATGAACATCTAGCAACATCCAGGATATGAATATGTGGCAAAACCCACTATTTCTGGACAGACAAAAAAGAATAGCTAGGAAGGTGTCTAATCAGGGGTAGCAGGAGAGGCAGATGCAAAGCTGGAAGGCAAATCAGGGCAGAGGGGTTGAGGGTAAGAGATCACTTCAGGACGCAGAAGACAATCATTTGTCCTTGTCAAGTAAAGTAAGGACTCCGAAGAAATTTTGCAGATTTGCTTAAAAGGAATAAAATAAATATCTTCATCAAAAAACAGAATGGTGGCAGGAGTCAATACTAATAGGAGAATTAAGTGGTTCTACTGTTTCCTTTGTTACAACAATAATGTCTGGCTTTTTCAATTCAAAGAAATTCAAGTAAAGAAAAGGAAAAAATTGTGAATTAGAGCTGAAATTGTGGGCTGTCAGTTTAAGAAATGTGACAATGAACACAGAGGAAAAAACAAATTTGATGAAATAGGAATACAAAAAATGTGCATTTGGGACTTCCCTGGCGGTCCAGCAATTAAGACTGCGTGCTTCCAATGCTGGGGATGCAGGTTCAATCCCTGGTTGGGGAACTAAGATCCCACATGCCACGCAGTGCAGCCAAACAAACAAACAAAAAAACTGCGTTTTTCCAGGTAGGCGACGCTTCGGCGTAGTTTTAAGCCCTTAGAAAAAGGAGCCAAAGAAGAGAAGATATGAAGCATGGGCAAGCAGAGTGTGGTGATGGGGCGCGTCTCAGAAGGGGGTGGGGGATGGAATCCGGGACTGGGAAAAGGACGTCCCTCTTCCTCTGGGTCAGGAGCCAAGGAGAAGAGAAAGGATGATGCCACAGGCAGCTCTGGAGGGAAGATGGAGGGGTGAGTGAGCGCGAGTCCAGCAACTTCTATTTTTTTTCTTTAAAGTAGAAGTTCGTATCGTAGGTGAAGACCGAAAGGGGTATTGATCAAGGACTGAAACCATTATTAGGGAAAGAGAAACATGGAGCCACTAAGGGCCAGTGAAGAATTGAGGCACCACAATGAAGACCCAGCCAAGGCTACATCAACACACAAAATAAACCAATGGAGATTCCAAACAACATTTGTAGAATGAAACCGAAAACATTACAGATATTCCAGTCAAATACATATGGAACTCCTGGGAGATATTAAAGGGTGTTGCAATACGACCTTTGGATTATCTCAGCAGCCACGTCCGTGGTGTAACTGAGAGCTGAACACAGACGCAAAGAAGGCTACGAGTCCACTCATTAAATGTGGGCCTTTTCTATCAGGTTACTCTTGGGAGTGGAGTCCTAAACTCCCCCGAATCATCAAGAATTCCTCCTACTGTTTTCTCACAGGAGGACTCATAAAGGTCAGATGTCTCACATTCTCCAACAAAGTCTATTAGTGACTGGATCATTGTTTTGCTGTTATTCCAATCAGAGCTCTTAGAAAGGTAATTTCCTATTCACATCATCTCTCAGAGGAGCTATTTGTAGGTACATAAATTTGAATAATTTGCTTCTTGAATTCTAAGTGTAAATTTCCATGTTGAGGGCAAAGGGACTCATTTATGACGTGCTCTCTGCTCTCTGGAGGACCGCAGTGATGTGCTTTTTTCAGGTAGTAGCTCAAGAAGAATACAGGAGACTTCGGCAAAGATACTCTATCCTTTACTGCATTACAGAAATTATTCACCTCCAAAAGAAAACAAAAGACAAACACAGGACACGTTTTTGTAAGTCAAATTCCTCAGTTTATGAAAAATTATAGAGTTAAGAATGGGTACAATTTACCTTGCACACATGTGGTTCTTCTGCTTGGGAGGATGGTTACATACCTACATTTTGATAAGTCAATTCTGCAATTAGATCCCTTAGTAATTAACTTGCTTAAGAAACAGAATTTTGCGTATTCTCTTTCCATTGGTTAGGCTTGTCTAGTTCTAAATCAGAAAATGAAAAATCTTGACAAAAACAGGAATAGTTAGCCCTGAATATAAAGGTAGCAAAACAATCATAAATAAAACTTGACTGCATCATAATAGATAGAGTTGGAATGAATGACTGAAATTAGGAAACTACTGAGATGAAACTTTTCACCATAAGAATGAGAAAATTGAGACCTAAATAAATTAAATGACTTATTGAAAGTTATAAAGCCCATCAACAAAAGTCCTAATTGAGATACCGCAGTGGGCTTTCTCCCAAATTCCAAGGTTTTATCCATCTAGATTAAGCACACATACAAAGGGAATTTTAAACAATGCATGTTTCAAGGTGATCTCTAAACATGGTCCCAGTGAGCCACTGATCCATCAAAAGATTAATTTATGATTTTTCTATTTGATCAGTCACCCATTTGGTTTAGTAAGTATAAACATAGCTGAAATGCAGAGAACATTGAAATAGGCAGAATATGAAACTATATATATATATGAAAGTGTGTATCTTTACGAAAGTGTGTGTGTGTATATATATATATATTCTTCCTACTTCAAAATTCCTTGAATCAGAGCTTCATTTATGCTTTACTAAATGAAAGTGTATATACTGTAATGAAAGTGGAGAGAGAGGGAGAGCCATCTCATCTCAAGTATTTATAATTCGGCTGAAGAGTTAACACAATATATACATTTCAACTAGAAAATAAAAGGTATCATAGGAAGAAGATTACTATTAAATCTAATCAAGTGTCAAAACACACAGGATGCACAAAAAGGATTCTAAGAGATCAAGAAGAGGGAGTTTAATTTTAGCTCTAATCATAAGCTCGTGAAACCTTGGTGAAAAGAACTTTTAAATTCGGCAACTTCCCAGTGATACTTCGTTTAGGTAGTGTCCCTACCCAACCTTGGGAGGTTCTGGTGACAAAGAACCTCCCAAGGAAATCCTTGGATAGTTATATTGTTGGATAGTTATGTCCTATCCTTTCAAATGGAAATGTCTTCCTCTATGTTTCTCTCTTTGGTCTTGGTTCTATAACTTGAGGTCTAAATATGAATTCTAGCTCCTATTATATGAAACTCCTCACAATGGTGGATTACTCATCTACTCTTAAAGAAAATAACCCACGGTAAACCTATCAAACCACAGACTTTCATGTTCCTGCAAACGCTGATCATGATTATCTGAACAAACTCCCACGTAAATCCAATCCTCACAAACGAATGCAACCAGAATTCAACACAATGTTCCAGGTATGATATACCCACCACGAAATTAACCCTTTTTTTTCCTCTGCAAACACTGTATTTCTAACAAGGTCCAAGACCTTAATGCATTAACAGCCATAGCATGCTAATAATTTGCACTAATCTTACTTTCAGTGAACACTTCTGATCATTTAAAAGGTTTCATCAGGCAAGGTAATGACTGAGATGAGCCCTGAAGGACTGTGTAGATTAAGCAGGAGGTTGTCGCTCTATAACCATAAGCATGTCTAAGCATAAGCAGTGGCAGGTTGGCACAAGGACAGATCAGCCTTTCTAAGATGAGAGAGTAGTTTCGCACAAAGTTCCGCATGTAAATCAGAGAGACCTTTGAAAGTCAGAGTGAACAGTCTGCCCTGGATCCTTGAGGGAATAAGAAGACATTGTGGGTCTGCAACATAAGATTAACAAGATGAAAATGGAAACGGTATGTAAGATGAATAATAATGAGCGGGGAAAAAAATACGGCAAGTAATTAGGAAACTATTTTAACAGACTATGTTGAAAATGACGGTAAGAGGAGATGCAATGAACAGGGCAGATACAGGAGATCATTTTAAGAGAAAACAGGTTCCATTTAAGTTTCATGCCGGAATAACTAAAATAATGAGGATTCCGATTTCAAAATCTAGGAAATTATTTGGAAAGGGAAGATCATTAATTCAGTTGACGGCAAAATAATATCATGCCATTAAATCAGAATTGTTTGTTAGGTAGTAAGAAAATACATAACTGCCCATCAATGAAAAATTTGATCTACCTTTGTTATAGTAATAATAATACTGGCAGTTTTCAATTATATCCATTGTACAGATTCTCCATATCCATTTCCAATCAGCCTTTCATTTTTGGGCCAATGTATTTATCTTGAACATTTCCATTAGGAAGTAAGGAAATGGAACTAAACTGAAATCAATCCCTTCTATTAATGAATAACAGGGAATAAAATCAGAATAGGAAGAAAATGGCTAACATTATACTTAACCCAACCCTTCATACTACACAGAACTGATGTCTACGAATACTACCATTAAATGGTATCTCTCTGAAGGAGACAAAAAAAATCTCATATTGGTATCAAACACATTTATACACACACAACTTTTTTAGGTTGTGAAGAAACTAATAAAAAGTAATCAAATTGTTTCTCATTACACACACAGAACCATAAATCTTCATGTCATGATTTTAAAGCTAGAGTACCAACAATTTGGAGGAAATATCATTAGGATGAAGTAAATACATGCAAACATGACCGAACAGTCATAGAAATAATAGCAGTCCTCCTCCAGGATCAATTAAGGGCTTCTTATGATGCTTCTTCACACCTAAGGTACAAGTCTGGGCCCAAAATGGGAGAAAGATTTCAAATGTAACTTGTAAGCAAATTAGTTACACTTACGGTGAGCTATCAGATGCCTGGAATTCAAACAGTCCTCAACAAATGGTAGAAAGTTCCCTAACTCAGCGATGACAAAAATGTCAGTATGTGTCCAGAGGTTACAGTCGGGCCAAATTCAGTATTAAAAAGTGTTACTGTGTCTGCTATGAGTACAAATAGAAATGACAAATAATGCTTTGGTTTTGGTTCAAATAGTTCTGTTTTGTTTTTGTTCATTCAATCAAGAATTCCGAAAGTATATTTTAGAATGTTCTGGTTTCATATACAATAGACACATAAACACAGATCCATAAACCTAAGCCTTCTTCTCATCAGTTATGGCAGGCATTGCTCAGATAATTAATATTCGTCATCCCTCAATCATTATTTCTTGAGATTAACAGTAGCTTGACATATTTATTCCGATTGGTTTAGGTCAGAAAAGAGAAAAGATGGTCTGAGTTTGAAAGATATTCAAAAAACCTGATTACTTGTGACATTTCAAGAAGAAATGCTACCACTGCAAGTTTTTAAGTCCTGATTATTAGACCAAGGTATACTTATTTTATATGGTAGAGCTCTCCACGACAATGTACCAAAATTAGCAGCCAAGCTCTTTAAATCTGGGTGGAGATTAAAGTTTTAAAAGGTGATTCTTTCTATATCATTCTGCAATTGGATAATCATAAGACCGTCATCACATACAATATACTAGAGTCAAAGACTCTTAAAAATCTCACAAATTGAAATGTCCTTAAACACCTCTGTCTGGCCAAACTACCTACCCAAGGCTCAAACTTTCTATAAAGTATGCCTGCAAGTAATTATCCCCGGTGGCTTGGGGTTGCTGTGAGCTCCACTGCCTCTGTTCCCAGGCAATTATATCTGGCAGAATGCTATTAGAAAGTTCTTGCTAATTTGGAGCCAAAAATATCCCTTCTCATGGTTCTACTCATTAGTCCTGGTTGTAAGTATTGGTGCCAAGCAGCAAAGTCTACTTTGTCATCTGAATCACAAGTTTTCACAAAATTGAAGATAACTGTCAAATACCTCAGTTCCTTCAGCACTTTCTAATATGACATTATTTTAATTACCTCAACTATTCTTATTTCTCTCCGCTGAAGGTATTGACCAGCACAGTGCAGAAATCTCTATAAGTCTTGCTTTAAATAATATAATTCTTTTAAGGCTAGTAATATGCTTAACACAGAACTGGTAAAATAAGAACACTGATTTCTTTCTTAAGTAACTATACATATAGTTATATTTAGCTGGGATGGAAAGATAGCGTACAGAGTTACTCATCTGCATCAGGTATATATATTATATATCATATTATATTATGTCATATTATACTATACTACAGTATATTATTATTCATTTGTATTATGGTTACAACACTATTTAATATTTTTTCCAAGTGTGTTCAGCCACACTGCTTTCCCCATCCTATACTTGCACACATGATTTCTGAAGCAAAGTGCAGTTTATACTTCAATCTCGTTAGATTCAGCCCATCGCTTTGGACTTCCAAGGTCATATTAGATCCTAATTCTGTCTCACGTACCCACCATATGTTTCAGTATCACATTACTCTCCATCTGGATGTTTCCTCTGTATAGTTTATTTTAGTCATTGATATGATGTTTATCACGAGAAGGCCAAACTTTCACCAGGAAGCATCTTCCAGGCTGAAGACGCTCTACCAATAACCTAGACATTAACTCCCTTCTTCTCCTTATATTAAGACTATATGTCTAAATACTGTCCAGGGAGATCATATAAATTATTTTCAAGTACTGTAACAAAATCCAGATACAGTGACTTGTAAGGGTCAACGATCTTGAGTTTGTATTCACTCTTTAAACAAATGTTTATGGCATGTACATTTTGAACCAGGCACGATGTTGATCTCTGGTGACTAAGTCAGTAAGACAAGCCCTCGCGGAGTTTACCATCTAGTAGGGGGAGCAGACAATTACAGCTGATGTCACCACGTAGTTTTATAAGCAGGATAGGCAATTAGGGAACCTCGAAGGCACAGAGTGTGATTGTCTAAATCAGACCGTCAGGATTAAGCAAGGTTTATACTCCAATAAAGATGTTAAAAAAAAATAGATATCCACCTTGCAAGATGGGTTATGAAAATCAGTCAGGATTAAAATGTTATAGAATCTATAATTTAACCATTTCATAATGTTTAAAAAACAAAAATAAATCTATCCTTGTACTTAGCATGTAATAAAGGAATATTATATGTAGCTGAAATTATGTTATTTAGGAAGCAAGGATGGCCTGGAGTCTTTTGCTAGTGTCTGTTTGCGCATATATTAAATGCATTATGGTGTTAGGCGTCTGTGAATAATTAAGCAAGAGTCATGTGCAATAATTCAGAAATGATTCCATTAATGGTCAGAATTTTTCTGCATATTTAAAGAAAGTAAAAGCATATGAATATGTGTGTGTGTATATATAGGCATATACATGCGCACATATAGAGAGATTTCTGATTCAGTGGCCAGCATTAATTTTAATTTTTTGTTAATAGGTGGTGGAAACAGTAAACACTTTATAATATGAAAAAAAAGCTTTCCCAAAGGAGACAACAAAGTTTGAGTGTGGGGTCATTACGGGACAGTCAGATTCAAGTGTTGGATGTATGGATGTGGTGCTCTTCAGAGAGATCTGGGCCGGGCACACAGATACAGGAGTCGACAGCGAACACGTGGTATTTATCGCTGTGGATTTTCATAAGACCACTGAGTCAAGGGTTAACTCATGGAAGAAGGAAACCTCTGGCATTTTGGTAAAGGGAAGAACACTTTGGAAGTGTGAAAGAGCAAGCGTGTATGAGACTTGAGTAAGGGCGAGATCGGGATGCAAAGATACAGACGGAGGAGTCAGAGGCCAGTTCAGCAAGAGTTTTGTGTGCTGAAAGAAATCAGAACCTTTCCCAAAGGTTATGGAGTCCCTCAGGGGACTCTAAGCGCTGCAGTGGCTTGAGTACGCTGTGGAAAATACACTCTAGGGTCAGAGTGGGGTAGGAACTGGTGGAGGAAGCCAAGAAGAGGAAGACCAATAACGAGCTCACTAGAAAGGCTGGGGGGAGAAGTGACAGCGGCGTCACGATGGGGATGGAAGTGAGGGGCACACTCACAAGATGGCGCAGACTCTGAACGTGGAAGTCTCGGCAACGACTGGACTTGAGAAGCTAAGGTAGAAAGAGGGGGTCCTAGGTAACCCCTAGGATCTGAGTTTGGATGGCAAAGGATGCAAATGGAAACACTGTATTAGGAGACGTGGGGAGGATTTCTGTACTCGGGTTTTTATCGTTTTGAATTGAGATTTAAGATTAAGATAGGATAACCAAGTAGAAGTGGTGGATGTATGGGTACATTCTTCAGAGAGGCTGGGCTGCACACAGCACCTTAGGCGTTAACGGTGCACAGATGGAGGTACAGCCAGAGATTTGGACAAAATCGCTGAGGCAGAACGTATAGGAAATCAGAAGACCCATAGAGTCAGGTCAGTGTCAAATTCAAGCTTTACAATAAAAAGCTAAACAGTGTCCAAGGACTTAATCTAAAACATAGCTTCTAATTTCAAGTTTACTGTGTATTTATTTATACTGAATTTCTAAAACTTTGGGACTCCAATTTATCAGGTAGTTTGGCAACCTGGTACCGCTGCTCCAGTTACACACCAAAAAACAATGAATAACAGCATACATTTACCATTTTCGAGCTTCTCAAAACAATTAAAGGTTAAAAAAATCATAAAGAGCCAGGGAGAGAGTATCATACGATTCCAGCTCCACATCAACCCAGAGTACGAAGGGTCCTAAGTCCTTTCTACATTTAGAAACAGTTTTCCTCTTATTTCCAATCTTTGGGAAGAAACGTTTCAAGAATAAAAAGGGAAGTTTCTGCTCCTGTTTACTACATGCGCACAACACATCAACTGCATATATCCGTTCAACACCATTGCTCTCCAACTCTAGTCAAAAAAAAATGTAAAGAAATCAGAACATCACTGGGCAAGATTTCACCATATTGAGGAGTGTATGGAAGCCTGTACGTAACTTCCGGGTTTTGTGATCTCAAGTATTCCTCTTAATCAAGATGTTTTATGCTTAGTCAGCTTACACAGGATGGGCAAACTGGACCATCCGCTGAGAAACAAATAGTCTGCAGCCCGTTATTGTAACTGAGATTCCCAACCTGGATATTCAAAGAAATTTAATACAACGGATCCAACAAAAGCCAGAGAAAACCTTAGCCTTCAGAAGTGCAGTGACCATGAACTCAAAATTCTTAGTAAAATGCTCAAACAAAAAATATGCAAATGTAATTCTCCAAAGTACATCTACTTTTTAATAAGCTGGATTTGGGGCAGCATCACCAGGGCTCCTGTTAATAAAGCTTTATTCAGTCTCATAATTGCAAGAAAGTAAGTAATATAATCAAAATTTGAAAACTGTGGTAGAAAATTTCAGAGATAAAATTTTAATTTCTCAACATACCTAAAACACTGCGATACGGGCTCACCACGTGTATGTTGGGCCTTCCACTTGGAGGTTTCCATATGCACCAAAGAGAACCTTCATTGTTTCCCTCTTTATCAGATTTAATGTTAAAAATCTGTCCTAACCAGAGACAGCCTAAGCATATACAGTCAGTTTACATATAAGGCAAGAGCGCAGTTCTGGGAAGAAATAGGATGCCCTCTAAAAGACTCTTGTAAGGTACACGGCAGCCGTAAGGCTTGCAGTTGCCACATTCAGAGCTGTGATTCATGACATTTAACAGGATGGGGGGGCGGGGGGGGAAGCAGGCTGGGGCGAGGGAGACAGGAGCCCCATCAGCTTCCACAGAGAGCGGAACCCGACTGAGCACAGATGGCTTGACTCCACACATAGGATCAGCGCGCCTTCAAGACAAATACAAGAGTTCACATCAATATGCCAAGATTTATCCAACAAAACGTTAAAATGAAGGCTATCCAAAACATGACAAGGTGTCCTTATCCTTGGGAAGAGTAAGGCCTGACCATGTCCAGTTCCCGAAAACGCGAGTCCCCTGGTTGCAGCTCAAACACTCTTATCTGTGAAGATGAGTCACACTCAGTAGGGCGGATGGGGCCATCCTGTCACACCCAGAAGCCTGGCCCTGACGTTAGGCTGTGTAGACTGGAAGAAGCAGGACTATTAACGCTGAAAACTAGGACGTATTTCTTAACAGAGAGCTTTACGTACTACGGGACTTTATATGGGTCACCATACCGTCCCCAGACCTTCCGTCTCACATATTCATACAGACGTCCATTCCAAAATACCAACTCTAATATCCTTTCTTTACAAAATTTACTTCCCAGAAGGTATCTTAATAATTCTTATGAAACATCTATGAAACTATAATAATCAATATTTAAGTAGTGATGATGCTGGAATAATGTCACCTGAGAGCAATATAGCACTTCGGAAATCTTAATGTAAAAATAACCAGTACCAGCAACTTAATTCTTACTCCACATTACTGCATATGTTTTAACATTATTACTTAAAAGCACATATTCTGTGAAGGTTATTGATTTATATACTGTTCAATTGTTCTAACTATTGGGTATTATTTACTGTTATTCACCAGTAATAGTAACACTTTATTTTTTTTTAAAATGGAGTGCAAACCATAAAATTTTTTTGCTGTTTTTTTTCTGAGTGGGGAGGGAGTGGGAATTGGATTTAGATTTTGTTTTTACAGGTAACTTCAAATTTAATGACGTTTTTTGAGAAATATACTTATTTCCTAAGATAAATCTTTTACCCAAAGAAACCCCATTGAAATGGAAAATGGATCTACCATGTAATTCTTCTCCTGCCATGCCTTAATGTGAATTAAATAGACCTTAAAATCATAGTCTAGCAATCTGATTTTTTAAATGAGTATTCAATTTCAGTAGTATTTTTTTTTAAAGTCAACTTTTTGAACTGGCATTTGCTCAAAGCAGGGAATCTCAGTAACCAGCGAAAGTTGCACATTCAGGGTAAGAAAGAAATAGAAACTTTTTTCTACTTTTATAAAAGATGTATGAAAATTACAGAAGCCCAGGGCATGAACAAAACTTTATAAAACTTTACCTTTATCATACTGAGAATTAGCTTTCCCATTGTAAAGCCCTCTTCACTTTGTCACTTTCTACCTATGAAACAAATGGGTGCAATTCTAACAGGGAAAGTTCTGTTGCCATGTGTTTCAATAAACCACTTTGATGAAAAATGCAATAATATTTCTCCATATAAGAATATAAGACATGAAGAACATACGATGGGCATAGGTACTGCTTCTTTTTCCCCTTCCCTTTCTTTGAAGACTTCTCTTTAGAACAGGCTTCTTCAACACACAAGGAAATTAAAATAAAAAAGGCCACCGCCAATACAAACTTCATCTTGAAAAGTTAAATTTCAGGAGATCGATCTACAAGAAAGAACAAGAAAATGTTTACATTTATGAGGCAAACGGTAACTACACGACTCTTTAAGGAGTACGACCATTACTACCCAATGGACAAGGGTGTCTTGTACATCAAGTTCTCATTGCTTGTGGCAAACATCTGTCTTGCATACAGGTGCAAACATTAAGATTTTATCATATTTTGGGGCTTCCCGGGTGGCACAGTGGTTGAGAATCTGCCTGCCAATGCAGGGGACACGGGTTCGAGCCCTGGTCTGGGAAGATCCCTCATGCCACGGAGCAACTAGGCCCGTGAGCTACAACTACTGAGCCTGCGCGTCTGGAGCCTGTGCTCCGCAACGAGAGGTCACGATAGTGAGAGGCCCGCGCACCACGATGAAGAGTGGCCCCCCGCCCGCTGCAACTAGAGAAAGTCCTCGCACAGAAACGAACACCCAACACAGCCAAAAATAAAAATAAATAAATATTTTTTTAAAAAAAGATTTTATCATATTTTAAGCTTATTAAATATATTTAGTATAATTTTCTATTCTTTCTCTTCTGAAGAAAAAACTCTGTAAGTTCCATCTTTGAAGTCCACTTTTAGACTTTTAAAATCATATCATGTGTGTTTTCATGTATAATTATGTACAGTGTCTGTGATTTGTTTTACTTGCATAAATGCTACTTGGCTTTAAAAAAAATTCTCATTGCTCAAACCTACAAGATACATGGAAAGATGTTTACACGGTTTTAAGATGGTTACGATGGACTAGGTCATTTAAATCAATGTTTTGTTTTTTAAATTTCCTCTGTTCTTTGACTTTCGCATGTATATTTTTTCAAAACCAATAAAACTATTCTCGAAGAAAAGATAATTCTAAGTATTAAAGGACTGATAGAGAAAAAAGAAAAAACTATTATCAAAGAGTTTCACTGTCTAAATTCATTGTTTTTATTTATGTACATTAAATTCGCAGTTACCTTTTACCCAAAAAAGGTGCTCATTGATTTAAGTTAGCTTTTGGCTTTCCCACTCACATGATACTGACATTTATCGTTCAAATGATGATTTCTGACTCCAGAAATTCTAGGCAACATTGTATGAAATAAAATAGCAAATACAGTCAGCCTTCTCCAAATACTCTTCTTAGCTGTATTTTAATAACATTTTCCATGCTCCAGGAGAACTACATTCTTGCCTATCTGATGCATTAAAAAAAAAAAAAAAAAACCTTTAAGCATCTCGTAAACCCTGTAGTATTTAGACCTCTTCCGCATCTTTAATTCCCAAACCATAAACAGTGTCTCCTTCACTGTTTCCTGCACAGGAAGAGACCGGTCCACTCCTCAGCGTTCACGGAAGTCCCAGCTCCCCCTCATAATTTGGCTTCTCCTGTGTCACGTTTTTCATCTCTCTTCCTCCCAGGAAGTCTGATCTTCTCACGTTTCTCCTTCGCAGCCCTAAGCAAGCAGGAGGGGACGCCTCCCTGGTCCTCTCTCCCGAAGACGACGGAGGGGCTCACCAGGCCCACAGCTGCCCGCGGTCACCTCGCAGCACTGGACTCCCTGCCCCGCACCCCAGCCAGCGGCGGCATCCGGCCCCGACACCTGTGCCCACGGCCGCTGGGACTGCGCCCGCCTTCCCTCCCGGCGCCAGGAAGCCCGAGGCCGTCCTAGAGGTCTGAAGGGCGGAGAGAGAGATGCCACCCCGTCCTTCTGCGCCCACCCACACCTCCCGAAGGGGCAGCGGCAGGGGCTGACGGGCCCCGCAGACCAAACGCCGCCGACTGCACCCCTGCGGCCAACCTCACCTCCACCGCGGACTCGCGGGAGGCGCTGCGCCTCCGCCTCCCGCCGCCGCGGCGCCCCGCGCCCCGGCCAGGCCTCGCCGCAGGGGTGCTCATCCCGGACCCCCGCGCCGCCCCTCCCCCCGGAGCCGACCTACCCTGGCGCCCCGCCCGCAGCCCCGGAGGACGCGCGCTCGGGCCGGACGCGCCGGTGCGGGGGGAGCGGCTGCGTCCCGTCCCCGCGTCCCCGAGATGGGCTGACGCGCCTGCTCCGGCCGCCGAGCCTGCGCCGTGTGGTCCGCGCCTGTGCGGTCGGGACGCTGCGCGGCCGCGGAACGGAGCGGGGACGGCGTTGGGGACGGAGAGGGGCACGACGTTGGGGACGGAGAGGGGCACGACGTTGGGGACGGAGAGGGGCACGGCGTTGGGGACGGAGTTGGGGACGGAGATGGGGACGGAGTTGATGGGGACGAAGTTGATGGGGACGGAGTTGGGGACGGAGATGGGGTTGGAGATGGGAACGGAGTTGATGGGGACGGAGTTGGGGATGGGGATGGAGATGGGGACGGAGTTGGGGACAAAGATGGGGACGGAGTTGGGGACAGAGATGGGGACGGAGTTGGGGCCGGGGCCGGGGAGGGCAGGGGTGTCCCGGCCGCGCGAGCGTCCCCTCCCCAAGTCTAGCGGGAGAATGTGGTCCCCGCCAGGGGCTGGAGACGATGCGGGCGGGGGTGGTGAGGGCAGGGGTTGGATCAGAAGGAAAACCCTTTCAAGGAGCTGGAATCGTTTAGGGTCTATTTCTGACCATTAGTCTGGAAAAACAAACAAACAAACAAACAACCAAAAAACCCAACAATAGACTAACAAATGACCTTCTTGGGCCAAAGCGGGTAACATACATTTTCTGTGCCTTCATCGTCTGCCTAGTCTCCTGGCATCTAACTTCATCTCGGAGTCTTATTTCCAATTTCTCAAAGCCTGACCTTTTAAGCGCACTTAAATTGAGCAGAATCACTAAAGCCGTATAAACTTGGACACAAGTTGTTTTCATACCTTGGCTATTGTGAATAATGCTGCTATGAACATTGGGGTGCATGTATCTTTTTGGATTTTCTTCAGATAAATACTCAAAAGTGGAATTTCTGAGTCATATGGTAGTTCTATTTTTAAAATTTTGAGGAACCATCATACTGTTTTCCATAGTGGCTGCACTAATTTGCACTCCCACCAAGTGTAGGAGGGTTCCCTTTTCTACACATTCTTGCCAACACTTGTTACTTCTTGTCTTTTTTGAAGATAGCCATTCTGACAGGTGAGGTGATAGTTAATTGTGGTTTTGATTTTCATTTCCCTGATGATGAGTGATGTTGAGCGTCTATTCATGTGTCTGATGGCCATCTGTATGTCTTCTTTGGAAAAATGCCTATTCAGATCTTATGCCCACTTTTTTATTGGGTTGTTCGTTTGCTTGTTTGTTTTCATATTGAGTTGTATGAGTCCTTTATATATTTTGGATATTAACCCCTTATTGGACATATTTGCAAATATCTTCTTCCATTCGGTAGGTTCCCTTTTCGTTTTGTTGATGGTTTCCTTTGCTGTGCAAAAGCTTTTTAGTTTGTGTCCCATTTGTTTATTTTTGCTTTTGTTGCTTTTGCTAGAGGAATCAGATCCAAAAAATATTGCTAAGACCAATGTCAAAGAGCATAGTGCCTAAGTTTTCTTCTCCGAATTCTATGGTTTCAGGGCTTACATTTTAAGTCTTTAATCCATTTTCAGTTTATTTTCGTATCTGGTATGGGAAAGTGTTCCAGTTTCATTCTTTTACCTGTAGCTGTCCAGTTTTCCCAGCACCATTTATCAAAGAGGCTGTCTTTTCCCCATTGTGTATTCTTGCCTCCTTTGTCCTATTAATTGATCCTGTACATGTGGGCTTATTTCTAGGCTCTCTATTTTATTCCATTGATCTATGTGTCTGTTTTTGTGCTAGCACCATACTGTTTTGATTACTATAACTGTGTAATATCATTTCAAATATGGGAGTGTGGTACCTCCAGCCTTGTCCTTTTTTCTCAAGATTGCTTTGGCTATTTGGGGTCTTTTGTGATTCCATATAAATTTTAGGATTATAAAATTCTGTGGAAAATGCCATGGGTACTTTGACAGGGGTGGCACTGATTCTGTAGATTGCTTTGGGTAGAAAATATATTTTAACAATATTAATTCTTCTCATATATGAGTACTGTGTATCTATTTATTAGTATTGTCTTCAATTACTTTTATCAGTGTCTTACAGTTTTCAGAGTACAGATCTTCCACTTTCTTGGTTAAAGAAAGCATTCCTAGGTATTTTATTCTTTTTGGTGGATTGTGAATGGGATTGTTTTCTCAATTTCTCTTTCTGATATTTCATTATTGCTGTATAGAAATGGAACAGCTTTCTGTATACTGATTTTGTATCCTGCAAATTTCTGAATTCATCAATTAGTTTTAATAGTTTTGTGGTGGGGTCTTTTGGGTTTTCTATATATGGTACCATGTCATCTGCAAATAGTGACAGTTTTACTCCTTCCTTTACAATCTGGATGTCTTTCATTTCTTCTTCTTGTCTGATTGCTGCGCTAGGCTTTTCAATACTTTGTTAAATAGAAGCGGCAAGAGTGGGCATTCTCGTCTTGTTCCTGATCTTAGAGGAAAAGCTTTGATCTTTTTATCATTGAGTATGAGGTTAGCTGTGGGTTTGTCATAAATGGCCCTTATTATGTTTAGATATGTTTCCTCTGTACCAAATTTGTTGAGAGTTTTTAATCACAAATGGATTTTTAATTTTGTCAAATGCTTTTTCACATCTATTGAGATGATCATGTGTTTATTCTTTGTTTTGTTAATGTGGTGTATCATATTGAATGATTTGTGGATATTGAACTATCCTTGCATCTCTGGAATAAGTCCCACTTTATCATGATGTATGATCCTTTTGATGTATGGTTGAATTTGGTTTGATAATATTTTGTTGAAGATTTCTGCATCTATGTTCATCAGGGACATTGGTCTGTAGTTTTCTTTTTTTGTAGTATCTTTTCCTGGTTTTGGTTTCAGTATAATGTTGGCCTCTAAGAATATGTTAGGAAGTGTTCCTTCCTCTTCACTTTTTTGGAATAGTTTGAGATGGATAGGTTTTAACTCTTCTTTCAACATTTGGTAGAATTCCCCTGTGAAGCTATCTTGTTTTTTATTTGGAGTTTTTTGATAACTGATTTGATTTCACTACTAGTAACTGGTCTGATCAGATTTTCTCTTGCTTCCTGATTCAGCCTTGAAATATTGTATGTTTTTAAGAATTCCCATTTTTTCTAGGTTGTTCAATTTATTGGCATATAACTGTTCATAGTATTCCCCTATGATTGTTTGTATTTCTGTGATATCAGTTGTAACCTCTCTTTCATTTCTAATTTTATTTACTGGGCCCTCTTTGTTTCTTGTTAAATCTGGCTAAAGGTTTATTAATTTTGTTTATCTTTTCAAAAAAGCAGGTCTTAGTTTCATCAATCTTTTCTATTGGTTTTTACTTTTGGTCTCTATTTCATGTATTTCTGCTCTGACTGCAAGTTATTTTAATACACTTATTATCTATGAAAAACCAGAGGCTCAGAGAAGGAATTTGTTTCTCCAGGATAATAGAGTTGAAGGGGAAGAGATAGGAGTATTTCACCTTTAATGTCCTATTAGAACATTAAAACTCCAGTTTTAGTTGCACATGAGTTAATGCAGGTTATTTTTTAGACATAGACTTGGCTTGAACAGAATTCTGGCTACAGTTTAGGAAGTTGAAGTAAAAGAGGCTGTTCTAGTAGTAGATCCAGAATTTTACTTCCAATGTCAGGTTGGTCCTAAAGATTAATGAATATGTGAATTGTTTTTCACTTAATTTTTCTTTCTGTTCCATATAATAGCAATAATAATAATTATCATTTTCAGTGATTGAGGGTGTACTATTTTCCAGGTGCTGCATAAATTTATTATCTCCTCTCCACCTTTATGAGGGCAATACTCTTCTTATTACCATTCATAGATAAAGATCCAAAGGCATCATATAACTTTTCCCAAGTTTGTTAATAACATTCCTAATAAATGATTGAGAGAGCTATGCACCTAAGTATGTCTGATTTTGGAAGCTGGGCACTAAAAATATTTTTGTGTGGCTGTAAATTTTATATTTAATAGTGGCTAATGACATCCAAAATAACATTTATATACAACCAAAACACATTAACTGTGATGTAATTTTGAGAAAATAAAAGTAGAAATATGAGTAAGAAACTCCTGTTTATGAATTTGAGTATTATATTCTGTCTCATCCAATTGAGGAAACAGTTCTGAACCATCAAAGGCCACTGTAACTTCTATTAATCCACCACAGCCCTTACCCCATAGAGAGGACCTATCTGTGATTGGAGGTGTATGGTTTTCAAGATTTTAATGTTTTGCCAGAATATTCACTGTAAAAGCAGTGACATTATATGATACAGCTTTTAGATAAATTAGAAATACTGTATGTCCTAAGTCCTTAGCAAAAGAAGAGGAAGAATTACTCACCTCTTTGTTAATGACATGATACTATTACCATACTTTAAGAATATGCCTTAGGAAAAAGCAAGTGAACTTAATGATTATTTAGTGTTATTGTTACCAAACTAAACTTGGGTCCACTTGCCCGTGTGCAGAAAAGCCAAACTACTGACACTGGGTTGTGGTGAAGGAAAGTACAGCGTTTATTGCAGGGCAAAAGCAAGGAGAATGGGCAGCTCATGCTCAAAAGACCTGAACTCCCTAATGGCTTTCAGGGAAGGGTTTTAAAGGCCACGTGAGGGAGGGGCTGCAGAGTGCATGATTAGCTCATGCACGATTCTCAGGTTGGCTGGCATCAAGGTGAGGTTTCAAGCATCATCAACCTTCTGGTTTCAAATGGTCTAGGGTCTGCGTTCTTACAGTCAGCACTTTTCATCTGGTGGGTCTGCTTCCTATAAAAACAACCTAGGACTGTGTGTCGGACATTTATCTGTATCTTTCAGGGAACTGGGAGTTCAGTGATTCTGCTGTGTGGCTGGTTTATAGTCTAAATTGTTACCAGTTTCCAAGTCCAACAGCTAACCTTTGTTTCTACATCTTCATATTCCTAATCCTTAGCTCTTGACCTGGACTTTTACTTCAAAAAATCAAGGACACAGGAGCTTGTACACAGTTTCATTATCAAGGCTAGTCCAATATCAAAATCACTGATTTTCACCAAAGCTCTTAACATCCAGATAGATATTATGAAGCAACTGTCATCCACAGATCAGTTTGTGTGAGTTATTTATTCTTTTTTGTTTTTTTTAAATAGGGGCAGAAAGTTGTATTGAAGCCATTTTTCTGTCTAGAAGAGTTAGTGTAAATAAGGTTACAGTTAGAAAGACATAGACCTGGAATTTAAACAGTGCAGCAATCCCCCATATAGCCATCGTAAAACAGTTATCAATAATTGAACATTTGCTTTATCTGTGTCTTTTTAAAGGTAGTTAAAGGCGTTGTCATGTTACTTCAATACTTGCTCCCATATGCATCTCTGGAAACCAGACACCTTCACACATTACCACAATGTCATTTTCACACCTAACAAAATGAAGAATCCCTTAGTATCACCTAAATTCTGCCCATAATTAAATTTTCCCAGTTATTTTAAAATATATATATAAACATATTTTAACATAAACATATATATTTTTTTCACATCATGCTTCTCTCTCTCTCATGCCCTCTCTCGCTCATTCCTGCCTTTTCTGTGTGTGTTGAGTCTTTCATTCTTCTGCTTTGCAGTTAGCATGTGATAAACCAGCTCGTTCCTACCGCTCGAAGCCAGATGCTTCTCTGAAGCAATGATGACAGTTCCTGGGGCAGAAGCAGATGGCCAGTCACTCAGGCCCACAAATCTTCCAGTGAAACAGAATCTCTGCCAGAAGTATTTTCAGTTTTTACCAAGTCTGAACAAATAGTAGCCTCTTTTGACCAGCTCTGAATGTGCCCATCAGCAGTGCTGCAAGTCTGGGAAGATCTCATGCTCTCCTCCAGGAGTTCATGCCTTAAGTGTCCTGAACAACAGCTGTCTTCCCCGGTAACCAGAGCAGATGTGTCACATCAGTTTAGAAAGCAACCCAAAACCTGTCTTTTAGAAACTTGTAAGTAGTGTCAATGTTCATTTTTTTTTGCTTATTACCTCTTTCTTTTAAGACCTAGGTAAACAATTAATATTAGAGAAGTATTATCTATGGACAATATGAAGAATTTATTCCTCTAAGTTTTCTAATACCAAGCTACATCAACTGGAAGTTCCAAAAATGCACACTGCATGGATTCTAAATTTGTGTCTTTGTTGGAAGTGTTTTTCTATTTGCCATACCAGTAAACTCCATTTACAATTTATGTCTATGATATGACAGATGATGACCAAGAACTGGCTTCCTATTTCAGCAATTTATTTTTTAGAATTAGTAAGTGAATGTATAATGGTTGTACAAATATTAAAAGTAAGCTATAGAAATAAAACTGTGGTATGTATCAAATTATTATGGTTTTAAAATAAGATTTAAAATCAGCCTCACCAAACAAAGTAAGCTCATCATGTTATCATTAAGAACAACTTTAGCTTGCCGTGGATTTTTTTTTTTTTTTCGGTACGCGGACCTCTCACTGTTGCGTCCTCTCCCGTTGCGGAGCACAGGCTCCGGACGCGCAGGCTCAGCGACCATGGCTCACGGGCCCAGCCGCTCCGCGGCACGTGGGATCTTCCCGGACCGGGGCACGAACCCGCGTCCCCTGCATCGGCAGGCGGACTCTCAACCACTGCGCCACCAGGGAAGCCCGTGGATTTGGTTTTTTGGCATGTCGGAGTGTATGGCTTTATTTTATTAGTATATTAGTTACGTCTTTGTATTTTCATGACCCATCTCTCAAAAGATCATTTGAAAAGCCCTGGATGCATGACTTTCTTCTCAGAATCATGTGTTCCTTCTTGCAGACAGGGATTAGAGCCATAGTCACCAAAATAATTATTCCAAAGAAGTGGGGGTGGGGGTGGGTGGGCAGAGACAATATTTTAATGATAAAAAGCAATATTGCTGGAATATTCTCTTCAGATTTTATGGTGAGCGGAGGTTCGTGGTGGTGTATATGTTTTTAAAATGATTTACTTTGGGGGCTTCCGTGGTGGTGCAGTGGTTAAGAATCTGCCTGCCAATGCCAGGGTTTTATCATTACGACAGAAGACTCATGTATGAGGTATTCACGGCTCCCTGAGGAGGGAGTGATGATTAACAGCCTGAGGGAAGGGAGACGATTACGATCTCTCATTGAGATGATGTCTCAGTTGGGTTTTAGAGAATCAGTGTGCCAGATTGACCAAAGGGAATTCCTACAAGTGGAAAGGTGGGTGTGGAGACATAGATATACAATACATGGTGTGGACATTTTTCCACAGAGTTTTATTTTTCTGGAACATAAAGAATTTGTGATTCAGGGAAGAGAGAGAATGACAGAAAATGAAGCTGGAGGGGTTCATGGACCAGACAAGTAAGGGCCTCATTTACAATGATGCTTATTTTATAGGTTGAAATAAAGCTGGGAAGGATCTTAAGAGAAGGGAATTATGTAATTGGATTTGTTTTGTAGAGTGATCACTTGAACAGCCATCTGGAGACAGTGTTGGGACAGACAAGAAGCAAGAAGACACTGAGGAAGTTGTCGGTAGGTAGCGTCTCAGGAAATAAAAAGAGTCCAGAGAATAAGGGAGACATCGATGACACAGACTTAAGGATGCACGATGGACCATGGTAGGATGAGGGTCGCAGAACCAAGCGTGCCAATGGCCAAAAACAGGCACGACAGGGAAGTTATTCTTGGCTTGTGTGTTTGGTTTGTTTTATTTCATTTCAGTGGCTGACAGGACGATAGAAACTGTGGTTGGGCAGTTTCAAGGAATAACTTTCTTATCGATATCCTGCACTACACTCCGATTGTCCTTCTGCTACCCTTCCTTGACAAAATTCCAATCCTGCGTGAAGCCCACGACCTGCTTTCTCCAAAACTGAGTGGACGGATTAATTACTTAACAGAACAGCTTTAATGGCATTTATAGCAGACGGGCCCTTTATGTGCTCGGCAATCTTACTACGTTTGCTCTGGTTTCCATGGTTATTTCATTCATTCTCCATGGTCCTCGAACTTCCATCACCCGGCGCCCTACTCACCCTCAACAGGTGACAAAACAGAAGGCAGCATTCACTCGACGTTCATTCAACAAACCTACCCATGATGAGAACTTTGCTTTTCTCCTCCACTCAGCTAACAGCAAACGTTTCCTCTCCATCTCTCCTCCCGTCCACCACCAGCTGCATCACCTTGCTTCGACTCTCAGCATCTTTCATGTATCCAGGAGCCGTGACGCTGCCTTCTCCTCGCCCTTTCCCTTACCTCCAGCTGCTCCCTTCCTATCAACCCCAGCACTAAACATAACACTCTCCAACATTTGAAAACAAGAACCTTCTCCCCAAAGCTAAGTAATTGACAATAAACTTTGGTGTTAAATGAAAACAAAGTCGTGGGAAACAGCATCCCGCCTCTGACACTCTCCATCTGCAATCGCGCTTGCTCCTTTTGCTAGACCTTGCTTTTCTCTCCTCACGTGATCAGCCTTATTATGCACTGGAGGGACAGCATTAGGACACCTGTGTATTGAAATGTCCTTGACCCAAGGTCAATGCTGTATTAGTTTGCTGCAGCTGCCACAACAAAGTTGCAAAGACCGGGTGACGTAAACAAGAGAAATGCATCTTCTCACAGTTCTGGGGCTGGAAGGCTGAGACCACCACCCCACCAGGGTTTGCTCTGAGGTGTCTCTGCGTGGCTTGCTGATGGCGGCCCTCTTGCTTCCTGGCCTCATGGCCATCCCTGTGTTGTACACATCCTTGGTGTCTCCTCTGCTTCTTATAAGAACACCAGTCCTGTTGGATGAGGGCTGTTCCCTCGCAACCTCGTTTTACCTTAATCATCTCTTGAAGACCTTATCTCCAAATATGGCTACATTCGGAGGTACCAGGGGTTGGAGCTATAACACATGCATTTGCGGGATGGGGGCGGGGCAGTAAACAATAAAGTTCATCACTTTATTGACTGCTACGTATTAGGTTATTGACTTCTCCTCTTATTCTGAAGGTGGAGGGAACCATTTCAGACCTATCATAACACCTGGACTTTGGTCATAGCACCTGGAATGCATAAGAGAGATTCATGAGTGACAGGATTCTGACAATGCCGTTGATACAGAGAACTGATTAAATGTGGAGGATAGTGAAAAGCGCTCAAAGGCAACTCGCCGTTTTTGAACTTGGATGAGTAGGTGGCCATTGGTATATCTACAGGAAGATGGGACAGAAGAAGTGCAATGGTGGGAAGAAGGATGACGTGTTTTATTTCAGGGGCACTGAGATTGAGACAGCAAGCCAGTGCTTAGGAGAAAGTCAGGGAAGCAGAGGTAATATCAGGCACAATGCCAACCGATACCCTGAGGGAAAATACAGAATAAGACGTGCAGCCGTGTCTGTGGGGACGCTCACACTTAGAGGAAGAATGATGGGGAAATTGTTAAAATTGATAAGGAAAGGAAATTCATGGAAGCAAAGAAAGGAGAGCATTTAAAAAAAAGAGAGAGAGAGAGAGAGAACTTCAGAGCCTAAGGCTTCAGTTTGCCATCTTCAGTGAGTAAGATGGAGCTCATGGGAAAATGGGGTCGGGGGGGGGAAGGTCAGGGACCCAGAACAAGCAGGGATCCGCTACCTTACACCAGAAGCTTTATGAGCTGTATCTTTGACACTGAAGGCAGGTATCGGATTTCATCTGTTTCTGTGTTAGAGCCAGGTTTGAAATCTAGGTCTTTTCATTTTCATACCCTGCTTCATGTAAATGAGTCATAGTAAATTACCTATATGGAATGTTAAAATAAATACATTTGAAGTCAAAACACAGTATTGAACAGAAAATAGAATTGGTAAGAATAAATGATAGATAGGTAGATAGATAGATACTTAGATATAGATAGACTCTAAAAAACATTAGTAGAAGCTAATTTCTACTAAGTAGCTTTTTTGACATTTTTCGACCTCATATGTAGCTCACCAAGTGCCAATGAGAGATCTCCATAAGCATTTATGAAGTTCTCATTGGTCAAAACTGATAGTCCCAAGTGAAAACTATTTAAACCAAGACAAAACAACTAACTGTACTTTTGATAAAAATTCTTCTGTCGTTCTTGTGTTCAATTTCTTTTATTTACTAATTCTAATTAATTCAACTCAGTTTCCTATGCTTTCTTTGTAGGTTATTGAAGCCTAGAATCTGGTTATTGAAAGTTCGTGAAGGTGGAAATGATAGATGCTTAGAACAATGACATCAGACAATACTTATTTTTAGTAAGAAAATTACTCTAATTAAAGCTGAAGAAATACCATATAGCTCATTTTAATTCTATTTTTCTTTCAATAAAAACATGTTTTGGGTATCCACTGTGGGTCAAACATTGTGGAAGCAACTGAAATGTAAAAACTAGTAAGAAATGGTACTTACGCTAAAGTGATCCAAAGTGAGGCAAACAGATATATTTATAAAACTATGTTACGTGTTGCCACTTAACACAATGGCTGGATCATCATAGGGAAATGGAAAAAGATGAAGCCAGGGAGGAGAGTATAACCAGATAATGAAGAACATTGAACAACATGCTTAAGAGTTTATTTTCATTTCATTCTGAAGACTATGAGAGCCATTGAAGAGCTTTCATTGGGAGATAAAAACGACCAGATTAACATTTAAGAAGTATGATCAGCAAAAGAACATGCTGATTTTGAATTGCTGTCAAATATTGAAGGGTGTCATTAAAATAGATTAAGCAAACAGTGTAATGAATTTGCACTGAGAGTAAATCTCTTTCAAAGTAACATATTGCGATTCCAAAATAACACAGCACCGTTATTTCAATTTTGTGCTATATTCATTACTGTTAGGTAATTTTATTAGAATAGAGGTAAAACTGATTCAAGAAGTTATTTATGGTATTTTTTTTAATGTAAATCTCTCCACTAACAAATTCTGTGCAAAACTTGACTGTCAACCAATCTCTCTCCGCGATTGATAGCCGGCTCTATCCCAATGGTGTGTGTTAAGTAATTTTGTACCTAAAACTTTTTAAAAATAAAAATAGTACTGGCCTAAAGGAAAATAATCTGAAAAAATATACATATATGTATATAATTGAATCACTTCGTACCTGAAACTAACATAATACTGTAAATCAACTCTACTTCTGTTTTAAAAAATAGAGCTGGCAAAAATAGTTGCTCTAACACAAGTCAGTGTTACTCGAGGAAATTGCACCTGTGCTGCCATAACTGTAGCTGGGTTCGCTGAACCTCTGGGAGCCTGACGCCCGAGCAGGCGTGGAATGCGAGTACGTGCACACGATGGACAGGCTTGCATTGGGAATTCTTAAGGAGGAGGAAGAGAGACGTTTATATCTCAGGCTGAATTTGGAGCACCGCTGGGGAATCTTTTCCACTAGATTTATGAATGAAAGTTTTTATCTTCCTAAGTAT
The DNA here is from genome assembly GCF_039906515.1 of Pseudorca crassidens. NCBI lineage: Eukaryota > Metazoa > Chordata > Mammalia > Artiodactyla > Delphinidae > Pseudorca > Pseudorca crassidens. The sequence goes on from NC_090299.1 coordinate 153,114,939, forward strand.
TGGAGAACTATATGACACAATAGGGTCAAAATTCCTAGCTATTTAATATAAATTTCTGTCCATGGATTTTGGAAAACTTCCAGATGAATAACACATTTGGATTGCACAAGGATAAAATATTTATTATCTTTTTTCTAGTCTGGAATATAATGACATGTATGTAGGAAGACAAACATATAACAACAGATCAATATGATACTTGAGATGTGAGTCTATGCCCCTTGGAAAAGTATGGGGTAGTTTTGTTTGTGTTTGAGTGTGTTTTACAAAGAAATATAGGAATTCCAGAAATGATTCTTCATTTATTGCCATTCCATTTTGGTTAGTATAATTCCAAGGGAAAATATGTGCCACTGATTGAGTTGTTTCCATCTGAAAACCAAGACAAAAGATGTGTCCTCCAGATGTCACACCAGGTACAGTGTTACTGATGGAATAGCTGAAAGCAAGGCTCGTGGAAGAACATATTTCAGATTTTACAGTCGGGGGCATTTAGTGTAGTTCCACTGATTTCCTTGTGAACACGTAACTGCTGCTTTTAGCAAATTCGTGGCTCCACATGGGAATTGATCAGGAAGATGAGGGAAGCCAGGAAGGAGAAAGTAAGCCAAGATTTAAGGAGGTCAAAAGAAACTGGAATGTTGACCCATGAGCAAAGCTCAGTAAATTTAATACTATTTCCATTGCTTTTGAGCAACGTATTTTATGATCACCACATTGACAAGTAGGCCAAAATGTATTTCAAAAAATAGGCCTCTTCATTTTCACAATTTATCAGGATAATATTATTTTGTGAATAAATAGGGCAGTCTTGATTTGAGAATTTTCACATGGCCAGATGCGAAATAAGAATTGAAGAGTTTTCCTAATACAAAGATATAGATATAGTTCTTTACTTCAGTTAATTGAAATGTGAGAATCTCTTTTACTTATCAAGATGAAATATTAAACATTCTTCAGTCTTTGTCGGCACACATTGCTGTGTTTTAGCAGATCTCAATATAAAAGGGTTGCTTTGTCTAATTTTTGTTATTCAAGAAGATGGAGAAAAGTTAATAACCAGCAAAAGAGTCTGTAAAGATGGCTTCCTATGCTACTAATAAATCCTTTTTTAAAAAAATTACCTCTTTAGTCATTTGAGTGTGTGTGTGTGTGTGTGTGTGTGTGTTCTAAGAATTTGGGGCCAAGGGCTACAGCTTAGGGAGAAGCAGGAGATCACCCTGTCTTGTAAAATGTGCTCTTTTCCAAGGGGCCCTGCAAGCAGCAGCGTCCGTCATGAGGCTGTGCGGTCGGAAAGGAGAGCCTGCTGCGGACACTAGGGTGATGACGTCCCAGGCTGTGCCCTTCACAGAGGAATGCCCCTTTCTGCTTTGTGATCATGGCTCAGGGAAAAGCATAAAGCTCTTAGCCATCCAGTCCCCCTAAGGAGGACCGGCCAGGGGAAGGCGAAGCCAGGAGACGAATGCCCCTCTCTGCTCCCTCCCTAAGAGCTGACAAACCTGGAGGAGTCCAAATAGGGCCACTCGACCTACGGTCAGCTTGCCAGGCCATGGGGTCCTCACCAAATGATGACAGGATTCATTTCTAACCTCACCACCTGAGTAAGACATTCCCCAGATATGAGTAAGGAAATAAAATTGAGTCTTAAAATAATAGAAGAAGATACTTCAAAGACATGGGCAGAGAGCCAAAGAAGTTTTTTAAAAAGCAACAAAATGATTTTTGTATATTGAGGAAAGGAAATTAAAAATAGACTCTATTGACACTCCCTTGACAGAGGAGTGGATAAAGAAGATGTAGTACGTATACACAATGGAGTATTACTCAACCATAAAAAAGAATGAAAAAATGCCATTTGAGACAGCATGGATGGACCTAGAGATTATCATACTAAGTGAAGTAAGTCAGACACAGAAAGACAAATACGACATGGTATCACTTATATGTGGAATCTAAAAAAATGGTACTAATGAACCTATTTATAAAACAGAAATAGATTCACTGATACAGAAAACAACTTACAGTTACCAGGGGAAGGGAGGGGAGGGATAAATTGGAGGATTGAGATTAACATATACACACTACTATATATAAAATAGATAACTAATAAGAACCTACAGTATAGCACAGGGAACTCTACTCAGTACCCTGTAGTGGCCTATATGGGAATGGAATCTAAAAAAGAGTGGATGTATGTATATGTATAACTGATTCACTTTTCTGTACACTCGAAACTAACACAACATTGTAAATCAACTATACTCCAATAAAAATTATTTTTTTAAAAAAGAATTCTTAAAATAATACAAGAAGACACTTCAAAGAGCAGAGAACACAATAATTAAAAAAAAATTTAAAACAGCAAAAAAAAATTTTGTATATTAAAAAAATGTAAATAAAGAAAATTAAAAATGGCCTGCCCTGGTGGTGCAGTGGTTAAGAATCCGCCTGCCAATGCAGGGGACATGGGTTCGAGCCCTGGTCCGGGAAAATCCCACATGCCATGGAGCAACTAAGCCTGTGTGCCACAAGTACTGAGCCTGCGCTCTAGAGCCCACGAGCCACAACTACTGAGCCTGCGAGCCACAACCACTGAAGCCCACGCGCCTAGAGCCCGTGCTCGCGACAAGAGAAGCCACCGCAATGAGAAGCCCATGCACCGCAATGAAGAGTAGCCCCTGCTCGCCGCAACTAGAGAAAGCCTGCGCACAGCAACAAAGACCCAACACAGCCAAAAATAAATAACTAAATAAATACATAAAAGCAATCATTAAAAAAGGAAAGAAAAGAAAATTAAAAATAGATTGCTGAAAGCAAATTAATTTGGGAAATTGAAGGTCAGAATACACTCAACACAAAGTATGATGGTATGGCATTTATGGGTTGAATTGCCCTATTAAAAGACAAATACTAGGTTGGATTAGAAAACAAAATCCAGCTATGTGCCTTTCACAAGGAACAAGACAAAAACAAAGTCACATAGAAAGGCTAACAATAATGAAATGACTAAGGATGTATTAAACAAAAAATCTAAAAATCAAATAAAGTGAGCTATGACATGAAAAGCATTAAATGAGGCCAAAAACAAGTATATTTATAACGATAAAGACGAGATCGGGAGTTCCAGAGATCTGGGAAGAGCTTGGAAGTTGTTACTCCTAAACTTACAGCAAGAAAAAGCTGAATAAACTGAAAATCAGTGATTTTTTTCTTAGACCTTTCAGAGAACTAAGTTCATAGTGAAAGTCTCCATCCCAAAATCTGGAGCGACAGTCAAATCTAGAGCCTTATAGCTGAGATCTGCTTACCTGGAGCAGAAGCCCTTGGAGCTGTAAACAGATAGGAACCCGTAAAGGTGATTTTGACAAATTATCGAGGCAGAGTGAGGACTAGTGTAAGAGTGAGATGCTTCTGGGGGCTGAGGTCCTAGCGAGCATCACACATCTTGGACTTTACCTTTAGGGACCTCCCCTCATTGTCACAGTGAAGACTGGAGAAAAGTTCCTTAGTGGCTCTGACAGGGGAAGGGAAGAGTGAGCTTTGTGATAAATGCCCAGAGACTTTGCTATCACAAGAACCTACTCCCCCGGGGAAAGACTTCCTCAGAGCCTGGTCCCTGTCTTCCTAAGAGGAGAAGCCATACAAGAAAAAACACTCGTGAAGGTCACAGGCCAGAGCTATAGGCCCCATGAAAGAGATTTAACTGGAAGTTTGTGGAATGCCCTCTGTCATCCATACCTTATTATAATAATAGTGGATTACAACTATACAACTGCATACAAACAGACTCTCTAAGAAGTACTTAAGAAAGTCCAAAGTCAAGAAGGAAAAAAAAAATAAGGACACAAGACGAGTCTGAAGCCTTGTCACTTAACAGCCACAGCAAACAGTAAGGAAAGACCAACTCCAAACCAGATTAGCACAAAACTACACCCTAAGGACCTATCACCTCACTTCCCATTATCCAGTAAAGCATGGTCAGATTTCATGAAAAAATTACAAGGCACATCAAAAAGTAAGAAAAAAACCATCTGAAGAAACAACATGAGCGTCAGACCAGATCCAGATATGACAACAGGTGTTGGCATTCTCAAACAGGGAATTTAAAATAACTGTGATTAGGGAATTCCCTGGCAGTCCGGTGGTTAGGACTTGGTGATTTCATTGCCATGGGCCTGGGTTCAAACCCTGGTCAAGGAGCTAAGATCCCACAAGTTGTGTGGCATGGCCAAAAATTAAATTAAATTAAATTAAAAAATAAAATAACCATGATGAACATGATAAGGGCTCTAATGGAGACGGCAGCAACAAGTAAGATCAAGTGGGTGATGTAAACAGACAGATGGGAATTCTAAGAAAGAGTCAAAGGAGGTGCTAGAAATCTAAAAGACTGACAGAAATGAGGAATGCCTTTGATGACCTCGTCAGGAGACTGAACACGGCAAGGGAAGAAATAGCTTACCTAAAGAATGTTTGATAATCACAAATTTTCTTGCCTCATAAGCTAGCCTTAAGGCACGTAGAGCAAAAATTTCTATTAATAAAAAGAGAAGTATACAATTCTACCATCATGGTGGGAGATTTTAATATACATCTTTCAGAAGTTGTCAGATGAAGTGGACAAAAAAGGTAAAAGGTATAGAATTTGTTTGCTTTTTGCTTCTTCTATCTGCTTTGTTAACAAGATATACGATGCTCCTTGCCTCTGAGTAGGTCTGTGCTGCATGAAATATGAAGTAACTGGAATCGCCCTCCATTTTGTCTCCCTATTGTCCGTCCTCCCTCCCTGTTTCCCATCTCTGTCTGGATTGGGACCAGATGCTGAGGATAGAATTCGAATGAAACAATTAACTGATTGATCTAATACAGATAGAATTTTATAGCCAATAACAAAGGAAAAAATCACAAAGAAATGTCAACAATCCACAGATATTCTTACCCCAGACCCTAATTCTTCGCCCCTGCAGTAGTAGACATTGGCTATGTGTAAGGCCACAACGAATAACTCAATTAATTTCTGAAAGAAGAATCTGTACAGGCCTCATTTTCAAGCTACAATGCAATAAACTAGATATAAGCTATAAATGACTCAAAACATATACATACACATAAATCACTACATTCCAAAATTTATAATCCATTTCTAAATAAAACTTGAGTTAAAGAGGAATCAAAACAAATATATATATATATATGAACTTTAAAACTTATCGTGAATTTCCATATTTCAAAAATAATGGAGTTAGACCAAAGCAGTACTAAGAGGAAAATTTATGACTAGAAATACACTCATTATAATTCAAGAATATTTTAAATAAATGAATTAAACATTCAGTCCAAGAAATTACAAAGAAGAACAAGGTTAATTTTCTTTTAAATATAGACAATAAAATCAAAAGTAAAAATTAAAATAAATAATAAGGAAATAATGTCTGGCCAAGTAGTATTTTTATCAAAATAAAAGTTGGTAGCAACATATTATTAGTAATGAGAAAACAGAAAGAAGAAGTAAATTCAGTTGCCGTAGATGATGATAGCCAAGTAGATAGATAAATGACAAGAATTGATTCAAGAAGACATAGAAAACACAAAAACACCAAAACCCACAGACTCTATGGAAAAGAATACTGGATTTTCTATTGCAGGGATTGACAAATGTTTTTCTGTAACGACTCAGATAACGAATACAGTAAGTCCCCTACGTACAAACCTTCAAGTTGCGAACTTTCAAAGAGCGAACATGTGTTTGCACGTCCAGTCACGTAACTTAGTTCACGTGTCTGGCGTACATTGTCACGTGCCTGCAGCCTCTACAAGTGGTTGTGCTGTTGTGTACTTTACTGTACAGGACTGTATACAGTACAGTAGCACAGTATCTTTATTTCAAGATCAGGATGTCTGGAAGCAAGTGCAAAAGCAGCGGTGAAGTGGCTGGTACTGCTGAGAAGCACCGGGAATAGGAGGCCCAGGGAAAGGATGAAGAGAGACAAGAGGAAGAAGAAGTAACTGAAGAACTGAAGAGATTCACGACGCAGGAAATGGCAAGGGGATTTTCTTCATTTGAGGAGGCACTGTTAGTTTTTGAGGCACAGGACCTGAAGGTAGAAAGGTACACGAAGGTCGCAGCGTCTGTTCCATATGCAATCCAGTGCTACCATGTTATCTATGATGAGAAAAAAAAGAGCTGCTACCCAGACATCACTGGATCGTTTTTTCAAGAGGGTAGATAGAACTGAATCCAGCAAGGAACCGGAACCTGTGCCGTCAGCGTCAGGCGTGAGTGAAATGGCAGCTTGCCCTCCATCTCCTGTTGCTGACGATTCTTTAGCTCTACCATCTCCCACCCGCCTCCCTCCTCCAGTCAGTAAGTCTTCTTGTCTGTTCACTCGATGCCAGCCCCTGGATGCCAGCTGTTGTACTGCACTATTGTACTTTTCAAGGTGCTGTACTGTAAGACTAAAAATGTTTTCTTTATTTTGTGTTTGTTTTTTATGTATTATTTATGTGAAAAGTATTATAAACCTATTACAGTACAGTACTATATAGCCAAGAGTGTAGTGGTTATGTAGGCTAAACTTGTTGGACTTACGAACAAATTGGACTTACGAACCCTCTCTCGGAACAGAACTCGTTCACATGTAGGGGACTTACTGTATTTGAAATTTTGCCAGCAAGGTTGTCTCTATTACAAATACACAGTTCTGGAGATCTATAAAGATGGCAGGATAAAGGGACATGGAGCTCACCTGCCCCCAGGAACACATCCAAAAAATCTACATGGGGAACAATTCTCACGGAAAACTAGATACTGGCAGAAGGACTCCTGTACAACCAAGGCTGAGGAAAGCCGGACAGGTAATCAGAATGGAAGGAAAGCAATCAGGTCAGGACCTGGGCCACTGTGAGGGGACTCGGAGGAAAAGGGAGAACACACAGGTGGACATTTGCCCCAGGGACTGAGCTGTGAGAGCCACAGATTGGGGGCCCCAGTCCTGGGACCCCCTGCGGGAAGGCAAGCCCCCCTTGCTGATTGGAGGGACACTGGGACCCACAGGAGGGCAGCGGGAAGCCTGAGGATGGCCTGTGCCGGCTTGTCCCAGGCCGGAGATAGGTCTGCTCTGTGGCTGCTAGGTTTCCCACACTGGCCTCGGCTCCAGCTGAGCAAACACTGTGGTCCCAGGGACAGGGCGGCACCGGGTCTGGGACAGCCACAGGTGGGCAGAAGACTTGACCATGGGACATCGAGGCCCCACGATCTGGGGGCGGAGCCCGGGTGGGGCTGCAGTGCCATTGTGGGCGCTCACCTTAGGGGCACATTAGAAGCTGCCGAGCCCTGGGACGGGGGCCTCCACTTCAGCCCCACCCCCCACCAAGGCGGCCAGCACACTCCGGGCAAAGACACGAGTCGCCTCCGTGTCAAGTCCCGCCACGGGCACTGGACACACAGTCTCCGCAGGGATGCTCCCACATAAAAACTCCACCTCAAGACCTCAGCAGGTAACTGGTTCACCAAAATTCATAGAGGCAGAGAAAGTTAAACGAAATGAAAAGGCAGAGGATCTGCTCTCAATCGAAAGAGTGAGAGAAAAACCATAAAAAAAAATAATGAAACAGAAATAAACAGGTTACCAGGTAAAGAATTCAAAGCATTGGAAAAAATAATGCTAACTGAATTAGGGAAAAGAATGAATGTACAAAGTGAAAATTTTAGCAAGGAACTAGAAAATACAAAACAGACCCAATCAGAAATAAAGGATTCAATACTGGAATAAAAAAACACACTGGAAGGAATGAATAGAAAACTAAGTGTTACAGAAGAATGCCTAAGTGATCTGGAAGAGAGAATAATGCAAATCATCCAACCACAACAGCAGAAAGAAAATCACATTAAAAAAAATAAAAACAGGGCTTCCCTGGTGGCGCAGTGGTTGAGAGTCCACCTGCCGATGCAGGGGACACGGGTTCGTGCCCCGGTCCGGGAGGATCCCACATGCCGCGGAGCGGCTGGGCCCGTGAGCCATGGCCGCTGAGCCTGCGCGTCTGGAGCCTGTGCTCTGCAACGGGAGAGGCCACAACAGTGAGAGGCCCGCGTACAGCAAAAAAAAATAAAAATAAAACATTTTAAGAGATCTCTGGGAAAACAATAAGAATACCAACATTTGCATTATAGGGGACCCATAAAGAGACGAGAGAGGATTGAAAATGTACTTGAGGAAATTCGTATTTTATCACTTTCAATCATCACAAAACCCTTACGGTGCGCTATTATTATTTTCATTTTATAGATGTAGACTGGGGACATAAAGGAAAAGAATTTAGTTCAAAGTAATGTCTTCAACAATGATTCAATTTTAGCAAAATATCTTATACTAGAAAACTATATTTCTCGTCATATAAATTTCCTGTGGACTATTAGGAAATTATTTTATCGATGGAAATAACAAGGTCCAAGGAAGTTAAGTAACCTGCCCCAGGTTGCATACTCAGTAAATGCGAAGTTACCAGTATTGTACAGATTTATAGTTCTGAAACACACACACCCTGCCGGACCTGGATTAAAGGGGAGAAACCTGTAGATAACAGGGCATCACTGATGTGATGGTTCCCTGGATCTTTGTGGATTCTATTTCCCACCCTTCAGACACATGGGTCTTATCAAGGCCCCCAAATCACTAACCACTTTGGCTATATACCACTTTGCCACTATACTGTTAGTATAATGGCATCACTATCATGGACCAATGTGATATGCTGTGGTGCATCTAGAGGGCACAGATCTCCTTGGACCACATTGTGACACAGTGTGCCCTGGGGCAGAACTCTATATGTCTCTAAATGTCTTGTCTATTCCAAGTAAATGTGAACCATTTTTTCTTTAATTGAAGTACAGTTGATTTACAGTGTTGTGTTAGTTTCAGCTGTACAGCACAGTGATTCAGGTATAGTTCCCTGTGCTATACAGTAGGTCCTTGCTGTTTACCTATTTTAGATATAGTAGTGTGTATCTGTTAATCCCCAAATCCTAATTTATCCCTTGCCCACTTTTCCCCTTTGGTAACCATAAGTTTGTTTTCTATGTCTGTGAGTCTACTTTTGTTTTGTAAATAAGTTCATTTGTATCATTCTTCTAGATTCCACAAATAAGTGATATTATATGGTATTTGTCTTTCTTTGTCTGACTTGCTTCACTCTGTATGACAATCTCTAGGTCCATCTACATTGCTGCAAATGGCATTATTTCATTCTTTTTTATGGCTGAGTAATATTCCATCGTATATATACACCACGTCTTCTTTATCCATTCATCTGTTGATGAACACTTAGGTTGCTTCCATGTCTTGGCTATTGTAAATACTGCTGTGAACGTAGGGGTGCATGTATCATTTTGAATTAGAGTTTTCTCCAGATATATGCCCAGTAGTGTGATTGCTGGATCACATGGTAATTCTATTTTTAGTTTCTTGAGGAATCTCCATACTGTTCTCCATAGCGGCTGTATCAATTTACATTCCCACCAACAGTGTAGGAGGGTTCCCTTTTCTCCACACCCTCTCCAGCATTTACTGTTTGTAGACTTTTTGATGATTGTCATTCTGACCAGAGTGAGGTGATATATCATTGTAGTTTTGATTTGCATATGAACTGTTTATGATGCTCTTTGTTAGTAAGAATGGAAAATAACAAACTCATCAAATCAGTGGCCATACACCATGCACCTGTTATTCTACTCTAGCGAAGACAATCACATCTGGCTCAGGAGCTGCAACTTGGATGACGCCTTGGTGGACTTTCCAGTAGTCTGCTGCATCCTCCAGCCAGGCCGCAGACGAGCCAGCCCTGAAATCCTGCGTTAGCATCTGCTCCTTTGAACACTCCTGGCACCAGCGACCGCGATTTGGCTTCCCTACGAAGCATACTCTGAGATGAAGATGAGTTTGCCAGACGTTTGTTAAAGACTGCTCCTGGGAGTGCACGAGTGTAGAAGAGACAGAAAGGAAACAGGATTGGACAGAAGGAGACGCTGAGCTGCGATGACGTCCCAGTAAAAGACTCCCCGGATTCCACGGAGAGATCTGGAGCAGGGATGGCCTTTCAGAGCTGCCCTGAGTTGGGAAAGAGGGGCCTGGGCTGATTGGTCACTGGGTACAGGAGAACCCCAGAAGTAGCTGTGACCTTGAGCGGGCCAGTCTCCTTCAGCCGAGGCCATCACCATAAATGGCTGTCAGTCTGGAAGCATCTCCCAGCAGCTTTCTCAGCATCTCCATCATTCTCAGCTACCGACAGAAGGAGCCCTTCATTTGTTAAGGGAAATACGGGCTGCTCATCAGAGCGCCCACCCCTGTCAGGTGACGGTCTGTGGGGCCGCTTCTGGGCTTTCGACTTCTCTGTCTGCACAAATATCACATTGTTCTAATTACTGCAGCTTTATAATAGGTCTTGCTATTTGGAAGTGTCTAGCATTGTACTCCCAAGGCTCATAAATTATCCCTCCATTTCTCTAGTCTTTCATCTTAAGAAGGATTTTAGTTTCTAGTGCAGAGGCTTTGAACCTCTTTTGATAGATTTATTCCTAGATACTTGATGTTTCTTGATGTGATTGCAATGGTATAATTTTTTCCATTTCATTTTTGTCATTTGTTGATGGAATGCAAACGATTTTTGTAGATTGAACACATATGCTGTAACTTTGCTAAATTCACTTATTAATTTTAAATGTTTGTAAACTCTTTATATTTTCTAAGCATACAATGGCTATGTCTGAATAATGATCGTTTTATTTCTTCTTTTCCATTGTTATGTCTTTTTCCTTGCCTTATTTTACTGCCTAAATCTCCAATACAGTGTTGAATGACATGTTGATAGTAAACACCCTTGCCTCCTTCCGAATTTCAAGGACAATCTTTTCAGTATTTCACCATTTTGTAAGATGTTTTCACTAGGTTTTTTATAGATGTTCTTATAGATTACTTATAGATTAAGGTATTTCCCTTCTATTTCTAGTACTCTCAGAGTTTTTAATCATGAGTAAGTGTTGAATATTGTCAAATGATTTTTCTCAACCTAGCAAAATCATGTGATTTTTCTCCCCTCCACCGTTTTTTCTTAGTGTGGTAAATTACACTGATGGCTTTTCAGTGTTAAACTAACTTTGCATATGGACGGATGATATCAGCATATATATAGACACATACATATACATATACTGAATTGGAATTGCTAACATTTTATTAAGGATGTTTGCATCTATGTTCACTATTGGTCTGTAATACTACTTTCTTGTCATTTCCTTGTCAAGGTTTGGAATCAATGATTGGATGCTATTTAAAAAACAAACAAATAAACAAACAAAAAAACACCCAAGGAATTATTCCCTTTTTTCCATGTCCTGGAAGAATTTACGTCTGGCTGGTATTTCTTATTTACATTTCTTCTTTAAAAGTTTGGGAAGATACACCAGTGAATCCTTCTGGGTCTGGGATTTTTACTATGAGGTTTTTAAATGACATATTCAGCTTTAACTTCTAGGCTATTAGGAAGTGAAACTTAAGCCCTGTTTATTGAGTGTATCTTACCTACCAGGCTATGTATCGAATGTATGTACTATACCATTGTGATAGAGGTTGATGATTCAGCGGTAATCCTATGAGCCTAAGATGGAGCTTGTGTTGAAAATACAAAGGTGAAATGCATGGGCCTTCTCTTCTGGAACATACTCTAGAGGAGAGACCGGCTTTTGCCAAGTATACAGCAATAAACATAAAATTTCAATTTTAATGAATTTAAACAGAGGGTCTGGATGCCATGAGAGTTCATAACAAGAATATTTGATCCCTAAGCATATTAGAAACAACTTTCGTAAAGAAATACTGTGTGGGCGTAAGTAAATGTTTTCAACTTATCTGTATTTATACCTGTTCATTATTCCTTTCCTCTTTAAAAACATTCTGTTGACAAGCTGCCCCCCCACAGAGCTACTTCTCCAAGACGGGCTGTAGATGTGGTCACGTCCCTCAGGAGTATCCACGCTGGGAGGAGACCCCAGCCCTCCTCTGTGGTCCTCTCCCACCCCCCTTAGGGGGGAAGCTCGGTTTCTCATCCTTCTCCTGCTGCCATTGCTTCTCCCCACCACAAGGTGTCTCTGTTGACAACTCATACTCCACAGTCAGCTAGGTGATGAGTCCCCGCATCCCCAGAGGATTCTACTCTGAGAATTCCTTGGAACAAGCATCTCCCCTGCTTGGATGTGCATCCTCCAGCTACTCGTGCTCACATCTCTAAGCCATCCTTGGCCATCCTCTAGGCTCAGGGAGCACAGTGTCCACATTTTTTCCGAAACTGTCTTTGCGTTTCTGAACCTGCCCCTTTGTAACTCTCAAAACCCAAAGGGCCCCATATGCCCCTTCTCACCAGTTCAGCCACCTACCTTTGTAAGGATGGTTAGATCAAACGTCCTGGGTCTAAGACCAGGCAAAACACAAGAGAAGCCTATGGAGCCCCTTTTTTAGACCAAGGAAGCTACTCTGTTTGTTCAGAAAAGGAGAGGGATCTATTTCCAGATCTTAAGGGAGAGTTCTCCTCCTAGGGATTATTGAGGTAACTTTCTAACGCCTCTCTCACTAGATCAGAGAAGTGGAAAACCAAACACACACACACGTTTAACTTGGGGGTATATATACAGTTAAATGCTCTTTAATTAAACACCTTTCTTTTGTTCTAGGAAACATTGGTGTGGAGAAAAAAAACAATAATTAGTTACAATCTGGTGAAAATACCTCATGTATCTAATTATAACAATCAGGCTGCCCCGTGGGCTTCTCTTCTCTATTATAAGCAACACAATTCTTCAAAACTTTGCTCAGGTTACTATTTTCTGTTCCTTTCTTCATTTTCCTCATTCCTTTCCCATCTTTTCCAGTTTGTCCACATCTCTTCCAAAGCATAGTGACACGAAGTAGCCACAGAATCCTAGTAAAGAGTTCATGAATGCATAATATAGCAGGAATATTGCTTCCAAATGCCCCATGAATTATTCCTTTTAATAAATTCCAGAATCCTCACAGCTTGGGTTCAGCACCCAGACTCCAGGTTTTTCTTTTATATTTTTGTCTAGTCAAGTCCTTTCCATTTGTTTTTCTACAAAATTTTATCCCGCTTTAGAAACCAACAGTTTTATTCATGTCACTTTGATTCTCATTTTCACATTTCAGAAAAATGGCAAGTTTTCCAAACGCAAAGTTATTTCACATCGCAGCCCTTTTTTATATACGAGATTGATTATTCAATAGTTTCAATATACTGACCTTTAAAATAATTACTTTATACTCTCCCCCGGCCAACAGCTTAACATCTATTTTTAAAAAGCACAGTTTAGACAATAACTCACAATGTCCTTCTGATTCTGGCAAATTTAATTGAGTTTTCTCCAATTTTAGCAATAATGCAACAATTTTCTGCCAAACAGAGATCCATTTCTATTCAATAAAGTGCTGTTAGTAAAGAAAATATTTTATCTTACTTTTGTATGCTAATGTACCTGGAAGCAAATAGGTAGACAGGATAATTTCTCCATATTCTTTGCAGCACCATTATTTTAAGCAAGGTCATATGTATACATTCTATAGCATATCATTCCACTGTTCGGCAAATAACAAAATTCATTGTATTGTTCTTCTATGATTCATTGAATCAAATAACCCCCAACCCATGAATCTTGAAATGACATTAGAAATCATCAAATAAAACCCAAAATTAAGACTATGAGGTTCATCCTGTCTCTAGCAGTGATATCTTCATTATCACCCAAACTGCTGGTAACTCTACTAAGTGTTTTGCATACATTATTTCATTTAAACTTCGTGACAGTCTTAGGGTTATTATTCTCACTTTACAGATTGGGAAGCTGAGGCCATGCTTGTCTTTGTGATTTTAGAGGCAATGCCTTTAACCTCTACAGAGCCATTCTCTGTACTGTTTTCAGAGTGATCTATTTAAATAAACAATTTCTGATTGTGACAACTTCCAAGCTCTTCATTTTTCTAGTGACTGCCCCTTGCTTACAGAACCAAATCTAAATTTCCTAACATAGTATGCAAATATTGATAGATACGTTCCTGCCCATTTCTCCTGTCCCTTATGTTTCTTCACCTAGCACTTTGAAACCTCCCTACCCTACCATCCTGGATTCCTTGTAGTTTCCAGTATGCTGGCTTGTGTATCTGTGTCTTATGTTTCTTGTTCTACCTTGAATTTCCTTTTTCCTTCAACTTGTGACCTAGACTTTTTCTTCATAATAAACTCCAGTGTTATCCGCAACAGAAAAACTTTGCTGACCCTTGAAGTCACTGACCCATTTGCTTGATGGGTCAAGCAAATTTGCTTGACTTTGCTTGAAGTCACCTTGCCCATTTGCTTCTATATCATTCTATGCACACATTTACTGGAATGTTTTACCTTGTGTATCTATCCCCACTCTTACCAGACTGTAAGCTATCTGAGAAAAGAATTTAGTTTAAAAGTGTTTAGTTCTGTGATCTTGGTGTATGGAACACAATAGACCCACACAGTAAATGTGCATTAAATGAAAAAAAAAAAAAAAAACTATGAGGTTCAGGCAACTTAAGAGATGTATCTAAAATCAATTAGTGATCAAAACTGGATTAGAAACCAGTTTTTCTGATGCAAAATCTAAGGTTCTTTCCTCTACATAACACCATCTTCTGAGTTTGCCATTTCAATAACATTTAAGGAAAGGTAGAGTTAAATGGGAGTAATATATAGAAAATTTCACTCTATGAGCTTAAATACCAAAGAATTGTAGCTATATAGCAGAAAAATCCTATTATTAGTATTGATTAATTTGTTGTAAATATACTTTGTAATTACAGCTAAATGAACATTGATAGGTGTTTTCAAATAATGTAATAAGTAAACATTGTCAATATTTGCCTGATCATTGTGCTGGGTTTTTTTACATTTATTTATTTTTATCATTATTATATTTTACTGAAGTCTAGTTGATTTACAATGTTTTGGGTGTACAGCAAAGTGATTCAGTTATACATGTATATATCTCTTCTTTTTCAGATTCTTTTCCATTATAGCTTATTACAAGATATTGAATATAGTTCCCTGTGCTATACAGTAGGACCTTGTTGGTTATCTATTTTATATATAGTAGTGTGTATATGTTAATCTAAAATTCCTAAATTATCCCTCCCCCACCTCTTTTCCCCTTTGGTAATCGTAAGTTTCATTTCTATGTCTGTGAGTCTGTTTCTGTTTTGTAAATCAGTTCATTTGTATCTTGTTTTTAGATTCCACATATAAGTGATATCACATCATATTTGTCTTTGTCTGACTTACTTCACTTAGTACGATAATCTCTAGGTCCATCCATGTTGCTGCAAATGGCATTATTTCATTCTTTTTTATGGCTGAGTGATATTCCATCGTATGTATGTACCACATCTTCTTTACCCATTCCTCTGGCTGTGCTGGTTTTAAATCCATTGCATCTCAGTTCTGGATCTGTCCTTCTACAATGCACCCTGGAAAGCTGGGACTGGAAGACTGCAGATGACACCTCACAGGCTTCCTTACCAGCATCCTTCAGGAACGAGAGAAAGATCAGGAGATCGGCAGAGGGGCAGAGGGCCTTCGTAGTTACTGTTTGCTGGCTGTGCCGGTTGGTCACCACCACCCCAGCAGTGGCCGCCAGTTCCAGCCTTCAGCCTTTTCCACCTGTTTGTTCCTGCTCAGAGGTGTCAGCTGCAGCCCAGCCATGCCCTGCACCCAGGGCTGTGCTCCCATGTTCTAAGTACACTAATCTCCCTCTTTACTCCCCAGACAGACTGCTACCTAACTCCTACTCTGACTCCCTGGGGTTTCAGTGTTTCCCTTTGCCCCTAAACCCTCCAACACCTGGGTAGCAAATTTCCTATATTAAATCCTCCCTGTCGAAAAGCTTCTGACCCCTAACAGATAAGGTTACCCCCATCACAAGGAATAATTGACATTTGTTTCTCTTTATTTTTCCAAATTTTGCACTATTAAATTCAGAATTCTCTACCATTGGGGAGAGCAAAAAAGGAGAGAGAGAGAAAATCGGAAGATTTAATGTCTAAGTGTCTTCCTTCCTTGAGACAAAGCTCTGCGAGCAACTAATCATGAGAAATGACATATCTTATGCCAGAGTCAGATTCTAAAGTCAGTGTGCAAAATAGAAATAGGGTTCAATCAAATTACCGTTGAATATCCCTTAATAATTCATTAGTATTGCACATATAGTTTTGTGTAAAGTACTGTATTTAAAATATCTATTCAAACACTGTATAAAAGGTGCAATATATTTTTAATGGTACCCATGTAAAATATAATTAAATTTTTTTAAACTTTATCATTGAAATTTTATAGTTTGAATTTAAATATAATGCAACTAAATCAAGTATTTGTAGAACTATGAAAGGATGTAGAAATTAAGATATTATTGCTTTCCTTAGGATGTAGTTTTGGAATCCAAGAGGCTTAACATTAGTTAGCCAAGTTTTAGTTGTCTACAAATATAAGACACTTTAAAAATGCTTATATAGGTAACTACTTGTGCCAATTAGAAATGATTTAATGTACTTCCTAAAGAACATCTATTTTATAAGAAATCCTGGGAGGATTTAATAACTAGAGTGAATAAAATAAATGCTTATAATTTTAAGTAATTATTTCTAATAAGTAATTAAAAACAGTATATGGTATTACTCTGGAAAAATGTAAAAACTTCTATTTTCAAAGCTACTGTTATTAATTTTTTGCAAAAGTAGACTCTCATCATATTAACGCATTATATCATACAGATACAGAAAAAGATTTGGATTTTTTAAATGGAAGTTTTCACAGACAGGAATTTTTCTATATACTCTTTTTTAAATTAATTAATTAATTTACATTTATTCTTGGGTGCCTCGGGCCTTCGTTGCTGCAGGTTGGCTTTCTCTAGTTGCGGTGAGCAGGGGCTACCTTTTGTTGCAGGGCACGGGCTTCTCATTGCGGTGGCTTCTCTTGTTGCGGAGTACGGGCTTGCAGAGCACGGGCTCTTGGGCTTCAGTAGTTGTGGCACGCGGGCTCAGTAGTTGTGGCTCCTGGGCTCTAGAGCACAGGCTCAGTAATTGTGTCTCACGGGCTTAGTTGCTGGGCGGCATGTAGGATCGATCTTCCAGGACCAGGGCTCAAACCCATGTCCCCTGCATTAGCAGGTGGATTCTCTCTTTTTTTTTTTTTTTTTTGCAGTACGCGGGCCTCTCACTGCTGTGGCCTCTCCCGTTGCGGAGCACAGGCTCCGGACGCGCAGGCTCAGCGGCCATGGCTCACGGGCCCAGCCGCTCCGCGGCATGTGGGATCTTCCCGGACCGCGGCACGAACCCACGTCCCCTGCATCGGCAGGCGGACTCTCAACCACTGCGCCACCAGGAAAGCCCTATAATTAGTCTTTTTTTATGCAGTTAATTTTATCCAGGTAAATTCTTATGATTCACGCAAATGTAATTTTATTAACAATTTTGTTTTATAGATAAGTTTATTTCTCTTAGAATTTATATCACTATCAGCTCCACTTTCCATATGTTTATTCAGTTATATTATTCTTGATGTATTTATTTATGCATTTTCTGAGATGGATATTTGAAAGAATTATCAGCCGTTAACTCTGCTGATTCCAAAAATTCTAAAAATTACTTTTTCACAAATATCCAAAATAGAAAGTAAAATGGAGCGGTTATCTGAATTATTTTTACTGGGACATGAAACGTCTTTGTTGCTTCATGTCCCTTGCTTGGCATAACTTTTGAACTGAAACTCCATCTGCTTAATTAGTAAGCTGGACCCTTAAAATTCACTGAGATTCAGACTTTATGTATAGCGTTCTTGTTTGAATTAAGTCGCTGTAGCACAACTAAACAGAAATAGACTCACAGACCTAGAAAACAAACATATGGTTATCAGTGGGGGAAAGGGGGTGGGCAGGGATAAATTAGGAGTTTGGGATTCATAGATACACACCACTGTATATAACATAGATAAACAACAAGGACCTACTGTATAGTACAATGAACTATATTCAGTATCTTGTAATAAACCATAATGGAAAATAATCCAAAAAAGAATATATATTACATATGTGCATATATACATATAAACTGTACACCTGAAACTACATTGTAAATCAACTATACTTCAATACAAATATAAATAAATAAATAAATAAATAAATAAATAAATAAATAAATAAATAAATATAGTCTCCCAATATTATAGTCCTTTATCCATGTCTACACTGGATAAAGTTTGAGCCTCCGCCCTCCCCTCCAATCTGTGTGGCTTGTTCCCCGTACAGGGCATCCCAGGGGACCAGGCAGCCCAGAAGTTCCTCTCAGCAGCCTGGCCACGTCTGCATCCACAGGGAGCGTGCTGGGCTCTGGCTCTGTCCTTCTGTCCCATTGATCCTCAGCCACATTCCTTAAAACTGAAGCCACCTGTCACAGCTGGAGGTTAATCATGTGATAAAAGAATGCATACAGTAGAATGTCAAGGAAAACTGCCCCAGGACTCTGCAATAACAAAAAACCCTGCCGTTTGGAAATGATATAATTTGAGATAAAGTGATAAACTCCTAATGGTGAAATTTTAGTGAGTCCAGTGAGAACCAATGCAGAGAGTGGGTTCTTATGATAAATACGCATCCTTTGTAATATCCTGCCTTTCGGCATTGAAAAGTAGTATCGAATATAGAAAAGGGGAAAGATCTCTGCGCGAGTGAGGGAGTGAGAGAAAAGATCTCTGTGAGGGTCTGTGAGCCTAGAAGTTGGAGATTTTCTTTTTCACTTTGAACAGTGTTTTTGATCATTCAGATACACAAATGGTGATCTTTGAACCAAGGAAGCTGAGCCAGAGAAAAACACATTTAATCTCACTTCAAAGAAAGACGTGGACCATCGTCTTCATCATAAATTAACGCGATTATTTGTTGTTTGGCCACCACAAAGTATATTGTATTTTTCACCAGTAGAGGATGGAATTTTGGCCTGATTTTACAGAACTGGAGCCAGATTAGCTTATTTTATTTGGATCCTTGGTTTATCTCAAGAGATGGAATTCAGGGCCAGCCCAATTGTGAAACTTTCAAATTGTCTTCAGAGCCCGAGCTAATCCCTATACATCTTTACAAGGACTGCTTATCTTAGAATCTTGGCATTTCATAAAGAAATGAATATTCATCTTCAAGAACAAATATTTGGGACGTAATTATATTAAAAGTATCTACCTAAGAAGACTCACAGGAATAATTCTGATATTTGACGTGTTAATAATTCTCACTGTCATTAAACAATTCACCAGTAATGTAAAAAGTGATGAGATATACAATATATGCGAAGCAAGATTTTCTGAGTTTCAAAGGAGGTCACGGTGAGTGGCTTGGCGACTTTGAGAACTGAATTTTTTTTTACGATTTTAAATGAATATTAAATATCTTCAGGTGGCTATCTGTAATGGTGGATATAGATTAATTATTATCCTTGTCTTTAAAATTGGGTTGAGGGCTTCCCTGGTGGCGCAGTGGTTGAGAGTCCGCCTGCCGATGCAGGGGACACGGGTTCGTGCCCCGGTCCAGGAAGATCCCACATGCCGCGGAGCGGCTGGGCCCGTGAGCCATGGCCGCTGAGCCTGCGTGTCCGGAGCCTGTGCTCCGCAACGGGAGAGGCCACAGCAGTGAGAGGCCCGCATACCGCAAAAAAAAAAAAAAAAAAAATTTGGGTTGACCCCATTACATTCTGCAGTTACAAGTATAGTTCATTCAACTCCCAGAGAGCTGCCTGTGTTAGGTGCTGTCTCCCTCATGTTGACCAAAGTATTTTCATGATTCAAAAAAAGTGTCACATCTTGATGAGCTGCCCTTTGCCTGTGATTTCCTTTTTTTCTGAAGGTCCCAATAAAATAAGCATAATTTCAGAAAGACGTGAGTGTTGGAAAAATTATAGCAAATGATTAGCTTGTTTAATTGAAGAAGACATCTTGGAATGCTGTAAACACATCATAATTGTCCTTATTATTAAAATAAATTGTACAGCGGCTTAATGGTTGTTCTGGTATTGCATGATAAGAAAGGCTCAGATGGAGTTCTGACCTCTACATCTCAAAAATCAGGCATATTTTAATCTGCTCTCTCTGCAAGGAAGTTCATATTTAAAGGCAGACTCCAAAATGACCTCTTGGGGGCACTGATGTGTCCTCATATGAAACCCCAGGTATCTTGTGAAAAAGTGCAAATTATGATCCAGTAGGTCCGGGGTGGAGCCCAGGAATCCACTTTCCTAATAAACTCCCATGGGAGGCTGACCCTGCTGGTCCATGAATGCACCTTGAATAGAAGATTCTAGAACAGTCATCCCAATAGAACTTTCTGCAAAGAAGAAAAGGGTCCCTATCTCCATGCTTTCCAACATGATAGACAGTAGGCGTAGTTAGCAAGTAAGCTTTTGAAATATGGCAAGTGGGAGTGAAAGTTTAATTTTAGTACATTTAAGTTAACTCAAGTATTAACTGTCAGGTATGTCTAGTGACTCCTGTTGGAGCTTCCCTAGACCGCCTACAAGCGAATACAGTACCCTTGGCCATTGAACTCAGTGTCTGAAACAGAGAAGTTAATTCCACAAATACCTGTGATGTCTCAGTATAATCAACTTTTCCCAACAAGAGGTGCATCTTCTAAACTAGAGAAACAAATTGACCTTTTGAGGTAAACTTTCAGAATGAAGTACATTTGCTGGGAGTCACTGTGGTGATGCAAAGGAAAAAGTCTACGAAGGTTTATCTTGATTCACATAATAAAGAGATCACTAAAGTGGAATGAGAAAAAAAAAAAAGCAGTATAGAACAGCAAGAGAAAGGTTGAAAAGACTGGGAGTATTGGAGGGGCAGCTGTCACTCCTGAGGGTCTCTGGAGAGATGGAAAGATGAAGAAGATTTGAATAAACTTGGGAAATTTCCCTAGGTCTCAGGTATTTCTCAGGAAAACTCCTTATTCTTCTGCATGTTTTTTATAATTAGATATTGTTTTCTTTGCATGTGTTAACTCCCACTCATGCTTCGAAGGAAAAGCCAAGAAAGGCAGATAGCTCTGGTATGAGCATGTTACCTGTGTCCTCCCTAATTCTCCCTCATTCATATCCCTTGACTCTGGAATTGACTATTTGGATATTTGCAATCTGTGAAAATTTTGGTTTAAATAATTATCACTTAAAAGGATAAGAATGTAGAAAACAAACTGATGGTTACCAGGAGGGAAAGGGAGAGGGATAAATTGGGAGACTGGGATTGACATATACACTCTACTATATATAAAATAGAGAACCAACGAGGACCTACAGTATAACACAGGGAACTCTACCCAATACTCTGTAATGACCTATATGGGAAAAGAATCTAAAACAGAGTGGATACATGTATGTATATAACTGATTCACTTTGCTGTACCCCTGAAACTAACACAACATTGTAAATCAACTGTGCGCCAATAAAATTTTTTTTAAAATAAATAAAGTAAAAGGATAAGAGTTTTATTATACCGAGTTATAAAATAAACTACCTTAAGATAGTTCTATTCTTATGAAACCTGCCTTCTTAACGCTTCCTAGAACTTCAAATAGCCAGGTCTCCTGGCCTCCCTCCTTTGATTTCTTTCACAGCAGTGGATACAGAATCAGCTGGGAAGAGCACGGCTGGGCTACTGACTGCATCCCACTTTACCACACGCGTCAGCTTTTCACTCTGTCTTTTTGACCTAGACATCTCTATATAACTTTTCTGTCCTGATAATCTATTCCAAATTTCCTGCCTACCTGTGAGAGATTTCTGCAACATATTTTACAGACTTTTCCATTCATTTGTTAAGCCCACAAAATCCCTGCTTAAAATATGACATTGGTGAAAGCTATGAAGAAAACAGCTATTGTTCAGACTGGAAATGTCTGTGGCCAAGAATAGCAGTGATTCCTCTGGTGCCATTTCTATCATCAGTATTCTTATTCCTGGCAGTTCGACATCAGCATGCAGGGAATTTATTGAACAAAGAAAAGTTGAATTAATGAGCCAACAAAAATGATCAACATCAAAGACCTGATGCAGATGGAAAAACTGAGCCAAAGAATGAGTGTGTTCAAAGATGTTAACGCATTGCGTGACTATTCTAGAGGATGTCACCTATCAACCTTTCGAATAAACAAAACACTCGTTAACAGTTGGCACTGCAACCGCCTCTTCCGAGGGCAGATTTGGATGGGATCCCAGTGACTATATCACCCAGGGAGAATGGAGGATTTTCCCTAATCTCTAACACTTTAAACCCAAAGCCATTCCGTAGAATCTTCAGAGCCTTCCAATACCTATTTAACTAATCCATTTATACCAGTTGTTGAGGTTCTGCCTGTAACATACGCAACAGTTCCTACCAGCCCTAGCCGAAAGGAAAAGGTTGAAAATGTATATTGTAAGTGTACCTTAGCCTACCTGCTTAGACTGTAACTCTGATACTGACTGTGCTCTATAATGAGGTAAGGAGTCAAGGACATGGGTACTTCTCAAGGTTCTAGCAATAAGATGAAGTAGGACTCACCACCAGGGCCCTGGGGATCCTGGGCCAAAACTGTACAGCAAAAGACAGACCTGTTAGAAAGTTATGAGTTTATGATATAATAGAATGCAATACAGTAGAATGCAATATGATATACGATATGATATGATATGATACTAGTTGAGTTGAGACACTCCAAAATGTGGTTCTGGGTGAAAATTCATATCCTGTTGAAATTTTACAGCTGGACTAGTTGTCATGGTCAAATTAAGCAGAGCATTGAAACACTTTGGGGTAATGGCCTGAGATGGTCTGATAAGTACTTGCCCCAGTTCTGGGCCTTGTGGTGGAATAATAGTGACATAATGGGGCTACAGAAGAAAGAAGCTTAAGGAATTTAAAGAGCATGGAGTTAAACGGGGAAAACAACTAGAATTTTAGAAGCGTCGTACTTTAATCCAAATCTTAGGGATCCTCCTATTTGGAAGTATTTGAAACAATTTGTATTTGCCACGGTTTTCGTCTCTGTTGGATGTGGAAAATGCTGTCACCCTAAACTTAGCAAATGAAATCATGCCTTAAAAAATGTGAGAATCACTATCTGAAATTTTGAAGGTGCGACATAGGATGCAAAGCATTTGCCGGTGTTTTTAATGGCTTTGTTTTCGTTTTAAGAGTTAAGTTTTCCTTGAGAAGGAATTTACACATTACCCTCCAACTTTCACTAGTGTGCCTTCCAATCACCCAGAGAGTGAATATAAAAACGGGCATGACCCTGGGCTCCACTCTCTGTAGCTTCTGACCCAGCATGTGTGAGTCGGACCCTCTGGTGGTTCAGGTGTAAACACTGCACTTGACCTGCCCCGCTGCAGAAATCGTGTCACTCATTTTCCATGCAGCTGCCAGTGTCCCTGATGTCAGGAGTTACTCTGTAATGAGTGGATGTGTGAATCACGCTGGCTGTTTAATGAATCTGGTTTAAGGTTTGGTAAGTGTATGAAGCCTTAGGAGAAAAACTGTTGCATATTGGCCTCCCCATTGAAATCATTCTTTTATCCCAGTTACCAAATTCTGATGCCCAGGACAGGGGAACAAATGAGGTAAGTTTGATGAATGGTGAAATATTTTTCATTTATCATGTTTTTCTACTCCATACATTTTCTCTTATATCTTTTGGAAAATACTAGAAAAAATGTAAAAAGCTAATGTGTTTTAATAAACCAACATCTGTTAATAAGGTGTTTTCCCCTCATTGTCAAGTGTGTGTGTTTGAGAGAGAGAGAGAGAGAGGAGAAAAAGAAAAAGTATTCTCGGTTGCCGCAGGCGAATACACAGAATCATACCTGAGGGCAATGCAGCTGGGACAGTTTCCACATTCTACTGCGGAACCACGTCCCCAAACATTACCAAGCTCAGGTCCAGCTGCTTTCTGCTCGAAAACCAGTACCCAAGGGGCAAGTGTTGGTGGAAAGGAAAGTTGCTTTTAATCCGAAAGCCATCAATCTGGGGAGAAGGTGGACTCAGGGTCCCCAAAATCCACCTCCAGAGATTTTGCTCGGCCATGAAGGTTTTTAAAGGGAAAAAGGGAAGTCATTTCAGTGAATCATCGAGAAGGGGGGTGAGGTTGGTCGTCATCCCCCGCTGTGGGCAGGCTTGTCAACCACTGGTGATCTTTCTTTAGATGCTGTCTTGTTCACACACTTTGTTTGCCAGGTTACTGAAGGGGAAGCTGGGGGAGAGATCTGGTCATCTGTTAATTACTTATTCTTTATTTCTACTTTGATCTACGGAAAGAACCAACAGGTTAGGCAAAGTATGGTGTGCTTGGGCCGGAGATGAGTAGAGCATGGGGGCGCCTGGTTTAAGATGAGTGACAATGTACCTCTGCTATAGTAACAAGAAAAGGGGCTTCCTGCTGAGGGCGGTTTCCTGCAAAGAGCTGCTTACAAAAATAGAGGAAAACCAGCAGCAAATGCTGGAGGCCATGAGTGCTTACCACACCACAGGTCTCTACAGGTCAGTAACAGTGGTCAGTCCACCACTGAAAGTCCTCTTATGAGGGATGTTATAATACCCTGATATTATAGTACAGAACTGCGAGACCCTGTGCCTGACGATGGTACCACAGATGTGGAAAAGCAGGATCATGCAGAGGGAGAAGAGCCTGTAATTATGAAACATCCTTGCCCTTTGTATGTGCTTAAACTTCTGGCTGGGTGGGACCATTCCATGCTACTTATTATTCAATGTTAGCTACCTGTATGGAGACTCCAGACGTTTTTCTGGAAATAAAAAGCAATATAGAAGCTGCCAATTAGACAAGGTCCTCGTCGGTGGTCAATCCCTCAATCTTGCCTTTAAGAGCAAATATGAATTTTATAAACCTCCTAAGAGGATGTAGCTAAAGAAGGTACAACATTTCCTCCATTTAATAATTCGGATATGATACGATAGTCTGAATTAGTTTATGTTGAATTTATGCTGCTTTCCTTTTAGAATCTTAGAAACCAAGGGACATTATGGTAGTTTCTTCTAAATCATTGAGTTTACTGCTCTACCAAGTTTGTATCAGATAGATACAAGGATGCTAACTGCAACGAGCACTTAAAAATGCAAACGCGTGGGATGCGAGAAGACTGTGCCCTCAGGCCTTGTGGAAAAGAGCAGGGAATATTCCTGTGTGCTTCTCACCCACCCCTGCTCCTCTTCCACTCACACGTGCACAGAAAATATCTCCTGCAGTCTTACGTAGCCCCCTTCCTTGTGCTTTCTGTCACCCTTTCTAGTCCTGGTGATAAAAATCAGTCCTCCTATTTTCATGATAATTATGAATGTGTTCATGATAAATGTGATTTACTTTTTTTTCCAATTAAAACATTTGAGGATTGTAAAGTTTTCAGCTTTACAATCCAATCTTTCAAGGCACATTTAAACATGACATATTTACTGTTCTTTAGACATGGATATTTTACAAAGTTAGATGTGGTTTGATAATTTGACAGCTTCCAGAGGAAAATATTTTAATTCATGATTTAAGTTACTGGCCAAAATGTCTTATTTTCCCTGACTTACGACGGGGCTAAGTCCTGATAAATCCACTGTAAGTTGAAAATATCGTAAGTCAAAAATGTATCGAATACAGCTAACCTACCACACATCATAGCTTAGCCTAGCCTAGCTTAAACAGACTCGGAACACTAGCCTACGGCTGGGCAAAATCATCTAAAAAACCTATTGTATCATAAAGTGTTGACTATCTCGTGTAACTGATTGGATACTGCACTGAAAGTGAAAAGCAGAATGGTTGTCTGCATACAGAGCAGTCGTAAGCATGTCAGTTCTTTACCCTGGTGATCACGTGGCTGCCCAGCCTCACAAGACAGTACTGAACCACAAATCACTTGCCCGGGAAAAGATCAACACTCCAAATTCCAAGTGTGCTCTCTGCTGAATGCCTAGTGCTTTTGAGCTCTCCAAAAGTCAAATAATCATAAGTCAAATCATCGCAGTATGATGGTCCCTGACCATCACACTAGGAATTCTCTCTCTCTCTCTCTTCTTGTTAAGATAGGAATTTCAGTTAAGATTGTTCTTGGATTTTCAAAGTCTCCTTTCACTGAGTAGCTCAAAAGGAATGTTGAGGTCCCTTGGATTCTAACACATTTAAATATCTTAAATATTTTATAAACAGCTAATTTTCTTGCAAATTGGGAAGACTTTGATCTATGTATTATAAATTGAATTCAACTACAAAGTAAATACACGAGTAAAATAATAGAGAAATACTTAATTCTTCACACAGGTCCACGAAGAAAACAACTGGTAAAGCTAGTGTCGCGAAGCCAAGGAATTGTGTAATAAAATTCATGAGTATCAGTGGAAGGGATGCTGAACTCTGTGGTGGAAAGACACACTTTAAGCTTCTAGTCTTATAAACAGTATTTTAAAACTTTTTCCATTATTATAAATTTAAAACAAATTTTTCTATTTTTTCCTATACATGCTCATTTCTAACAGATTTTTCTCTTCTGGATAGACTTCTGAGGACTACTTTGGATTTTCGTGTCTTCGGGCTTTTGTGTGAAACTACACTTAGAACGCAGCATCAAACTAAAATATGTAATTAATACAAAGGGAAGGAATTTCTAAAATGACTCAAGACTTTAGAAGGCTTAAGATCTTTCCCTTCATTCTACAGCTGCTTCTGGGAGACAGAGACAGCATGGAAAAAGCAAGGCAGTTCACCCTTAGTACTGTTACAAACTTCATGACTCAAGTTTCTTTTGGTTTACAAGAATATCTAGACATAATGCTGGCAATTCTGTTTTACATCCCCTGAGTTTTAAACTGATGCAAACTCAGAAGAATAAGCCAATACACTCACAAACCAAGTAAACTTGGGGGAAATTTTTCCTAAATTCTCAATAACGTCAATTGTAATACTTTTCTCAAGAATTCTTAGGAGGGACTTCGCTGGTGGCACAGTGGTTAAGAATCCGCCTGCCAGTGCAAGGGACATGGGTTCGAGCCCTGGTCCGGGAAGATCCCACATGCCGTGGAGCCTCTAAGCCCATGAGCCACAACTACTGAGCCCATGTGTCACAACTACTGAAGCCCACGAGCCACAACTACTGAGCCCGTGTGTCACAACTACTGAAGCCCACGCACCTAGAACCTGTGCTCCGCAGCAAGAGAAGCCAGCGCAATGAGAAGCCCGCGCGCCGCAACGAAGAGTAGCCCCTGCTCGCCTAGAGAAAGCCCGCATGAAGCAACAAAGACCCAACAAACCAAAAAAAAAAAAAAAAAAGAATTCTTAGGAGGTCTTTTCTTCTTTGCTTCCGGCTGCACTAGAAAAAAATATTAGTTGTAAACCATCTTTACTTTAGGGCATTTTTTCTTAGTACTCATATGTTTGGGTCTTCTTACCCTTTGTCAGAAACAATATTGAATCTCGTCAATATATATCTTGGCCCCAAAATACATTTATTACTTTTTATATCAATATGAACATTAATGAAAGATAACCCCTGGAGTTTCCAAGCATTTTCTTCACTGTGTCTTAATTTAAAGTCTTTCTTTTGCCCACACGCAAAAATTATTTATGTATTTACATTGTGTGTTAAATTGGTAAGCCTTTAAGTTTGACTTTTTATACAAGACATATGTGTCTCCTTCATTTATTGAAAACAGATTTATTAGCATCTAAAATCTAAGACCTTGGGAAAAATCATGAGTTTATTCAGCAATTACTACTGAGCATTTACAACGGGCTAAATCTCAGACGTAGACACGAGTACAGGTGTCTGACACGATGAGGCACGGCTGCTGTTTGCATCAGTGTTCACGTAGGAGTGAACTTCAGTGCAGGTGTTACGTTAGTTCATGTGGGTGGCTGGAAATGTGTGTTGTCGTGAGGGCAGTGTGGCAACTGCAAATGCAATTTCTGCTTCACGTTTCCCTCTGAGAAAATATAATACATTATACATCTGCGATGGCCACAACCCTGATGCTGTGTCCTGAGGGCTAATCAGCATTTGTGGCTCAAGGGGTTTCTCACTTTTATCTTAGACTCACTAGACATGAGAAACCGTTTCATTTCTGAGTCCCCCAGCTTCCCTTAGACTCTCTGTGTCCCCTCGCAAACAGTACAGATCTTTTCTGAGCTTATTCTTTCTTGCATTAGCTTTACAGATATATCAAATCACAACCAATTTCAAACACCATATCCATTACATTCTCAGCCCCTCAGGTATTTGCATTCAAAAGTTCAGCCAGATAGTTCCTTATTACATAACACGGCTGCCATTTTTTCCAGACTCCTAGAAGTTTCCTTACATTACATCAGCCAGCCCCAAGCCAACGGCAGAGCTTTCTATTTCTTTGTTGTTACTGTAAAAAACGCTTCAACCTTAGATGTTAAGATCTCCATTTGTTGGCTTTAAATGTGTTACGTTCCATAAAAAGAAGAAAAAAATCTCAAAATCTTAAGGGCACACACTGCAAATACATCTTATTCACAGTGCTCACTGTTGGCTGTGGGCTGCCGCTGTGCTTCAGGCTATGAACTGGATTAGGTGTGCTTCACAAATCGATGAAAACGTGTAATTTCTTTGAAAGGCTAGAGCTATCAAAATGTCACTTTTGCCACATTCCATTAGCAAAGCAAGTTATATGACCAAACCCAGAATTGATGGGGTGGGGAAGTACGGTTCTCTCAGTGGTAAGAGAGAAGAAGATTCAATATTTATTGACAAAAAATACAGTTTACCACAGTCACTGTACCTTTATTGGCCTTACTATGATGTGAATCAATTAAAGGACAGGGCAATGTACAGGCACTCA
This sequence comes from Pseudorca crassidens, assembly GCF_039906515.1. Taxonomy (NCBI): domain Eukaryota; kingdom Metazoa; phylum Chordata; class Mammalia; order Artiodactyla; family Delphinidae; genus Pseudorca; species Pseudorca crassidens. Next base: position 153,143,896 of record NC_090299.1, read on the forward strand.
TACTTTGTGACTAATGATAGACGCTAGGATATCATCTATGTGTTCGGTATTTACAGAATAGTTTTAATATACTAGCAATTAGTTTGAAATCAGACTGACACATATTTACCCCGTGCTCTCTCTGTAAGTGGTTTTATTAAAATAGCGTACTAACTTTCCTACTGTACGTATCCTCAAGTCAATGAGCTCGCAGTAATGACATTTAGATCTGGTACTGCACAGCTGTCAGTAACTCATAACTAAAAATCCGTGAGAAATGACAGTAATTTCTTTATCCGTAGTGTCAAAACACATAAAAGTGAATTTATCACCCCTTTGGACAACTTTCAGTATCATTCAATCACCAGAGCTCTCACTGAAGGACATTTGGCAAATAAATTGGCGTTTAGTGCCATCATGATACGGTCAGTTTGCCTGTCAGCCAGGTTTACTCGGGTTTCCATTTGAAAGATAAGAAAAATCATTTTTTTCTGTAACAAGACCAGGAATAAAGTAAAATTTCTTCCATTACCCACCCTCCTTCCTCTCCTCCAAACTTCAGTAGTATGGAGTTTGGAATTCTTTGGAATTATACGAATTGTTAGGCTCTATCCTTCAAACAATATTTACACACGAGGGTCAGAAGTAGAGCAGTCATCCCAAAGCTTACTGCCAAAAGGGAAGTGTGAACCACAGAGAATGTGCGTCTCTGACCAGGAATTTCTCTTATCCACTCTCAGCACCTTTAAAAATCTCACTCAGCACCTGACAGTCACTTCAGAATGTTAACAGCTATCTGCAAAAAGCAACTGTATCAGTGACCTGAGTTTCGTACCTGTGCCCTAAGCCGCAGCCATCCTGTGACCGTTTGGTTGTCCGTCTGTCACATCTCATAAATGCAGAGATAAAAGAGTCAGTACTTCGAAAGGAATTTTATACCAGCTGCTCTTGTCCATTTCCAAACTGTTTATTTTATAGCAAGCTCAACTTTATAAGGAAGGTGCGCAACTATATAAGGAAGGTGCGCAACTATATAAGGAAGGTGCGCAACTTTATGAGGAAGGTGCGCAACTATATGAGGAAGGTGCGCAACTACATAGCCGCAACTATGCAACTACATTCAGGGCAAAGCTTGGGGCCATTAGCTCCAGAGCTGGGACTGGCTCCTCCGATCTTTGGGGATACTGGGTCGATTCATCCGTCATCACAGTGATCTGACCTGCTCTCGGACGTGAGCCAGAAAGTACTGGAGTCAGTAAAGGATAAACAAAGTAAATTGCACAGAATTTTAACTCTTAGAAGCATGTTTTTCAGCTGAAGTTCCCACTTGTTCATACATGAAAGTTGAGTCTAAGACCCAAGGTGACCTATGATTTCAATAAATTAAGCTTGGATTCCCAGATGTAAACCTCGGTCCTCTACTGTTTTCTTCCGCTTTTCACAGGTAATAAGGAGGACTTTGTCTGAAAACATAGGACGGAATTCAGTACCATGGAATAAAATCTAAGAAGAATCACTACACACTTACTAAAGTGACTAAAATCCAAAGCACTGACAGCACCAAATGTTGACAAGGATGTGGACTAACAGGAATGCTCATCCGTTGCTGGTTGGGAGGCAAAATGGTGCCGTTAAACATACTCACAAAATCTGATCCCGCAATCTCCCTCCTCGGTGTTCACCCAAATTCACTGACAACTTCTGCTCACACAAAAATCTGCACATGAATTTTTTTTTTTTTTTTTGTGGTACGCGGGCCTCTCACTGCCGCGGCCTCTCCCATTGCGGAGCACAGGCTCCGGACGCGCAGGCTCAGCGGCCATGGTCCACAGGCCCAGCCGCTCCGCGGCCCGTGGGATCCTCCCAGAGCAGGGCTCGAACCCATGTCCCCTGCATGGCAGGCAGACTCTCAACCACTGCGCCACCAGGGAAGCCCTGCACATGAATTTTTAAAGCAGCTTTACTTATACATTGCCAAAACATGGAAGCACCCAAGATGTCTTTTAACAAGAAAGTAGATAAACTGTGGTCCATCCATGCAATGGAATAGTATTCAATCACAAAAAGAAATGAGTTATTAAGTCATGAAAAGACATGGAGGAAACTTAAATGCATATTGCTAAGTGAAAGAAGCCCGTCTGAAAAGGCTCCAGACATACTGAATGATTCCAACTATATGACCTTCTAGAAAAGATAAGACTATGGAGGCAGTGAGGAGATCAGTGGTTGCCAGGGCTTCCGAAGAAAGGACCGAGGGAAGGATGAACAAGCCGAGCACAGAGAATGTTTTTGGTAGTGAAACTATTCTCTATGATTCTGTAACAGTGGGTACATGTCTTTATACATGTACAACACAGCACAACGAGTGAACTCTAAACTATGGAGTTTAGTCATTAATAAGGTACCAGTATTGGCTCATCGATTATAGCAAACAATAAAACACATCTTCCCACTATAACATCTTGCACAATAATCCAAGATGTTAATCATAGGGGAAGGGAGAGGTATATGAAAACCCTCTGTACTTTCTGCTCAGTTCTTCTGTAAACTTAAAACTGCTCAAAAATTCAAGTCTATCAATGTAAGAAAAAGATTTAAGAAGATAGAGCTGTGGGGAGAATGAATTAGGTTACAACATGTGGCATCATGACTTAAAATTAGTCCAGCTGATTCCATGTTATACATGGCAATACATTTCATTACACATTACTTTTCCTTTCATATTTCACAACAATCCCAGACATATTCAGCAAAAAAAGTTAAAGGAAGAGTGAATACTGACACAGTATTTGCCGAGTGTTTAAAAACTGTATATTTTTAAAATATAGTTTATTATTAAAGAACCATATATTTTAAAGAGTATTCTTTTTAAAAATCCTTTCCAAATTGAAGATATCTTTAAATAGTTACTCATACTGCTTCCTGCCATTACCTTAGTTAAAGGTACCTATTACCTCGTGCTGAGAATACTCATTCACTTATTTTTTCAACATATATTGAGTATGTACTATGTGCAGGGCGTTGTCTCAGATGTTTCGGTACAACAAGAGATACAGGCAAATAAAGCAAGACCTCTGAGCTCAAGGAGCACATGCAATCTAGTGAGACAAAGCGAGTTTAGTTTTGTAATAAACATGTCAAAATCTCCGCAGCCTAACACAGCAAAGGTTAATTTCCGGTTTATATCACAGCCTAGTGTGGACCAGTGTGTGTGTGGCCAGGTCGGGAGATGGGGGAGTCGAGGGGGGAGGGGCCCCACGCAGTGACTCAGAAACTCAGTTTCTTCTTACCTAGCGGCTCCATCAGCTTCAACGTGTGGCCTTAAAAATTGCCATAAACGGGGAAAAAGGAAGATAGGATGAGGAAGACCGTTCAAGGGTCCCACAGCCAAGCCTCCAAGTTCCGCACATCGCAGGGTTCCATGGAAACCATGGGGTTCCAGGGTGGAAAAGAGCATCTTTCTATGTGGCCGGGAAGAAATGGATTGCTATGGAATATAATGTCTTCTCCATCACACATTCCAATACAATGTGGTAGGTGACAGAACAGAGCCGTGCGTAGGCAGTCCCATTTAATTCAAAGGGGGAACTTTCCAAAGACATTAAATTAACACTCGCACAATTCGACTAATTTCCCCATAAAAATAAATGTCAGTTAGAGGAGGTGTGTTCTTGGATGTTAGAACTACTCTCGAACTATGTTAGCACCTTTTTTGCTTGACCGTCCCCTTTCATTTTCTCAACCTAGGTCCAATATTTTAAAGTCTCCCATTTCAGATGAATTAGCAAGATTTGTCCTGCAGTGTTTGACCTCGGCATTTCCTGTCATCTCTCGTGCATCCCAAAGTTTGGGGACATATTTTTCAGCAAATTCAGTGCAAATGACCTCCAGATGACACTGTTAAAGGGCATGAAAATATTCTACGTAATAATATCATATGATAAAATACACCTCCATATATAGACAGTCTGAGGCCCATACACGAATCACATAATACCGACTAAATATGGATAGAAGTTATATCTATTTACCGGTCATACTGGTGTCACCTCATGGCAATACTGTTTACACAGTTTACAATTTCCTCTGCCTGATAGCTTTAAAAGTATGTGATCTTTACACTCGAAACTAACACAACATGGTAAACCAACTCTACTTCAATTTAAAACAATGGAAAAAAAAGATGTGATCTTGATGAATATTTTTTAAATTTTTCAGATTCTCAGTATCTCAAAGTGTGACCATCTTAAGGTTTTCGCTGTTCAAAATCACAGAATAAACTTTGCATAAAATGTGACCCAATTTATAAACTGTTTTCAGTAGCCTCCTTAGCAACAGGTTAATCTGGGATAGCTTTTCTACCCTTAGAATTCCAATTCCTTCCCCACATCATCCACAGAGAATTTTCAACAAGGAGCACACGTCTCATTGTGTTGTTCTCTTAAGTCAAAGCCTTCAGTGGTTCTTCACTCCACTGGCTCCACTACAAGACAAAGGCCGAACTCGAAAGCCCTTAAATACAGTTCCATACAACAAACGTTTAATGAAAATCTACGAGATGCCAAGTCTTTGGGAGAAACAAAACTTAAAAACTCGTAACCTTTGTAACACTCCTCCATCTGTATTTTCTGCCCCATCCATCCTTGGCTGTAACCCATCTAGCAGCTCCGCATTCCCTGACCACAGACTTTTTTTTTTTTCCACATCTCTTGCCTTTGAACATGCCGTGTCAGCCAGAGTGGAGCGTGGTAAACAGATATTTCCAGCAGAAGAGATTTGACACAGGAAATTAAATGCTTACGAAATGATCGAAGGGCTGCTGCAGGAGGAGGGGCGTGGGCAGCTCCTGCACTGATTGTTTCAAGGACACACTGGACGCTGACAACTAGACCCAGGTGTGTGGACTGCAGCTCCTGCAATGGCTGCCTTTAGACCCACCAGACGCCAGACTATTAAGTCTGGCTGCTACAACCGTCTTTAAACCCTAACATCTCTTTGGGATTATTGGTACTTAAAGTAGCAGTGAAAAAATGGCTCCTACTACATAGCCAGGTTCCAAATTTCACACAAATGCCTCCAGTTAGCGTAACCTAATTTGCATCCAGACCTGGGCTACCAGAAAGCCCAGGAGACATAGTTTTCGGCTCTCTGTCTACCATGATTCAGGAGTGCAGATAGCAAGAAGTAGGAGAAGATGCTGAGTCACATGCAGAACGCAGAACGTACCTGATGCCTGGGTTGCATTCCTCTCATCCTTTGCCTGCTACCAGCCCCATGCCAGCGTCTAATGCTAGTATTTCCTTCTATGAGATGATGTCCAGGCTATTAGGACCACAACGTTGCTCAGTTCCTGAGGGCACCCTTCTCTCAGGAGGTATTGAAGATAAAGAATCCATAGACTATCTTGGGTTCTGAGTGAGTGGTCCCTCCTGAAGCTGTTCACCTGAACCGCCTCACTGTAACTCTTCCACTTCCACAGTCTGATTGTGCCGTGATGCTCTGCTCTGTTCACCCCGGTAGACTGTGTACTTTGCGAATGCAAAACCTATCTCTTACTCTATGTAGGAATTCTTCTTTTCTTTTCCCCATGTCCAGGCGTACAAAACGTACCTTAGATGCTGCACGTCTGAAACTAGCACAACATTGAAAAGCAACTACACTTCAATTCAAAAAATAGATTTAAAAAAAGAATGTAGATATAAGTAAGGAGTATTTAGGTAGCAGAATCAACAAAACTTGGTGACTGCTTGAAAAATAAATAAATAAAAATGAAGGTACGCCACCTAAAAAATAAATAGATAAATAAAAGGCACTTAGGAAAAGTTTGTTAAAGTGAATGAATACATAAAGAAACAAATCTTTCAATCATGGACTTCTATGTCGTTTTTCTTTAATGTCATCAGAGCAAGATGAAGCCTTCTGGAAACTTTTTTATGTATATGGAGAAAATGTTTAGTGAAATTTTAACTATATAGGAGACCTTTTTTTTTTTTTTTTTCTGTACGCGGGCCTCTCACTGTTGCGGCCTCTCCCATTGCGGAGCACAGGCTCCGGACGCGCGGGCTCAGCGGCCATGGCTCACGGGCCCAGCCGCTCCGCGGCATGTGGGATCTTCCCGGACCAGGGCACGAACCCGCGTCCCCTGCATCGGCAGGCGGACTCTCAACCACTGCGCCACCAGGGAAGCCCAGGAGACCCTATCACCTATCTTAAATGAGTTAAAGATGAATATCTGGGAAAATACATAGATACATAATGACTCATACTGGAGTATCATCAACTCTGGGTCATGTACATGAGGTTTTTATGTATGGGTGATCTTCCATGAACTTCTCAGTTTTTGTTGGTTGGTTTGTTTTTGTTTCTTTTTCCTATTAAGGGTTCAGAAATAAGCTGGAAACAAATGAGGGCACTTTAGTGTGGCTGGTATAACAGACGTTCTCTTTAGAGTTGTGGTTGATGTTACAGGGAACGTGGGCTCACTGGGAATTCACACAAACGGGGCGTAAAGTGGAGCTGGAAATAGCCAGGAACCCAGGCAGCCCCGGGGGAGGAGCCCTCCTCCGCCTCTAGCCACATGGCTTCCCTGATCTCTCTTGCTGTGTGTGTTTACACACCTCTCTCCTCTTCTCAGCCTTCTCCTTCATGAAGGAGCTCCCTTTCCTCACACTTTTCTTCCTCAGAAGTCTGACTCGCCTGAGACCTCGTGGCTCTGACGACATCCATGAACACCTCTCTCTGCACCCTTTCAGCTGCAGTACCTGTCATGTCGAATTCTGTCTCCCACTCAGAATCTTGAGAGAAGACTCTCTTTGGTCCAGCTTGTCTTTGCACGCTAGACCACATCCTGGGAAGTTTTCACATCAGGCCCGTGTTTTCAGCCCTGTGAGTCACAGCTGGAAACATTCTCAGTGTCCTGAGAGTACTGGCCCGTCCCAAACCAGCGGGAAGATAAATTCTTATAATTCCATAGGCAGTCATGAGTCACTTCCCATGTAGCACTCTACCCCAGTGAAATGTTCCTGGTTATCTGGGGTGTATATAGATGTTTCACGCTATATGACATACAGTATCTAGGTCTGGAAACAGTCTGTAGTAGCCACCAAGAACTGTGACGAGTTTGGGGATTATGCTGTGCTTGTGAGCTGCATTGGATGGCCACAGTTTCGGCGATGTGCAGAAGCCGCGATGCTCCTGGAGGATATGCGGAAGCCGCGATGCTCCTGGGTCGGAGAACAGGATGGTTTCTTACCCACACCAACAGCAGTAGCCTGAGCACCACCCTCTTCTTCTCTCAGCTCCAGGAGGGAGGGCTATGTGACAGGGCCAAGCGACGTCCCCACACACAGTGGCTTGTGTCACAGGAAAGGTCCTCCGTCTGAGGACACCCACCCCAATCTTGTATCAATAGAAGACCAGAGCAAACCTACACATGACCTTTGCTTGGGAAGAAAACATCATGCTTATTATCACAGCGGACCACAGACAAACCTGCCCTCTGTCTCAGAGGGACGCAGTAGCTCTATCTTCCAAGGCCACTTGCTACACAAACACCTTTGAACAGATAATCCAAAACAGAACTATCAATGCTTGTAAGATACTCGGAAACCAGAGAGACCAGGATAGAATTTTCTTACATCGTAGCTTACTGCTTCACTTTACGCCGCGTTTGTGTGAATTCCCAGTGAGCCCACATTCCATGTAACATCAACCACGAAACTCTAAAGAGAATGTCTGTTATACCAGCCACACTAAAGTGCCCTCCTTTGTTTCCAGCTTAATTCTGAACCCTTAATAGGAAAAAGAAACAAAAACAAAACAAACCGACCAACAAAACCTGAGAAGTTCATGGAAGGTCACCCATACATAAAAACCTCATGTACATGACCCAGAGTTGGTAACTCTCCAATGAGTCATTATGTATCTATGTACCTTCCCAGATAATCATCTTAAACTCATTTAAGATAAGCGATTAAAAAGGGTCTCCTATGCACTTAAAATTTTCACAAAACGTTTTCTCCATGTACATAAAAAGTTTGCTCATCATTTTGTTCATTAATATAAAATACAAATTTGCATTGAAATCTTTATTTGGACAATGTTACCTTTTGATGAATATGTTAAGAATGTGCTATACGAATTTAAGTTTATATTTTGTTTCTATTCTGGGATTTTGCTAGACTTCTTAAAAGTTTACTAACATAAACAAGACTAATATTTAATGCTGATTTAGATGGTCCATAAAAATAAAGTTGCATTCCTAATGTGTTGGGGTTTTTTTCCACTGCAACAATGTCTATTTTGTATAAAGTTAATAAATATTTATTGTAATTCGTTCATAGCAACATTTTGCTCTAAATGTAGCTGCTTAGCTAAGCTTTGCAATGTCATTCTGTTTACTAAAAAAAGGTGTTTGTAGGGGTTTGATCCCTAAAATTATAGACTTCTAACTTCTAATTATAGACTTTAACATTTTTTCATGTTAAAATGCCTATTTAGAGCAATGATACAAAATTTTATAATCTCATCCTTAGAGTGGAATGAATTAATAACAATAAGGAAAGATATTTATCCTGGGTATTTTTGAGCTAAGATTTTTCCACTGGCATGATGACCAACAAAACGTCATATATTTATGGTTTTGGTGGAAGAGAACATAGAAGCATTAGGTCTTGAATTAAGGAGTAGAAAAGAACTGCAAATCAAATATAATTACACTTAAAAGATAAGCAAGCTCTTCATATTTCTACAGAAATCACTTGGCAAAAATTCTATATAAACTTACCTCCAGTTCTTACACAAGCTACTTCATTGCACAACATTTTCTTCATCACCTCAATATGGAAAATTGCTTACCAAGAAAGTCTCCAAACTATTAATATTTGGACAGGTTGAGTGTTTAAGAAAATATGAATATTGATATAAACATACCAGCATACTCAGAGTATCTTAGCTAATTTCCTGGTAAAGAAGGAAAGAAAATGACCATATATTAAACTCTTGTGATATATACACTAGGTGTTGTTATAGATATTATCACTTTTCTCTTTATATTTTTTTAAACATCTTTATTGGAGTATAATAGCTTTACAATGGTGCATTAGTTTCTGCTGTATAACAAAGTGAACCAGCTATACGTATACATATAGCCCCATATCCCATCCCTCTTGTGTCTCCCTCCCACACTCCCTATCGCACCCCTCTAGGTGGTCACAAAGCACTGAGCTGACCTCCCTGTGCTATGCGGCTGCTTCCCACTAGCTATCTATTTTACGTTTGGTAGTGTATATATGTCCTTGCCACTCTCTCACTTCGTTCCAGCTTACCTTCCCCCTCCCCATGTCCTCAAGTCCATTCTCTACATCTGAGTCTTTATTCCTGTCTTACCCCTAGACAGGTTCTTCAGAACCATTTTTTTTGTTTGTTTAGATTCCATATATATGTGCATTAGCATATGGTATTTGTTTTTCTCTTTCTGACTTGCTTCACTCTGTATGACAGACTCTAGGTCCATCCACCTCACTACAAATAACTCAATTTCGTTCCTTTATATGGCTGAGTAATATTCCATTGTATACGTGGGCTACATCTTCTTTGTCCATTCATCTGATAGACATTATCTTATGTAACATAAACACTGCTTGTAAACTACATACTATTATCATCTGTTTTAAAAATAAGGAAATGAGATCCTACTGTTACAGGGAAGAACCAAATCTGACTACATGTTGGATTTGTTTCTTTTACTTTAACCTTTACGTTCCGCTGCTTTTTTTCACTAAGAGGTTACTGTCTATACATAATGGCCTGCCTTGGGGAACCCTGCCCCTCTGCCTGAATGGTAAACTTAAGTGCCTTTGCGCAGGGAAACATCCTGACCCTGTCCACCTGTGGACCGCTGCAAGAAAGAAGAAATTCACACATCCCCTCCTTGAGGCTGGCCATTCCTGGGGATATTTGCAAACTTGTGGCCTTTTCACTTTACTTCCTCTTCTCCTCCCCCTCTCTGTGCTATAAAAGAAACTGGCACCCAGACCACAATAAGATGGTTTTTTGGAGATATTAGTCTGCCATCTTCTCGGTCTGCCGGCTTTCCAAATAAAGTCATATCTCTGGCCTCAATACCTTTTCTCCGATTCATTGGCCTGTCATGAAGCGAGCAGAGTGACCTTGGACTCAGTAACACTACCGCAGTTCACACAGCTTCTGAGTAACAGCCAAAATTCAGACTCAGGTCTTATCTGCCTCCAAAGCTCATGGGTTCTTTGTACACAGTGCTGGGATTTATATTTAATGGAGGGGAAACTAATGAGTATAAAGAATAACATAATCTGCCCCGCTTCAATTAATTTGAGACAAAGGTATAATGAAGAAATGGGATTTGTCCCCGCCTGGAGAAGGTTAGAAGAATAGTGAATTAAGGACATCTATGGAGGCATCGATGCACCTCCTTGCCAGTATTGTATAGATAACGCAGGCTCCAGGGTCAGGCTCGATTTCAATCCTGTCCCCACCGTTTAATAATAGCTGTGTGACTCTGAAGAAGTTAGGAAGGCTTTGATCTCAATTCCTCGTTTATAAAATGATAATGATGAGAGTACCTACCTTCCACAGTTATTGTGGGGATTAAATGAGGTCACACAGGAGAAGACCTTCTAACGGCACCTGCACAAAGTTAGCATGTGATTTTTTTTGTCATTATTTCCACTACAACCTGCACATGTGTGTAAACTGAGTATAATTTAACCAACAAGGGCAACCCCATGATATTAATAAATAAACACATATTAAATTCCAAACATTTTAATAATAATGTGGGTATTACGGAAGGGTTGGCCACACTCACATAGAACAAAGCTTCCTAGGAATATTCTTTAGGCTTCTGTCTTCCCAGGTTCCAAGCAGAGGTTCTCCTAATTCTAAGTTTTTCTCTGTCTGTCTGTCTATCTGTCTCTCTCTCTACCCCTCCACTCTCTTATTCTTTTAGCCTCACAGCCAAGCTGCCTTTTGAATCTACCATCCCCAAACCTGAATACCCAGCAAGTAGTCAGCTTTTCTTGAAGGAGACAATGGTTTTATGGTACATCCAATCATTCATTATTTTACACGGAAAACTAATTTACATTGAAGCTAATGAAGTTTAATCTTCAAAGCCCTTGGGAAGAACCCTAGCAGGGTTTTCATATGGTCATATATTTTTATAGAATTTGCAGATGTTAGCTGTGTTTGCTGTAATCTCGTAATAACTATCTCTTTCCATCTGATTATCCCTCCAACACATAATCCCTTTTATTGCGAGTGGTGAGTAGGAAACTGCAGCAGTCACAAACATTTTAGGGCTCTAAGATGCATTTAGTTCAGGTTTGGTCTAGTAAAATTTACTGTGGGATTTGGGGTCACTACTGTATATAGATTAAATTAGCTCTAGCAAAATCCCACAGGTTAATAAGTGGCAGAATTGAGGATCAAACCAAAGTTTGTCTAATGCTAATAATTATTGAACCTCCCAATCAAAGACGGCCAGATACAGTGGTAGACAGAAAGCTAGGTTGGTGTTTTGTTGTTGTTGTTTTTGGTGGTTTTTGTTTTTGTGTTTTTTATTAGGTTTTTTGTTTTTGTTTTGTTGTTGTTTTGTTGTTTTGCTAGTTGCCGGGAATGCAACTCAAAGGAACCGTGGTGTGTCTCAGAAAAGAGGAATTGGAACACACTTCTTCAATGAGTTGGGCTTAGGCTGGTTGAGAAACAGGGGCCACATTGTAATTTTGATTTGCATTTCTCTAATAAGTAGTGATGCTGAACATCGTTTGGTGTGTTTTTTGGCCATCTGTATGTCTTCTTTGGAGAAATGTCTATTTAGGTCTTCTGCTCATTTTTTGATTGGGTTGTTTGTTTTTTTGATATGGAGCTGCGTGAGCTGTTTGTATATTTTGGACATTAATCCTTTGTCCGTTGCTTCATTTGCAAATATTTTCCACCATTCTGAGGGTTGTCTTTTTGTCTCATTTATGGTTTCCTTTGCTGTTCAAAAGCTTTTAAGTTTCATTAGGTCCCATTTGTTTATTTTTGTTTTTATTTTCATTACTCTAGGAGGTGTGTCAAAAGAGATCTTGTTTCTAGATTGGATACTGTCACAAAGAGGTGACAATTGGGTGGTCAGTTACTGTGTCATTCCGGGTCCAATGAAGACGTTGATTGGGAGAAAGACTTAGAAAGGATGGAGGAAGGAGGAAGGGCCAAGAGAGCCCTTGACCCTGGATGCGGGTCTGACATCCTTGAGGAGAGAGAGAAGACAGGAGGCTTGGGGTGGAGAAGCTCAGGCCACAGAGCCAGACAAGGCCAGGCTGTCGTGGAGCGAACAGCAAAGGTGTCCAGTCGGGGAGGTCCGTGATGGAAAGAGGGCCCAGCTCCAGCACCACCACAGGCTTGGCTGGAGCTGCCTGGGACAGCCAGCATGTCCTCGGCGGGAATGCTGCTCCGTGGGTCCCAAGGGGGCTTTCCCAGGCCCTCAGCGACCCCCATTCCTCCCAGCAGGCGGATCTGAGTGGTGACCTTCACGGCTCCCACTCTCCACTCGTTACACGCACAGACGCACAGATGCTCAGGGAGTAGCTTCTCCAGGATCCCAGGGTTCTCACTTCCCACCCGAAGTGGAAACGTGGGGGAGGGAGTCGGTGGGACATAAACAAGCCCCAGTGGCTATTCTTGGTCTCTGACTGCAAAGGCCATTCATCCTTACTCTCCTCCACTATCCCTTATCCATCCCCCTCCCTCAGCAGCCAGCCATGCGGAGCCTGGGGGCCCCCCTGGCAGTGGCACCCAGCTCTTCCTGTCTGAGGCGTACCTTTCCCAGGCCAGGGCTGCTGTCAGGTCTGTTCACCACACGGTTGAAAAGGGGTACCGAGAGATGCCCCGGTGGTCACCTGAGTCCCACACGTGCTCCCCCCTGCCCAGCCGTGTAAGAGCAGCCCCCTCTTCCCGATGACCAGTGACAATCACTCGCCTCTTCTGCCTGCTGGGCTCTGGTCACAAGGACCTACAGCTTGTAGTTGCAGGGATAACTTTTGTGTTTCCCATTGTGAGAGGGACCCCTTCGAGTTTCCACTGCAACCAGAGAGAGCACAGAGTTCCCAGTGGGACGTTGGCAGTGACAGTAAGTGGAACCACTTTGGTTCTGAGAACTGTGTATTCTTCCCGTTGGAGATACAGAGCCACGTGGAGAGGTCACTCGCTTTTTTTTTTAATTGAAGTAGAGTTGATTGACAATGTTGTGCTAGTTTCAGGTGCACAGCAAAGTGACTCAGTTATACATACATATATATCTATTCTATCACAGATTCTTTTCCATTATAGGTTATTACAAGATATTGGGTAGAGTTCCCTGCGCTATACAGTAGGTCCTTGTTGGTTATTTTATATACGGTAGTGTGTTTATGTTTATCTCAAACTCCTAATTTATCTTCCTCTTTCCCCTTTAGTAACCTTCAATTTGCTTTCTATGTCTGTGAGTCTGTTTCTGTTTTGTAAATAAGTTCATTTGTATCATTTTATTTTAGATTCCACATATAAGTGATATCATATGATATTTGTTTTTCTCTTAGTTGGATAATGTCTAGGTCCATCCATGTTGCTGCAGATGGAACTATTTCATTCTCTTTTATGGCTGAGTAATATTCCTTTATATGTGTGTGTATATATATATATATATATATATATATATATATATGCACCACATCTTCTCTATCCATTCATCTGTCACTGGACATACAGGTTGCTTCCATGTCTTGGCAATTGTAAATAATGCTGCTATGAACATTGGGGTCCACGTATCTTTTCAAATTACGGTTTTCTTGGGAGGTCTCTTAATTTGCTGTGTATACTGTATCCTGGGAGTGACAGCGCTTCCTTGCAGACTATTACCTCCAAGATGGCCCTGCAAGGATACCTTCGAAAAGCCATCGCAGGGCTCTAGCAGGCCGACTGCCTCTGGCTGGTGTGGTACGTGACACACCAGGGGATCCTAGGAAAGTGAGTCTGCTACCGCTTCCGCTCAGTGTTCAGATGATGCGGCACGTGGGCTTTCCTGCCTGAGGGTCAGGCACTCTGTAAGCCCCCAGAGAGGGATGCTGGCTGAGGCTCTGAGGGCAGGAAAGTCAAAGCGGTACACCAAATAGGTACCTGCTCCTGGAAGGATGCATTCTGGGCAATGGGGCCCAGCGTAGCTGAATTGCCATCAGGCTGACGGGTGGTCTCCTTGAGAAACCAACATATGGGAGGCCCAGCATTGGTCTGCATTGCTGGCGAGTGAGATATTCAGAGGCCGCAGCAGCTATGTCAGCCTCTGCAAGCGAGGATCCGTATGGCTGGCGCACGCGTATTCTCCTCTCTTCCATCTTGGTCACCCTCCTTACGGGCCCACTGTGCCAGTTCTCAGATGGCTAATGACCAGGATGGGCCAAATCATTCTGTAACCATAGCTGTTCAGTGCCTTTCCCATGATGGACACTTTCTGGTGGGAGGACATGAACATATGATTGTGAAAATATCTTCACACTCTGCTCACTCCTACATGCATGCCTCTACCTCCCATGTCTTTGTCTCTGATTTTTTAGTACTTTTCCTTCTAGGCCCCTGACCAACTGGCCAGGGCACTGACCACCTCCTACAAGTTTGTATATGTTCTCTGCCTGGGCTCCATCTTCCCCCATGACCGTGAAGCTCCAGCCACTGTTCATATATGCACGGTTCCCCTACACCTTTCCAGTGTCAGAATCGCCGCACTGGCAAGAGCATTCTGCTCCAGCAGGAACGGCCGCTGGACCTCCATCCCTCACCCTGGAGTGTCTGTGACCTCAGGCCACTGGGCCAGCATCCCCCGGTCCTCTCTGACACTTAGGGGGTGAGTGATGTCATCCATCGGCAGACCCGTCCTTCATCCTGCCTCTGCAGAACCAGCCGTGTCCCATTATCCTCTGGGAAGCAGACGCCAAGTAGAAAATACAAGTGCAAGAGATTTATCAGGGGAACATCTCTGAAGAGACAAGGGAGGGGCAGCGGGAAGAAGCAGGGGGACCTACAGACCACCATGTTTCTCTGACATCTGTGAAAGGAGGTTGTATAGGAAATCCTTCTGACTCAGAGCTGTGCTGAGAAACACTTGGGGGGGGGGTGCGCGGTGGGGCAGCCAGCCTGTCCGTTAGAAGAGTCCACATCAGGCAGAGATGCCCCAGCTCTGGGGCCCCTACCACGGTGTCACTGGCTTGGGAACAGCCCTGGGAGAGGTGACCCGGAAATGGGCTCGCCTGTACCTTAGCTATTCAGAACCTTACTAATTTCTTGCCAGCTTAACGTAAAATGCTAACATCAATAAAAATAATATGCAATTCATATTATGCCATTACAGTGAGGGCATTCACCCTACGATGAGTGACGCTGACATTCTGGTTAAGATTAGTCACAGTATAAGAACACTTAAAATACCCTAAAATCATACAGCTCACATTTGAAATAAACTGTACACGGAGTTTCTTAAATATGACTACAATCCTAGAAATTAACAGCATAATCCAACAAGTTGAAAATCTGAAACAATCATTTCTAAACCATTAATAATAAGAAGTAAATCTTGACCTACCAGGCTATAGGAGAGAACAGACTATTTCCCTATTCATGCTGCAGCAGATATTATCAAACTACAATCAAATGAAGAGATGGATTAGACCATACATCAAAATAAAACAGGAAAAATCTTATGCAGGGATATATCAGACAGTTAGTAACCTCCAAATGCTATCTCCACCAGAGGGAAACATTTTAAAATATTAATATAGAGTGTTATCTGTGTCTTACTATGTCAATATAAGAGTAGAGTTCTGGTGGGAATGTAAATTGATATAAACTTACTGCAATGGAGCTCAAAATTTTAAGATTATTTCTTAAATTTTTTGAAGGAGAAATTCTTATGCTTTCAGATACTGAATAGTATCTCTTGGCTTTGAGAACGTTTTAGCAATTGTATTTTGGCAGAAATGAGGACATGTTATCTTCTTTGAAATACTAGCACTATAGTAGAACAGAAAGACACGGGACTGAAAACCAGGCTAGCTAGCTGCTAGTTTCATTTCTACAATAAATTAAACTTTTTTCTTTGGTTAAGTCATTGAATCAGCTTTTCCATCTGAAAAATTAGAGGATTAGCCAAAGTTTCTTGCTATACTAAAATTATAGGACTATTACGATCGATTCACCAGAAAATATAAAAATCATGTTTACACGTGTTTCCGCTTTGTACAGAAACCAAATAAAATTTCAGGTATTGTAACAGCTTGGTCGATGATTAGTTTTATCAGTCAGTATCAATGATTATCACGCTCTTTTCTGGGGGTATTCTAGAACAGTTTTCCATTACATTCAAGATGACTCATTCTTAGAAAGTAAATGAAGGAATATTTGCAACTACCGAGACCAGTCGTAGTCTATATGAGCTGTAATGTAGACTCAAAAAATAGTGACTTGAGTAAGATGGACTTTTTACTTTTCCATGTAAAACGAATCCAGGGGTAAGCAATCCAGGTTCATGAAGTATTTACGACACAGGCTCCTTCCTAGTTTCTACTCTGCCTTCTCCGGAGCAATATCCATGGTCCAGAATGGCTGCTAGAGCACTGGCCTTCACGTTTGCATTTCACAAAGCAGGATGGAAGGAAGAGCCAGGAGGGGAATATCCAGTTCCTTTAAAGTAGATTTTCCAGAAGTAGCACACCAATTTTGCCACAGCTCATGGGCCAAACTGTCATCACTTGACTATAACCAGATGCAAGGAAGGATGGAGAATGTCCTTACTTCTTCCTGGACTGCAGTGTGTTCACTGACCAACCGGGTAGTTATTACTAAGTAAGTAAGGAAGACTAGGTATTGGGATACCACTAGCCATCTCTACAACAGCACGCTTACCTCATCTTCTAAGAAGTTATTGCAATTACGACGCTTTACTTCCAAGAATTTGTTTAGCTCCTGGCCCTCCAGTTTTTTCCTGATTTCTGTTCCATTGCCTTGCTCTGATTCTTTCTGTTTCAGGAGAGAACTTCTGGCCATCTTCTTTCCTTCTATTCTGGCTTCTTCCTAGGTCTGCCGCTCAAAGCACAGCCCCTACCTGAGCCGGCAGTCAAGTGAAGTCCCCACCTTTAAGTCCAGCTCTGCCAGTCCCTACTCAATCCTGAACCTAGCACTCTGGCTCCCTCCTTTTCCAGGAAGAGAGGTTATCCACTAACCGTCTAAGCTTTTCCAACGCAAACTAGAACCCTAGTTTTTCAAGCCTTTTCTCAATTTTACAAAGGGATGGATTTTCAACGTTTGGACCAATTGCTCCATGACTACATTACTTTACCCATCCATTGCCTTATTACCAAACATCTACTGAGTACCCACCATACGCCAGGCACTGAATTAGCAGAGGATCTTTTCCCTCTACACTGACTCGTTGTTACAAAGCACACTCCGAATCCAGCAGCAAAAGTGAG
Organism: Pseudorca crassidens; assembly: GCF_039906515.1. Lineage (NCBI taxonomy): Eukaryota > Metazoa > Chordata > Mammalia > Artiodactyla > Delphinidae > Pseudorca > Pseudorca crassidens. Next base: position 153,161,391 of record NC_090299.1, read on the forward strand.
TTAAGGATAGATCACTCTTTTTCCTACTAGAACACGGTACCACGTAAAACAAGGGATCACTGTGTACTTTCACACAGTGCCTCCCAGGCTAATATTTCAATATTTCAAGACAGTTATAGCACATTTCCTTATTTATCTCCCTGCTCTTTCAACTCCTAGGTTTCAGTTGTTGGCAGGTAGACTTTGGCACCTTTCCGTGGATATCCTTATACACCTTCCAGCAGGAATAGCTTCAAAGAATCAGCCTCTTTACTGTTACCGATTATGCAACACCTCGTCTTGACAACCATAACATGACTTCCTGGAATTATGAGAACACGTCCTACTGAACTGACAATTGATGGAAGAAGTATAAAAATAATTGCCCAAGAAAACAGTGGATGATAAATCAAAAACAATTTAAAATATTTCTTACATCAAATGCTATCTAAATGTATTTCACTAATCCAGAGCATGTAAGTGGCAGACAGCACTTTAGGAAAAAATAGAGCGATTTAATACAGGCCCTTAGCTTCAATGAGATCAAATTCCTGGCACTGAGGTCAAATTCTTGGCCAATCACCAAATGTGTGAATTCTGATGTGAGTTTCCAAGCAAAGATGGGGATCAGAAGGTGAAAAGTGACATTATCCACTAAATGAGGTTTCATTTTATGATCTAAAAATCAAAAAAGTTAACCTGGGATCTCTTAATGCTGCTCTAGCTTCCAAATTTTATAAAACTAAATGAAATATCAAAAATGTGCATTTGGGCTTCCCTGGTGGCGCAGCGGTTGAGAGTCCGCCTGCCGATGCAGGGGACACGGGTTCGTGCCCCGGTCCAGGAAGATCCCACATGCCGCGGAGCGGCTGGGCCCGTGAGCCATGGCCGCTGAGCCTGCGCGTCCGGAGCCTGTGCTCCTCAATGGGAGAGGCCACAGCAGTGAGAGGCCGGTGTACCGCAAAAAAAAAAAAAAAAAAAATGTGCATTTGCTTTTAAGACCTTGAAAACTCCCCCTTTTTCCTCCTTTGCCTCATCAACAGATCCTTCAAACAATAATCTCTATGTTTTTGACCCAGTTTGTCATCACTTGTTCATTTTTGTGACTCTTGGAATTCGGTATATAACGTATGATAAGGTTTGCTGCAGGAATAAATTAATTTCAAAGCTCTTATGGACACACACACACACACACACACACGTGTTGTTTGCCTTCAGAAAGTCTGCTGCAAGTCAGTGACTCTGCAGAGGTACTGCTTTCTGATGAGTCAGGGATCTAGAATGTTCCATGTAGTGGCTCTGGAATCTCACTACACACCCACACGAGCACGGTGTGTGGAAAGGGACCAGCCGGAGCATCACATCACCGACTTTCATTGTCTCGGCTCAGAAGTGACACACAGAAGTACTTCTCCCCTCCTTGTAGATCACTGCATTCGTCTCAACTAAGCACGTGGCTTTGCCTGTTCGCAAGAGGGCTGGAAGGTGGGGTCACGGTCCTGCACAGTGCAGAAGGAGAAGACGTGGCTGCTGGGAAGCTTTAGCAGTGTCCACCATACCAATTTACTGAAGACACCTCTTTATTTTTAAATATGACCATACTTTCCTAATACCTTATAGCTATTAATTTCATTATCATCATCTTCCCACATTCATTATTTCTGTTCCAAAATTTGGATACACTCAGAACCCATTTTGAATCCTTGACCAAAGTTGCAGGCATCTTTTTAAAAAACCAAAACCCAAACCCAAGCGTCACCATCACCTTGGCCCCTGTGGTCTGCACCTCAAGAAATTCATCTAGATACCTCTTCTGAGCCCTCGCTCTAAACCTGTGGGCGGTGGCATGGTCTCCCTGGTGGCTGTGAGGCTACCTGCCCTCACATTCAGAAAGGATGCTGAGAACAGGAACCCCAGCTCCCTGCCGACGGTGTCTCCCTCCTAGCCGTCTGCTAGCCTCCTGTCTTTACTTTACTTTGCTGGAGACGCTTACAGATTGTGCTTGCTCGTGACAAGAACTTTCTGAAAGTCGCATCCATTTCCCAGTGGAGAGCGTCACTAGCTCAGGCCCTCAGATTCTTTTTTTTTTTTTTTTCCGTACGCGGGCCTCTCACTGTTGTGACCTCTCCCGTTGAGGAGCACAGGCTCCGGACGCGCAGGCTCAGCGGCCGTGGCTCACGGGCCCAGCCGCTCCGCGGCATGTGGGATCTTCCCGGACCGGGGCACGAACCCGTGTCCCCTGCATCGGCAGGCGGACTCTCAACCACTGCGCCACCAGGGAAGCCCCCTCAGATTCTTTGACGTCCTCTCCTCACGGGACTCCCGCATGTGATCCTAACCCAACCCTAATAAGTCCCTGCGTGGAAAACTCTGCCTTAAATCAAACTCCCCTGTCAATCGGTGCTGCCTTCCCTCCTCCCACTTGGAGACAGTACAGAGATCCCTGAAGGCGCTGTCCTTCTTACCCCGTAAGCAAGCGCTCGGCTTTGTGCTACCAACACAGCTGGGTTTAGGAAGTCCCACAAAATGACACAATGAACTTATTGACGAAACAGAAAGACTCACAGACATGGAGAACACCCTTACGGTTACCAGAGGGGAAATGGGGGGAGGGATACATTAGGAGTTCAGGATTGACATACACATACCACTACATAGAAAGTAGACAAACAGCAAGGACCTGCTGTAGAGCACAGGGAACTCCACTCAATATTCTGTGATAACCTATATGGGAACAGAATCTGAAAAGGAGTATATATATGCAGAAATATATGACTGAATTACTTTGCTGTGCACCTGAAACTAACACAGCATTGTAAACCCACTCTACTCCAATAAAAAAAAAGTAGTTTCTGCTGGGTAAAAAATGTCATCTCTTGGGCTTCCCTGGTGGCGCAGTGGTTGAGAGTCCGCCTGCCGATGCAGGACAACAGGTTCGTGCCCTGGTCCAGAAGATCCCACAGGCCACAGAGCGGCTGGGTCCGTGAGCCATGGCCGCTGAGCCTGCGCGTCCGGAGCCTGTGCTCCGCAACGGGAGAGGCCACAACAGTAAGAGGCCCGCGTACCGCAAGAAAAAAAAAAGTCATCTCTTTTCATAATTTTCATTTTGCTGCTGACTTCATCTATTATTATTAATATTAATTATGATAATGATTGTCATCCTTGGTTCTGCACTTTGTAACCGGGAGTCAGTCTACTCCAGCTTCTACCACTCGCACATCTGGCTGTCAGAACTCCAACCTGAATCTACCTTCACAGAAAACTGCTTTTCCAGCAGGACGGGCAGTGGAACACTTATTTGCATTAATAATCCCTCTTTTTTCCAAGTTACTTGTAGTGGGTTGAAGAGTGTCTCCTAAAAGTTCACGTCCACCTGGAACCTCAGAAAGTCACTTTATTTGGAAATGAGTTTTTTGCACAGAGTTAAGGATCAAGAGATCAGCCTGGGTACGGCTGAGCCCTAAAATCCAATAACCAGTGTCATTATGGGAAGAGAAGACACACAGAGACATGGGAGGAAGGCGACGTGGAGAAAGAAACAGAGGTTGGAGTGATGCGCCCGCAAGCCATGGGGCCAAGGATGCCAAGAGCTACCAGAAGCCGGAAAGAGGTTAGTCAGGATGTCACCCCAGAGCCTCCAGAGGGCACGGGACATCCAGCTTCCAGAACGTGGGAGAATCCATTTCTCTTGTTTACGCCCACCAAGTTTGTGGTAATTTGTTACAGCAGCGCTAGGAAGCTAATACAGACTTTTCCCTAAACTGGAGAACTTGGAATCATCCCTCCTTTCTTTCTCTCCCAGCCCACACCCACCCCTGCTAGCTTCATTGCCAGAACACTGCTGCCAGGTCCATCAGGTTTACTTCCGAGAGGTACCCTCCCCTCGGTCTTTGCCTTTTACATTCTTCCTCACAGCTCTGCTATGATCTTTCAGTCTTGCTCTTATCCTGTAAATAAAAGTTTCAAAAATTCCCATGACTCTCCTTTGTTTAGGAGTTGCATAAAAACTCTTCAGCTGGACGTTCAAGACCCTCAGATGACCCAGCAATATTTCCGACACTTCTAATCTAGGATCCATTCTTTCTGGTTCCTTTTCCAGGAGTATCTCTTGTACCCTGATATAATTTAAGGAAATGCAATTTTCCCATTGTTTCTGATTTTTTTGACCTAAAATATTAGCTCATTTAAAAATTCCAATAGCTTATTTTTTTGCCAGTAAGTAAGTTATATTTCGTCTTGCAATTTATTTATACGTCTTCCCCTTGCCCTGACCAACTGAAATATGATTTTTCTGCAAGCAAATCTATACTTTTACTTATTGTTTTTTCTCATGCGTACAGCAGATTTGTAAATTCAGTTGGCATTAATTTGATTTGCTGACTGATTTGGGACTGATAAATCCAGACTCTTGTAAGGTGGGAAACTTGAAGGGTGAGGCACAGTTAGCAAACCAATGACATCAGCTTCCTTTCAGATATACCCAGGGAAGGGCAAACATGCTTTCAATGCCTCCTTTTTTGTTTTTTTTCCTTAAGTAACTTAAGGCTAACCTTAGTGTTTATTGGGATAATCTACTAATCCTTATAAATGTGAAGAAACTTTTAAAAAAGATGTGGGGCAGTTTAATAACTATGTAGGGTTTGGCTTCTATGCGCAATCATTATTTTGTTGAATTCGAAGAAATATAATATTTGGAGCAAGAGAAGTAGATACTCTCTGGGTGACCTGATTCCGAGTCTTCAGAAGCTCTGAAAGCTATTGCACTGACCATGAATTGTAGATAACAGATAGTAATGCAAGATCACTTTTCTCTATATACATGCAAATTCCACCCTGTCTGTGGAGGTGTAACGGACAATCCCCTACCATCACGGGGTAAACAGTTGTGCCCCTCTTGCACAAATATTTCAATATTCCTGACCTACCAGTGTGTCCATTCTTTGGGTTCTTTTCAACCAATTATAATCTCTGTCTGGTTTCCCTGTTGATTATGACCTTAATTAATCTTTAACATATATTTATTTTGCAACCACATGAGAGTTATGATTGTACCCTTTTTGGATATTAACTTTTTACAGAAATGAGTCCCTGTTTAATTTTTCCTGGTGTTGCTTTAAATTCTGGCTACCATATTGTAAGTAGGGCATTGGATAAACTGGAAAACGATAAGAGAAGGGTGGCCAAAGTAATAAGGAAAGCCTGAAACCTACCATAGAAAGAACACTTGGAAAAAATTGGGGCAGTTTAGGTTGGACCAGAGTAATCTAAAAGGGAAATGATCATTGTTTCCAAAAAACCTAAAGGGGTACCATGCAGAAAAGTGACTGGTCAGATTTTATGAGTTTTTGGAGATTGAATTGGAAAAATTGGGTAAAATTCACAAACAGAAATTGTGACTCAATGGAAATCCGAAGTTGCTGACCGTTAGAACTGTACAGAAAAGGTGTGGTCAGCTGTGAGAGGCAGAAATGTCCTTGTCGCCAGAGGCATTCAAGCAGTTTGGACAAAATCTTATTAGGATTCTTTTACTATTGATTAAACTACTGTTTATACAATTGGACTAGATGCCTCTTGGAAGATTTCAACCCAGAGTTACTAATTTTGAAACCGAACAGGACCCTGTGGGGCTCCTGGGTAGGGAAGCCTTTCTATGTCCCCCATTTCTTATTTGTAGGGAATAGACACCAGCCTCCGTGACCTTCCCTGAGTTCCAAAGGGCAGATTTGGACAGTTGCTCATCAGGGAAGGGAGAGGATGCGAGACAAGGGAGGGGCAGCCAAGAAACAATGGTGCAGCCTTGGGGCAGGGTCCCGGTTCCCCCTCCAGGGATGCACAGAACAACATCATTGAGCTGTTTTGCAGATACTGAGATGCCCATCAAATGGAAGATGAAGCATTCTTCATTCCAGAAGACAGGAAGCACAGGAGCTCAGCAGGAGACCCCCCCCCCCCCAGGCCAGATTAAAGGAGCGCAGGCCCTGCGCACACCCTGGTCCTTATCAGCACCCCCGCCCCGGAGCCATTGCTACAAAACTCCTCACCAAACCCTCCCGGGTTGGGACACACCACAGTTTTTGGAGGGCACAAGCCCACTGTGTCCCCTTTTGCCTGGCAAAGCAATAAGCCTATTCTTTTCTCCGTCACCCTAAACTCTGTCTCTGAGATTGGATTCAGTGGCGGTGCACAGAGGCCGAGTTTTTGTCATCAGTTTCATGATTCAATTCAATCCTCGTCGTGTATGTGGATTGACTCTCCTGGAACCCTAGTACCACCCTAAATGGCCTCTTCTAGAGTTGCGGGGAGTCATCTTTCTGTAGCAGGATGTTACGGTCAGGCTTTCCTCTCGGGAGCTTCGGCTCAGGCCCCAAAGCCGAGGACAAGGTGTGATAAGAACCCTTGACGACGTGGATGATTGGAAACAGTCAGTTGCCGATGGAGAGCTAGCCAGCTTTCCAGAAACATCTGGAAATACATGTCTGTACCCAGCTGGGTGCTCACGAAGCTGCAGAAACTCAGGCTTCCGAACAGGGGCGATGTCCTTGGAAGTTTGTGATCCCTGGGGCTTGGGGGTGGGTGGTAGGCCGAGACTCCACTCCACTTGGTGACTGATTCTTCCCCGGGAGAGTCAAAGTCTAGGATTGGAGTTACTTGAAAATCAGAGCAAAGCTGCAGCTGCCAGCGGAGTGGCCCCTAGAGAATTCGGTGGGCAAATAAGTATAACATTTCCCAAAGCCAGAGGCCATCCTGGAAGGCAGCCAGGGTGACTCACCGGGAAAGAATGTGACATCAGCGTTTCTTCTCAGCGAATACCCTCGGGGCTAGGGTTGAGTGGCAAATGTAAGGAAAATGTTAGCCGGAAAATCCACTGCTTGAGTTAGGAAACCGTGCAGTGTTGGAGAAGGGGATGGGAAACGGGGAGGGGAGTCCCAAAGTGAATAGGAGAGAAGTGTGGCCGGGACATTTGCCACGGCAGAGGCCCACATACATAGGACAAGAGCACCAGTCCCCGGAGAACCCCGCCTTTCCTGTCTCCCCAGCAGCGCGGAGAGAGGAGGGCTCTTGGAGAAGCCAGCTGGGGAAAGAGGAAAGAGTGAGACAACCTGCCAGGGCCTGGTTCCCATGGCAGAGCTCACGGGCTGGGTAGGAGCTGGAACAAGGAAGAAGCTTTGGGAGACTGATGTTGGGATGTTAGGTTGGAGCAACATTTGAATAACTAAAAAATGACACTGTGCTAATACCTAAAAGGCACTGCAAGGCTGGGGTCTTTTCCTAAGATGTTGTTACAGAAGCAGGAGAGAGGGGCCCAAAGGCAGACTTGTAAAGCAGAGGTGGATGGCAAAAAGCCATTTCAGCTCGCACCTCACCACCTATGCCTAATTTTATGAGCCTCTTTCAGTTGTCACGGAGACATTTCCTGTCCACATGCGAGACTCTCTTTCCTGGGCACTCTTCACAATTCTGCCCAGATCTTGTGATGCAGTGGCCCATGTTACGATTCGAATTGTGTATCAGTTAACAGCTACCAGATTTCAATTGTTGCAGAAATTCTTTTCATGGACTAGTAAGACACTCAAGCTTTCCCTCTTTCCTGTCTTTGTTTTTTATTTTATTTTTGAATTTTATTGAAGTATAGTTCATGTACAGTGCTATGTTAATTTCTGCTGTGCAGCAAAGTGACTCAGTTATAAACATATATATTCTTTTTCATATTCCTTTTTATTATGGTTTATCACAAGATATTGAATAGTTCCCTTGTGCTCTACAGTAGGACCTTGTTGTTTATCTATCCTATAGGTAGTAGTTTGCATCTGCTAAACCGAAACTCCCAATCCTTCCCTCCCTTACCCTCCTTCACCCTTGACAACTACAAATCTGTTCTCTATGTCTATGAGTCTGTTTCTATATTTCATAGATAAGCTCATTTGTGTCATATTTTAGATTCCACATATAAGAGATATCGCAGGGTGGTAAATGGTTGCATTTACTGCAGGACTTACACACTTCTTTATCATTTAACACATGTAAAACTGCACTGCCACTTTTACTACTTCCCTGTCTTTTAAATTTTGTTTTATTTTTGAATTTTATTGCAGTATAGTTCATTTACAATGTTGTGTTAATTTCTGCTGTGCAGAAAAGTGACTCTGTTCATAAACATATACATTCTTTTTCATATTCTTTTCCATGATGGTTTGTCCCAGGATACTGAATAGAGTTCCCTGTGCTCTGCAGTAGGACCTTGTTTTTTACCCATCCTATACGTAATAGTTTGCCTCTGCTGATGTCCTTGAATTGCAGATGTCATATGTTTTAGGCATTAGTCATTTGAGAACATTAGTTGAACTCTCATGTTGCTGTGTGGCTGAAGGATATTTTCTCCTCAACCGCGTCCTTCACCGTAAGGTCGGATCTTAACAAACGGCACCGCAAAACAGAGGAAAGCTTCAAGTGAGCTGTAATAGGGAGCGCTCCCCGGCGAGGTTCACTGGTCCGAGAGAAGGGGGCCAGAGAAGTCGCGCCCGGGCGAGGGTTGGGCAAGACTTTATAGGGGAAGAAGGGAAAGTGGTGTGGTGAATCTGGGACGGTGCAGGGTATTCCTTATTTGGTGATCTTTTCGGGTATCCTGGGGGACCGTTAGTCCCGCCCCTCGAAAGGTGGGAAGGCTGGGCTGGGTTCAGAGTCCCCAGGTCAGTTCCTGGAACTGGGTGGTCCGGAATGTCTCCAGGGCAGTTTCTGGAACTGGGTGGTCCGGAGAATTTCGGTCTGATGCAACCTGTGAATCTGTGTTCCCCTGCCTCGGGCCGTTGGCCTTACATTCACCAATGACACCCCGCTCTCTACCCGCTGGCAGCCTGGGACAAAAACAGGGGGGCGGAGGGAAAGAGTAAACTCTGTCAACTTAAAGAAATATGCACAACCTAAAAGTTGAGCATGATGTTTTATTCAGGGGACATCCTTAGGACTTCAGCCCGGGAGGCAGCGTCTCAAATAACCCTGAAAAAGGGCTCTGAGGAGGGGCCCAGGTTACAGAGGAGACTTTGCAACAAAGAGCAGGTAGTCTGAACATTAAAGATTATTGTTAGTTAAGGAGAAATAGAGATCTCAAGGAATTTAGCGCTTTTCTATGTTTGGGAAGATGCAAGAGTCTGGGCTCACTGAAATCATTCCTTTGATGTGCACTCAGCCAGGTGCGGCCAGCATCCTGTGTTTTCTCTTCCTGAGTTTCCCTGGGGTGCACCCTCGGGGGTGGCTGCAGTCTGATGGCCGCTAGATGGCAGGTACTCTTTCCTTCCTGAGTTCCCTCGAGGCTCACGGGCTCGCCACTGGCTGGTGGCTGCAATCGCTGATGACTGTGACATCCTTTGCATACTGATGGGGCAGGAAATATTCCATTTCTCATATCTTAAAAGGGTATTTAAAGAAAGAAATTGATGGTGAAGGGAGAGATTGACACTGGTTTAACATAACACGGGAGCCACACGCGGTAGGAGGTGTCCTAACCAGAAGTTAAATTTTACGCCTAACGTCTGATTTTCTCTTAAACAGTCCATCTGGAGGCTAGGCGATTTTGAGATGCCCGGGTCTAAGGCATTCTCCTGCTGCCGCTCCTGCCCCCTTCCCCCACTTTCTGGTCCTTGTCCTGCACCCTGAGGGGACGGGGAGGGAGCGGGGAAGGACAAGGAGAGCAGGAGGGCTGCTCGGGCGGTAATTCAGAGGACTTGAGGGATAGGGGAGGGGGGACTGAAAGGGAGGGTCATGGCAGGACTTGCTGTAAACAGAAGTCCAAGTCTGGAAACAGAACTGGGAATGATGGGGAAAAACTGAAGCTCTCAAAATCTCTGGCTTTCCTTGGACGGTGCACGGCCCCGAATACTTACCAGCCTTCCTTCCTGACCCACCTCTAATTCAGTCTCCATGCTGCAACCGCAGTATCTTCCTAAACACCATTGGAATCAACGCATCTCCTTCTCATGTCCGGACGAAGTCTAGAGTAGGCCTTGGAGTTCCCTTCCCCACCCTCAGCATTGACCCTTCCCCTTCCCTAGGCCTCAGGACCAATAAGACCGCATGCCTTTGTCCCAGTTCCCTCAATGAGCCAGGCTCCCTCTGGCTTCTAGGGCTTCGCACGTGACCCTTCTGTTCTGATGAGAATGTTCTCCCATCCCACATTCACCTGATTATCTCCTATAACAGCTCTGCTCAGAAGCACCTCCCGCTGGGACGGCCTCTCTGCCCCCCAGGCCAGGCTGAGTTTCCTGTGTGTCCTGGAGATGCTGCCCTTTGTACCTTGTGCTGAAGTGCCTTGTGTCTGGGCCTGCCCACCCTCGGACTCGGTGACAGCAGACCTTTGGTCACTGGCTGGTCCTCAGAACCTTGCACATGCCTGGCACCAATGAGATGCTCAGTAAACTGTCAAGGTTTCAGGGAGTGGCTGGAGAGTAAAGTTTACTGGAAGACACGACAATTGACTGTTGAAACTAAAATCAAGAATTGAGGTCCTGGGCTTCCCTGGTGGCGCAGTGGTTAAGAATCCGCCTGCCAGTGCAGGGGACACAGGCTCGGCCCTGGTCTGGAAAGATCCCACATGCCGCAGAGCAACTAATCCCGTGCGCCACAGTTACTGAGCCTGCGCTCTAGAGCCTGCGAGCCACAAATACTGAGCCCATGCGCCACAACTATGGAAGCCCGTGCGCCTAGAGCCCATGCTCTGCAACAAGAGAAGCCACTGCAGTGAGAAGCCCATGCACCGCAATGAAGAGCAGCCACTGCTCGCCGCAACTAGAGAAAGCCCACGTGCAGCAATGAAGACCCAACGCAGCCAAAAATAAAAAAAAATTTAAAAATAATAAAAAAAAAGAATTGGGCTTCCCTGGTGGCGCAGTGGTTGAGAGTCCGCCTGCCGATGCTGGGGACGCGGGTTCGTGCCCCGGTCCCGGAGGATCCCACATGCCACAGAGCAGCTGGGCCCGTGAGCCATGGCCGCTGAGCCTGCGCGTCCGGAGCCTGTGCTCCGCAACGGGAGAGGCCACAATAGTGAGAGGCCCGTGTACAGCAAAAAAAAAAAAAAAAAAAAAAAAAAATTTAGGTCCTTGTCTTCTGAAACAGAACCGGTGTCGGTTTCCCAACAATTCTAGAGTTTGATCCCAGGAGTCATTTGATCAGCTCCAAGGACCTTCGTCTCTGTTCCTGAAGTTGTGTATGGTTCTCTCTTACAGAACTTCTCTTTTTTATTATAAAAATTTTGGATGAGTGTGTTCCCCCAGCAGGCTCTCAACACATGAGAAAGGACATATTTCCTCCGTTTGGGTATTGGGTACCGCACTGCAGGCATTCAAGTCTTTGCTAATGTTTGATGCACCGTCTTAGGGAAATTAATCCTCTCAGGAGTGTGAGCCCTCTAGTGGCTGACCTATGTTACTACAGACTTTTACTTGATAAAACCCTTGCAATGAACCAGGTCAGCCAAATACGTAACAAAAGGATTACATGTCCGTCTATTAGTTTTTTTTTTAGTAGAGGGAAGGATGTTTTATTTATTTACTTATTTATTTTGGCTGTGTTGGGTCTTTGTTTCTGTGCGAGGGTTTTCTCTAGTTGCGGCGAGCGGGGGCCACTCTTCATCGCAGTGCGTGGGCCTTTCACTATCACGGCCTCTCGTTGCGGGGCACAGGCTCCAGACGCGCAGGCTCAGTAGTTGTGGTGCAGGGGCTTAGTTGCTCCGCGGCATGTGGGATCTTCCCAGACCAGGGCTCGAACCCACGTCCCCTGCATTGGCAGGCAGATTTTCAACCACTGCGCCACCAGGGAAGCCCCGTCTATCAGTTTTATTTTGTGATGTTAGCAGCGTCTTGTCTTTTATACACCTTTTGACTGAGGAGAAGGAACAGGTGGGGAAAAGAATTCATTAATCACACTTAACAAATATGAATTCACTGCCTTCTTGATCTCTTAATACATACCTAATGAGCAATAATAATTCTTTAATTAACACTTAAGAAGAAAATGTGTTTGAGTTTTTGTGAGTACATATTTTTAAATAAAATCTTTTCACCATCAAAAACTTAAATAATGTTGTTTTCTGTACATTGCCGTGCGTCTGGTAACAGGGACATGCTGACCAAATGATATACGTTTCCTCTTTGGAATCTGTTCAATTGTGGATACATTCACATGGCTCAGCCTATTAACATTTGACTTGATGCCATGGACTTCCCGAAAACCATATTCTTAGTCTCCTCCTGTTCGTGCGTCAGGAGCCTACCAATTGCTGAAAACTTACGGCCACTTGATCAAAACCGTTCTTGGCAGTTTTTGCTTTGGCTACGGGGGGATGGCGCCGATTTGCACACTTGTCACATGTGGCATCAAAGGCTTTGCTAGCAGCTTCATGATGTCACGATAATTTACTTTTTAATTTACACTTCTGATATAACTATATCCATAATTACTATGGCTAATTTTGTTTTTAACAAACATCGATCCCAAAGTACTTTGTTGTACTCAAAAGAATTTTTAGGATCAGTCATGAAAACCAATAGGGCTGGCATTGCTCAAAATACAGTTTTTAAGGCACGTTATATTTTTGTGTTCTGCTCAGATGCATGGGCATTTATTTCTTTAGCAAACGTTTAATGATCAGCCGTGGGCCTGATTTTGTGACACAACTCCTGTCTCAAGAATGAGGAGGGGGCCTGTGGTGAACACGTATGAATGAACACTCATAACCCGGTGCAGTCAGTGGAGTCACGGAGATGCTCACCCACTCCGGGATCTCAGGGGAGAGTCACTAACTCAGCACGGAGGTTTCCAGAAGGTTTCCTCAGAGCTGTGCCCTCACAGGTACATGGACATTAGCCAGGGAGGAAAAAGTGAAGAAAACACTGTAAGCAAAAGTATGAAGGCAAGAAAGAGCCTGATGTGCAGGAAGAAATACTCCTTGTTTGGTCTTGCGGGGACCAGATGCCAAAGTTTAAAAAGTGACCTCAACGAGCACCGATAGGGAAATAGGAAAGTTAAACCAAATAAGAGTATTTTACAAGCAGATTACCATTGTGTAAGCGGAACTTAATCCCTTGGGGATTCTAGCAGCCAACGAGGCTTGAACTCAGCGTTGATCCACTTGAGGGACAAAGGAGCTGGGATATTTATACATCAGCTTCCACTAGAGACTGGTTAAGAACCAACCACGGAGAGTTCATTCCTCAGTACTTCTGGCCTCCGTGCAGTTCTGATCACCAAGAAAACACTCAGTCAAGATTTTTGGAATCATGTACAAAAGAATCCTGCTTTTTAAAATGCTAGTTACCAGAACTTGTTAAATGACCTATGGACCGATCGGTTTACAAGTGGATATTATTTGTAGCCTATTCTATTTGTTCAGCTCCACTATCCACATACCTGGTACCATTGTGCAAGTATTGGACCCCAGTTCAAAACATGACTTCCAGAAGCTACTAGCTTTTCATGAGTTCAGTTCCAAATTCTATGTCTGCTCTACACACTAAATTCTATTTTGTCTCTCATTCCTCATCATAGATTGCTTTTCTTACAATGAAATTGTCTTCCCTACAAATACAAATACTGATGCTGTATATGGCCACCGTGCTCGTGTCTGCTTTGCACTGCAATGCCGCAATAAGTAGCAATCCTATCAGCCACTGTTAGCACGATGACAACACAGCGGTGATTATGATGGGGGCAGGTGTCACGGCAGATCCATTTTGTAGGTTTATAACTTTTTAACTACTATCATTAAGCGAAAACAAAAAAGACTTTATATATAAACAGAAAATAAAAGGAAGCACTCGGTCAAAAGGTGCATGTGCCGGCAGTCAGAGGTCAGCCCTGGGAAGGCTGGCATGAGGATGGGGTACTATTCAGATCCACTGATGGCCCTTGATCAGCTCATCCGTTCCCCTCACTGCTTCTTCAAGGCGGTGTCTGATCACCACTTCCGATGGAAAGATTCTAGTAGGAAGATGTGAGGAACGAGGTGTTGTCCCTGCCGCATCTTTTGGGCTCAGTGGTTCAGCACATCACTCAAGATACTGCTTGCGCACGGCCATCACCTCTGGTGGTCCAGTTCTCTTTCCCAGTGGAGTAACACAAACCTCCCTGTTGCGAGGTTGGAGCCTCTGGTTATTACGCCTTGTGAAATGGGGAGATTGCCCGCTCATTGCTACGGCGGGCTGCGGAAGTGACAAAGAACACGGAAGTTATCTTCTGAGTTTCAGACTCGATCCTTCGCGCTCCATTAGGGCACAGCCATCTCGTCTCCGTATGATGATTAATGCCACTTGATTCCTCCAGTGGATACAGGAAACTCCTTTCCTTTACTCTTGGAATGTGGGCATGGTGAGCCCAAAAGGACCAGGAGGGAGTGATGCTTTCGTAGCATCAATATTGCCTCCGGTAGCTGCTCTCCCCCAAAGCCCAGGATGATGACCACGAGCTTACTAGAGCCTCCCTTCCTTCTCCCCTTGATTCTGAAACCATCTATTTTCACTACCAGGGACACAGCTCCATAGAATGGCCATAGGTTTAAGGTATATATCACATCCTGAAGGTCAGAGCCTCAACTCTACAGGCTATCATCTTTAAGTTGGCACCTTATTTACTTTCCTCTGAGGCTATTCCAACATTCTGTCAGACCAAGAGCATCCAGGTCAGTCTACATACGATGAGATCAGTGGATTCTATTAACACATGCCCATTGTCTCACCTGCTTTACTTTGAAAAGGGTCCCTTGGACTGAGGTGATGTTTTGTAGGATGTTAGTAAACCAGACACAGGGAGCTTTTGCTAGAAGAATTAGATAAAAATAAATAAATAAAGAAAATAAAGAAAACAGTAATGATATAGAAGATCTGAATGACACTATCAATCACCTTAACCAATAACTGCAAACATACAGTCTTCTCAAATTTGAACAATTACCCAGTTAAACCTTTTATGAGGTCAGCGTTACATTAATGCCAACTCTAGAAAAACGCATTCCAAATAAAGAAAACTACAGACCCTAGACACAAAAATCTTTAATAAATCCAGTATTCGTCAACTGAATATAACTAAGGAAACTAAGAAAACTACCAGTAGAAGGAAACTTTCTCAACCTGATAAAAACCCACAGCCAACATCAGCTGTGAGGTGAAAGTCTAGATCCATAATTCTCTGGGATCAGGATGGAGGCAAGGATGCACATTCTCCTCACTTGTAATCCACATCTTACTGGTTATACTAGCTACTGTAACATAGCAGGAAGAAATAAATGACATAGAGGTTCAAAAGAAAGAAACAAAACTCTCTATTTGCAGTTTCCTTGGGCTGCCATAACAAATAGCTCAAACAAGGTGGCTAAACACAACTAAGTAATTTCTGGGAGCTAGAAGTCTAAAATCAAGGTTTTCACAGGGCCATGATCCCTCTGAAACTTCTAGAGGGAAGACCGTCCCTGTCTCTTCCCATCTTCTGGTGAGGCTGTCAATCCCTAATATTCCTTGCCTTGTAGCTATTTAACTCCATAACCTGCCCTAATCTTCACAGGGTGCTCTCTTTGTGCGTCTGTGTCTGCACGTGGCCATCTTCCTATAAAGACATCAATCCTATTGGATTAAGGTCCATCCTAATGACCTCATCTTACGATAATTAAATCTGTGAAGACCTATTTTTAAATAAGGCGACATTCACATGTACTGGGCGTTAAGACTGCAGCATGTCATTTGAGGGGAGGCTTGAGGGGAGACTTTCAACCCATAATAAGATGACGTGATTGTGTACATAGAAAATTATAAGGAATCCACAAAAGATCTATTCGAATTAGTAAGTGAATTTAGGCAGATCAATGAGATCAATATATTAATACAAAAATTGATATTATTTCTATTCACTAGGAACACACAACCGGAAAAAGAAGTAAAAAGACACAATTCCACTTATAATATTGTTTAAAAACAAGAAAAATTTATGTTGTGAATTTCACAAAATATGTACAAAATCTGTCTACTGAAAACTACCAAACATTGCTGAGAGTAACTAAAGACCTAAATAAATGAGGTCAGAATATGCTCACAGACTGAGAGACTTGATATTATTAGGAGGTCAATTCTCCCTAAATTTATCTATAAAGTAATCTTAATAAAAATTCCAGCAGGATTTTTGAGTAGAATTTGACAAACTGATTCAAATTATCTATAGTCAAAGCAATTTAAAAAAAGAAAAAGAACCAACCTGGAGGACTCACATTGCTTGATTTCAAGGCTTACTATAAAGCTACAATAGTTCAGAAGGCACAGAATTGGCAGAAGAAGAGAAATACAGATCTAGGGAACTGAACGAAGTGTTCAGATGTGGACCCATACACGTGCTCAATGATTGTCAACCAAGGTGCCAAGTTAATTCATTGGGAAAAGTAAAATCTTGGCAACAAAGAGTCTTGGAACAATTAGATATGCATAATGGGGAAAATGTAATTTTTTTCACTTTCCTCCATACCCAAATGATAACTTGAAATGGATCATAGATAAAAACTATAAAAATTCCAGAAGAAAACATAGGAGAAAATCGTATAAATTTGAGTAGGTAAAGATTTCTTAGGTAAGATATAAGAAACTTCACAAACCCTGAAATAAACACATGATAACGCGGACTCTACCTAAATTAAAACATTTTCGTTTTGAAAGATACCATTAAGCACCTAAGAATGCTAACCACAGAGTGGGAGAAAATGTTCTCAATTAATATGAGAAAAGACAAAAGACATATCTGACAAAGACATATCTTGAATATAGAGAGAACTCTCATCATTTAAATAAGAAGACAATTTGCCCAAGGTGGTGGGGAGAAGACACTTGTGTTCCTTTGCTAGGGCTGTCATAACCCCAGCAAAGAGCCCAAAATACCATAGCCTGGGTGGCTTGGACAAGAGAGGTTTACGTTCTCACAGTTCTGGAGATTAGAAGTCCGAGATCAAGGCGGGAGCATTTTTGGCTTCTTCGAGGACTCTCTCCCTGGCTTACACGTGGCCGCCTTCTTGCTGTGTCTTCACATGATCATCCCATCAGTTCCCTATCATCAGCGTCTACGTGGGGCAAACCTCACCAAAGCGTACACTTAAAATGCACAAATTAATTGTATATAAATGATAATACAATGGATTATTTAAATTAAAAACCAATCTGCAATTAAATCTTCCACTCATCCTATTCTAGCTACTGTCATTGCCTTACCACTAAAACTGCTTTTGTCAGGGTCAGCAATGACCTCCATGGTCCCCAATCCAATGTGCTCTTTATCTAATAGTTTTCACAGACGCTACCCAGTAACCACATTCATTACCTCTAACAACTGAACGCGTACTCTTTCCCCAGCTCTCCTGACATGTCTTGTGTTTGTTACACCTAACAAGACTGGCTCTTCTTAGACCCCTTTTCTCAATTGTTCTTCTCGACCCAGAGTCTACGTATTAGAGATTCTTAGGGCTTCACCCTGGCTACTGTCAATTGTCTCCCAGGACCTAGCACAGTGCCCGATACTCATAGTCAATACTTTTTCGGAAAAAGGTAAAAATAAAATACTGAAAATACAACTTCAGAATACACCTGTATCAATGACAGTATTATGATGCATGACCTGCAAAAGAGTCTCTAAGATGCTAATCATGGCACCTTCAATCAGTAAATACTATAAGATATTGTACAGTTATTTCTCTGTCCGCTCACCCTAAAAATGATTTTGGTCCACGTACTCAAATCAAATTTATCCATAATGCATTCCAATTCCTCTTTATGGTTCCTTTTATGTTACAGAGGGAAATAAACATCCAATAAGTGACAGAGCTACGATTTGAGCCAGATGAGACTGTCTCTAGAGCCTACGTACAGAATAATGTGTCAGCATCTTTAGAGGAAAACAAAAGTTGCAGTTTACTCTCCTTAACAACTCAGCTATTTGTTTGTGTTGTTCCAACTAGTTATATCTTCCTTGAGAAGAAAGATAGGAAGCATACGACTTTAAACAATTTTTAAAATGCGACGTCTAATTTCCAACGGCAATTCTAAAAAAGGTGGACAGTAGTATTTAAATTTATGCATAATAATGGTTGCTTTTTCTTTCAAAATGCGTCCAATAGTCACCATAGTAACAGATACAGAGTCTCCTGTATGTGCCTCCTGGTGTTTTCGACGTGAATAACCACACGATATTAGATTCAGAGGAAGGCAAAGAACAAATCCATAGCAGAATGTCAGGAGATAAGTTTTAATAACGGTAGTGTTTTTAATTTACATTGAAGTCTAGAAGGTAGTAATATTCGTTATTATGATATAATGATAAAGGAAATGTTTCCTTTTGTATCTAGACAATATTAATATTAATGCAAACACAATTTGCATATGTATAGAAGACAGCGCCATCAATCAATATCCTTTTCTATTGCTCCATGGAGTTCAAACATCACAGGCTTGCCACTGCAGAACCACCAGCAGAAGCCAAAGCAGAAATTGGCCACTGTCACTTTGTAACTCATATTCATAGGAAAAGATAATGACCAAAGGCAGTATAAAAATCCTAAACTGTTAAACACTTGAAGAATAATTTGGATAATAGTTTTTTCTAAACACATGGAAATTTTGATTATAGGAGCCTTATATTTCTCCCTTGGGAGTTTTTTTTTTCAGATTTCACATTCTCCCCCCACCCCCACCCCCCAGTAATATTTTGTTTGTTTTTCTGTTGTTTTAAACATTTAACATTTTTTAGAGTGATCTATATACTGCCTCTGGCCAGAAAAGTCCTTAAGGTCAAGGTAGGCAGATCTCTAAGAAACCATGACTGCTCTGATGTGATGTCCAGCTAAGTAGAAGCTCTCTGGACACAGGTTGTTTCCCTTTAAAGGAAAATAAAGAAGATCCTTTAAGATGTAATTGTCTCCACACAAGAAAGACTATGAGAATAGATATTTTTTCCAGTAAAAAAGAAACAAAGTGTATATTGAATCGGAAATTGTTGGAAACAGAATCTTGAAATCAACCAGGTAAACTTTCTTTTTTGCAGTTGTAGAAACTAAGGACCGGACAAGTTAACTTTTCCTTGCTGTTAAAGTCACAAATCTAATTGTGGTGGAACACAGAACTTCCAATTGTGTGTACTTCTCATCGTAACATGATGTCCTACAATAAATGAACCTCCTGCATCAGCATGTGGTACACTGTAAAACATTTTAAAATCTTTCAAAATTAAATTACTAATGAAAGGTTAATCCGAGTTTCAGAAATATATGTGTCCTTTCTCCTGTGAAGTTCTGTGCCTCATCAACTTCAGGAGGGACATTTACACGAGGCAGTGCTTGGAAACCCCATTCCACGTCAGCTGCAAATGCACCATTTCAGCATCTGTGGTGAAAGGAACAAGGAAACTACCATAGACAGCATTTTTATTTCTTTATTTTTATTGAACTATAGTGGATTTACAAGGTTACGTTAGTTTCAGGTGTACAACACAGTGATTCAATTTTTTTATAGACAGTATTTATTTATAAACAGTATTTTTACGTCACAATACAATCCATTTTCATGAACTTAAAGCGTCATGAGAGTAATTATATTTTATCTAAGCTCATTAAGGAAGTTTTTTTCATAACTGTGTTACGAATTAATTTATTTCTAAGAATAAAATCTCAGCATATGTTTTTTAAAAATTGTTTTTTATTGAAATATAGTTGATTTACAATGTGTTAATTTCAGGTATAGAGCAAAGTGATTCAGTTATACATTCATATATATATATATACACACACACACACACACACACACACACACACACATATATTTTTTTTCAGATTCTTTTCCTTATAGGTGTTAAAAATATTGAGTATAGTTCCCTATATGCTGTTTTTAATCGTGAAGTGGCATGTTTGGCTCAGTCCACGACAGTTTCTTTATTTTGTAAGACATTAACTCAGAGCTGAAGTCTAATATTTCACAGTAAAATTAATTGCCCAAAGCACAGGAGATGCAAAGTGAATTGTCATTTCATTAAATTACTCTACGTATGAATCTTCATAAACAGTGACCCTTCATTTCCCATTTTAGCTCAGTGGTTCTTGAAATTTCTTCTCCCCAGGCAGCAACAGTCAGCAATTATTATTTCAAAACCACATGCTTGCACACACATACATGTTTTAAATTGTAACACACAAATTTAAAATCTAAAATTAAAAAGCAAAGGATTTCACTTGACATCATACTTTCAAAATATGAAGAAGATACTTTCGTAGAAGTTATTTTTCAAAATGATGACATCTTGGCTATAACAGATTGGCTATTAGAGTCTTGTGAACCATCTGTTCCATAAGATTTTTCTATCATAACTCTATTTAAACCACTCAGGCAATATGAATTGGGCTGTTTGCCAGGCTTTAGAAACAACCTTGTAATATTGGAATGAGTATTACCACAGGACTTCTGAAAAGACAGATTCTGCATTGCTTCCGGTTTGGGAAGTGCTCACCTGGTCTTCTTGCAGCTCATCAAATAAATAAAATTATATGAATAATTTTCACTTAGGTGTGAGCCTAGAGATTTGTACATTTTGACTCCTGTTTTCCATAATTTAGCTCTTCCGTTTACAAGCTCCGCAACTCTGACTGACAGCCAAGCAAGAAAATGAACTCCACATGGCTCCAGTCTCCGTCACTATGTCGGAAGGAGCTGCTCCTCATTCATTTTTCTTCCATGAAGATTTATCATGGCTGTAACTGCATTTGGCTACTTCATACTTTTGTTAATTTCACTCACCAGCTATTAAAAGATGTGTTCAACATGGAAGTGCACACATGCAGAGCTAAGTGCTGTGGTGGGCAGGCGGTCCAGGGGTGGTTGGACTGAAAACAGGAGAGAGAGAGTAGGCACGATTTCTGCCATCAAAGCATTTACGGTCAATTTCAGGGAGGGTGCATCAGCAAACCTAGAGGATATTATCATTAATTTGGGGGCAGTGGGGCTAAGGATTTGTCCTAGAAAGTTTTTGGAAGGATGAGACTTACCCTGGTGATGACTCAGTGATGGTGAGAAAAGGAGAGAAGTTAGGGAAAGACTTCTTTATTCAGCCAAAAAAATTACTTAGTGTTATCTTTATTTTAAGACACCATTAATGATAAAATCCTCCACTGAATTAATAACAGCCTTTTGGAGAGAAAAAAAAGATGTTAGCTTGTACCTCTGACTTCAATGCTTAGATGGTGACTGGGCATCTACATGGCCTCCCATACCAGTTGGACCCCTTCTGTTAGAGGCAGAGTGATGGTCGAAAGCAGGAACTCGAGAATTAGACTTACCAAGTTCAGGACCTGGCTCTGCCACCTACAGCCCGAGTGGTCTTAGGTAAATCGCTTGGCCTCTCTGTTCTTCCTCTGCTTCTCTGTAAATCCTATTGGGTACACCCATCTCAGACAGAGAAAGACAAATACCATGTGGTATCACTTATACGTGGAATCTAAAATATAACACAGATGAACTTATATACGAAACAGACTCACGGACATAGAGAACAGACTTGTGGTAGCCAAGGGGGAGGAGGATGGGGGGGCGGATGGATTGGGAGTTTGGGGTTAGCAGATGCAAACTATTATATAGAGAATGGATAAACAACCAAGTCCTACTGTATAGCACAGGGAACTATATTCAATATCCTGTGATAAACCATCATGGAAAAGAATATGAAAAAGAATGTATACATGCGTATAACTGAGTCACTTTGCTGTACAGCAGAAACTCACAGAACATTGAAAGTCAACTATACTTCAATAAAATAAATTAAAAAGTAATACACCCATCTTGTATGTTTGCTGTGAGAATGAAGATGTGAGTATACATGAAATCTTTAGAATGGTGCCTGGCATAGTAGAGCTAGCGATTATTATTCGATAAGTGCAGTATGTTAAGTACTGGGAAAAAAGAAGCTGATAAGAAGAGTAAATCAGAATAGAAGAAGTCCCAGATTGAGCTATCTATAGCTGTGGAGTGAGCATAAGAAAAGAAGCAAGGACCAGCAAGTGTGAGTACAGGAACTGTGGTGCATCGGGAGTGCAAGACCCGGTGGGTAAGGAAGAGAAGATCACGCCCAAGGAGAACGTTTTTCTTCTCCTGCAGTCAAGGGGGAGGCTCAGACTTTTAGAGCAGGGATCAGGCTGTGATCAGCTTTGTGTTTAAAGAGATGAAGCTGATAACCGGAGGACAGCTTTCAGGAACATTAAAGAGGGGACCGGGCAGAGTGCAGTCTGCAGGGCTTTCTGCAGACTGTAGATAATGCAAGAGGACAGGTCACATCACAGGTGGAAACAAACACACATGAAGATGACTGGATGCCCCAAATCAGGGGGAACTCACTGAGGGCAGCAATCATGCCTTTTATTTACCTTGTAGCTTCTTGGGTCCAGCAGCACGCATGCACTGAAGCTCCCGACAGACTGCCGTCTTGGTCAAGCCCATGATGACCTCAAGGTTAGCGGTAACAGAAACTCTGTCTCCTACTTAGAACGTTCACTTTTCCCCAGAAACAAGTTAGTCACCTCACTGCCTTTGCTTTTTCCTACTTCTGTCCTTCAGAAGCTGATGTGAATACAAATTATGATTTTCCCTCATCACGGGTTGTCAGGCCCAGGAACACAGTAACGGCGATTTTATGGCAAAAAGTCTTCTCGCTAAGAATCAGGGCAACAGAGCCTTTTCCCTTTGGATGGTTTCAGAAGATTCATTTCACATTTCCATAGCCACTAAAAAGGGTATTCCATCCAAGACACCGTGATGGTTTCACTGACTGAGTGCCTAGTTCCTGTAGGCTTGGGGCACTGTCCTTTTGATGTGAGACCAGAATCAAAATGATGTATGTTTGTTGTTGGCAGTAGAATTTTTAAGTTACATATTTATGACTAAAACGGTGTGGAGTCATAAAATAAACACCAAGTGCTTAATATAAATGTACATTTCATAAGTCTGAAATGTCTTTTTGGAGACGCTCATGGAGGAATGAAAACGTGATGGTTTAAAGCGCCGGCACCGGAACCAAGTGCCCGCATTCCAGTTCTGGCTTCAATACTGATGCAGAAAACGCGCGGCCTCCGTGTACCGGCGCTGAATGGAATCTTGGAGACACAGCTGGGTGAAGTAGAAAAGAAGAGCTTTAATACTTTTCCAGGCAAAGGGGGACACAGCAGGTTCCTGCCTTTGAACACTGTGTGTCCCAACCCAGGAGGATTTGGTGAGGAGTTTTGTAGCAATGGCTCCAGGGCGGGGGTGCTGACAAGGACCAGGGTGTGTGCAGGGCCTGCGCTCCTTTAATCTGGCCTGGGGGGGGGGGTCTCCTGCTGAGCTCCTGTGCTTCCTGTCTTCTGGAATGAAGAATGCTTCATCTTCCATTTGATGGGGGTTTTAGTTCTATAAACAACTCAAAGACATTGTTCCGTGCATCCCTGGAGGGGGAACCGGCACCCTGCCCCAAGGCTGCACCATTGTTTCTCGACTGCGACTGCGCTTGCTTCCCTTGTCTCTGCATCTCCTCCCTTCCCTGACGAGCAACTGTTTGAACCTCCATGGGAAGGCCACGGATGCTGGAGCCTGCTATCTACAAACAAGAAATGGGGGACAGAAAGGCTTCCGAGACCGGGAGCCCCGCAGGGTCCTGCTTGGTTTTGCTACTCACAAACATGTGACTCTGGTCAAGTTACAACGCCTTCCTGGGGCTCAGTTTCTCATCTTTAAAATGGGGATTGTATTAATAGTTATGCACAGAGTTAATTAATTTATCCATCATTTGTAGAAACTCCACTGTAGAGTACTTCATTGTGGACATTTCAATCAAAAAGGTAGTCATGTGATAACAGCTCTGCAAGATGTAACGTGAAAATAGGCTGCTGTACTTCACAGACTAGGTGACGGTCGATTCGTGTACCAGACCACACAGACTCTGAGGGATGGGACACTGCTTCCCCCTTCAGGGCTGAGAGTGCTGAACGTGGGTGTACACGGCGATGATCAAATTCAGACAGAAATCTAGGCAGCCAGGAAGAAAGAGGTACTAGGAAGTGCTCTGAATTCCTACAATAGTGTTTTTTAACAGTCCCATAGTATAATCATTTGCCTCAGTAAGTGTGAAAAATAGTGGCTAGAATAATGGGCCAACACTCACATTTTTGTTTGGTGTTATGTGTGTCTACAAAGTCATTCAAGAAAGAAAAGAAAGAATGGAGTTTTTTCCACACAAACTGTCTGATGGGACAAATATTGATACCATGAGTGTCTTTTCCACTCCTATATCCCTTCAGATAGGAACGGAATTTATTTCAGGAATTAGAATTTCATTTGAAGACTTTTGCTCGTCTGAGGGCTTAACAGGTCACTGGTTAGTTCTTGCCTTTGGGCTTTGAAAAACTCCAGCCTATCTAAAAATACCTTCATAAAATTATCAATGCAGATGCAAATTTGCCTTGCCATAGGGCTTTAAGAAAACACTGTAGACCAGGAATTTTGAATTAGAAACTCGGAGGGATACACATAGGAATGGTAGGCGTGAAAGAAGCCTAGGCTCTGACACCTAGAGTTCATCATAAATTGATTTTTCCAAGGGAACAACTGGGAAAAGAGTGTACTTCTTCCCAGGCCTGATGCTGTAATTCGGTAGCAATCATGAACAGCAAGAGAGGAATGAGAATTCCTTCCCCTTTGTCCTCAAAGACAAGGAGATAGATTCTTTGACATAACTGCCCACAGACGGTGCAGACTGAGGCATTCCCTGGATGACTAACTTGGCCAGGATAAACAGGATGCCCACGCCTTGGGTGGGCTTCGACCCCAGGCCAGCCTTAGTCACCACCCTACCTCCAGTGACCCAGATTCAGTCTGGCTCACATCTTTTACTTAGGCTGTTCCAGAAAGATGCTAGCTGTCTCGGCACTGTGCTCTTGAACACGTGCGAGAGTTCGTCTACGTACGCCAAGGTCTACCCCAGATCAAAGATGGGGAGGCCAGTCGTCATGAAGAAAACTTTGGGAAACATGCAAAACCTTCACGTGGGAACACTTTGGTCCAAAATCCAGGGCCTCAGAGTGTCGAATGAAACACACTGGAGTCTAAGGGGAGTCGGGAGACAAGGTGACCTGGTACCTGTCACCGGTAGTGTGACCCCAGGCAAATTCTCCATTAATTCTCCATCTCTCTGCAGTAACATGGGGGAAACTCCAGCTTTCCTCAAAGGATTGGTGGGAAGATGAAATGAGAAAATATATTGCAAGGTATCTAACAGTTCCTGGGACATGACAGGTGCTTCACAAAGTAAATCTGAATCTGAATGATTCTCCCCTCACTTTTATTTTCCCTGGTTGCCTTCTGTTTAACTAGCAATCTGCGGGGAAAGGCATGCTTTTTACCCTCCTAATTTCACGAAGAACCAGTAGAAGATATTCCAGACAATGAGCAAGGAGAGACTGTGGTCCGGGAAGATGGGGAAAGCATCAAAGCCAACTGTGCCCAGAGAAATAAAATGTGGGAAAATAAAACGATGCCTTAGGATGTCGCAAGGCTGTTTAGGATAGAAGAGAGCAGGCGCTTTTCTGACCATAAAGATGACAGACGGCTGGGAGTAGTCATCACAGTAGAAAAGGGTTATGACAACCCTTTGAACTATCCTGAGCTTCAAAAGCGATCGAGGGATCCTTGACGTAAGACGAGTTAAGCTCTCTGTCCCTGCCTGCTTCCACATTCGTGAAGCTGCATACTGAGGCTCTGGGCCCCTTATACAAAGGCTGACAGCCAAGGAAAGACTGCCCCGAAACAATGATCACAAAGTGAGAGGGTCCTTCTCTCATGACCTCTGAGAGAAGGGGCTCACTGTCTGAGAAAGGAAGATCCGTGGCCGTGTCTTGAGTTCTTTACTACGATTTGTCACCACGTGGACAGAAGCCTTCAGAACCTACACATGATTTCGGGGGAGAGAAAAAGGACATTTATGGACCACGGGATATGATCAAACACAGTGTTTGGTGGTTGTCCGAATTTTCAGGGGGCGCCCCGATCTCAGGATTGTTCCGGATGCCACCCGTGGGACTCTGTGGAATAGCAGATCGGATGTCCGTGCCTGGCTAATGACGACAGAATTTCCTTACGATTTACAGCTCCCTTATGTACTGTACTATTTTTCTTTACCTCGGAACCACACTTGGCATTTTCTGATGATACCAAACAGATATTAAACATGAAAAGGTGGCTACCCACACGTAACTAATTGTTTTCCTGAATTCAATACAATTCCTGACACTTGCCTTAGTCAGTGGTTTCCAAACTCTTTTTTCTCCCTTTCTTTTTGGTTATCAGTAGAATTTCTCTTTCCCAACCAGGATCGTAACAGGTGAAAGAGAACTACCATGACTGGATGGACCTGGGGAGAAGCACATATTCATCCTCTGTTGCCAGCCTCCAGGCACCTCTGAGTTGAGGCCAGGAAATTGGTCCTAGTCCTGTATCATCACAGAAGCACAATTAAGTTGAAAAAGAATTGGCATCACTACCTGTCGTAGCTTAGAGAATGGAAGAATTCTAAGAATTCTCAGTTCTCCATATACTCTGGAGACAGACTCCAGTGTAAACGTCTCCTGTAAGGAAAAGGGGCAGAGAGGATTCTAGACCAAGGTTGTGCTGTTTGTTAGCAGTGAAGCCAGCCTAAGTCCGGGGCCTCCCGTCTCCCGTCTCCCGGTGAAACGATCCTTCGTTGTGGTGGCTCTGAGTTGGCCAGGGCTCCTCTTTCTTTGGGGCTGTTTCTGGCTCCTTACACGCTCTGGGTTCTGAGTCAGACAAGCACTTCTGAGATTTTGACAGAAAACCTTTGCACACTCAACTGTGATTTCCGGAAGGAAAGAGCAGCTTGAGTTCAATGGGCAAAGCCACCTCAAGGCCTGTCCTTATCTCCCGTTTCTCTGGGCCACACACCTTTAGCTTGCCACCTCTGGACTCCCCTCCCTCAAAAGGCCACAGTGAGAAAGTACATCTGCTCCTCTGAGAGCGGGCCCCGACACAAGCCTCTACCGTTTGCCTCGGCAGGCAAGCCTTTCTGATTCCAGCTGCACATGGGGAGGTAAGGGGTGACCGATCTCGATAAACAAAATATAAGGAAAAGTGTATTTTCTGTTTTTAGGGTGGAAAAACAGAGTATTAATATACCCTGAGATGTCTGAAGAGAGAGAGGTCATGTGTTTCTAGGGGTAACTGGAGAGAGTGGAGAAACAAAAGCATGATTCTGAGAGAGATTTTACTGCACTTCTTTCCCCCAGAACAGTCCATTCCTGCTGTGATCTGTGGGCATTCACTTTGCTCACTAACGACAGTCCCAGCTCCCAGCCTCGTTTAAATGTGTATAGAAGTGTTGCTGGGCTTCCCTGGTGGCGCAGTGGTTAAGACTCCACCTGACAATGCAGGGGACACGGGTTCGAGCCCTGGTCCGGGAGGATCCCACATGCCACGGAGCAACTAAGCCCGTGCACCACAACTACTGAGCCTGTGCTCTAGAGCCCACGAGCCACAACTACTGAGCCCGCGAGCCACAGGTACTGAAGCCCGTGCACCTAGAGCCCATGCTCCACAACAAGAGAAGCCACTGCAATGAGAAGCCCGCGTGCAGCAACGAAAACCCAATGTGGCCAAAAATAAATAAATAAATTTATTAAAAAAAAGAAGTATTGCTAGTTAGTCATTCTAGAAAGTAGTGGACACTTCAGTTCATAGCACTCTGAACTTCAGAAACTCCTACTCACTCATCTGCCACTAAAATACTGAAAAGTTCTGGGAAAAGTCAAAATCGTTTTGCCCGTGTCCCTGTGTGTGTGTGTGTGTGTGTGCGCGCGCGCATGTGTGTGTGCGCGTGTGTGTGTCAGGACTGAATCAGAAGAAGAGCAAGAAAACTTGTAATATTTGATTTTCTGGGCAAAATATACAGCCCCATGGTTCCTGCCCTCCTGAGTGTTAAGTGATTAGTTGAATGGCTGGTTGGCTTTAAATCTTATTTCATTCCAAAAAAAAAAGTTAATAGCGACACCCACCCTCCCTCCCCCCCAAAATGATCACTGCTAATAACCGAGTACCTTCCGGCATGTTCCTCATCAGGAATTTGTAGGTGGTACTCTACATATATTCAGCCGGAGTGGGCACGCCTGCCGAAGGTTTAAGAAAACACGAAAACCACAAAGAATGTTCCCAATTATTTTCTCCTGGTGGGCGGAACAGATGCCTTTCCTCAAGGAAAATGCTTTAGGCCAAAACAAAGCCATATTCATTCAGAATCTATTGTTTAGTAACTGTGCAGACTCCGGGTTATATAAAGTTTACTTTCGATGCAAGGATCCCACTTTCCTAGGAAGGGTTTATAAGCAGAATGGAGCAGAGGATGATACAGTCTTAAAACCATCAACCTTGCCAAGGCCAAGGGCAGTTCAAGAGACACTAGTGCAAGGACACGGAAGGGAACCCAGGCAATGGAGATGTGGGCGGATTTGGTCTGGAGTCCTGCAGGGGCACCCGGCTGGCTTTATTTATAAGGCCAGTGCCAAAGCCATCTGTAGACGATGGATGAGGTGAAACGCAGAGGTGGAGGATTATTCTAGATCGTGTGTAACTTTTCAAATACAACCTCCATGCTGAAATTCCAGGGCGAACGTAAGTGACTCCAGTCAAGAAACCTGTCAGTCGGTCACGAGTGTTTCTTTATGAGCTCCCTGGGCCAGGCACTCTTCTAGCCAGTATGAAACGATACAAAGAAAGGGTAGTCATCACCCTTATAATCTCGTGAGAACAAATGGGTTAAATCTGTACACACACACATACACACACTCTATGTGGGTGGTCAGCAAACTCAACAGTATAGACATATAACAGCATCATTTAGAAAAATCCTGATTAGGAAATGAAAAGTACCGAATTCGAAAAACCGGGAAGCGATTGGTTTCAAGACAAATAGATTAGAGTGTGTTCATAAAGCATGTCGTTTAATAACGAATCTCCTTAAGCTATTAAAACTGGGAACTCTCCCCCAGATCTACAGACCACGTTTAGAACATATTTACTGCACAAATATGGCTTCACACTGGCCTTGAGGGGCTGCTCAAGTGAAGACACGACCAAGGCCTGTGTCTGCTAAACTGTGGCGTCTTCACGGTCAGAGACTGGGCTTTCCTTATCGGCCTTAACATCCTGCCCTCTGAAGACAGAAGTGGTGAAGCAGTAAGAATGAACCCATGGGAGAGGTGAGCGAAGGCCTCAAAGGGGAGTTGAGCCTCGGAGAATTTTAAGAGGGGAAAAAGGAGAAGAGAACTAAGATGTTACAAGCAGAGAGGTGAAGTTGGCTGGGCTCGGTGGGCATCCGAGCAGAGGAAGGGGGCTTGCCACGTTCAGCGGGAAGGCTCCGCCCCTAGTTGGGTCCACGGTGGGGGTGTCCCCGCCCAGGCGTCCCTGGACCTTTCCCAGGGCGGCTCCCCTCCGTACTCACCGAGGGCCTAGCCGGGCCGGGAAGGGCAGCTGGCTCCCTCGGCAGGAGCCCTGAAAGTCCGCCCGTATTTCAGCTCGCCCCCTGGGGCTCCGTCCTTCCCCCGGCCTTACCTGGTCCTGTGGTTCGCCTCGGCTCTTTGACAGGAGGTGGGCGCTCTTTGTGCTTTGCCTGCCCTGGCCCTTGCTTGAGGCAGGCTTCACGAGGGCAGAGACTTTTGCCTGGTTCCATGTCTGCAGTTTTAGAACAGTGCCCGACTCAAGAGGCATTCGGTTCCTACAGTGTTTGTTAAAGGAATAAATGGTGTTCTATCCCGGCCATTTGTCTTTACATTTACTTTTTTCCACTCCCTGCTTCAGAGGGCTGGAAGCTGGAGGCAAAGACCTCCCTGCGTTCCGGCTTCCCTTCTTCCTCGGGCGCAGAAAGCCTGGCCGAGGGTCGCAGCCCGGCCCTCTGGGGACGGGGATGCCCTCGGGAAGGAACGAGGAGCCCCGGCCCGGGGGGGAGGGCCGCGCGGAGGCGGGGAGGCGCAGGAAGTTCTTCCCTCGTCCCCCGGCTCGGGCAGCGCCCGCCGCGCCCAGCCGGCTCGTCGCGTGGCGCTCGGGTAGCCCGGGCCGCATCCCCCCGCTGGGGCCCCGCGGCACCCCGCGCACGCGCCGGCACCTGCCGGACCGCCCGGGCGCGCGGGACCCCGGCCACCCCCCCGGCGCCGGGAAGGTGGGGAAGGGGAGGGACACGCGAGGTCCGCGCCGGCCTGCTCCGCGCCCGGGGCCCGCTCGCCGCGCCGCCCGAGAGCTGGGGAGGGGACGCCCGAGCGGCCCCCGCGCGACCCCTGCCCGACCTCCGGCGCTGCGCGGGTCGGGCGCGCGGGACCGCCTCCAGGTGCTCGATCCGCGCCGCGCTCCGGGCGGGCAGCGCGTCCCGCGGCCTCCGTGCGCCCGGGCCGGGGCGGCCTCGGCCGGGACCCCGGCCCCGCTCGGGACACCCCCCGGCCCCGGCGCCGCGCCCGCGCCTGGGCCTCCCCTCCCCCTAGAGCTGGGGGCGGGGCGGCCGCGGCGCCCGGAGAGCGCCCCGACCGGCAGCTCTGTGATCGATTAGAAGGTGCCGGCCGCCCCGCGGGCTGCAGGCCGGCCCCGCGCGACCCCCGACCCGCCGCCGGGCCGTCGGCCGGCTGACAGGTGCTCGGGGCCCTGGCCGGGGACTCCTCGGCGGCGCGCGCGGCCCCCGCGTCCCCCCCTCCCCCTCGCCTTCGCCCCCATCCCCCCCCCCCCCCCCGCCGCCGCGGCGCGGCGCAGGATCTGTTCAGACCTCGGGGAACTGGTTCAGGTCCAGGTTCTGCTTTGATCCTCGGCGCAAACTGGAGACGCCGAAGAGGGCCCTCGGAGAAAGCCTTGGATGGGAGGATGTGGGAAGGAGCCCGCGGGGCTCGGCGGCGCTGAGCCCGGCCCGCAGCCCCGCCGCCCCAGTGCCCGCCGCCCGCGCGCCCGCCCGCTCAGCCCAATGCTCCTCTTCGGGCTCCTGCTGCTGACATCCGCCCTGGCCGGCCAGAGACCCGGGACCCGGGCTGAGTCCAGCCTGAGCAGCAAACTCCAGCTCGCCAGCACCAAGGAGCAGAACGGTGAGTGCCCCCGCTCCGTCCCCTGCCGCGCCGCCCGCGCCGCTCGGCGCGTCCGGGCGGGACGCACCCCGGCCCGCGCGCCGCGTTCGCGGAGCTTCCTCGCAGCCTGCGGCTGGGGCAGCGGCCGCCGGGCTCCAGCGGGGCAGCCTGAGTGCCCCCGCAGGCGCCGCCGCAGCGCGGACATGCTGGGAGCCCTGGGGGGCGTCAGGGCCAGCGCGCTTGCAAGACCTCTCGTCGCCGGAGTCCTAAGTTCGAGAACTGCCTCTAGACCCGAGTCCGACACGAACGCGTCCTGGCATGTTTGACTCTCCTCCGAGCTTTTTGCCCTGGGGAGGGGTGTCCCAGGACGTGTGTCAGCCGCATTAATTGAAGCGCTCGCGGTGGAAAGGCATCAATTAATCAGTAAGTAGATAGCAAGCCAAGAGGTCGAGGGGCCCCGTGGACGTGTGCAGGGGGGAATTAAAAAAATGTATTTCTCTTGTGCTCTTTTTTTTTTTTAATGTGCCTTTGTACTCCTGAAGCCCTTACCTTTCTGGTGGTGTGTTTTTATATGCGATGGTGAGTGACTGCTAGTTTGTGTGTGCTGGAAACGACTTAATCCTGCATAGGAAATGAGAATTACTTTCACCTTTCAAGTGTACCTGAAATGTTTAGAAAACTCTCAGATGCAAGTTCTCTTGGGCTGGGATCGCACAGAGCCGGAGAAAGGCTCCTTTCATAAAGCCAGGGCTGCTTCAGGGTGTGTAATTTGCTTAGCCTCTGAACCCCATATGATTTACATCATTCAATTTCTAAACCCTTTTGCTCTTGATCTAACATTATGAAGTCATTTTTGAGACTACTTTGTAAACAGAAATTTTATACTGCACATGAAACCACAATGTCAATGCAGGCTGTCTAAAATTAGAATATTAAACACCCTGTTTACAAGTGGCGGCTCTCGGTGTTATTTGAAAAGAAATGTACATGTTTTTACTGCTTTATATGCCATCTGTTCGGAATGCAAGAAGGCTGTCACTTCATGAACCGTGCGAAACGAACGTGAGCAGCGTGTGCCTAGGAGATCAGAGTGCCCTGAACTGTGTTTTTAAGTCACAAGCAACTTTTTCTGTCGGTTTTGGGGGGGTGTCTCCGAGCTTCAAGTTTGGATTGGAACTCTCCAGAGTGTTCACCTTTAAGAAAGCACAGAAAGTTCTAGAGTCCAAAAAGAGAGAAAATAAGGGTTCCTGGGACCTTTGTAGCCATTATCTGTACTCGCTGTTTGGGCAGCAAGACAAGGCATCACAAGGCTGATAGCACTGTGGTTGCTTCTTACGACTTGGTGATGTGATGGGACGGGGCACCTGCAGGCTGCTTGAGCCGCTGATCAAAGGGATCCACGTCCAATCCCGGGGACTGCAGAGGGCCGGGGACGCGGGGACATGGCGGGGGGGGGGGGGGGCGAGGGGGGATCAAAGAAGCCACAGCGCCACTTGTACCCTGGCAGGAGACGGATCAGACCAGCCTCTGTTCTTTATCACGTAAAATAAATGCCCAGTTCAAAATATCGCTTCTGACTGGACCAAGTTTCCCCAAATGACCATGCACCGTATCCCTGGCTCCTGGCTTTTGTTTTTTTATTTTTTCCATCCCAGGTCCTTTCTCCTAATGCTCTGACTTACTTATCAGGCCTGTCCTGGCAGCTCTCATCTTCCCGAGTCCCTTCGCGACTTGTACTTGTCATTGTCCTTTCCTTGCCATTCTTTCTTGTGGTCCACGTGCCATCGTCGCTTTGTAACGAGGCCCAGAACTTTCACCGGGGTCTTTGGCCACTTTCCGGGGTCGATTCACCCCCCTCCTGAGAAGTGGGTTCGTGAAGCCAGGCCACACACATTGTGTTGCCGTCAGAGGCTGGGCCATTTCCATTCCTAAGATGCATGATGCTAAAAATAGCCGGGTGGTTTCCTAATCTGTGTGCAGAGGACTGGTCTATGTTTAGCCTTTGGGAGGGTTGGCAGCCGGAAGTAAGTGGAGGTGGAGGAACCGCTCACCTTGCGGTGCTCAGCCTGAGAAGCGGGGCGGCCAGCGCTAGGGGGCGGTGTAGAGCTATCTTCCCGCGCATGGAAGGTCCCAGGATGCGAGGGTAACAGGTGGGTGCTAAGGAAGATCCCCCAGGAAAGTGAGCGGCTTTGCTGGAACTTTCTCCTCTTTTTGTGGCTTTCAACTTTTCCATTCCGTCATGTGGGCATTTTTTTTTTTTGCCCTCTTACTGAATTATGATTGGTTTCTGATTGCCCTGTTGCTTCTCTCAATGTAGATGAGAGTCTGATTCCCCCAGTACAGACCCACCTGAGGGTACCACATAGAAAACGCCATTCACCCAGTCTGTGCACTGTGTCATATTCAGAAAGGTCTTCGAAGAACTGCTAAATGTGAGATGTCCAAATCGATCTGTTGTGACAGTAGGAGGTCATTCTGTCCACCATTGACCACCCCCCTCCCCGACGGATGGTTACTCTCTTCCCTGGAGAATTCCAGAGCCTCCTGTGGAGTTGACTCCATCAGATCCCCAGGCCTGCTCAGTTTCAAAATCAACTGGGTGTTCTGAGCCCTGTCAAACATGGAAATTGATTGCTCTGACCGATGCTGGGCACTTCGATTTAGACCGGGGCAAGGGAGGCGCTTAAAAATTAGGTGTGAGGGGTCAGTGTCACTTACCCTGTTTCAGTTAGTTGTTTCTCTCCTCAAAACTCTGTTGCAGTTCTTGCCACTTTACTGGAAAAATAATTTTATCCTCCAGTACTATGAGGTGCCTTTGTGGCCTCGCTGCGCAGCTTGTGGGAGCTTAGTTCCCAGACCCAGCATTGAACCTGGGCTCCATGAGTGAAAGCGCGGAGCCCTAACTAACCGCTGGACCACAGAGAACTCCCGCCTCTGTGTCTTTCATTCTTAATCTGACTGCTGACAATGAAGTCTCACATATCCACCAAGGATCTGCCCCCAGATTTAACAGAGAGAGGGAGAGGAAAGATGAGAACGCTGACGCAGGTAGGGTTTCTGGCCTGGACGCGCTGTACGGCCATGGGGAAATGAGTGTGGTCTGCATGCACTCCTTTTAGGAGAGGACTCCTCCCAGGAAATGGGCGAGTTCTGGGATGCTGCTTCCGGGCCGTAGCAGAGGGAATCAGGCGCATCTCAAGCGAAACGGAACACAGCTCGCTTTGTTTACCGCGTGTGTTTGGCCCCAGTAGACGCCAGTCACAGGGTTGTCGGTGGGATGAGGCCTCGCCCACCTTGTGTCACTGGGGAGGGATTTTAATTTACCCACAGCCCTGAAACATGCTTCTGACTGTTCTGTTAACGGTTGTGAGTGTAGATTTGGGATATGTCTCTGTTGATTAGGGTTTTCCTTACGAACATTATTTTAAAAAGCTTAAGTGCAGTTGATGTATAATATTATGTAAGTTACAGGTGTACAATATAGTGATTCATGGTTATTAAAGGTTATTCTCCGTTTATAGTTACTGTAAAATATTGGCTACATTCCTGTGTGCTGTAATATATCCTCGTAGCTTATTTTCAACATCATAATAGCGTACCTTCTAATCCCCTGCCCCAGATTGCCCCTCCCCCTTCCCTGTCCCCACTGAGCATCGTTTATTGTTTGCGCACTTGTCCTCAAGGGATTCTGTGGCCTGTGCGGCCATTTACTTTGGGGACAGATGGTCCCCTGGTGCCTCGCTCAGTACGTGTGTCTTGTGTTTACGGCTTTTCAGTGCGTCTCTTTCAGTGCCAGCTCACCCCTCCTCCCATTGCCAGTGTGCCCATATCCACTCCCCTCCCCTCTGCCCTAGGTAGCAGCTTCAAAGCTGTATTTGACTGCAAGGCAGATCATCACAACCTTTAGAATAGTGTCCAAGAGTACATAGCTCTGCCCGAGGACCCAGGGGACTTTCCTGTTAGTCTATAAGTTGTCGCGCATGACCTTTGTGACATTTATTTTCGTTATCTAGAGGGTTTTTTTTGTTTGTTTTTTAACTTCCTCCTGGTTCTCTGCTCTGTTTGGGGTAGTTGAGGAAGTTGGAGAAGCGAAGCACCATTATGTAATGATGAATATTGCTTTTCACCATAGGTGACAAAAAATCCCCCTTCTATTTTATGGTGACATTTCCTCTTCTCCCAGCTGTTACCTTCTACCCTTAATCTTAGAAACTTGATGTTTACCTCTGAAAGGTAATTAGAAAGTACAAAGGTCTGTACGAAGCCTCAGGGACTATATATCATTTGTTGAATAGTTGTAAATAGATGCTGGGGGCCGACCCTACACTTTCCTCCTTGGTGTATTTTGTAGTGCCCTGTGTCGGGCACCAACGTCTTAGCTTGGTTTATTCTTAGTTCATCCTTCCTGAAACTTACTCCTTACGTATCTTCTTGACATTCTCTTCTACTACATGTTTTTTTCAACATTTTGGTGCAAAAATTGTTTTATCTATAAACTTGCACACTTTTTGTAGAAATAGAAATCTAATGATAATGTGATGTGTGTTAAATAAAAAATAACTGAATCAGTGCATTTGTAATGTCCACCTTCCCCCCGAAATGTTCCCAAGACTGCTAAACATTTCCCTAGATGTTTCTTTTTAAAGAAATTTTACTTTATTTTATATCAGAGTATAGTTGATTAACAATGTTGTGTTAGTTTCAGGTGTGCAGCAAAGTGATTCAGCCGTACGTATACATACATCTATTCTTTCTCGAATTCTTTTCCCATTTAGGTTATTCCAGAGCACTGAGCAGAGGGGAGGTTTCTGTTTGTTTCAACCAACATGGTAGAAGTCGTAATAAAAGTCCCTTCATTTACTTGGCCTGCTTTTGATGCCTCTGATGGTTCTATTTGCAAGTGTTATCTGTAGCCAGAATATCTCTGTATGACGCCATATAATTTCTGAACGCTCCTTGGTTAAACAGTCTCTGTGAATTATTTTTCTCTACCACTGCCTCCACCTGTGATTTTTTCCCCTCGCATCCCCCTTCTCTGTCTCCTGAGGATACGTCTAGTGGTCGATCTTTGGCTGGTAAGCACGGGGTACGACCACACCCATTGTGGAAATACTGAAACATCGCCAGTGGGTTGAGAAGGAGCCTGGCCACTCCTCCAGGACAGATGGAGCATCTTTGAGCAGAAGCCACAGCGTTAATGCCCGGCACAGCTGGGGACATCGGGGACACTGCTCCAACCCTGCTGGCCTCCTTCCTGATGGATCCCTCCTGCACCTGCCACACTGATGCTTAAGCCTTTTGACACTTTCAGCTATGGACAGTTTAGTTCACAGGGGAGTTAAAACTCCTGTCTCTTCTCCCCATTGCTGGGCACTCGGGCCCAACCCACCTGCAGCTTGAAGGACCCGGAGAGAAGAAAGGGTACAGCCTCCTTCAAGCCTCCTTCCTGCAGCTTCTTTGCTTCGAGGCCTGGGGGTGAGACGCGGCATGGGACGTGGCACACGTGGCGTGGGATTGCAGCTCTCAGGTGCCTGTTCCTGGTTCCCCAGGCAACACCAGGCAGCTGCTTTGGCCTGGGTACCACCTTCCTGCCATCTGGGTTAAAGAGACCACCTTCTCTGCGAGGTCTTTTTTCTAACCACTTTCGTTAACCACCCCTGTTTATCACGTCAAGGGTAATTCACTGCATAGCACTTACCACTGTGGTATTCTGCTTGTTTATCGGTTTATATATTGTCTCCCTGCCACCCCTGTAGGATGTAAGGCCCCTGAGAGCGTGGCCCTGTCAGACTTGCCCTTTGTGGGTGCGCCAGTGCCTGGAACGAAGGGTGGCATAGAGTAAATATTTGTTAGATGGTTCTGGATGCAGTGCCTCGCTTAAGCAGGACTCTGGTATTGCCTGGAACAGCAGCCCGTCTTGGAAGGTGGCTTTTTGATACTGGAACTTTCACCATTGCTTGACTTTTTGCAGAGGAAGATGCACTTGCTTATTGGTTGGGATGGGAGCCGCCAGTGAGAGTTCCACTTTGTCATCTTGGTAAATGTACCACGTGACCAGGAGCGTGTGTACCAAGCCGGTGGGTAGGTTTTCTAGAAGCGGTGCTAGTTACTGTCTTAAGAGTGCCACGGGGGTGTGCACCTCTGTAGTGCTGCAGCTGGGTCGCATGCATGTGATCTGGGCCCAGGACTGCGCAGAATGGTGAGGTTGAATGGCTGACACACTCCAGTATCAGTGTGCTTCCCACCTTCTGCTTGTGGCTCACGGAGAACGTGCACAGGATAGAAATCCGCAGTAATTCTGGCAGGTGGAACGTCAGGGCCGGAAGGGTCCCAGGAGTCCGTCCACAGCGATGTGTACCGTGAGGCCTAGACCACCGAGGTGACTTTGTCAAGGTCGCGCTGGAGGGTGGCCGGGTTCAACGGCTTGTGGGCTGGTATGTTTTCCTTCCATGGGAACCAGTGAGGCAAATGGCGTTCTAGTTTCAAAATTCCAACACTTGGCATAAATGCACTTCTTTACTGTTCTGGGAGGTTTTGTGCTTTGGGGGTTGTAAGGGCAGCTTGGGCTCCCTTGATCCTGAAACATTTTTTACAGCCACGCTAAGGACAACAATCTCGGAATAATCCTATTAACGACGCAGAGCAGATACTCTGGCTAAGGTCTACGGTAACACCTCTGTTGGGGTAGAAATCTGCCAGTTTGGCAAATGACTTGAAATACTTCCTTTAGAATTGTTACCGTGATGGGCTGGGATCGAATTTTCAGCAGGTCCGTGGATGAACAATGTTGATTGGCATATTTTGCCATATTTCTTGATGCTGAGGGGGAAGGTTGACATGGGAAAGCTTGGCTCCACTGGGAGGTTTTCTTTTCTTTCTTTCTTTCTTTTTTTATTTAACAATTTTGAACATTTTATTTAGCAGGATGTGTCAGTGGTGAAGTACCGTAGAAGTGAGTAAATAGGCATGGTTTAGTGAGCTCTAGAACACACAGCCTGTTATTCTTTTGCAGTGGGTGTAATGAGTGACTTTAGCCTTTATTTACCCTATGTTATACAGGGCATTCTATTCAGAGGTTCAGACTGCTCTCAAATCAAGAGCATCAAGGAGAGAAATTCGTAGCTGTGGACTCGAACAGCTTGCCGAAAACAGAATTCATCTACCTTTTTAAAAAATTTTGTTTACAGAGTTCAGAATCGGAGAACAAACGAGCTACAGTTATAAAGGGGAGTTATGTTAATTACGTTTATCCTTAAAGCCAAGTTCGTAAGCGTAATGTTTTTGGTAGCATGAGCTCATTCTGTGGTTTAGGTCGGGAGGATACATTTCAGATGGAGTTCAGCCCCTCTTATCTGCCATCTGCCTTCACGTCGGGCTCTCTGCCCCACCTTCAAGTGGTTATTCCCAGTCCCCTGGTGATGGGGCGGCCGCCCCCCTTGGACATCTGCCTTGTTGCAAAGCCAAACCATCTTTGCCAGGCTAGCTTCACTAATTTAGCTTTCGTGGTGTTAGGCTTAATTCCTTTTTATTTTCAAACTGTGATTTTTTTTTTTTTTCCGGATTTGGCATTTTCCCCATTGAAGAGTAGTTGAACCATCTCTCAATTAAGGGATGGTGTGTCGGGTTGTTGCAGTGTCTGGGGGCGGCAGGCAAAGCGGGTGTCTGGCTCCTTGAGAGAAAACATCACCCCCAGACAGCACGAGGCCCGTCGATGGTAGCCAGCGCAAGGACGCGGCTCTGCGTTGCACCTGTATACGCTGCGCGCTGATGAGAAACCGGGACGCGCTCCCGGGAAGGGCAGTATTTGGATGCCGCCACGGGGGGCGATTCAGTGGGACCAAAGGGTCCCTGGTGGGTCTCTGGTCTTGTGATGTTGATGATGACTCCCCGAGAGCCCGCTGGGTGCGGCGCTGGTGCTCAGTGTTTGCAGACAGTCCACAGTTCATCTCTGTGACACCGCCCCCCCCCCCCCCCCGCCCCCGCCACCGTGCGCTATTGGGAGGAACACCGAGGCCAGGCTGGCCAAGTAGCCAAGGTCGCACAGCTGGTGAACGTTTGGGCCTGGCTCTGACTCCAAGCCAGGACTCAGCCACGCGCCTCCCCCGTCATGAGTTAATGGTCTAACGTTTTATTAGAACATTGTTTTTAAACAGCAGTTTATGAGCTTGTGCTCTGTGCTAAGCTCTGCCCGAGGTGCCGGGTACACAGAGAAGGAGATGCAGCCCTTGCCCTTGCGAAGCGCTGTCCGAGGAGGATGGCAGCTCTGGAGTTTATCTCCAGGTCTGTTGGTTCTGGGCTCCAGGAGCTGTGGGAACGCAGAGGGCTTTACCGTGACCCCCCGGATCCTCTGGTGATCGACCAGGTGGTGGATTCCGCGCGGAAAAGAGGTGCATGGAGAAAAGCTCCCACGGGGGAGATGACATACTTTGAAGTGGGCTTGAGAAGGGAGAAGAGGAAAGTGTTCTAGGCCGAGGGGACAGCCTGCAGCCCAGGACAGAAGCAAGCCTGGGGTTGAGGATGAACAGAGGCAGGGGAGATGTAAGGCCCTGGTGCTGTGTGCAGGGCAGCTCAGAAGCAGAATCCAGGAGAAGGTTGTCTTTACTCTGCAAACAAGAAATGCTGGAGAGGGTGTGGAGAAAAGGGCACCCTCTTGCACTGCTGGCGGGAATGCAAATTGATACAGCCGCTATGGAGAACAGTATGGAGGTTCCTTAAACAACTAAAAATAGAGCTACCATGTGACCCAGCAATCCCACTCCTGGGCATATACCCTGAGAAAACCATAATTCAAAAAGAGTAATTTTTATAATAAAATGACTTAATTTAAAACATAATTCACAATGTTCATTGCAGCTCTGTTTACAATAGCCAGGACATGGAAGCAACCTAAACGTCCATCGACAGGTGAATGGCTAAAGAAGATGTGGTGCATATATACAATGGAATATTACCCAGCCATAAAAAAGAATGAAATAATGCCATTTGCAGTGACATGGGTGGAGCTAGAGTCTGTCATACAGAGTGAAGTAAGTCAGACACAGAAAGACAAATATCATGTGATATCACTTATATGTGGAATCTATTGATTCCATATAAAAAATGATAGAGGTGAATTTACTTACAAAACAGACTCAGGCTCACAGACATAGAAAAACAGCTGAAGGTTACCAAAGGGGAAAGTGGAGGAGGGATAAATTAGGAGGTTGCGATTAGCAGGTACACACTACTGTGTGTAAGATCGAGACCCAACAAGGACCTACTGCAGAGCACAGGGAGCTCCACTCAGTATTTTGTAATAACCTAGAAGGGAAAAGAATGTGAAAAATCATAGATCTAGATATATACGTGCGTGTGTGTAACTGAATCACTTTGCTGTACACTTGAAACTAACACAACATTGTAAATCAGTTTTAATTTTAAAAAGGGAAAGGTTGTCTTCATGTGTAAGGTTGAGTCAAACCTTTTCCTTCCAGTTGCTTTCTAGGCAGGCAGGTAGCAGTTCCACTTTGGTGTGAGCGGCTAAGGGCTTCTTGGGGTTTTCTTGGGAGGTTCTGAACGGGTCCGAGTGCAGGCTGCACAGCCTCAGTGACACTCAGATAAGCTAAGCCTGTGTCCATGCCATCTCTGCTGCCTGCTTTATGTAAACAAAGTGCTAATTTCACACTTCATTCACAAAACGGATGGCATGCAGAAGGAGGCCGGGTGTGGGACAGGATGTGATAAAGGGGCAGGGCACATAGAATCAGTGTGATGAAGCTATTCCCTTGCAAGGAGCGAGGAAAACGGCTTTTGTACTTTTAAGGGAAAGGATGTTGAATTTCCCGGAAAATTAATTCCTCTGTGGTTAATTTGCATTGAGTAACCTCTGGGGAGGTTCGTCCTGGTCCCCTGGACCCAATGCTAGAAATATTTTGAGGTATTTAAGGATTTGAAATGAATGCATTCGATGTGATGTGGATGCCACGCTGTTTTTTTTGAAGGCAGGCCATTTGCATTCCAGGGAAGCCTTGTTCGTGAGTGCGTACTATTTTAAGCTTCTCAGCATTTGCCAGATGGGGACGGGCTTCTGTGCTCGACTGCCCAGCTGGCTCCTGCACCTGCCTTGAGAGTCACTGCAGAGATCAGGAACCACGAACAACAGAAGCTGGGCTGGCGAGGGGCTCACCTTGTGTTGTTTCTAGCAGTGGTTTTTGCTGGGTGTTTCTAAGGACATCTGTCTTTTAAAGAGTCCTATTATTTATCTTTTTTTTTTTTCTGACTGAGGAATGAATCACAGCTTGTTTCCTGTATTGCCACACACAGTCATAGGCTGAGGGGATGAGAAATGCAAATTGGGAGTCATTAAAGCATTGTAATGTCTTTTTCTGTGGCAACAGGTGATGTTTAAAATCCATGTATGAAGAAGGAGTGTTTGCTTAAAATGTGATGAGATGAGAACAAAAAAGTATTCAGTTCCTTACTGCAAATGTCTTTCTGGGTTTGGAAAAAAGGGGAACCTGCAGGGTTCATTTCTGATGTATCTGACTTTAACCTGAGGCATGGTGGTGGTAGGGTGCACATGGTTTAAGAACACAGGAAGAACACAGTAACTTCCAGCATTTTCATGTTTTTCTTTGGAAATAGACTAGACTCCTTCTTACTAGAGTGTGACTTGCCATCTGCTTAGCCATTCAAAGGAGACTGAATGCCATAAAAACGAGAAACCGAATTAGCTAGTGCACATCGAGGGCCAGAGATGGGGTGTCCTGGAGGCGGGTGTCCCCTGATGGTAATAGGGTTATGTTGTGGGTAATAAAAGGTATTGGGGAGGCTTCCTGTTAGATAAACAGCAATGTCTCAATGCTTATGTTTCGTGACTCACTTTACTTTTACCTCTAAACTAAACTACACTCTGTTTCTGGAGGTCCACATGACAGTGGATGGCCTCTGTAATACAGGTGACTAGATCTCATGGCTACTATGTTTTTACAGTTTCAGATGCAGTTTCCTGTATATTAGAGATGTGTGTAGCCTCGGCTGTATCTGTATTTTGTGTTAGTCGCAAAACTGTCTGGCTGTAGAAAAATCCACAATCAAAAACTAGCAGGTGTTCCTGGTCAAAATCTGGCCAGGATGTTGCCTCTAGATACCTCATTGATAAATGGTAACCCTTGAAAAAGTGGTTCTAACCTCTGTTTTCTTGAGAAAATTAACAGGCTTGGTGTTTACAGGCATGATTAAGAATGTAAAATTAAGAATTAAATAATCTGTGTGTTTGTTTTAAGAAAGCACTTGTTTTGTCGTGGTAGAAAATTTATCTTTAATCTGTACTGATAACTTCTGATTGGCTGTGTTGGGTCTTCATTGCTGCACGCCGGCTTTCTCTAGTTGAGGCGAGCGAGGACTACTCTTCGTTGTGGTGTGCGGGCTTCTCATCGCGGTGGCTTCTCTCGTTGTGGAGCACGGGCTCTAGAGTGCAGGCTTCAGTAGTTGTGGTGCGTGGGCTCAGTAGTTGTGGCTCGCGGGCTCTAGAGCAGAGGCTCAGTAGTTGCGGTGCACGGGCTTAGTTGCTCCGCGGCATGTGGGATCTTCCCGGACCAGGGCTCGAACCCGTGCCCCCTGCATTGGCAGGCGGATTCTTAACCACTGCGCCACCAGGGAAGTCCCGTACTGATAACTTTTGCTGGGCACCGGTTGGGCACCCCATTAAGCTAACTGCTTTAGGATGGTTTCCTTTGAGAACTAACATTTACGTCCTCGGAAATCGATTAAGGTGCCTGGATCCCACATTTCCTTGCGGTCTTCCTTTGCAGTCATTTCCGAACAGCCAAACTACCCTATAGCAAAACACTCAGAGGTGCGCATCTTCTGGAAGAAGTGCAAATGCCACACTTTTTACTTGGAAAAATGGAAAAGGAGGACTTATTTAATATATCTGCTGGACGTTTAAAACTGCATAAAGCACAGGAAGTACTTCGAGAGGGTGGGCGTGTGTGGTGTTTCCAAACTACAAACATCGTTTTGAAAATTTTCCCGGTAGTGGTGAATTATACGAGACCACGTCCATCTACGGAGAGCTCGTTGAACTGGCTTGTGGTTCGGAGGTTCATTCAAACACTCTTAAACAAAATAAAGGGAAAGGATGTAATGACTCCTTTATGGAAAGGCCGTAAAAAGATACAGAGCTGTGTAAATAAATTGAGTCATTTACTAGATGTTTCAGGGATAGATTTGCAGCCCGAATTCAGGGTTAGGGATTATGTTTTATAGGCTCTGACCATGTTCCACCTTGAAAATGAAGCTACAAGCTTAGTTTTTTGGTTTGTTTGTGTGTTTGTTTCTCTTTGGTGCGTGGAGACCCATTATTGCTGTTTTATACGGCAGCTTGAAAAAGTACTTACAATTCTGAGCATTTGCATGTATGTTGGTTCAGCTTCAGACAACGGTGACAAACCCTTGTGTGAAGAGTGGAATTGACCTGAGTTTTGGTAGCACTGGGTTCTATTCAAGGAAAGTAAGATGACTGAAATTGGAGTTTTCCTTCTGGGCTCAGACACGTCCCAACTAATTGTAAAATAATTGTTCTGGATAGCAAGAGTGGACTCATAAGTATGTAAAGTAGAAAGCCAACCAAAGTTCTGATTTACAGTTACTGTGACTCTGCCGCTAATGTAGTAAAACTGCTATTAGATCAGCCTACTGTGACATTCATTCCTCTTGCTTGAGGTGTAGGTAAAAAATCCTTTCCCAAGCTGTCTTACTTTAGAGAGTTGCTTTACTGCGTTAGAATATTAATTGACCTCCCCTGACACTGGCACGAGGGCTGTGCCACAAGTGTCCAATAAAGGGGGGCTGGGCAGGGGGCGCGTGGTCCTGCAGTTGCTGGTGATAGCTAGCGGGAGGAAGGCAGAGATAAATTTGGAAATTGAAGTGAGGAAAGGAAAGTGAATAATTTCTATGTCGATCCCATCACATTTATTCATCCTGTAACTTCTCTCCATCAGGGTTGGCTTGCTTGGCCTGAGAGGAAGTGGATTGTGTACGAAACTGCAGTAAAAATCAATGAGCCTTTCTAAGTTCTGAAAAGTGGTTGCATCACACCGTACTGGTAGCTTTCACGTGTTGTTGCTGGAGCTTTGGCAGCGGAAAGAACTGCTCCGGCTCCGTGGGGCTGAAAAACAAGGGACAATGGTGGATATTATAGTTTCTGTGTAATGTGTGACTTGCTATTTCCTTTTCCCCACCCTCCTTTTAA
This sequence comes from Pseudorca crassidens, assembly GCF_039906515.1. Taxonomy (NCBI): domain Eukaryota; kingdom Metazoa; phylum Chordata; class Mammalia; order Artiodactyla; family Delphinidae; genus Pseudorca; species Pseudorca crassidens. The sequence goes on from NC_090299.1 coordinate 153,205,718, forward strand.
TGAATAACTTAGGGCTAGATGGCCTTACATCTGTGAAAAATCCAGGGTCTGCTTTTAAATCGGATCCTTGGCCCGGACGTACATCTGAGTCCTCGTGGTGTGTGGCAGATAGGGACAGGAGCGGAGCTGCTGGACAGGGAACCCTAAAGTGGAAGGAAAAGGCAATCCCACCTTTGTGGTCCAGAACCAGGAAGACGAGTCCGTGCAGGGAAACGGGGAAGGAAACAAAGCGGGGAGAAGAGGAGAAAAAGAAGCAGAGAGAAATGAGAGGGAGGGAGGGAGGGAGAGAGAAAGAAAGGAGGAGCCTTAAGGCAGGTAGAGGATGAGGACGCCAAGGACGGGAGAGAAAAGCCAAGGAAACTGGCCGATAGTACAAAATACAGTAGAGCTTAGGAAAATGAGGACCAGCGAATAAACAGCTTATGATGTTTCAATGTTGACAGAAGACAGAACAAAAGCCAAAACGCTTCAGTGTGATGAGGGGTGCAGAAGTGGAAGGAAGAATGTTTATGGGCTCAAGTGGAGAAGTGAGACGTAAAGTCTGTAAGACTTTGGGGAGAGTTTTAGGGATCAAGGGGGGGCGATCTGAGAGTGCTCCCAGAGGGGAAGGAGGACAGAGAATGTTTGTTTCCTTGTTTGGTGGGCTGGAGAGAGCCCCGCAGTGGGGTTTGGGTCCAGCCAAATGTCTCCTAAATAACAGGAGAGAAAAGTTAAGGAGAGTGGGTGTTTTCTCATGTTTTGTCCATCTACAGGGAGAATGTGGTGACAGGCTTGCGGGGTGGACATGGACGGAAGATGCGTGAAGGCTGTGGTGGGAGATATGGTCATATGTAGCAGTGAAAATACTAATGGGGAAGACTATTAACCTAGAAAAAGCCGCAGAGATTTAAAAAAGAACCATGGAAATTCAAATTCAATGACCACTTTGTTACTTTAATTTTTATTTTATATTGGAGGAGAGTTGATATACAATATTGTGTTAGTTTCAGGTGTACAGCAAAGTGATTCAGTTATACATATACATGTATCTTTTTTTTTAAACACCTTTATTGGAGTATAATTGCTTTACAAGGGTGTGTTAGTTTCTGCTGTATAACAAAGTGAATCAGCTATATATATACATATGTCCCCATATCTCTTCCCTCTTGCGTCTCCCTCCCACCCTCCCTATCCCACCTCTCTAGGTGGTCACAAAGCACCGAGCTGATCTCCCTGTGCTATGCGGCTGCTTCCCACTGGCTATCTATTTTACGTTTGGTAGTGTATATATGTCCATGCCACTCTCTCACTTCGTCCCAGCTTCCCCTTCCCCTTCCCTGTGTCCTCAAGTCCATTCTCTACGTCTGGTCTTTATTCCTGTCCTGCCCCTAGGTTCTTCAGAACCGTTTTTTTTCAGATTCCATATATATGTGTTAGCGTACGGTATTTTTCTCTTTTGTTTGTTTTGAATTTTACTTTTTTTTTATACAGCACGTTCTTATTAGTCATCCATTTTATACATATGACTGTATACATGTCAATGCCAATCTCCCAGTTCATCCCACCACCCCCTTTCCCCCCTTGGTGTCCATACATTTGTTCTCTACATCTGTGTTTCTGTTTCTGCCTTGCAAACCGGTTCATCTGTACCGTTTGTCTAGATTCCACATATATGCCTTAGTATACGATATTTGTTCTTCTCTTTCTGACTTACTTCACTCTGTCTCTAGGTCCATCCACGTCTCTACAAATGATCCAATTTCGTTTCTTTTTATGGTTGAGTAATATTCCATTGTCTTCGTCTGTCGATGGACACTCAGGTTGCTTCCATGTCCTGGCTATTGTAAATAGAGCTGCAGTGAACATTGTGGTACATGTGTCCTTTTGAATTATGGTTTTCTCGGGTTGTATGCCCAGTAGTGGCTGGGTCGAATGGTAGTTCTATTTTTAGTTTTTTAAGGAACCTCCATATTGTTCTCCATAGTGGCTGTACCAATTTACATTACCACCAACAGTGCAAGAGGGTTCCCTTTTCTCCACACCCTCTCTTGCATTTGTTCTTTGTAGGTTTTCTGATGATACCCATTCTAACTGGTGTGAGGTGATACCTCATTGCAGTTTTGATTTGCATTTCTCTAATAATTAGTGGTGTTGAGCAGCTTTTCATGTGCTTCTTGGCCATCTGTATGTCTTCTTTGGAGAAATGTCTATTTAGGTCTCTGCCCATTTGTTGATTGGGTTGTTTGTTTTTTTAATATTGAGCTGCATGAGCTGTTTATATACTTTGGAGATAATCCTTTGTCCGTTGATTGGTTTGCAAAGATCTTCTCCCATTCTGAGGGTTGTCTTTTTGTCTTGTTTATGGTTTCCTTTGCTGTGCAAAACCGTTTAAGTTTCATTAGGTCCCATTTGTTTATTTTCGTTTTTATTTCCATTACTCTAGGAGGTGGGTTATAAAAGATCTTCCTGTAATTTATGTCAAAGAGTGTTGTTCCTATGTTTTCCTCTAAGAGTTTTATAGTGTCTGGCCTTACATTTAGGTCTTTAATCCATTTTGAGTTTATTTTTGTGCATGGTGTTAGGGAGTGTTCTAATTTCATTCTTTTACATGTAGCTGTCCAGTTATCCAAGCACCACTTATTGAAGAGGCTGTCTTCTCGCCATTGTATATCCTTACCTCTTTTGTCATAGATGAGTTGACCATAGGTGCGTGGGTTTATCTCTGGGCTTTCTATCCTGTTCCATTGATCTATATTTCTGTTTTTCTGCCAGTACCATATTGTCTTGATTACTGTAGCTTTGTAGTATAGTCTGAAGTCAGGGAGTCTGATTCCTCCAGCTCCATTTTTTTCCCTCACGATTGCTTTGGCTCTTTGGAGTCTTTTGTGTCTCCATACAAATTTTAAGATTTTTTTTGTTCTAGTTCTGTGAAAAATGCCATTGGTAATTTGATAGGGATTGCCTTGAATATGTAGACTGCTTTGGGTAGTACAGTCATTTTCACAATAGTTATTCTTCCAATCCAAAAACATGGTATATCTCTCCATCTGTTGGTATCATCTTTAATTTCTTTCATCAGTGTCTTATAGTTTTCTGCATACAGGTCTTTTACCTCCTTAGGTAGGTTTAGTCCTAGGTATTTTATTCTTTTTGTTGCAATAGAGAAAGGGACTGTTTCCTTAATTTTCTGATCTTCCGTTGTTAGTGTATAGGAATACAAGAGATTTCTGTGCATTAATTTTGTATCCTGAAATTTTACCAGATTCATTGATTAGCGCTAGTAGTTTTCTGGTGGCATCTTTAGGATTCTCTATGTAGAGTATCATGTCATCTGCAAACAGTGACAGTTTTACTTCTTTTCTAATTTGTATTCCTTTTATTTCTTTTTCTTCTCTGATTACCGTGGCTAGGACTTCCAAAACTGTGTTGAATAATAGTGGCAAGAGTGGCCATCCTTGTCTTGTTCCAGCTCTTAGAGGAAATGCTTTCAGTTTTTCTCCATTGAGAATGATGTTTGCTGTGAGTTTGTTGTATATGGTCTGTATTATGTTCAGGTAGGCTCCCTCTAGGCCCACTTTCTGGAGAATTTTTATCACAAATAGGTGTTGAATTTTGTCAAAAGCTTTTTCTGCATCTGTTGAGATGATCAAATGGCTTTTATCCTTCAGTTGGTTAATATGGTGTATAACACTGATTGATTTGCGTATATTGAAGAATCCTTGCATCCCTGGGGTAAATCCCACTTGATCATGGTGTATGATCTTTTTAATGTGTTGTTGGATTCTGTTTGCTAGTATTTCGTTGAGGATTTTTGCATCTATATTCATCAGTGATATTGGTCTGTAATTTTCTTTTTTTGTAATATCTTTGTCTGGTTTTGCTATCACCGTGATGGTGGCCTCATACAATGAGTTTGGCAGTGTCCTTTCCTCTGCAAGTTTTTGGAAAACTTTGAGAAGGATGGGTGTTAGCTCTTCTCTAAATGTTTGATAGAATTCACCTGTGAAGCCATCTGGTCCTGGACTTTTGTTTGTTGGAAGATTTTTAATCACACTTTCAATTTCATTACTTATGATTGGTTTGTTCATATTTTCTGTTTCTTCCTGGTTCAGTCATGGAAGGTTATACCTTTCTAAGAATTTTTCCATTTCTTCCAGGTTGTCCATTTTATTGGCCTGGAGTTCCTTGTTAGTAGTCTCTTATGATGCTTTGTATTTCTGCGGTGTCAGTTGTCACTTCTCCTTTTTCATTTCTAATTCTATTGATTTGAGTCCTCTCCCTCTTATTCTTGATGAGTCTGGCTAAAGGTTTGTCAATTTTGTTTATCTTCTCAAAGAACCAGCTTTTATTTTTATTGATCTTTGCTATTGTTATCCTTGTTTCTATTTCATTTATTTCTGCTCTGCTCTTTATGATTTTGTTCCTTTTGCTAACTTTGGGTTTTGTTTGCTCTTCTTTCTCTGGTTCTTTTAGGTGTAAGCTTAGATTGTTTATTTGAGATTTTTCTTGTTTCTTGAGGTAGGCTTGCATTGCTATAAACTTCCCTCTTAGAACTGCTTTTGCTGCATCCCATAGGTTTTGGGTCGTCGTGTTTTCCTTGTCATTTGTCTCTAGGTATTTTCTGATTTCCTCTTTGATTTCTTCAGTGATCTCTTGGTTATTTAGTAACATATTGTTTAGCCTCTATGTGTTTGTGTTTTTTACGTTTCTTTCCCTGTAATTGATTTCGAATCTCTGGTCAGAAAAGATGCTTGTTATGATTTCAATTTTCTTAAATTTACTGAGGCTTGATTTGTGACCCAGGATGTGGTCTATCCTGGAGAATGTACTGTGTGCACTTGAGCAGAAAGTGTAATTTGCTGTTTTCGGATGGAATGTCCTATAAATATCAATTAAATCTATCTGGTCTATTGTGTCATTTAAAGCTTGTGTTTCCTTATTAATTTTCTGTCTGCATGATCTGTCCATTGGTGTAAGTGAGGTGTTAAAGTTCCCCACTATTATTGTGCTGCTGTCGATTTCCTCTTTTATAGCTGTTATCATTTGCCTTATGTATTGAGGTGCTCCGATGTTGGGTGCATAAATATTTATAATTATTATATCTTCTTCTTGCATTAATCCCTTGATCATTATGTAGTGTCCTTGTCTCTTATAATAGTCCTTATTTTAAAGTCTATGTCATCTGAAATGAGTATTGCTACTCCAGCTTTCTTTTGATTTACATTTGCATGGAATATCTTTTTCCATCCCTTCACTTTCAGTGTGTATGTGTCCCTAGGTCTGAAGTGGGTCTCTTGTAAACAGCATATATATGGTTCTTGTTTTTGTATACATTCAGCAAGCCTGTGTCTTTTGGTTTGAGCATTTAATCCATTCACATTTAAGGTAATTATCGATATGTATGTTCCTATTACCATTTTCTTAATTGTTACGGATTTGTTTTTCTAGGTCCTTTTCTTCTCTTATGTTTCCCTCTTAGAGAAGTTCCTTTAGCATTTGTTGTAGTGCTGGTTTGGTGATGCTAAATTCTGTTAGCTTTTGCTTCTCTGTAAAGCTTTTGATTTCTCTGTCGAATCTGAATGAGATCCTTGCCAAGCAGAATAATCTTGGTTGTAGGTTCTTCCCTTTCATCACTTTAAATATATCATGCCACTCCCTTCTGGCTTGTAGAGTTTCTGCTGAGAGATCAGCTGTTAGCCTTATGGGAGTTCTCTTGTATGTTATTTGTCGTTTTTTCCTTGTTGCTTTTAATAATTTTTCTTTGTCTTTAATTTTTGTCAGTTTGATTACTGTGTGTCTCGCCACGTTTCTCTTTGGGTTTATCCTGCCTGGGACTCTCTGTGCTTCCTGGACTTGGGTGGCTATTTCCTTTCCCACGTTAGGGATGTTTTCGACTATAATCTCTTCAAATATTTTCTTTCTCTCTTCTCCTTCTGGGACCCCTATAATGCGAATGTTGGTGAATTTAATGTTGTCCCAGTGGTCACTCAGGCTGTATTCATTTCTTTTCATTCTTTTTTCTTTATTCTGTTCCGTGGCAGTGAATTCCACCATTCTGTCTTTCACGTTACTTATCTTTTCTTCTGCCTCAGTTATTCTGCTATTGATTCCTTCTAATATGTTTCTCATTTCAGTTATTGTATGTTCATCTTTTTTTGTTTGTTCTTTAATTTTTCTAGTTATTTGTTCTTTAATTCTTCTAGGTCTTTGTTAAGCATTACTTGTGTCTTCTCGATCCTTGCCTCCTTTCTTTTTCCGAGTTCCTGGATCATGTTCACTATCATTATTCTGAATTCTTTTTCTGGAAGGTTGCCTATCTCCACTTCATTTACTTGTTTTTCTGGGGTTGTATCTTGTTCCTTCATCTGGTACATAGCCCTCTGCCTTTTCATCTTGTCTGTCTTTCTGTGAATGTGGTTTTTGTTCCACAGGCTGCAGGATTGTAGTTCTTCTTGCTTCTGCTCACATGTATCTATTCCCTTTCACATTCTTTTCCCATTTAGGTTATTAGAGAATACTGAGCAGAGTTCCTTGTGCTATACAGTAGGTCCTTGTTGGTTACCTATTTTAAATACAGCAGTGTGTACATGTCAATCCCAGACTCCCAGTCTATCCCTCCTCCCCACCGTTCCCCCCTGGTAACCATAGTTCATTCTCAAAGTCTGTGAGTCTGTTTCTGTTTTGTAAATAAGTTCATTTGTACCGTGTTTTTTAGATTCCACATATGAGCTATATTATATGGTATTTGTCTTTCTCTGTCTCACTTTCTTCACTTAGTACGAAGATCTCTAAGTCAGTGACCTCTTTAATGATCTTTACTTGATTTTTCTGGTTCTGATGCTCTTCAAAATATGCCCTTAAGTCAGAAAAGGTAGGAGAACACCAGGGCAAGCCTTCTGGGTTCTCTGCTGTGGCATCTTTAGCATCTGTTGTAAGCACTACACAGATTTGTTCGGATTTTTGTTTTTTGTTTTTTGTTTCGCGGTACGCGGGCCTCTCCCTGCTGTGGCCTCTCCCGTTGCGGAGCACAGGCTCCGGACGCGCAGGCTCAGTGGCCATGGCTCACGGGCCCAGCTGCTCCGCGACATGTGGGATCTTCCCGGACCGGGGCATGAACCCGTGTCCCCTGCACCGGCAGGCGGACTCTCAGCCGCTGCGCCCCCAGGGAAGCCCTGATTTGTGTTAACGGTTACTGAAGCCACATAGACACGAACTGGGTGTGCGCTCAACTTACGGCAGTTGTTTGCTCAAGAGAAGAGTATATCTTGGCATGTGTTTCCCACGCCCTCCAAAGAGGGCTGTCTTCTGTGTACATCTGCAGAGTACATTTTCTGCAGGGATCCTCTGTGCTCCTGTCCTGGGTATCCTTCTTTACGGTCATTGGCAACATGCCGTTGGGAATTGGTTTGTTTATGATCATGATTCTTGGGTCTTGATGAAGATATGATGTTGTGTGTGTTGCTCCTGACTTCTACTGCGCAGGGCGATCTTCCCCTGTCCGAGGATAGATATTTCTGCAAGACGGTGTTTTTATCAGCTCACTCCCAAGAGGTACAGAGTTCTAGAGTGACTTCGAATGTAAACACCCATACGATTTACCGATGACGATTGCCCAGTCCTTTGGAATAAATAAAACTCTAAATGTGAGAGCTCTGGATCTCTTCACCCCCTTCCTAGGCCTGCTTCCGAGTGGGACCCTGTTAGGAAAAGGAAGTGGGATGGAAGAGCAGGGGGATTACACAGCTAGGGAAGGCTTCTGGCCATTTTCCTTGAAACCCTGCCTATGGCGGCATCTGTCTTCCTGTCGCTTTGGTATCTGGTACTTGTCCGTCTGCACCTGAGTCCCATGAGAGCGTCCAGTTACACACATGATTACAGGATTTCCCATCGCTCCTATTGGGCTTGCTCTTACAACTGCAAGTCTGAGAGTGCAACCTAAAGCTAAGAGCTTTTGTTCTGTTTAAATATCATTCCTTGGGGCTTCCCTGGTGGCACAGTGGTTCGGAATCCGCCTGCCAACGCAGGGGACATGGGTTCGAGTCCTGGTCTGGGAAGATCCCACATGCCGCGCAGCAACTAAGCCTGTGTGCCACGACTACTGAGCCTGTGCTCTAGAACCCGCGAGCCACATCTACTGAAGCCCGCGCACCTAGAGCCCGTGCTCCACAGCAAGAGAAGCCACCGTGATGAGAAGCCCACGCACCGCAACGAAGAGTAGCCCCCACTCACCGCCCCTAGAGAAAGCCTGTGCGCAGCAACGAAGACCCAACGCAGCCAAAAATAAATGAAAAAAAAAAATCATTCCTTAACAAAAATTCAAAATGTGTAATACAGTAGATCAAACAAGCATAGAATTATTGTTTACAATACAGTACATTAATCAAGCACAGAGTTATTGTTAAGCTAATGGGTGAATATTAACATTTCTATTTTTAGGTAAAGCCAGTATGTTTGTAATTTCTGCTTCCTCTCTGTCATCACCCCAGGTCAGGTGCTGGCTACCTCAATGGTGGCAGAAGTATCCTTTCTCTTCCTTCTGCATCCAGGCTTTCCTCATACCCTCCTGCAAGCAACTGATCTTACGTAGGAGACTGATAGCAGACAGTCTTCCTGTAGTAGAATTCTGGCTGTTACTCCTGTGTCGCTTGGGTCAGTCCTCCTCACACTCTGGTGTATGTACACGTCACTTGGGAAATCTTAGTAGAACGTACTCTGGTGTTGTGAGTTGGATGGGGGTGCAGTGAGTGCACTGGTGATCCTGGTATGAGGACCAAACTTTGAGTCATGAGGGCTCTCCCCATGTTCCGAGGTCTGCTGTGATCTCGTCATATTTTTATTATCTTTCTAATAAAACGGTTGCACAAAGCCCATCTCTGTTCAGCACAGAGAGGACCCCGTACCACTGCTTCTGCAACTCTTTTAACCAAGTAATCCAGGTCCATCCAGTGAACATCAAGCACCTTGTGTTCAAGGTACCATATCACATCCTGAAGACGGACAAACAAAGTGCGGTTCTTAGGGTCCTTGATGTTAGCAGTCATGTGGCTTGTGACACACCAGAGGTGTCCTCAGAACCCACAAGAAACCAAGAAAGCTCCATTTCCCAGTCATGAAAGACTCCACAGGAGGCTGCGGTACCATTTGGGTCTTGAAGGATGAAGAGAATTCACTAGAAAAGGAGGAGGGTTCTAAGCAGAAGGCGTAGACTTGGGAGAGACCACAGCCTCTTTAAAAGTCAGCTCTCTTTGGTGGGAAATGTGACTGAAAAAGTGATTCATTAAATGTAAAGACTCTGTCTGACATGTTTGGACCAACTGGACGATGCAGGGGGAGGCCCTAGTTCCTAATCGTTAAGGCCTGTCTTTCCCTCCGTTTTCATATTCTTACACTATAACAGGTCAGTAACTACCCACTGAATGGTCAGATTGGTTTTTTGTTTGTTTTGCTTTTATTTGGTTTTGTTTTTTGCTTTCAAAAAAATTGTACATCAGGATGACTGTAAAGGGCAGAGAAGCTAGAAGCAGAAGCTAGACCCCGGTCTGAAGGCATTGGTAACAGTTCGGATGTCGGATATCCCCTGCCCGGGACAGGGGCAGGTCCACACCGCTTCTCCGTTACTCTGCTTGTCCACAGCCTGCAGGTATTCAAGGCCCGGCCTTCCTGTTCCTCAGGCTGGCATGTCTACCTTCTCCAAACTCCCAGAATATTGCAGAATCCACCACTTTCTACCTGCGATTGTAATTATACATGTGCCTTATCTCCCAGAATTGTCAAGTGTCAGAGTAAGATGTGGAAGAGTGTTGAGCTTGGAGCCCCATTGGATGGCAGATCTTTGAAGTGAAGCGAAAGCAGCCCCCTTGACCCAGGGCAGCCCGTCCTGTCAGCGTGGACCTCTGGTCTCATGGGTCATGGCTGATGGCCCTAAGAGGTCATCTGCCTTATTTCACAACCAAGGATGCAGCTAACGTCTGGCTTCATTTTGAGGAACTAAAAGGGGATGCACTGGAGGGCATCTTAATCTTTCTGCTTAGACTGAGCAAAACGAATGTGCAAAGAACCTCACTGGCAAAATTATAATGATGACTGCTTAGAATGTGATTTCCTTCACAAGAAAAAGAAACATATCATTTCCAGGAAACTTATTTTTAGACAGGGAACTTTGTGATAACGTTTATTGCAATCAGTTTATTCTAAGAAAAAACCTGACTATCAAAAATCCATTTTCAAGAGATTTCACTTGTTTTTGTTTGGGATTATTCCCCCCTTCTGTTTTCTAGTTAACATAAAATGTGTACTTTCTTATTTTTAGTTTGGTTTTCTTTTTTTCTTTGAGATTGACAACTGTGATTTATTCCCTGGAAGGCAAAAATCTTGAAAAAATCCTTATTTTAGAAAGTCACTCAAAGAATGTATTTTTTTCCTTGGAAATAAAGTGGAATTTCTCAGCCCTGATCATATGAGATTATGGGCAGTAGTCGTTCGTTCTGGCATGTGGACAAAACAGAAGCAGACCCTGGAGAGGGAAGTTCAGAATCCATGGCAGGGAGCATACGCTCCGTGTGCCAGTGTGTGTGGTGTCACATCCAAATTAAAACCATACCCTCAGAAGTGCAGCCCCCAGACCGGACAAGTTTGTGCCCGTGTTGCTGAGTAAATCTAAGGCAGTACAGATGCTCAGGGCTCGTAGGGACCAGACTCTTTATCTTCACATCCTTTTGATTTTGCTCCGTGAGGCAGAGTGAATTGTCTTCACTTCTGTTCTCTCTGAAGGGCTCGCATGTAGCAGAGGTGAGAACTGGCTTTGTGCTTTCCCATGCATTCAGGTAGTTACACCCTGGTCTGCTCACTTGCGCGCTGGGGGGAGTTAGATGTACTGCTTACTTATCATGAACGTGGACAGCTTCATATTTGTTTTTCTTAAGATTTCGAGTGATTTTTACTTTATTGTTCCAAAAATTTTGTTTGAAATGGCCGTATGTTTTCAAATAATTTTTTTAAAGCTATCTCTATAGTGAGGAAAAAATAATAAAATATAATGAAGATCTCATTTAAAATTGCAACAGAGGTATATAACAATTAGAAATAAATTTAACAAGAGATATATAGAAAAGACTTTCGAGCTTTGATGGATATAAAAGAAAGCTTATCTACCTGTATAGACATCCCCTGGTATGGAATAGAACCTCTTTTTATTTTATTTTTTTTTAATTTACTTCTTTTCTTTTTTCAATTTTTATTTTATATTGGAGCATAGTTGATTAACAATGTTGTGTTAGTTTCAGGTGTACAGCAAAGTGATTCAGTTATACATATACTAGTATCTGTTCTTTTTCAAATTCTTTTCCTGTGTAGGTGATTACAGAGTATTGAACGGAGTTCCCTGTGCCGTAGGGACAGTAGGCCGTTGTTGGTTGTCTATGGGTGGCTTCTTAGATTAGATGGGTAGGTCCCCATCTTTACTATATAGTATCTTATTTCTGCTAGTAGAGGACCTGGATTACACCAGTTTGGAAAAAGAAAAATTCCAAGCATATTTTTGGTAAGAAGACATAGTTTCTGTCTTTTTACGGCAACTTTGAAAGCATTACCATCTGGTAAATTTTTAAGAACAGTAAAATGTCAGAAGGCTTGTTGGGACTCCATCTTTTCTATTTTTACAAGACCAGGAAATCTGGTAATTTAAGTTATAATCACACTGCTAGGCACCTAGCAGTACAGCATTCGAAGTGACAAAGGTAGTACAAAACTGCAGGGGTATGATTGGAATGCGGCTTTGTAGAAAACAGGCTATCACCTTTGCTGGTGGATATGACATTTGCATATGAATGCATCCCTAATGGTCTTTTTGAAAGTCCTAGGTTCTTGCCAGATTCCTTCAGATTCTAGCGTTAGCTGAGACTCCAGTCTAGAAAAATATCTGGACAGGAACCAGATTAGTACACCTCTTTAGCTCTTTGACTCTTGGGGAGATGGTCCTATAAGTCAGTGTCAAGCCAAAGTTTTCCACAATAGTTGGTGACCACAAGTGGCCATCTCTTCTGCAAGGGGGAGGCTTCCTCATTTGTAGGATAAAAGAAGTTTTTAAAGAGTAACTTCCCTGGGAGCAAATGAAGCTTGACTATGTAAATCCTTCTTTTACGATGGAATAGGATCCAAGATATTTAAGCAGCTATTTTGGTTTCTTTGAGTTCAGTGATTTAAACATCGTGCTTAGGGTCCTTTTTGGTAGTCCAGACATTGATCCTTGAGATTCCCCTTGGTGTTTTCTTAAAAAGACAAAATTCAGTATGTTTTCATTGTAAATAATTGTCTTAATAATAAACAAAACAGAAAACAAACTTTCCTTTACCATTTTTTTTCAGATGAAACATTCAATTGTTTTTATGCCCAAGAATTTTACAATGATCACAGATTTTTTACTGATCTTTAAAATCTTATTTTGGTGCTGGAAAAAAAAACAAACTGTACCGATTACTGTGGGTGTTTGAATCCTGTGCAGATTAATAAAAATTACCAAGGAACTTGCCTTGGTTGTATATTAGAAGGTCGAGGAAGATCCCTTTCGCAGTCCTTTAGTGCTTCAGTTTATTGAATGTTTAGTGTTAGGTGTGTCATTTACAGGCAGTGTCCTGGGCCCGGGGATACTTAGCCTGTGCTGTTTACATTCTTGTCCAGCTGCTAACATTGATTTTCCCCATTTCGTCTGCAGCTTAGGTCTTTGTACTGGAATGGATGGCAGGTTAAAGAATGGCTCATATCTTAAAACATTAATAGATTAAGTTCCAGTGCTGTCAGTGATTTTAGTGGCTAATACAAACACATTCTTTTGTGTGTATATTTAAAACGTAGATTTAGAGAATTGAAGAATTAAAGAATTGAGGATTTCTATTTGATCTTCTACATGGTAATAAGTATTGATATCTACCTCAGTGGTAACTGACAATAAATAAGTATTCCATTTCCTAAGAAACTTGACTGTATCATTGTATGTCTCTGTGTAGTAAGTAACCCATAAGTTAGGTTAACTCCATCATTATTTTTTTTTATTTTTTTTTTGCGGTACGCAGGCCTCTCACTGTTGTGGCCTCTCCCCGCAGGCTCAGCGGCCACGGCTCACGGGCCCAGCCGCTCCGCGGCATGTGGGATCTTCCCGGACCGGGGCACGAACCCGTGTCCCCTGCATCGGCAGGCGGACTCTCAACCACTGCGCCGCCAGGGAAGCCCTCCATCGTTATTTTGTGACTTGAAATTCTTTGCTTCTCCCTGTTTCTTGAGCCCTTTTAAATTTTATGGAAAATACCTTATTTATTTAAGTGGACAGAGGATGTTGGTAAAATCAGATATTTAGTAAAAGCTCTAGAAAGAAGTTTTGCTTATTTGAAACACCCAATATTTAAAAATCCATCAGACTCATCCTCTTGGTTAAATATATTGTCATAGGTTATAAACAGGACATGTTTCATTTCATTGTGCATATGAAAGAGGTTACGCCACAAATAAGGTAATGTGACCAACAGTTGTCACTTTTACTGTTTGGGGGGAAGAAAGTCTGAAGCAGAAGAATATTCCTCGAGGAAGGATTTGGTTTCTTTTCTACCAATTTGGACATTTCACTATCAGTTTCTTTGCCACTAAAATGTATTCTTGAAATGGTTTAGAAATTTTAAATGTGGAACATTTTGGGGACCTGAGTACATTGTGGGTTTAGGAATGACCAACGTTGACCTTTTGTGCGGTTGGTCTGCGTTAGAAAACAAGGATTTTCATCTTTCCAGCCACATGGAATGTGGATCTCCAGGCTCAGATTTTGGCTAACTTGAGAAAGACTAGATTCTTTGGCTAGATTAGTAGGACAAGACTAAGGCTGGCTCTGGCACAGAAGCAGCGGTTGCCTTCTTTTCATTGTCATGTGCCATTCGAATTGTCTTTGATGGGTCGGTATCGTGACCTTGAACACGAAGACACTCAGGAGTCCTGGTTAACTTTTCCCCGGTGAGACAGTCTCATAGGAGAAACTGCCCTTTCAACAGATCGTTCAGCAAGAAACCAAAACATAGAGAACCTAATCACAACTCACTAATCACAACTTGCAAGGTTAATAGTGATTTCAAAATTGAAGACAAATGGTCTGACGTTGGCGTCCTCACGAGCAAGCATATAGAAATACAGAAATGTGTCCGTTGTGCATCCTCTTTAAACGGTTTGCCTACATTGATTGTGGTGGACACTCAAAAACTGAAAGAATGAATAAGTGAATTTCAAAAACTATACAGATGTGAACTGTGATTTTATTTGTTACAAAGACATCTCAATTGGCATTTTTATTTTGCCATTTTGGCCAATTTCTATCAGTTTATAAATTTTTGCACTTCACAAATTTATAGTCACTTAGCACTTCAACAATTATAGACATTTTGGAGAGCTATGTGTTTGTAAGTGTTAGTAGGATTTTTCCAACTCAACGCTGCTTTTCAAACTGCCTATGGAATTATAGAAGGTGGGGGACATTTTCTCTACACTCTTAGATTCAGTCCTTGCTGTGTGTAAATTAAACTGACAAAAGACACATTAACAGGAGAAAGGCATACAAATTTTGTTAATATTTTTAATCTTATGTGCACAGAGGCTTCACAGAAAGGGATGAAAAATCCAAAGAAGCAGTTAGACTGCTTATATACCATTCTAACAAAGGGCTATAAATTGTGTGAAAGTGACTAGGAAATATAGGGAGGAAATTAATGGAAGATAAGGGTTATTTTCATTTTAGTGGGGTCTGTTTATGCATATTCATCTCCGTGCTGGCTCTCTGTCTCCAGGGCTATGGGTAGCTCTTCTTACCCAGGTACTGGGGTAGGGGGCGAAATTTATGCCACCTTCCCAAAGGGAAATTTATGCTGTGCTTTTAGGCAGATAAGGAAAGAGCAGAGAACTTGTCCTGCATCTGTTGGTGCTTCACTGCCTTCTGCTCAAAACAGCCCTTGTGCCAAAGTGGCATATCTTGGGGGTGGCATATTCTGGATCCCTAACTATTGGTTACACCATTTGGCTTTTGCTAATAGTACACGTAGCCTAGAAAAAGGGTCATAAGTGGACTGCTGGCGGCTGGCGATGCTGGTACCTGTGTACCTCTGTGTAAAGCCACTGTTATTTTCTGGTACACTCCTTACTTTTCTTGTAAAAGCCGTAAGTTACAAATAATAAGGCATCTAGTTCTTAGTTTAGCTTCTGCCAGGACTAGGTCCATATGACCTCAAATATTCTTTGCAGTGCGTAGGCAGGAGGGTGAGTGAAGGAGAAGCAATTCTCCAGCCTCATTTGTGCCATCCTGGATTTCTGTAGAAATTCAGAGGTGGTTCTAGCAATACACAGCTAGGAAATGTGAAGTGTTCTGACTCATTGCGTGTTGGCTTTGCGCAGTATAGAAACTTTCTTGGCTGGGAAGGAATTCCTTTCCAGCTGCCCATCCTCCAGAGCTGTGAGCTGTTCTCTTCCCTCTGAATAGGTAGTTTTCTCTTTGCTCAGACATTCTTCTGGGCTTAGCTGCTGTGTAACCTCCTAACCCCTCATTAATAATTTCCTGAGGCTGGTTTGTTATAAAGAAACATTGCAGCACAGACAGTGTGTGTGTGAGTTGCATGTGTGTGTGTGTGTGTGTGTGTGTGTGTGTGTGTGATGACTCCTTAATGACCAACTCAAATGATATTAATGCTCTGTAGCAAAAATACAAGTGAGCATTAGATACTTCTGCCTTTAGTTTGCATGTTAATTACGGAGATCATAGCCTCAGGCAGAAGGTAATGAATGCTTCTTAACTTCTCTCCATGATTCAAATTAAATGCCTCATTTTCTATATTGTACACACATCTCAATGGCTTGAGTATTTACAGGAAAAATCGTGAATCTCTCAAAGGCTTTGTAATGTTAGGACACCACAGAATACGTTTGTCTCTTCTGGGTTCTTAAGAAAAAGAGGTTCTTTCTAGTTTCTTTTTTTCGGCAGGGGTTGTTGGAAAGGTTTTATTTGTTTACCTGTTTTTTTAATTTTATGGGAGTATAGTTGATGTACAATGTTGTGTTAGTTTCAGGTGTACAGCAAAGTGATTCAGTTATACATGTACATGTATCTATTCTTTTTCAGATTCTTTTCCCATATAGGTCATCCCAGAGTATTGAGTAGAGTTCCCTGTGCTGTACAGCAGCAAGTCCTTGTTGGTTAATCTCTCTTATATATCGTATCTTTGTAGTCTCTTGAAGAGACCCCCCACCCCCCAGAGCTGCGTGTGTTCCGAGGTGGGCTCCCATCGCGTGCACTCTAACACGTTCTCACCTTTCTCCGGTTTCAGCTGCACAAAGTGCCGTGAATTATCCAGAGCTGTCATTACTCAGGGAATAAGGGGTGGGGATCAAAATGATGTCTGACCCTGGGAAAATGCTCACACTATCGTGTTAACAGGAAAGGCAGGGTGCAAGTTGGATTTCAAGATACTTGTCCATATGCCCACATACATTCTTCCATGGTTGCGGAGGAGTAGAAGGAAGCATCCTCACATGTTCTCAGTATTTTATCAACAAGGGATCCAGCGAAGCAGTGGGGCTGCTGCTATCTTCCTTCCTGCAATACATTGAACAGTTCTAAAATTTCCTGTAATACGCTTATATTGCTATTAGAGTTGAAGCCACGCTGTACTAATTGTGGAAACCAAATTTACATGAAAGGGAGGCAGATTCAAACAATAGCATTTTCTCCTCTTCTGAAGGAAAGCACCTAAAATGCAAGCCTTGTTTCAGAAGCCAGGAGGAGGCGGCATCTCGAACGGGGCCAGCAGGGTTGAGAGCTGAACTAGGCTCTTAGTTTTACCCGGGAGGCTGGACGTGGCTGCGGCAGTCGGCAAGGGCAAGCCATCACCACGAGGATCTGTGTTGTTTTTGGCCCTTTACAAGAAATGTTGTTTTCACAAGACCTAAGAGTTTTGTCCAGGAAGAGAGGAGAGATCATCTGGTACCATCCGGGCATTTCTGCTTTCCCCTTTTCTTTGTTTTCCCCGAGCTTAGTGTGTAGTCTGTACACCCTGCTCCTAAGCCTTAAAGAGCAAAACAGTATGGTGGGCTTTTTGCGCACTTGTTGGAAACATCTGGAACGTGCCACTAGGTTGCATACCATGGGCTTTATTTACAAACAAGTGTGTGAGATAAACCATCTTAAAAAAAAAAAAAAAAAGACCTCCTACAGCTGCATCCTACGGTTCGCGTGATCCCAGGTCTGTATGGACTGCTGAATCCCGCCCGTCCCATTCGCCCAGACTGGTAGACTGAGAAACACATGGGACTTGCCCTTCTAAGCACAGCAGGTCCTTCCGATGGACCAGGCCCCGGTCCCCTACTGGGGTCAGGCAGCTTCCATCAGGGCTGGGCTGTGCTGCCCCGAGGCCACAGGCTCTCACACTTTAGTTTTCTTTTTTTCATTTTCTAAAAAATTTATTTTATTGAAGTATAGTTGATTTACGATGTTGTGTTAATTTCTGCTGTACAGCAAAGTGATTCAGTTATACGTATATCTACATTCTTTTTCAGATCGTTTTCCATGATGGTTTATCACAGGATATTGAATACAGTTCCCTGTGCTCTACAGGAGGACCTTGTTGTTTATCCTTTCTCTGTATAATCGTTTGCATCTGCTAATCCCAACCTCCCACCCCACCCCTCCCCCTTGGCAACTGCAAGACTGCTCTCTGTGCGAGTCTGTTTCTATTTTGTTCGTATGTGTTGTATTTTGGATTCCACATATAAGTGATGTCATATGATACTCAATCTGTGACTGCCTTTTTAGAAATTCAGGACTCAAAATTATTTCAAACTCCAGGTATAAAGCACAAAGAAAACTCTGCTCTGGGGAATGCTTTTTTGGAAGAAGCCCTACAGTTTGTACTTAGGACACTGCAGGTTGAGTTTAGGGAATGAGGAAAAAAAGGACTCATAGTGATGACTTGGTTTTTTGTGCCCGTGGGTGAAGTTACGCCTCAACTAAGGTGCTTATTTTGGGATATCCCCGCTCAGAGGTTCATCTGTCACGTAAACAGTGACACTGGTAATCAATAAAAGAACGCAAAGAAACAAAACCCCCAAATAACAAAGACATTACACAAATGATTGGCTTGTTTGGTTCTCACTTTTTCCTGCTGCCCTCATACTTCATGGCCGCGCCTTCATTTTGAGGTTGAATTCTTATGGTTCTGTGATGCCAGTGAAAGATTCTGTCTGCAGAGGCTGGAGCCCCTCCAAGTGCACTGAGCTCTGCGGCTCGCCAGCTCAGGGGAGAATCCTCGATGAAAAGGGACTTTTGAGTGGGGAAGTAGATTCGGGCTTCTGCATGGGGAAGAAGTCCTCAGGGACGCTCTGTAAGCAGTGAAGGGTCGGGGCGCCCGGGGTGCAGGGTGGGTGCAGCCGCGTGTACACAGGGTCTGAGCTGCCGGTTGCCAGGGAGGGCCCTGTGTGCGCTGCAGCTGTTTCCCCCTTTGGTCTTCCATCCAGTTGACTTCCTCGTGGCGAGAGTCGTAGGAGATCAGAGAGCGATGAGTCCGTGCGTACTGCGGACCTCCTTGCCTTCTGTGGCCGGAGACGTGTATGGTGACTCATCCCCACCGAGGGGCTGGGCTGTCTGAGCCATGGTGATGGCCATGCTCCCAGCCTTGAAACCCGGAGAGCTCTCTGGGCCTCAGCCTCCTCCACCAGAGTAGCTCAGAATATGATTTCAACATTCTGAAATCGACTTGAGGATGTCTTTTTAATGCTTCTGTTCTGGATATATCCCGGATGGTAGGATCCAGGGACAGGCCCTGGGAGTGGGTGAGATGCTGTCAGGGCCCCCGCCTTGTCTGGGAGGTGAAGTCATGTCCTGAGTCATGGAGGCCTTGACGGAAGGACTGGAGCAGAGGCCGGCTCTCGCCCTGGCTGGTGGGCCGCATCCTGACCTGCCCTCGGTTCAGGTCGTCCTGATGACAGTAGGTGACCTCCCGAGAAAAGACCGGGGCTCTGCCTTCCAGTGACCTGGGCTCATCTGGGGTCACTGTTGCCTCAGAAGAGGGGCTTTAAAAAAATGCCATGCCCATTAAATGAAGAAATGACACGAAGGCCGTTTTTCAGAACAGGTCAAAACCTTGCTCTGACATATTTGTGTATAATTTTCATGGATAAATACATGAAATCATCTCGTGTGAAATACTGTATAATATACTTTTAAATGGGTTGGTCTCTTTTTCTGATTTGTACCTTTTGTGTCTCTGGTTACGTTGTCACTGTCTCCTTTGAAACCAGAGCTGTTATTTCTGCCTTGACCTGGGTACATACTCCATATTCTAGGTAGCAGATGAAGGAGACATTGCAGCATTTCACCTTAAATTCCTTGACTTTTAAAATTATTTTCTTTTATCTCCTCTGTCCATGTGAATGATATTAATAAGTAGTACTTTCTGCAGGGCTTACTCTTCTCTTTTCATATTCTGTAGGTTGCTTTCATAGGCAGGACAACCTACTTTTATCCATTTTTCATAAATAATACACACTCTGCAGTTTACAAGAAGACATGTCAAGGCTAAAGCATCCTGCTGTTGGGATGATAAATACGACCAAACCAAATACGAGGAGACAGAACACGAGTTCGGAGTCTCTAATTCCTTCATTCTTAGCAGCTGGTTTGGAGAAGGTGGGGTTGACTGTGTGTGGGAGCAGAGGGCCGGAGTCCTCCTGACGACCGGCCAGGGGATGCAGGAGCCATGTTGAACCCATGAGTAGGTGTCACAATAGAGAGATGGATACAGAACTGGATACTTTGCAGATTAGAATGGAAACTAAACTGCTGACTCTGGATGGTCATCACAGTCCCCAAAGTGCTTTTCCCAAGATTATGAGTCGTTAGCCAGCACCTTGGCCACGTGAGCCACATGAGTGGCTCTGTCATTCGGTCCTGCAGTTTCATTCGTGCAAGGTCATTGCCTCCACCTCCCAAGCAAAACCGTCACATTCCGGGAGAGTGTCCTCTTTAACGGAGAGGGGGCAAGTTCTTTAATTCACAGACTTAAACATTTATTGTTTTTTCCCCCCTGCTTTGGGAAATGGGACAGTGGTTGCTTAGCTTCTAAAAATTAGAGTTTATGATGAAGGGAAGTTGATGAGGGAAAGTCTCTCTATATTAAAGAGTTAAGGATATTAACTCTTTGTTTACGAATAACTTGCAAATATTTTTTTCTACTTTGTCATTTTTCTTATAGTGCTTTTTTCCCATGCAAAAGTTTTAAAAAAAAGTTTTATGTAATAAAACCGATCAATTAAAAAAATAGAGTTTAGGTTTTTTTCTTTCATGTTTTCTTTTAAATCTTTGGGTTTTGATTTAGATTTTTGGGCAGGAGGAGGCGTATTGCTGTCTTAAGTTTTTGCTACTGAGATTATATATATATTGATATATACATATATTTCTGTTTTGAAATATTAGGAGATCTCTAGACTATTCATGAGTCTAGGGGTGAATGGGATGGGAAAAGGATACCCCCGTTCATTTGTTCTTTCAATGCATATTTCCTGAGCATTTATTACGTAGACAGCAAGATACTAGACGCAGGTGACACAGTGATGAACAGAATGTCCAAATCCTCCTGAGACAGGCTGGGACCTGGGACCCTTTGCTGCAGTGCTGGCACCCGGACAGACACCTCCTGGAGCAACAGATACTAAGAAACTATAAGGGATTAAAAATAACTGCAGGCCCGAGCAGGGGGGCAGAGTATGAACAAGATACAGAAAGGGCACAAGCCAACCGCCGCTCCTGAGGTCCCCAGGAGCAGAAGCAGGTCCTGAGCAGGGTCCCTGCACACAGCACCACCCAGGGGGCGGGCAGACCATCGGATCTGCCTCCACCCTCATCCCAGATAAGGGACCAGCCTGCTCCCCCACCCCACCCCGTGGGGAGCGAGCAAGGGCACCTGTTACTTGTTTTCATTCCCGCCTGCTGCAGCCGGGGGCCCCAAGAAAGCCCTGCATGGATTCCTCGTCTGGCCTCTGGTCAATTTCTATTGATTACAAAGAGCCCAAGGACCCCGGTTGGTAACACTCTGACCTGGTGGACTTTACAGTCTGGTGCGGAGAGAAGGTGACGCGCACACAGAGAAGGAAGCTGCTGGCGCTCCGGGGCTGCGTCGCGGTCGGTACTGGAGGATGCGCAGAGTGGCCAGGGCACGTGCCCGCAGTTGAGAACAGGTCGCGGGGGCCTCCGCAGAGTGGCGTTGAGCTTGGATCTGAGGGCGTGGCGAGAAGGCCTGGCAGATGCAGGCAGTGTGCCTGTGCCGGATGCCTGGGGACAGCGGGGGTTGGGGGCTGGCTGGAGAGGACTGAGCTGACCGGTGGCGCTTTGTGTAGGGCTTGTTGCTTCTGTAGGGCGGGAGGGTAGAAAAGGGTGACTTAGACCTCAGTGAAGGGGGTCGGGGCTCAGATTTGGCTCTGTTCTGAAATTAGGGCTGTTAGAATTGTCTGGAGCTGGGAGTCAGTTCTAAGGAGGAAGCTTGAAGCTCTGGCCCATGGGCCAGACTGGCATGTAGGTCTGCGGCCTGTGTTTATGTCTTCAAGGCTTCAGGCGACTTGTCAGTTGCTCTTCTGGGTACCCCGGACACGTGGCTTGATTGTGACCGTGAAAGGATGTAAAAGATACAAGTTGGTGATGGGTTTCACTGTTCATATTTAATAATGATAAGCGATCAATGTGTGTGAGTTTAAGAGCAACAGAAGAGAAGAAAACAGCCTCATATTGATTTGGAAGAATCTTACCAGCTGCTTACTAGGTGGAAGACTGGACCTTTTTATTGTAACCAGAGGCGGGTTGTACTGTAATAAATTCCATCTAATAATAAATATACTTAACCGTTACCGAGTGCTTACTACACACCATGTGTTAATGCATGATTCACATACTTTGACTCCTTTAATCTTTACAAAAACCCCTGGGGGCGATGGCTAGGATTATTCCCAATTTGAGGAGGGTGTAACCCGCTTGCCCAGGGTCGCGCTCCAAGCAAGGCAGCCTGGTCCCAGGGTGCCTGCCCTTAACCATTGCATCACCCGGCCCCTAATCGCCACCCTGCTGTGTTGGAACGAGAGCTCGAATTTGGTTAAGAGCTGAGTAGACTTGCTCACATGTGGTTCCGCTTTTCAAAAAAATTTTATTGGAGTGTCGGTGATTTACAATGTTGTGTTAGTTTCAGGTGCACAGCAAAGCGATTCAGTTGTACGTATACATAGATCCACTCTTTTTTAGATTCTTTTCCCACATAGGCCGTTGCAGAGTCCTTGTGCTGTACAGTAGGTCCTTATTAGTTATTTGTTTTATACGTAGCAGTGTGTGTATGTCAGTGTTCACTGCAGCACTGTTTACAACAGCTAGAATGTGGAAGCAACCAAATGCCCATCGACAGAGGCATGGATAAAGAACATGTGGCACTTGTATACAGTGGAATATTACGCAGCCATAAAAAAGAATGAAATAATGTGGTTCCACTTCTTCAATGTCTAGAAGGCACCGGGGGCCCTGAATACCCTGGAGGTTTTTCTCTCCATCATCACCTTCTTGTTTTTGGGAAAGCCTGGACATTTGGGGTGAGAAGAGCCCACAGAGGAAGGAAAGGGTGGAAGTATGACTCAGTGGAGCCTGGAACTGAGCTCGAATCCTGGTTTACCCACCTGTTACTTATTCTGTTTGTTGCCTCACCTTTCTGAGTGCCCAGGTCTCCTGTTTGTAAAATTTTAAAATGAAGAACTACCTCCCAGAGTAGAGTAATGAAAAGTAGCAAAATGTTGGGCCCGTTGAACACGTTTGACTTCCTCTGCCCGTCTTCCAGGCTGGAGAGGCTGAAAAGGAGCATAGGGGTTTCCAAAAACAAGTTGGAAAGAATGGAGAAAAAGACCCGGATGCAGGAGGCTAGCGGAACGATGCAGTGCAGCCCCACAGCAGGACCGTAAAGAAACAATGCATGCATTTGCTCAACTCCGTGCTCCTCAGACTGGAATGCTCCTTTGAACCCTCTGGGGTCTTGATAAAATACAAATTCTGCTTCAGCAGGCTTGGGGTGGGGCCTGAGATTCTGCGTTTCTAAAAAGCTGAAGGGATGCTGGTGCTGGCGGTCTGGGGACTGCGCTCTGCCCGTTACCAAACCAAACCTGGGTCCCCTTGCTCACCTCACTGCCAAGCCAAGCTACTGACACCCAGTTGTGGCCAAGGAAAGTACAGCGTTTATTGCAGGGCACCAGGCAAGGAGAGTGGGCAGCTCATGCTCAAAAGACCTGAACTCCCCAGTGGCTTTCAGGGAAGGGGTTTTAAAGGCAGCATTTGGGGTGAGGGCTGCGGGGTGCAGGTCACAGGGTGGTGTTTCCGGAATCTTCACCATCAGCCTTCTGGTTCCAGCCAGTCTGGGGTCTAGTGCTTGCTGTCAGCATGTACTCACCGTCCACCGCCTGGGCAGGGGTCTTAGTTTCTGCAGGACAACTCAAAGATGTGTGTCCGATTGTTCTGTATATCTCTTGGGGAGCACCTCGGACTCTGATCACTCAACTATTGTTTAAGCTAACATTACTTTCCTTGTTTCACTGCTTTTCTTTTGTTTCAGCATGCCCTCCCTTCCCTAATTAGTAACTGCTTGAGTCTGCTCTTGGGAACTCAAGGAAGGTCTAGGAGACTAAAGCCTTTTTCTACAAACAAGAAACAGGGGACATGGAGGGGGGTTTGTACCCAGGAGGGCCCCGCAGGGTCCTGCTCAGTTTCATGGCTAGCAAGGACTTATCAAAATAGGTTTCTGAAGTACATGGGGAGTGATACTGGTTGATCTTCAGGTCAATATCAGGAAAGCATTCTCCAGGGGCATCTCAGAGGTGAGGTGAGCTGTATCCCAGGGGACCCTTCCCCAGTCACTGCTGATGCTCTGGGGGTTGAGCCAGACTCACACCTCACCTGACCCACTGGTACGGGGTAACCTCGCCTAGAAGCGGTGGAGCCTTTAAGCGTTGTTGGCGGAGATAGTTTGAGTCTCTCTGGACGGTGAGACCAGCAAGCCCAGACGTTTTAGCGGGAATTCACTCTCTGTGAAGATGATCAGATGAGATGCTGTTAATATTTGCTGTAGCCTTGTGATAGGTCTTTAAATCAGACACTAATTCCAGCTGAAAGCGGTACTCTGAGATCTGTACCGTGTCTCTTTAACACAAGTTACTAAACTGAAATCTCAGAGTTTCCTAAGAGTTTTAAATGGAAACTATTCATAGTCATATCCACATGTTTGCTCTGTGATCACAGTGTTGTAGTTACACCCCCCACCCCCCACCCAGGATTCACGTGCCGGCTGTGCCTTTAATTTATTGTTACCAGTATTTTTTGCCAGGTTTACGTCATGGTAATGCGTGCACTTAATGTTTCTCAGAAGTTTTCAGACTTTAGCCTTCTAGAAATAGAAATGGATAGCCCATTGTGATGGAACAGAAATACCTTCTTCATTCCGCAGTTTTCACACAGCTGTACTGTTACTAGAAAAAAGTGCCTATTTATGGGAAGTGTGTTTTCTCTCCTCCTGCGGAATCTTAAATTTTCAAGTATTTCTGGAGCTGTCACCTGTTAAATGATAGTGATCTTAGGCTTTGTAGATATTTTTCTCAGGAGAGAAGATAAGCTAGAAAAATAAAGTACATAAGACGTTGGGAAAACGTCACAGGTTTTTTGAATCCTGTTTGCCTTGCACCCGGGACCCACCTCTTCTGGCCAGGCCTCAGGAGGACCAGTGAGCACACGGGAATGGCATGTATTTATACTCGTGTAAATAAGATCCTGTATACTCTGCCCTGGGCACATGCAGGCGGCCCTTTTATGGTCAACCAGGGGTTTTCCCTCTGGTCTTCAGGCTGACAGTGGGGCTGGGAGCTGGAGTGTGTTTCTGATACCACCCGTAGGAACGGTTTCACAAGCTGGTCCCCTTTTGTAAGATCTTAGAAATGGCTTTGTGTTGCTTGCCTCAGCTGTTAGCTGATCTGGAACGAATGAAGGGATTTATGCAGAAGGACAATATTTTTTGTTTTTGTTTCTTTCAAGCTCACCTCTCTTCCTGTTCAATTTTTAGCTTTGTTAATAGGTTCTGCTTACAAAATAGGCAGTGTCACCTTATTATTTTAATCGTAACTTGTCCTGCTCAGAATGGCTAGTGTTCCTTCCAGGAACAGATGGTATTACTTTGTCCCTTGAGTAACGTCCACACTTGTCTTTGAGGAGGAATCTCGTGTATTATACACCCAAGGAGATTACTAACCAGCGTGAAAGGACAAAGGGTGAGTGATTTTAGGAAACACTATTGCGCAAACCCATATTTGATATTTTCTTTGGATTTGACATTATTTTTTAAAGGGAAATAATATCAACGTAGATCATAATAACATTATTTAAAAACTGATGCATCCTCGAAAATGATAGAACCTACGAGAAACCACACTCCTTCCCTCAGCACAGTTGTCCTTGGAAAGATGGTTGCGTGTCCAGCTTTAAATTCAAGATGTTCTCTAGAATTACAGCATAGAGTCTGTGGAGAGGCAGTAAACATCCATGCCTGTGGCTCCTTCATCCTGTCCAGTTTCTCATTTGTAAGGGACCACTTCATTTTCAATCATTGTCTACAAGTTGCTCAACGGCTTGGAAAACATTTGAAACAGCACGACTTATAAACTGTGTACGTTGTTATAGAAGAGTTCTACCCCCTCTTGTCTTGTGCTCACCTCATAGATCTGTGCCACCCTTCAGATCCCAGGTCAGCTCTCCCTGTGTCTGCTTGGCCTTCCCCCTTAGTTCACGATTCAGTACTTACCGAGCGCCAACCGGATGCTGAACCATTGGTTCTCTGACTTCTTGGTCTCAAGATCCTCGTATCCATGTGAAAACTATTGAAGATGCCACAGAGCTTTTGTTTGAAGGGGTTACATCTATTGATGTTGATCATATTCGAAATTAAACTGAGGAAGCGTCAACATACTTATTCACTTAGAAGTAACAGTGATAAATATTAACATGAACATATTTTATGAAAAAAATCATTGTTTTTCCAAAGCAAACACAATGGGTAGGAAGTGTGTTGTTGTTTTACATTTTTAAAAAATCTAGTGTCTGGCTTGCAGGAAGACAGGTGAATTCTCATATCTGCTTCTGTGCTCAATCCGCTGAGATATTGTGCATCAGGAAAGCATGACTCAGGAAATAACCTCAGGAAAATATGACTGCACGTTTGTGGGAAAATAACTTTGATCTCACAGACCCCTCAAAGGTTCCTAGAGCACACTTTGAGGACCTCTGTGTCAGCCGCAGGTATAGACTGGTACACAAAAAGAGACTCTAGTCTTGGCTTTTGTGGACCTAAGTACAGTTTATTCTCATAGTAGGTGCAATTTTTCTTTTTAATTATTATTTTTCATTCTCCCACTACAGTGAAGTCTCCAAAAAGACTTCTTGTTTTTGATTCTTACTTATGGGTTTATTTTATTATTAAACATTTCTGGGGTGAATGGATAGAATCAACTGTTTATGGTGTTGAATGTACCCTTTCTAACCCCATATTGAGGGCATGTGTTCTATTAGTATAGACATGACCCCAGATCTTAGACCCCAGGCCGGCTTAAATCTCCCTGGATGAAGTGCTATACTTTTTAAACTTTTTCAGGATACTTGGAAATAGATAGAGTTAGTTGACCCTTGAACGACACAGGTTTGTACCGCACAGGGCCACTTATACACGGATTTTTTTCCATAGTAAATAGACAATACTACACAATCCAAGGTTGGCTGAATCTGAGGATACGGAATAACCGAGGATATGAAAGAACTGTGGACTCGGAGGGCTGCCCGCAAGTTATCCGTGGATTTTCAACTTCACAGAGGGTTGGGGTCCCTAACCCCCGCTGTGTTCAAGATTCAGCTGCACTAAAGTACTTAGGAAGGAAATGCTCCTTTCAAGTTTGTAAATAATTGATTTTATGTAATAAGATGGTTTCCTTTATAGTTCCTTGACTACAGCCAGTAGTTGATTCTTTAAGTATATATTTCTGGTATTTCACATTGTTCAGCATTATAAAAACCTTTCATCTGTGAAGAATCTACCTGAATTATTGTTACTTGGTTCGGATATCATGAGGAAATTAGAAACTCAGCTCTTCCTTTTTTTTTTTTTTTTCATGTGATTATCGGTAAAAAGCTGTACAGTGTCCTGCAGTGACACGGGTACAACTGTTTACCAGTTTCCAAGACTTTCTTTCCAGTAAGTCACTGACAGTTTCATATATTGTAAACCCTCTTGGTATATAGTTCCATCTTTATTCTGTGTCCAGTGAACGTGAAACTGGTATCGGGTTGACAGTTTTCTATCACAAGGGCAATATCTAAGAAGTAGTTTGTAGGGGAAGGATCAAAGTTAGGAATCAAAATTATTATCCAAGACGTGCTTAGAAGTAATATGTCTTAGAAGAATATGTTAATTTGATCTCTTCTGATGACACATCAGTGTCATAATGTTTTTTTAATTTAATTTTTATTGGCATACAGTTGATTTACAATGTTGTGTTACTTTCATGTGTACAGCAAAGTGATTCAGTTATACATATACAAGTATATATTCTTTTTCAGATTCTTTTCCCATATAGGTTATTACAGAATATTGAGTAGAGTTCCCTGTGCTATACAGAAGGTCCTTGTTGGTTATCTATTTTATATATAGTAGTGTCTGCATGTCAATCCCAATCTCCCAATTTATCCCTCCCCACCCTTTCCCCTTTGGTAACCATGTTTGTTTTCTGTGTCTGTGAGTCTGTTCCTGTTTTGTAAATAAGTTCATTTATATGATTTTTTTTTTTAAATTTCACATATAAGTGATATCATATATTTCTTTTTCTCTGACTTACTGCGATAATCTTTAGTTCCATCCTTGTTGCTGCAAATGGCTTTATTTCGTTGTTTTTTTACGCCTGAGTAATACACACACACACACACACACACACACTCCCACATCTCCTGTATCCATTCATCTGTAGATGGACATTTAGGTTGCTTCCATGTCTTGGCTGTTATAAATAATGCTGCAGTGAACACTGAGGTGCGTGTATCCTTTCGGATTATGGTTTTCTCCGGATGTGTGGATATATGCCCAGGAGTGGGATTGCTGGGTCATATGGAAATTCTATTTTTAGTATTTTAAGGAACCTCCATACTGTGTTCCACAGTGGCTTCACCAGTTTACATTCCCACCAGCGGTGTAGGAGGGTTCCCTTTTCTCCACACCCTCTCCAGCATTTATTGTTTGTAGACTTTTTGAT
This sequence comes from Pseudorca crassidens, assembly GCF_039906515.1. Taxonomy (NCBI): domain Eukaryota; kingdom Metazoa; phylum Chordata; class Mammalia; order Artiodactyla; family Delphinidae; genus Pseudorca; species Pseudorca crassidens. The sequence continues at coordinate 153,234,062 of NC_090299.1, forward strand.
GATGGCCATTCTGACTGGTGTGAGGTGATACCTCATTGTAGTTTTGATTTGCATTTCTCCAATAATTAGCAACGTTGAGCATCTTAACGTTTTTGTAAGGTATATTATTTAAACAAGCCATGATCTAACTATGCCACAATAAAATTTTCTCTGTATATTCTCTTTGGTTCATAATACAATTCTGAAGTGAATTCCTCATTCCCATGTAAATGAAAAATGTGTTTTCTTATCTTGGAGATTTATATAGACTCATCTTTTCAAGCCCTCTTTTTATGAGCCAAATTTTATTTTTCAGGTTTATGAGAGAAATTCCAGGAGTGAGAGTAGGCCTTGCCGGTGATGGGGTTTTCTTTCATGTAGAGATGAACTTGCTTGTTATTTCTTGTTTCTACGTCTGACTCACTGAGTTATTTTTCTACTGAATTCACTTTGTTCATGATGTCAGCATTACAAGTTTACACACATGTTGTAGAATATAATTTAAGATACTATTTGGACCAGAAAAAACATAGCTTTCAAGTGGTGATATAGGTTGGACTGTGGTGTGTGGCTGGCAAGCTTTGAGCCTAAAGAATGAAGACATGTAAATTAAATATAAAAAGATCTTCAGTTAATTCATAAAGCAGGCCTAGACTTTATTGATCCAGAGGCTGAGAGAGAAGCCAGCGTCTTCTGAGGCTGAGTTGCAGACAAGGTCACAGCATCCTGGGTGAGGGCAGTGACCTCTGACCTGCCGTTCTCCTCCCACCGATGTATCTAGTCCATCTGCCTACTAACACGTCTCCCTTTTGCCTTTTGGAGAAAATCCACATTCCTTAGCCCGGATTGCAAATTTTTCAATGTAGTCTTTTCTCTTTCGCTCCCCACCTGGCATTTAGCTGTTGGTCCTACCCAGGAATCACACTGCGGAGAGGAAGCAGTCCTATCTCCTCCCAAGCTCCGCCCTCTTTCCTGAGATGCTTTCACGATAGCCCGCAGTTCTGCATTGCCTGGTCCAGGAAGCCTCCCCGGAACGTTTTAGCTATGTTACCTGCTTCTCCTTGCTTTCATGAATATTGGCCACCTGGTTACTAAAGTTAATTTTGGTGTGTCACCTTCCATTTTTTTATGGTGCGTATTTACAGATCTGTTTTCACAAAAATGGACTCTTAGGATCCAGCTGCTTTATAGTATGATTTTTCACGCAATAATAAAATACCATGGATATAAAATATTAGTTGACAGCATTATTTTGTTCACGATATACTGGCCCTTTCAATTCATGTTTTATAATTCCTTTAGCCAGTTTTCTGTTGAAAAATTTTGACCCAATTTTTGGTGTCTCTGTAAGCAGTGATGGGATGATTATCCTTTTTAGCTCCATCTTCTTTTAAAACACTTAAAAGCAGTTTCTCATTTTGCATAGCGTAATTTTAGTACTGGTAAAGTTGAACGTTTTTTTCTTTCTTTTAAGTTTAATTTGTGGTCATCTGCATTTCTCTCTTGGTGACTACGTCTTCATACCCCCGGTCTATTTTTGTGTTGGTCAATTTCTTTTTCTCATTATGCATAAGAATATGTTTACAATGAAGAGTTTAATGCATTGACACCTCTCTAGTGAATATGTTCCCTAGCTTACAGTTTGCTTTTCGATTTGAGCGCAGAAGATAAAGAACAGGTAATTGAAGAGATCTTTTTAACAATGGCGTTTATCTTTTTCTCTGTGTTGGAAATATGAATAAAACACTGGGTTCCTTTTATTCAGGAATCAAAGCTGCCGGTGCTGATTGTACTAAACCCATGTCAGGCTCCTTACCCGCGTTTCTTTTTGGCTGAAGACTCTGCTTTTCTCTCTCTTCTTGGGGAGACCATCGGCCACTTGGTCTTTGGGGTTTGTTGCTCCACCAGACTGGCTGCATTGAATGACATGTTGGAATTTAACCCCCCAATTTTTCTTCCTTTACTGTTCCTGAAGGCAAGAACGGAGGCTTTCTGAGTTTGAAAGGTTTTATTTTTAGTTACAAGCATTTGGTAAGTAAAATGGTTATGACTGTATATAAACCTACTATCATTGAGCCAGAGTACTTTGTTGAAGGGATAAATGAAGTTCAGGGGGGCTCCTGGCTTCATCGCCTGCTTTGAGACAGCAACTCCCGAAACCTTCTCTCATAAGTGCTTTTGGACCTAAGACATCCTTTCCCCCCCACCGCCCCGGTCATCGTCCCTGATTGACAGAACTTGCGCCCCAAGAGCGGACAGCCTAGTGGTGGCCAAATAACAGCTTTGGTGAAGGCTGGGCGCCCATCCAATAACTCTGCCAAGTGCAGGGGTTCAGACAGATTATGTGGGAGAACGGGATTTGCACTTGAGACCGAAAGAGAGTTTTTGCATCCATCACTGGGTCCTTAAACAGCCTGACCTGTTTAACCTACCAAGTCAGGGAGGTGGGCCCTTGTGGAAGGGGTTTGGAAGGAGATGCCCCTGTGGCTGGAAGGATCCTGGCAGGAAACAGATGGAAACTTTAAATATAACAACAAACCCATTCTATGTTAACCTAAATAACGTAATTTCATGAATCATAAAATTGCATTTTCCAAAGAAAAATTTTATTGATAGTGCTAGAATTCTGTCACGTTTTTGCCGATTTCTTTAACGTCTGGCCTGTTGGAAGACAGCTGGGTGTTCATATCCGCGTCTGCACTCGGTAGGTTGTGGTATCAGGTCCCGTTGCCGTTGGCAGAGTTCATTGCACACGCGTGACAGAGTGAGTGAGAAAAAGGCAGAATGCATGTTAATATGATTATGAAAATAATCGTGAGCTCATGGACCCCTGAAAGGCCCTTGGGGACACGAAGGGGTGCCTGGACCACATGTAGTGAGCCTCTAATTTGAGGGCAGGGGTTTGGCGCATCAGAGAACAAATGCACAGCCAGGACTTGAACTTCAAGGCGGGGACGAGAGGACATCGGGGGCTCAGCCTTTTCTTCTTCTGCCCTCTGAACTTGGGCCAGTGCCTAGTCGACCAAACCCAGCCAGATGCCGGAGGGCAGGGGCGCCTGGCCTGGTGGCCTCTGCAGGTCAGCACCCGAGGGAGGGCACAGGACGGGGCGGGAAGGGTGCGTCGTGAGGGAGGAGAGCCAGGGCATCCCCTGCCTCTCTTTGCTTGCTGCACCGGAGGATAAAATAAGGAGAAAAGAGCAAAAGGGCTCAGGGCTGGGCTTCATAGGTCACAGAGAGAGGCCGGAAGCTGTCTGTTGGTTTTGTTTTAAAGACACAGTAAGACACTTACGAGGGAAATTCATAGTATTAGTGCCTTCCCCTCCCTTAGTGGTTTAGTGGCTCCCTTAAGGCTATTAGTGCCTTCCCTTCCCCAAGGGGAAAGAGTCGAAGGGGCGGGTGGGGAAGAGAAAGGCCGATGCCGAATCCGGCCTCTGTACCCAAACTAAATCTCGGAGACAGAGTTTTGGGTGAAGTAGAGAAGAAGAACAGCTTTATCGCTTTGCCAGGCAGAGGGGGCCGCAGCGGGCTCCTGCCCTCAAAACCGTGTGTCAGGACCTGCGGCGGTAGTGCGGAGGTTTATCATCGCGGTTCAAAGAGGGCGTGGTCAGCTCGTGGACGTCCTTCTGATTGGTTGGTGGTGAGGTAAGTGGGAGTCGGCCTCATCAATCTTCTGGTTCCAGCGGGTCTGGGGTCTGCGTGCTTGCGGGCAGCATGCTGTGTTACCTGTTAACTTCTCCCACCTGGTGGGCGTCTCCGTATCTGCAGAACAGCTCAAAATATTGTTCTGTGCATCCCTGGAGGGGGAACCGGGACCCTGGCCCCAGGGTCTCTGCATCCCCTCCCTTCCCTGATTAGCGACTTTCTGAACCTGCCCGCTGGAACTCAGGGAAGGTCCTGGAGGCTGGATGAAGCCTCTTTCCTGTCATCAAGAAAACAGGGGACGCGGAGAGGCTTTTGTGCCCAGGAGCCCTACGGGGTCCTGCTCGGTATCAAGACCTGAAGTGGGGTGGAAATCGTCTTCGAAGGGCTCCACTGGCCCCATTCTGACTTAATTCTTGAGACACAGTCAAGGCTCAAAGTTGAAATACCCTCAAGGGAAACAGTTCACATCCTGAACAAAACAAAGATACTTTTTGAAACTCAGCCTATGGAGGTGATGGGCCACTTGATGGATTTAACTACTAGACACATCGGGCTGTGCTAAGGAATTGTATAGCAAGCAAACGAGTGTTGCCTGATTCCAGCCAGAAACCGGTAATTTATATTTTAATATTAACCTCCAATGACAGGATGTTTGTGTATTTTACATAATTTGAAAAAGAATGACGCAAATTTTGTTTGTATTTTAATGTTTTACGAAGTGTGTACTTGACATTTTAATTTCCTTGAGAGCGAGAGGCTGTGTTCTTTAATTGTGCACTGCTGTTGCTTAACATGAGATCTAGTGTATACATACCGTCAGTTATCGTCATCCGTGGTAGTTATGTTGTGTGAAGTCATTGCAAACGTGCATTAGCGAATACCAAACCATCGCCCCTACAGGAAACGTAGGATCAGGTTCCCATGAGCCCCTGGTCACATTTCCTTCAGCCCGTCACCTCATATACCCGGTTTTATGTGTGTTTCTGTTTAAAGACACCTTATTTGATCTGTATTGTTGATTCAGGACGACTGAACTCACGGCCAGTGGCATATAACTCGTGTCTGAACAAAGCTTATCTCACACCCATAAAGGGCATCGCAGGGAATGCAAGCCGGCGCATCAGTGCCAGCTTGGGGCCATCGAAAACAGTGAACTCTCCCCAGAAACACAAAAACGAGGAACGCGTAGTGCTAAATACGCTGTGGAAAGGAAACTCGTTCGCAGGAAGGGGCTGAAATCAGCAGGACCGTTTCGCCTGCTTGGACTTTGCAAACGTGGCGTCCACAAGTAGTGAGAACCTGCTGTAGGGAGTCTGAATGTGCACGAAACAGGCGAGCAGCATTTCCTTTACGGGAAGGATGTGCAGCGAAAGCCGACTAAGGTCTGCCGTGGCCAGGAGTTCCTTAGCTTTCTTTCCTGTGGGTCTTTAAGCAAACCTGTGCGTTAGCTGACTTTGCTGGTTGAGGTGAGGCAGCTCAGACTCTGAGAAGTTCTGGAACCTGAGGGCTTTCGGTCGGATTCTCAACAGGCCTGTCTGGCCCCACCGTGATGCTCGTGATTAAATATTAACTCTCTCTCCGCACTTTTTTTTGTTCCCTCTTTGAGCACAAATACAGGGTGGCATTTCTGGGTTTACTTCCTTTAACCAGAAAGAGTAAATATTATACCTTCCTGGATTTCTGAAAGCTAAACCTAAGTGCCTTCATTCTTAAAAGTTTTTGCAGTGTTGCCCTTAGAAATGTAAACTGCAGGAAACCTGAGGAGGAAACGGACACAGTCAGACTCCTGATCAAAACAGAGTCTTTGGCGAATTAAAAGTTCCTAATAATAGATTAAATTAACCTTACATTGGTAAGGAAAAAGCCCCCCTCACTCCTTTTATTTATAAGTTTTCTAAAACTTGGAGCTATTTTAAAGCCAACTCGTATCCTATAAATGTCCTGGCCAGGTACTGTGTGCCTTCTCAGTGCTGCCATGATATACTTTTTAGGAAGAATGTATGGAACAATTTTCAAAGGAAAGAAGATTCTAAAATAAAAGTAAAGCAGACGGTGCTACCTGAGACTTTTCTGTTCAACAGACGTAGATTTAAAAAAAAAAAAACCTCCTATAAATGTGATGTTTAAAATCTACACAAAGATAAGTATAAACCATAATTCTGAATAAATATCTCCACTTCAGTTTAAGATGACGGTTAGCATAGCGCACGTCTGGGTGGTCTGGAGTCTCCTGGGACGTGAGTCTTCTGGGGAGTCGGGGCCAGTGCCGACAGCTTGCCTCTGTCCACTGCCCTGGCCTTCCTGTCCCAGCTGCGATCCACACACGAGGTGTGAGGTGCTTCCAGATTACCTTGGGCGGTTTTTCCTGGATAGTGAGGAAAGGTGATCCCTCCTGTCCTTCCCCGAGCAAGCCAGCCCTGCGATTGTCACGTGTCCCTGAGCCCATGCACTGACCACAGAGGTGAACGTGATCCCTGGCAACTCAAGCCTTCCTGGACCTTTGCCTGTGATTTAAGTGCTCTTCTCAGTAGAAATATGATACTCCTGTCCCCTAGCTGACGGACCCTGTTAACGGTCATCTCATTGTCTCCCTGCACTTATCTGTTCAGAAGCTCTCGTGACCCTTGGAAAGGTAATCCACAAATGCTTTAATAACAGGAAATCTGTGCCGTGTTACCCAGATACAAAAGAAAGCATGCAGGTTGGGGAGCTGAGTCGTACCTTGGGTTTCCTGTTCTAAAGGTCAGAATTCTGAGGCTGTCACATCCTTTGCTTTCACAGTTCATGTCAGTTTTGTCTCTTCAGATCGACTTGGCTGCATTCCACACTTTGCAGGCTCTCTCTCTCCCCAGTTGGTAGGTAGCAGGGAAAGAAAGTTAAAATACATTGTGGGATTACAGGGCAGGGAAATTAGCAGCGATGATAATTTCCCACCAATGTGGGAAAGGGAAAGAAGCCAGGCTGAGTTTCGCGTGTAATAAACATGTAAACCTAGATTCTTCATTGTGGCCTTTATTACAAGTAGTCTCAGCTTTATGATGGGATTTCATTTTTGTTTACAATTATATGACTCTTGTGGTAATGCCTTATTTGAAGAAAGTGTCTTTTCAGATCATGTAAACAAATTGTTCTGTACGTTATTGCCTTTCAAAAATCTAGAAACAGGATTTCCTATTTTACACATCCTCCCTGGATCCAGCTCAAACTCCTTATTGCCCTCAGCCATCCACCTCTGATGTGCAGTCCTTACGATTCCCCACGGTTTGATTTTTGCACGATTTTGCACACGCTTTTCCCAGCGCCCGAAATTCCTTTTCCGTGAGGCTACCTGGAAAAGTCGTATAACAATAAGGGTGAACTATAGAGAGTTTTTTCCTTTAAGTCTGTTGTTAAGCAAGATTATTGCTTGTCATTTTAAGAGATATTTGCATACAGTGTGTGTGAGTTACCCGTTCCTCCCACAAAGGCATGCAGGCAGGTCACAATGAAAATGTGCTCTTTGGAGGTTAGGAAGGTGAGTCTAATGACAAATGAACCCAGTTAGTAACCCAGCTCATTTAGTTTAGACCCAAACTCAAATGGCAACCCACTTGGTGTTTTCCAGCATCTGGTGTATTACCATCTGTGAGCAGAGGCATTTTTCAACATTCTACTTGGGTGGGCCTTCTGGGGCAGGGCACTGCAAGTTCGGGCCTGTCAACACAGATATCTTGAAAGGACCATTTGAAAGTAGGAGAGGTAACTTGATGTGAACCCAAGTATTTAAAAATGTTATCAGCTGTGCCTTGTGTCCCACTGAAGGGTAAATAAGCAGGGAGTAGTTTTCAATCTGTAAAGGCTGTGAGTACCAGCTCCCTCTTTTTTCTTTCTTTCTTTTTTTTTTCCCTTAAGCTGACCTGAGTTAACCCTTGTTGAACAATAAATCATTCACTGAAGGAGGAGGGGGAGGAAGAAAGATTTTGTCCCTTTGGGTCACTCTGTTGTATTTTGATGCTTTCCGGAAGGCCCGAAGAATAGAAATTACATGTGCACGTGCTGGGGGGCAAAATTAGTTCTGTTTTTTAACTGGAGAGTAGTTCTATATTTTATTGCCCTTTTTTACTATGAAAAATTGATTTTATGAACTATAAAAATTATTTTTATAAGATAGATTTACTTTTTCTCCTCTTTCTTCCCTTTTTTTCCTCTTTCCTCCCCAACTGGTATCTTACCTAGATAGCTCAGGACATAGAATATATTATATTTTCATAATTTCTGGGTCGAGCAGACGATGTTAAATTTTCTTTGAAAGTACACAGGTATTTAAATGTTGGAGGAACACGTTATTTACGTAGTAATAGTATTATTCAGTCATTTTCTATAAGCGTTGACTGATTTGTATGTGGTGTCTTCTTGGTAGTTGTCATTTTGCACATTTTTTTAACTAAGGGTTTCTAAGTTATTGAGTCTTAAGGCCCAGTCCAGGCAGGGGGGTCACTGCTCCTTTGTCACTTGCTTCCAGCCTATCCTCCTGAGGTGCCCCTCACTGATTCACTTATTGCAATTGTTTCTACTCACCTTTCTTTTGGAAAGAGGTCAGGCATATTCTTTGAGTTTATCACTTCTTTGCCTGTTGCGTTTTCTAATTTGTAACTTGGTTCCACTTTCCTGTACGTGCAGTCACGTATTGTTAGCATGACAGTCTTCTTGAGACCCACCATAGAGATAAACACTTGGTCCTTCAGTGATTATAAACTTTATTCTTACAACAAACAGTATGAGAAAATGTGCAATCTCTCATGTGCAGTGTTTTTCAGAAAGTCCTTTATGGCTACGTTTTTGTTTTGGGGGAACTGTGAACTAAGAAGTCTTCAAATGCCACCATAAAAGGATGTTTCTCATGGTCTCCTGAAGAATGGCAAAAAGGAGCTGAACTGGTGGGTCTAAAATGAAGGCTGTCTAGAGGCAAGTGCAGGGTGTGGAACTGGTGACACCCTCTCTGTGGTCCACACATCCCGTCCCCTCGATCGGTCACTGGGGCATGTCCCCTGTACTTCACTGTTCTGCACCTTTTCCGTCTTCTTTTTACCCAGCCCAGGTCTTTTCCTTTCCCTTTCTACTGACCAGTAATTAGTAATCCCACCTTACAGATCCAATTTTAATGCACAAATTTTCAGTCTTTCAACATAAAATCAGATAGACAGATAGATGGGAAATTATCTACAATGTGGGAACAGTATAACCGAAATGGGCAATGAAAGTGAGAACCAAGTTCCTAAGTGCGTAATGATTGTTCATAGTGGCTGCGTATAGTGGAAAATAACGCTCTATAAAATGGAGGTGAAATGAAATTATGTCTTTTAAAATTTTTTCTTAAACCCGACCAGATATATATTTAACACCGTGGAAAGTGAATTATTTACTCCCATGGAATATTTGAGAAATGAATTTAATAACTCTGTATTCTAGAAATATTCACCACCTATATCCCATTCATATATTTTATCATCTTGCAAATTGAGCTGCTTAATGAACTCCGGAATTATGCTCCCTCCAATGTCCCGTCTCTGTGATTTTGTTCTTTAAATCTCTAACTCTTGAAATGCATCCACTTTCTAAGTGTTTACAGGGCAAGGTCTACAGATTTGAAAAGGCTTTAAGCCCCAGCTTAAATGCTCTTTCCACTCTAAACCTTTTATGATTTTGCCAGGTGGAAGTAATCTCTCTCTCTTGAGTTTCCATGGTCCTTTTTCTCTATCTCTTGGGACAATTACTGTGGTCAATCTTTAATCTTGAAGGGTTTGTAGACCTTAGATCTTAAAAATGAGAATTAATATATGATATATTTTTAATTTCCTACAGTTCTCAGCGTAATGCCACACGTCTCTTTTATATTCAATAAGTAATTTTTATTGAGGTATATAGTTGATATACTATATATATAGTTTTTATTGAGGTATATAGTTGATATACTATATATCAACTGTGTTGTGATAGTTTCAGGGGAATTGTATATTCAATAAGTAATGAATGAGTCGCCTGTGCTTACTGAGGTACGTTTTACGGATACAGTAAAAGATTACTGACATGAAACTATTATTTGCAAGATAACAGTCTGTCTTTGGAACACATTTCTTCTTTATCTAATCTCTTGACTTCAAATGCAGTATGCGTGTAGATGACACTAATATTGATCTCTAGTTCTGATGCTTCTCTGATTTCAAACTTGTATTTTTTCTCCATCTGCAAATATCTCGTAGGCATCTTAACTTTAACTTGACTGAAACAACCACTTCATTTCTTTCCTCAAACATACTCCGCCTCTAGTCTTCTTCCTTCTTAGTAAAAGGTCGCACTGACACTACCGGACACAGAATCCCTAAAGAAGAACGCACGCAGGGTTTTTGATCTGGCCGCTCCTGCCTCTCCGCCGCCATGAGCCTGCCTCTGTAGCAGCGTCCTGACTTTCCTGCTTCCACTCAGGACTCCGCTACTCATTTGCACCAGTCATCTTTTGAAAATTGAAATTATAGAGGAATGGATAAAGAAGATGTGGTACACGTGCACGCGTGCGCGCGCGCGCACACACACACACACACAATAGAATATTACTCAGCCAGAAAAAAGAATGAAATAATGCCATTTGCAGCAACATCGATGGACCTTGAGATTATCATACTAAGTGAAGTAAGTCAGACAAGGACAAATACCATATGATATCACTTATATGTGGAATCTAAAATCATGATACAAATGAACTTATTTACACAAAAAAGAATAGACTCACAGACTTAGAGAACAAACTTATGGTGACCAAAGGGGAAGGTGGGGCGAGGGGGGTAAATTAGGAGTTTGGGATTGACATATACACACTACTATATATGAAATAGATAACCAAAAAGGTCCTACTGTATAGCACAGGGAACTCTACTCAATATTTTATAATAACCTCTAATGGAAAAGAATCTGAAAAAGAATATATATATATTATATATGTTTTATATATATATACACACACACACCCATATAAGTAAAAAACAAGAAGAAAATGCACGTGAGGTCCTGTCGAGCCCGTATTTCCCACTGGTGTCGCCCAGGCCCTTTACTCTGGCGTCCAGAGCCCTCTGTGGTCTGATGTGATATTGTCATCCACTTGGCTCCAGACATTCTATCTGGGTGACCTTGGATGAGCATTCCAAGCTTGATCCTACACTAGCAGTTCCTTCCGACTGGGAGTCTTTTACCCTGGATCCTTCCCTCCATCTAGACCCCAGCGCACCTGTCTCCTGGTCCAGGAGGCCCCCTGCAGGCACAGCCCTGCACCCTACCTGCCACATCCCGGCAGACCTGTGGCATCTACACCTCACTTGAGCCTCCCTTATGGCCCAGAAGGACAGCAGTGCCAGGGAATTGATACTCTCTCCCCATCGGCTCTCAACCAATGACTGATAGGACTTGGCGTATAAATACCCCAGCTCCCCACCCGCCAGCATTGGGAAACTCGGAAGCATGTGTATGTCCACAGGGCCCCAGGGTTTGCCCAGAAAATTAACACCAGGGATTAAGTGATGCCGCTCATGGCGGTGACTGTCCTGATAAAGAAGCTTCTCCTGGCTACTCGATCTCCTGGTCTCAGTCCCCCACCCCCACTGATGTTTCTTCCGCATTTCGAATAAACGTTTTGCACCTGAATCCTTGTCCCAAGGTCTACTTCTGGGGATGTCAGGACTAAGACACCTGAGGCCACCAGAGGACCCACCCTGTCTCTGTCACATCACACCATTTTAATTCTCTGTGTAGCACACATCACTGTCTGATATTTTTGTTGTTATTTTAGACAACATTTATTTTTAAAAGTTTTTATTCCCGCTGGGACTTAAGAGCAGGTGTTTTTCCCGTGTCAGTACACCAGCAACTAAAGGATGCTCTGTGTATCCCAGGTACTCTAAGTGATTGATGGACGAGGTAATGAGTTTATGCAGAGAAAGAGGGCCCGATTTCAAGAATGCAGATCGTAGGGTAAGACCGTTCAGCTGCCCCTGAATGGACACTTGACTGTACGTAATGAAGTTTTAAACTTTTACATGACCCGGCTTTGCAGAGACCAGAAAAGGGCTATTCATTTGGCCCACGTTTATTGAGTGCCTCCTCTGTGCCTTTTAGACCAGGATGCTTTGCTGGGGCTGCTCGCTAAGCAGAGCCTTGAAAGAATAATATTTCCACTGATGTAGTGGGGCAGGGGGTACGGGCAGGGGGGCGACATGTCCTTCTAGGAATAGGCATCGGCAGCTCCACACTGTCCATCTTCCATTTGCCTTCAACCTCACCACACAGCCACTTGTCTTCCCGTTGGCCTCTATCCGCACCTCCATCCGTGTTTGCTGCCTTTCTGTCTTGTATGTTCTCCAGACCACGAGCTGCAGAATTGCAGGAACTGATTTTTTTTTTAACCTCTTTGCCCCCATTTCCTTGCATGTATTAGTAAATGATGAACAAATATTTGCTGACCGAGGAGATGCTGTGTCTCTTGGAAGGTGGGCTTATGTGTCGTACGGCCCCTTTTTGAGAATTTTACAGATTATTTTAAAGGCACTACTAGCAATCATCAGTCCTTCTAATGTCATTGAATGGAATTCGAAAAAGGAGTCTTTGCTTTGATAGTTCATTTAAAAAGGTGGCTTGAAGAAAATGTCTTCTGAGTTTTCTTTGAAACTCCTTCTTTGTTTATTTACAAATTGCTTTCTGCAGCATTTCCCTTTAGTACTAGTAATTAAAAGTATTTAAAAATAATTAGTAACCACTTCCAGTCCTGATTTTCCAAGTCTATTCATTGAATAAAATTGAATAGCTTGCTTATTTTCTCTTTATTGTTTTTGAGATAGTTTTTTTAGCTTTCTTTTTTTTTTTTTAAGGCTTACAGAGCGTTGAGTTTGATCCATAGATTTGAAATAATCTTCATTTACGTCTAGCTGGTATATCACCAGCTGGTATACAATTACAGTAGACTATTAAAAAACATTTTAATAGTCTACTATAATTATGGAGAATGTGAGATGCAGACGTAATGAATTAATAATTTTACCTGACCATGAATGTATGTTCATTTTTCTCATAAATTTAAATTTTATATAAGGAAGAAATTAATTACTCTGGAATTCTTTCAGCCAAAATAATTACTTCCAAGACCAACAGAATAAATATATTTTGGGATGCTTTTAACACAGGTTTTACAATCTGAAAGCAGGTAACAATGGCCTGGAATTCGTGTCTAATGTACAATATTACTACCATCCTTAAGACACTCTTAGAGGCTTTTATATGTAAAAAGCTAGGAAATTCAAAACTCAGTTTGACACTTCATCGCTAACAGACGCCACTCTTGTGGACTAACTTTAACTTAAGCCATGATTAAGAAAAATAAAATGGGTAGACCATGCTGTGGGCGACATTACTCTTTTTATTTTATTTTTATTATTTTTATTTTTTTGCCTGTGCATTGCGGCTTGCAGGATCTTAGTTCCCCGACCAGGGATCGAACCCGGGGCCCCCTGCAGTGGAAGCTTAGAGTCCTAACCACTGGACAGCCAGGGAATTTCCAGTTACTCTTTTTATATGTTTATTGTGTATGTGATTTGTTGCTTTTGCTGGATGTTATTGGCCTGGGTTTAATATGGTATTTCTGTACTTTTTTGTATTGTAAGAGTACTATCTGTATCAATTTGGAGACCAGTATAGCGGTTCCTTAAAAAACTAAAAATAGAAGTACCATATGACCCGGCAGTCCCACTACTGGGCATATACCCTGAGAAAACCATAATTCAAAAAGACACATGCACCCCAATGTTCATCGCAGCACTATTTACAATAGCCAGGACATGGAAGCAAGATAGTGTCCATCGACCGATGAATGGGTAAAGGAGATGCGGCACATATGTACAATGGAATATTATTCAGCCATAAAAAGGAAGGAAATTGAGCTATTTGTAGTGAGGTGGATGGACCTAGACTCTGTCATACAGAGTGAAGTAAGTCAGAAAGAGAAAAACAAATACTGTATGCTAACACATATATTTGGAATCTAAAAAAAAAAAAAATGTTATGAAGAACCTAGGGGCCAGACGGTAGTAAAGACGCAGACCTATGAGAGAATGGAGTTGAGGACATGGGGAAGGGGAAGTGTAAGCTGGGACGAAATGAGAGTGTGGCATGGACATATATACACTACCAAACGTAAAATAGATAGCTAGTGGGAAGCAGCCACATAGGGAGATCAGCTCGGTGCTTTGTGACCACCTAGAGGGGTGGGATAGGGAGGGTGGGAGGGAGACGCAAGAGGGAGGGGATATGGGGATATATGTATACATATAGCTGATTCACTTTGTTATAAAGCAGAAAGTAACACACCATTGTAAAGCGATCATACTCCAATAAAGATGTTAAAAAAAAGTACTATCCGATTAAGAAAATGAAAACTGCTGATGTGTTATAATAATTTATTATGTCTGTATTGAATATTTGTAGGTCCTTGACCCCAAGATGCACATTTTTTACAAATTTCTATTGCTGAAGTTGTAGGAGACCTTGGAATACATATACCGTTCTCTGTTTTCTTCAGAGCTGTTTATTAAATCAATGATGCATCTTCAGGCCGATGATGTTTTAGGCATATTAATTACCTACAAAGAATAGCTCTTTCAAAGTGTGAAGTAGACTGATTTAAGTCATATATATTTGATATGGAAAAACACGTCAGGTAGCAAATGGCTTCCTGGTTCCAGTCATTTATTTTACTTGTAAGGCAGCTGAGGTCCAGAGAAATGATAAGAGTTATGGACAGTCAAACAGCTAATACATTTATGAGTAGAATGAGGGGACTTCAGGAATAGTGTTGATTACCTAACCCTTTAGAAAGAAGAATTTGGGAGTAACATACACACAACTGTATTTAAAATAGGTAAACAGCGAGGACCTACTGTATAGCCCAGGGCACTCTACTCAGTATCTTGTAATAACCTATATGGGAAAAGAATCTGAAAAAAGATATATATATATATTTATGTATGTATGTATTCATTTAATATATTTTATATATATATATATATATATATATAAAACTGAACCACTTTGCTGTACACCTGAAACTAACACATTGTAAATCAACTATACGTCAATAAAAAATAATTAATTTAACCAAAGACTATACTAGTTTAACTGTCATTCTGGGTTGGGGGAAATTCTCATTTCAGTGCTGGTGGAAGCGAAGGCAGTGATATCATTTCTCACACATCAGCCTCTGTTAACCAGTGTTAGGACCACAGCTGTGGCCTGATGGTGATGATAAGCACGGTAGCCACTAGCCACATGTAACTGTGTATATTTAAATGAGTTAAAGCTAACTAAGCTTAAATTAAAAATTCATTTTCTCAGTTGCTGTAGTCACTTGGAAGTCGGTCACCACGTATGGCTAGTGGTACTGGGCTGTGAAAACATTCCTGTCATCCCAGGAAGTTCCAATGGAAAAGGACAGGGATACCTTGAGGCGATCACCTTGAAAGCCTAAAATACACCTACAAGAGAGGTTTTTATTAAGACATAATGTGAACAAATCTCTATCCACACCCTGGGAAACTTGTCTTTGTGTATTAATTCCAACTTTGGTAGTAAACTTTTTTTTTTAGCATCTTTATTGGAGTATAATTGCTTTACAATGGTGTGTTAGTTTTTGCTTTATAACAAAGGGAATCATACGAATACATATATCCTCGTATCTCCTAAACTCTTTTTGACAGCTAGGGGCGGGGGGTCATTAGAATGGATTCTCCATTGGTAGGAGGTTGTTTCAATTACGAGACATTTTCATTTTCATTGTCTTGGGGTTTTTTGTTTGTTTTGTTTTGTTTTGTTTTTATTTTCATTACACTCGGAGGCGTATCCAAAAAGATCTCGCTATGATTTATGTCGAAGAGCGTTCTTCCCTGTTTTCCTCTGAGAGTTTTAGAGTATCCGGCCTTACATTTACGTCTTTAATCCATGTTGAGTTTATTTCCGTGTATGGTGTTAGAGAACATTCTCTCCAGTGTCTTATTGATGTACCTGTTTAATTTCAGCCGGTGGTATTTGCCTCCGTGGCAGGGCTGGAGGGGCCCGCAAGCCTCTACCTGCCCCAGAATCCCCTTCCCGCAGGTTCCACGTGCTCCACTTTCCCCTCCTGAAGGGCCTGACATTCCTCACCTCAGGACCTGTCATTACATTAGAGATCCAAGGGCACTGTTTCCAGAAGGCTGCTTGTAACACTTATTCTCAGAGTGGAAAGTGGAGGTAACCATCTGTAGCAATGTCCAAGGAGAATAACGTATCAATACAGTGTTAACTGTATCATCAGTCTCCTGCTTGGTACATGGTAGGTGCTCAGTAGATGTCTGAGGGTGACCAGGGATTGAAGAATGAATAGATGGCTTAAGAAGACTCCTTTAACGTTGGTGTTGTATGATTCTGTAACTAAGCCATCTCTCTTATGATAACGATGCATTGGTCTCTTAGCCCCTTTAATAGCAATTTAGTGAACTTCCATTATATGCTGGACCTTCCTAGAAACACTCCTATACTCAGTGTAGGCAGGACAAGCAATTTCCAGCTGCTCAGTTGATCTGAACGTTCTTGGGGCTGATCTCACTGTCCTTGTTTTCGCAGTCTCGGCTCCGTTTGCCGTCAGGGTCTCTTCCTCGTTTCTTGGGACCATCCGTACTGTACGTGCTTCCGCACGGGCTTTAATTTCAGTCTGAGGCTGTAAAGTGTTTATTCTCTTGTATTTGGGTACTCCACTCACCCTTTGAGCTTTCACTCAGTATGTTATGTTGTATTTGTGCTTTACGTTTCATCTTTTCTAAAAAAAATTCTTATTTTAGATTGGAGTATAGTTGGCTGAAATGTGTTAGTTTCAAGAGTGCAGCAAAGTGATTTAGATATACATATACATATATTCACTCTTTTTCAGATTCATTTCCCATATAGGCTATTACAGAGTATTGAGTAGAGTTCCCTGTGCTCTACAGTAGGTCCTTGTTGTTCATCTTTTTTTTTTTTTTTTTTTTGCTGGTACGCGGGCCTCTCATTGCTGCGGCCTCTCTTGTTGCGGAGCACAGGCTCCGGACGCGCAGGCTCAGCGGCCATGGCTCACGGGCCCAGCCGCTCCGCGGCATGTGGGATCTTCCCGGACCGGGGCACGAACCCGCGTGCCCTGCATCGGCAGGCGGACTCTCACCCACTGCGCCACCAGGGAAGCCCCCTGTTCATCTATTTTATATAGAGTAGTGTGTATGCGTTCATCCCAAGCTCCTAATTTATCCTCGCACACCTTTAGGTTTCATTTTATATGTCACTGCTTTAGCACACTTTTCCATCTGCCTGAACCTTCCTCTTAGGTTGTCCTCCGGTGGGCTTATTCGTGTCTTAGCTCCTATCACTCAATCTTTAATATCTTTAACTCTTAAAGTGTCTTTTGAGTGTCTACGATGTGCCAGGCATTGTTCTTGGCCTTTGGGATGGAAAGGTGAGTAACACGGGCAGAATCCCTTCTAGAGGTTCCTTGTGGTGCGAGAGAAAGACGATAAACAAAAATACTGCCTCGGGGCTTCCCTGGTGGCGCAGTGGTTGGGAGTCCGCCTGCCGATGCAGGGGACACGGGTTCGTGCCCCAGTCCGGGAGGATCCCACATGCCGCGGAGCGGCTGGGCCCGTGAGCCATGGCCGCTGAGCCTGCGCATCTGGAGCCTGTGCTCCGCAACGGGAGAGGCCACAGCAGTGAGAGGCCCGCGTACCGCAAAAAAAAAAAAAAAAAAAAAATACTGCCTCCACAACACACGCACACAAGGGAGAAAGTAGGAAAAGTACATCTTTAGAGAGGGGCAGCTGCTCTGGATGAAGTAAAGCAAGATGAAAGGAACAGGGAGGGCAGGAAGGAGGGTGTGTTTGGACTTGGGGGGCAGGGAGGACGTCCCATTTGGCTGGAGACTGGAGTGATGAAAAGGAAGCAGTACCCAAACCACAGGTGAGCGTTGCCAGGCAGGGAGAGCGGGAAGCGTGAAGGGCCTGAGTCGGGACCCACCCGACCTTTAACGGAGGGGCTGCAGGGCAGCCTTTGTGGCTGCAGGGGACCCGGTGAGGGACCAGGAGACCCAGCTGGGAGGTTGCACAGGGGTCCCGTCGTGGAGGACAGCTTCGCGGGCCAGGATAAGGAGTTTGGATGATCTCCTAAGAGCGGTGAGAAACCACTGGCGGGTTTTCAGGGGAATAAAATGATCTGATTCGTGTTTAAAAGAATCGCCCACTTCCGTATGGAGAAAAGACAGTGGGTGTGCAGGGCACCCAGGAAGCCGCGGAGTGACGAGCAGGGGAAGGCGTGGACTTGAACATGGTCAGGGTGGATGCAGTGGCCTGGGGCCCCCTCACCACCACAGTGGCGGTGATGCTGTCTCACCCGTCCGTCCGGCTTGTCCTCTCCCTCTTCCCATGGCTCCCCTTTCTCCAGCATCTTTTCCCCAACATCAGTCCACGAGGATGGTCAAACCCTCTCCCCCATCATCTTCTCCTGGGGATATTCCCTCCACCTTCGCGTGTGACCTGGCTCAGCCCCCAGACCTCTGCATGTGAACATGAGCCCTGGTCGTCGGTGCCCTACTTTATGGACAACCTTTCGAGGTTCATGCCGTTTCCTCCTGCCAGCCTCTGCCCTTCCACTTGCGGTCACAGTGACGCTCCCCACACCATGTGTTGTCGTATGCTACTTTTTAATATTTCTAGTACACTGACATTTCCAGAAGAACAGACCTGGGTACATTTTCTTCAGTGTTGTAGTCTAAGCGCCTACAATATTATTTGGATGTGTTAGGTATCGAATGGATAAATGAATGCATTTTCCAGATTAGAGGTGAAACAGAAGAGTCCTTTTCAAAATTCAGCACCAGTGAACAGTGTTTAAGCGAGTACATACCTTACATAAGAACTGAACCAGGAACCAGAAACACACACATGCGTGCTATCCCCCCTTGAAAGGATGAATCCTTGTGACATGGGTACAACCCTATGGACTCCTTACTGTATATTTTTAAATAGCCCTCATTAAGCTGATTTTCATTTTTTGGTTTTCCACTAAGCTGAAGCCCCTTGAGGGCTGGGTCTGGGCTGCGTTCATTGCTGTTGTCTGCACACCTGTTATTAGCACAGTTTGCAGCTTATTCCATCGATCGGCAGTTGTAATCATCACTGTGCCAAGACTATGAAGACGTGTGTGTGTGTGTGTGTGTGTGTGTGTGAAGAGAGTTGCTCAGGAGGGAAGAATTTTGAGGTGACAACTTACATATCAGAGAAAAATTAGAAATATTAACGATGGAAACTCAAATCAGTAGAAATAGTTATCTGTATTTCCTTTAATAAAAGAGTTTTCTAACAGGCTTACAAGTTACATATATATATATATATATATATATATATATATATATACACACACTTATAAGTAGGTTGAGAATGTTTTTCCTAAGTTAAATTTTTTTATGAGAAGCTTCCAGAAATGAGTCATGAAAAGAGAAGCACCTTGGACTAGGGTGCAGGAGAACTGTTGGTGAAAAGCTGTAAGACGTTGGCAGGTGTTTACTTCTTTGGAAATCACTCCTCTTTTATAGGATGGAGGGTTGAACTAGATGGGTTCTAATACTGCACGGTCTTTGATCGGAGACGTAAGATTACTCAGTTCAGAAGGTCACTTTAAATTCAAAAATTCAGGCATCACCCCAGAAACCTTTCTGTCCCTTAACTTGGTCACCAAGGGAAAAACCCTCTAGATCAGTGTGTGTCTTTTTCTTTCTTTCATTCCTCCTTCCCTCCCCTGCCCCTGCTTCTGTCAGGAAGTTCCTACCTACCCACTAAATTCTCCAGACATCTGGGACCACATTGTCTTAACACCCAGACATGCCCCATCCTGTTTATTGTGGGAAGTTCACCACGGTTCTCAGTGTTTTGGAGGTTAGGGTTTGAGTCCTTATTCTCCGATTATCTGTTGCTCTGAATATCTGGTCATGGGTGACTGGATTTCTGGTCCTCACTCCTTCCCTCCAGCCATCTTGTGTAGAGAAATTTAACTTCTCATCTCCAGGCTCTGGGCTCCAACATCCTTGGCACAAAAGACAGGATTCATTGTACTTTCCCCAAAACAGAAGAACCATCTATCAGGCCATACGCCTTTGGGGCAGAAAAACAGTAGAAAAAGGTTTACAATTACAGTTTTCATTTAAGTTGGGCCAGAGAAGATTCTTAGGCAGACCTTTTCTTCACCCATAGGACGAACTACAGGGCTGTGTGTGTGTGTGTGTGTGTGTGTGTGTGTGTGTGTAAGACTGTGAGTTTTCCCTTCCTTTTAAGGTTTTCAGCAGCAGAATTTATATACTCTCAAAATACAAACACTTCCTCAGATCATGTGATTTTTCTTTTAACTGGAGAAGTCTGCTGATTTAAGCTAACTTCTAAATTATCTTGAGACTGAGGACATTTTTCTTTCTTTTTTCTTTTTCTTTTTTTGCTGTACGCGGGCCTCTCACTGCTGTGGTCTCTCCCGTTGCGGAGCACAGGCTCCGGACGCGCAGGCTCAGCGGCCACGGCTCACGGGCCCAGCCGCTCCGCGGCATGTGGGATCTTCCCGGACAGGGGCACGAACCCGCGTCCCCTGCATCGGCAGGCGGACTCTCAACCACTGCGCCACCAGGGAAGCCCAGACTGAGGGCATTTTTCTTGAGGTAGGGCAGAAGTTTAGGGAGAGTATAGAATTTAGGGCCAACTCTTCTGCAATCAAAACCTCATCTGCCACTTTCAGTTCTTCAATCTGTGGCCTCAGTGGTTTCCATCTGTAGAGATGATGGCAATGTCCACCTCACAGAATTGTTAAAGGGACTAAATGAGACAAGGTTTAGGCAGTGGCCTGGTTGCCCACGTGAGGTACCTCTTAGCTGTATTAAAAATTCAAGATGGGGAAGTTGACCACAGGCTTATATACGTTAATAAGAAGAGTTCTGCTTTTAGAGAGCTAAGATATTTTGAAATTCCAGTTAAGTTTCATGCCGGTTGTAGAGACGTGGATGAACGTAGAGACTGTTATACAGAGTGAAATAAGTCAGAAAGGGAAAAGCAGCTATCGTGTAGTAACGCAGATATGTGGAACATAGAAAACTGGTACAGATGATCTCATTTCCAGGGCAGGAATAGAGACACAGGCGTACACAACAAATGTATGGACACCAAGGGGGGGAGGGGTGGGTGGGAGGAACTGGGGGACTAGGACTGACCCATATACGTTATTGATACTATGCATAAAATAGACAGCCGGTGGGAACACACTGTATGGCACAGGGAACTGTACCTAATGCATGGGGGTAATCTAATGGGAGGGAAGTCCAGAAGGGAGGGGATAGATGTCTGTGCATGGCTGATTCATTTTGGTGTGCAGTGGAGGCTAACACAACATCGTGAAGCAACCACACTCCACTAAAAATTAATTAAAAATGCATAAAAAAGGTTCATGCCGGTAACTCTGTCCAAATTAATACTGTCCTGTTGTTCTTCAAATGATCGTGGAGATCACGGCTGACAGCGGCCTCAGGTGCCGGCGGCATCTGTGTGCCCGTCACCCGGGGTCTGGGGCACATCCTGGGTGCCTTCTTGGTCCTCAGCTTCGCTTCCACCCTCTTTGCTTCCACCAGAGGACGGAGCCCAGGTGGGCAGCCGTCTGGGGTCATTCATGGTCTGATCCGTGGAACCTGAGGGACGGGCAGTTGCAGAGGAATAGACCAGGATGCTCGTGAGGTCGTGGGGCCCAGGCCGTCCTCTGGGCTGAATGGTTTCCTTCTCTGGAATCTTTCCGTTTTCAGTCGGGAGTTTCAGGCAACTTGCCATAAGTTCTTTGGTCTGCTCCACTTTCTATCCCAGTAAATTTTCCACTCAGATGAAGATTATGAAATTTGGGGGCCATTTAGGAAGGTTAGGGATTACCTGCATGTAGAAAAAGGTACATGTACTTTTCAGTAATGAATTTTTAGTTTTCCTTTTTTAGTTTGTAAGGAGATTAGTGAGAAAATACGATTTGTGAAGCCAGCTTGCCCTAAAAGATAATGCTTTGCTTAACTGTTCTCAGATATCCTGATATGAACAGTTTTTGAATGGTGTACTTTATATTTCTGCATTTACATGCTCGTATAAATCAGATTGAAAGCACATTTGGAAACAAGTGAATGTCTTTCTAGGCCTGAAAAGAGGGTACTTAGTAAATAGCCCTGGAAATATGTCCATATTTAGTAAGTCCTATTGTAGAATCACTTTACTTCTTCGGCAGAATCTTTATTATCCTACAACCTAATACAATACTAGAAACCATTACAAGCTATACATTCAAAGAAAGTCCTTTTAGGAAATTTGGTAACATCGGTTTTGATAACTTCATGAATTTCACTTCTCAAGGATGTTCGGTATAACAATTAGTAAAAATACTCCGTACCTATCTAAGGGACGTGGTCTTATAGATACAACCTTTTCAATGCCTGTTTTTTCTCCTTTATTTTTCCTAAATGGAGTATATACTCTGTTTAACTCCATATATGTAGCTTATCTTCAGTATTTAAACCATTATGATTTCTTAGAGTAAATTCCGCAGGAATACTTATTTCTATGGAAAAACAATAGTTTAAGAATAAGCAAATTTTAAAAGTGCCCGTTAAAAAAAAAAAAGAAAAGAAAGAAAAAAATGCCCGTAAGACAAAAAAACAATGAAATGTCTTCAATTGTGAGTTAAAGATGATGTGGTAGAAGTGATTTACTGTGCAACGTCAAGTTTGTAAAGAGATCACTATCGAAAACTAAATGCACTAAGGCATACGTTTAAAACTTAAAAAGCGTTTTTTCTCACTAATGGAATTTAATTAGATTTGAAACAAAACTCTTTTGAACGTTGGAAGAGAGGAGTGGTTTGCATCTACTTGAGAAAGGAATGAAAACAAAATAAAGCATTATTTACCGTTCATGCAGCATTATTTTTTAACATTCTGAAAGCTTGAAAGCTAAAAACCCCATATAGGCAAAATATTCCATTGAATATAACTCATTAGATAAGTTACAGTTGGATTAACTTAATTTGTTAAAGATTTTGCAAAATAAGCATTTTAGAGCTTCTATCTTACAACCCCATTCAGGAAAGTCTCTCTTTTTTAATATCTGTTATTTTAATATGTAAGTGAAAGTCAGACTCAAGGCTTAAGTAGAACTTTTCACCTTACATTTCTTTTTAAATTTTAAAAAATTTTTTAATTTTTAAAAATTTTTATCAGAGTATAGTTACTTACATTGACATTTTAGCATAGCTGGTATACAAGTGTGACAGCACTAAAGTGATTGAAAAGTGCTCTTCCAATTATGTTTACAGGAACCTTTACTACAGTGCTTGTGTTTTACTATTGAATTATACACTTCGTATGGGTGAATTATGTGGTTGTGAATTATATCTCAATAAAGTAAACGATTGACCCACGGGATCTAGGGGGCCCGGTTCTTAGCTGAAGGATGGAAATGTTTGCCTGTATAACTATGTGCCAGTAATGCCCAGGGTGTGTAAGAAATCTTCCAGGATCTCTACTCTTTGAAGAGAAAGGCGACACAGGGGCTGTTGAAAGGCAGACTTTTTTTAACCTGAACTTTGCATTTGAGTCTTTCTGTTAATGGGTCGTGGGCATCAACTTCCCAGCTGGAAGCCTCTGTCCAGAACGTGAGGATGGGTGTGGACTGTGTCTCAAAAGACTGTAATTGGAGAAACAAAGGGAAAAGCACCTGTTAAAATTTTAAATCCCTCCAGCTTTTTGAGCAGCATTCTTTTTATTTTATAGCCTGTAATTTAAAATATATATATATGTGTGGGACTTCCCTGGTGACGCAGTGGTTAAGAATCCGCCTGCCAGTGCAGGGGACACGGGTTCGAGCCCTGGTCTACGAAGATCCCACATACTGCAGAGCAACTAAGCCCGTGCGCCACAACTACTGAGCCCACGAGCCACAACTACTGAGCCCAAAAGCCACAACTACTGAGCCCACACGCCTAGAGCCCATGCTCCACAATTACTGAACCTGAACTCTAGAGCCTGTGAGCAACAACTGCTGAGCCCAGGTGCCACAACTACTGAAGCCCGCACGCCTAGAGCCCGTGCTCTGCAAAAGAGAAGCCACCGCAATGAGAAGCCCGTGCACTGCAATGATGGGCAGCCCCCGCTCACCACAACTAGAGAAAGCCTGTGTGCAGCAATGAAGACCCAATGTGGCCAAAAAATAAAGTAATTAAAAAAAAAGATTAAAAGTATATATGTGTGTGGACTATGTGACGTCCTACTGACTTACCTCCAAAGTAGACAAAAATATAAATATGTATATAATATTGACAGTGTACTTACATACTTCTTGAGTTTGCCTCTTTTTTTTCTCCTTAAGATTAAGATCGATTCATTTCATTAAAATTGTGAAATCTCATTAAAGTTGACAAACGAGGCCAGTGCTGTTGATGATCAGAATTTAGGGGTAGATTTTGGCTTTGCCTTCTGTATTATTGCCTCACCTGCCAGAAGAAGGAAGGAGGGAAGGAGGGAGAGAGAAAGGGGCAGAGGGAGGGAGAGAGGAATTTTCTGAGGACATTTGCCTTGAGTGTAGTAAGGACTTCTGAATCATTAGAGGCCGTGATCAACAGACACGTGAGCTTTGAATATCTGCCATGGCACAGGGACTGAGTTCTTGTTTTTAAAATTTAGTTTATTGAAGCATAGTTGATTTAGAATGTTGTATTAATTTCTGCTCTACAGCAAAGTGATTCAGTTATACATATGCATATATATTCTTTTTCATATTCTTTTCCATGATGGTTTATCACAGGACATTGAATATAGTTCCCTGTGCTCTACAGTAGGACCTTGTTGTTTATCCATTCTCTATATAATAGTTGGCATCTGCTAACCCCAAACTCCCACTCCATCCCTCCCCCACCCCACCTTGGAGACCACATGTCTGTTCTCTACGTCTGTGAGTCTGTTTATGTTTTGCAGATATGTTCATCTGTGTCATATTTTAGATTCCACATATAAGTCATACCATATGATATTTGTCTTTCTCTTTCTGACTGACTTTGCTTAGTATGATGATCTCTAGGTCCATCCACGTAGCTGCAGATGGCTTTAATACATTCTTTTTATGGATGAGTAATATTCCATTGTATCTATCCACCACATCTTTTTTTTTTTTTTTTTGCGGTACGTGGGCCTCTCACTGCTGTGGTCTCTCCCGTTGCGGAGCACAGGCTCCGGACGCACAGGCTCAGTGGCCATGGCTCACGGGCCCAGCCACTCTGCGGCATGTGGGATTTTCCCAGACCGGGGCACGAATCTGTGTCCCCTGCAACGGCAGGCGGACTCTCAACCACTGTGCCACCAGGGAAGCCCTGAAATAATTATTTTTAAATAAATGAAGAATATTAAGAGAGTTAAATTGTTTAGTAAATTGCCTTTAATGAAATGTTATATATTTCACCAACTATTTTATGTAATTAGAATAGTGTTGTCATAAGGCACTATAAATCTCTTAATTTTTTTATTATTGATCAATCAATATTTTCTTATTCCCTTGAAGCTAAGCTTTATTTTGTGAAAAGAGATACAAGAAATGAAGTCTTCAGACACTGAGATTAATTAAAACATGCAAAGGAAGAAGAAGAAAGACTTCATTTCATCTGTCGTAGAGTACCAGATCTCTAGACTTTTATGTTCCATTTCTTGGTGCGAATTCCAAAAGTCATCGTTAGGCGTGCTTGGATTTTCTTTCGTTTGTGTTTTTGGCTTACATTTATATTACATAACTTCACTCAAATACAAGCAAATGTATAGTTTATGATTAGAATTAGGTGTTAGGTTAAGAAAATCTCGTGAAAAAATCAGGATGTGTAAAAAGATAAAATAGTTTTATTTTTCATATTACCAAAATATTAAAGACAGGTGTTAACTTAAATCAGGCATTTCTTAATCTCTTAAAAAGTCTCTTTAAAAACTATTGTTAATCTCTTTTTGGCCCATTTTTATTTTTAAGTCTTTGTGGTAGTAAATTCTCAATGTGGGATGGATCGTGGGCTCCACATACGCATGTGCTCTGAGCAACGTAAATGCAAGTAATAAACAACATGACTGTCGTTACAAAAGTGCATTTTTCATGACAGTAAAGATTTAATTCCTATCATGAAACATATTTGGCTACATCTGCATCATTTTATTGACTCACATGTAGCGGATGGGACAGAATTGATACCCCTCTTAGTCTGCTCAGGCTGCCACAACAAAGTTCCACAGACTGGGGGAGCTTAAACAACAGGAGTTTGTTTCTTGTAGTTCTGGAGGCTGGACGTCCAAGATCAAGGTGCCTGTAGATTTAATCCTGGGTGAGAGCTCTCTACCTGGCTTGCAGACACCTGCCTTCTCACTGTGTCCTCACGTGGCCAAGAAAGCGCTAAGAACACCAATCCCATTGTGGGGTCATCTAAGCCTCATCGCCTCCTGAACGCCCCACCTCCGGTTACCATTGCATTGCGGTCAAGGCTTCAACACAAGAATTTTGGAAGGGACACAATTCAGTCCACAGCACCAGCTCAAACCAGGCTTCCTGTTTCCAGACGGGTCTCTTTGGAAGTGATTATAAAATTAAAGCATGTTAGAAATTATCCTAGAAATTAAGGGAAAAGCATGATTAACTTCTAAAAGTCCTGTTTTGCATACAACTCTTTTGTAATATGACTGCTACCCAAAATAAACATTATCAAATTGAAATGATATATAAATTCAGGAATATCTTTGATATCTTTTGTAACATGAAGAAAACATCAATAATTAAATGCCTTGTCGTAAGATCATCGCTGTACGGTTTTTAAGGAAATCCAGGTGAGTTTGACTGTTTCTTTGTCAAAGCATTTACTTTCTTTCCCCTCACTGGTTTACCTAAAAATTCTATCTGCCTCAAATAAAATATAGTTTCTAATGTGGTATATTTTGGCCAACCTGGTGAGATTATTGGCAGAGATGCCAGAAGCAAACTAGACATATGGGAAACTTAATATATAACCCAGGGCCTCAGTCAGTTATACTTGGTTGAAGAAAAAAACGCTTCTTCACAGATTGCCCCACAAATTTGAGACAATTTATGATAAACGGCAGAGACAATGACTGTCATGAATGTTTGGAGAATGCCAGGAGCCATTTGTAAGGTCCACATGCGTCATGGCATAGCTATGGTGATGGATTTAGGGATGAGCTACACCTCTGTATTTTCAAGGAAGAGAATAAATACATGGAGCAAAGTGCGAAAGTGTTAATCTGAAGTCCACAGCCTGGTAACTTTTTACATGTATGTACCCAGTCAGTCAGAATTTATCCCTGCTGTAACCACTCTTTTTACTTTTATCATCATTGCTTTTTTTTCCCTTGAACTTCGTTACAAATGGAAACATTTTATTAATACACTATTTAAATGTCAGTAAAGTACCCTTTAGTACTTCAACTTTTAAATTATTGAGTTACACCGAATTGCCGATATCTCCAAAAACTTACCGTAAGTTATATGCACATATTACGTGTATACACAAAAGTAATCATGGAAGAGTTATATAAGTATGCCTTAATCAAGTTTGCTTTATGTTAGCAAAATTTCAGGAAGTTGGAGAGGTTTTTATGCCTCTAATCGTTAGCATCTTAAATATTATTTCCCCTTTTTTGAGTATTATATTTGGTGAGATCTTTAAATTTATAGGTTTCCTATGTTCTTATGGAAATGTATTTGTATCCGTTTTAATATTTGATTTTTGTTTGGTAGATACCATCATCACTCATTAAAGTAAAAGTCATTGATGCTAGAAGTTTGAATTAATTTTTATGTAGTTGTTTATATTATTAATATTCTCTTTATGGAATAGCTTAGGATGGAATTTATTTAAATTACATGAGATACATCTTTTTTTTTTTTTTTTTTTTTTTTTTGCGGTACACGGGCCTCTCACTGTTGTGGCCTCTCCCGTTGCAGAGCACAGGCTCCGGACGTGCAGGCTCAGCGGCCATGGCTCACGGGCCCAGCCGCTCCGCAGCATGTGGGATCTTCCCGGACCGGGGCATGAACCCGTGTCCCGTGCATCGGCAGGCGGACTCTCAACCACTGCGCCACCAGGGAAGCCCCATCATTTTTTTTTAAGTTTTTAATGCAAGTTGTTTCTTCTTTTAGAATGAAGCTTTCTTACCAGGTTTTTTGGGTATAGGTTAAATAGTGGACAATATTGAAGGTTTGGGTATTCACCATTTTTTTTTTAATTAAAAAGTATAGTCTCCAATAGATTAGAATTGCCTGAAGTAGAGATGACTTTACAAAATAACCTATGTTTTAACTAATATCCACATGTCTGTACTGATGTAAACAAATTATTGAATAAATAAATGAGGAGTGTAGACAAATTCTCCCATGCAGATGAAACCAAAAATCTTACGTAGCTATTTTGCCCTCAAAGAGGTAGAACCTAACTTCCCACCGCTTAAGTGTGAGCTGTGCATCATGATTTCCTTCCAAAGGATACAGTAAAACGGGGGGAAAGAGTAATTTTATAGTGGAGAAACTTGACAGATACTATGTCAGCCAGGCGATGGAGATGAATAGCAGCAGCGATACATCATGCTGATAGTATACACTCTGATAGGATGTGATAGGGATGACTTTTTCCTCTGCGGTCTCACTCCTAATAATCCATAACCTGAGTCTAATCATGAGGAACGCATCAGTCAGATCTCAGTTACGGGCCATTCGACGAGATGCCTGACTGCTATGCCTCAAAGCTGTTTAAGGTCAGCAGAAAAAAGGAATGTCTGAGAAGTTGTCACAGTAAAGGGAACCCTAAGGTAATTCAATAACTACATGTAAATGTGAGGTCCTGGAACAGAAAAGGGACTGTAGGCAAAAACTAAGGAAGCGTGAATAAATTTTTGACCTTTGTCAATGGCAGTGTATCAATATTGGTTGTTAAGTAGGACAGATGTACCATAGGAACGTTAAAATGTTAATGATGGAGAACAAGGTTTAGGGTTAATGGATACTCTGTACTATCTTCACAATTTTTCTGTAAATCCCAAACTTTTCTAAAATAAAAAGTTTATTTAAAAACTACATGTCATTACATGTAATTGAGGGGAAAAAGTCCCAGTTGCCAAATGCCACTGAGCTACAACTAAAGTCCATTGTGTACGTCCCTTTCCTCACCTTGAGACGCCCTGAGACAACGCCGAGGGGTAGCCAGAAACCGAGTCTGCAAAGAGGAAATTATAAGAGCTTTATGAATCCCAAGTCTATTTCCACTTTAATTATATCCCCAAACTTCAAAGAGAAACCTTTGTCCATGCTCAGAATTTCTTCAAAGTACATCATAAATCTTTTTTTTTTTTTTTTTTTTTTTTGGAAACTGTCCCCCTAAGCTACCTTCCAAGAATTCCTAATTACACCACAGGGAAGAAGCAGGAAGTCAGCTCCCATTACACATCTGTCTACTCTCAAGAATATAGTTTTACATTCCACTGTATCACATGTTTTACAGGTGATGATAAAAATATAGTAAATCAAAGTGAGAATGATTATTCCTACAAAAGAGGGGGCCAAACCACCTCTCACCGGGAACCGTAAACATTCTAGAATTTAAGCAAGGAAATAGAAATGGAAGAGATAAATAAGAAGGTCTTACAGTAGAGCACAGGGAACTATATTCAATATCCTGTAATAAACTGTAATGGAAAATAATATGAAAAATAATATGTATATATAACTGAATCACTATGCTGTACACCTGAAACTAACACAATGTTGTAAATAGCTACACCTCAATAAAAATCGTAAAAAAAAAAAAGAAAGAAATTGAATTTCATTTGCTATCTTTAACAATGGATATAATTTTAATGAAAAGGAAGAGCAGAAAAAGCTTAAAATTTCCATTTTCACAAGTTAGGATATTACTATGCTAATAAACTCAGTCTTTACCTGCCCCCCCCACCAAAATAAAAGTTAGGATATTAAGAAATCTAAGTCAGTGATATTTTTAAGTGGTTTGTATCTGTTTGGGTGCAATGATCATATGAAATCCTCTCTTGAATCTTTTAAAAATTTCCGACCTTATAACTCCAGAAGAGGCAGCGTGTAAAATATATTTCATATATATATTACATGTGTACATACAAACAGAAACATTAAATGCATATGTGTAGATTATAAATGCATGTCTCTCTGTATATTTACACACACACGTATACACACACCACAACACGAGCTGACAAAGCGGGGGAGCATCTTTCTCCCGATAATACTGTGTTTCATATTCTACTTCTGGTCCCTGACACATTTGCATAAGGGACGTGTATCTGCAGTACATTAAATGTGAGACAGTATAGGACAATTATGTTCCTTTATTCCATTTCGGAGATAGAATGCATGCTTTGAGTGCCCCGTGGGTAATACAGAAAGGCTTTCCTAATGGAATTAAAAGAAAGCTGAGCTCTTTAAACTCTAAATAGATTTACTTTGGTATCTGGGGAAATAGTCTTTCTTTGGGAATGAATCAGAGATTGGATGCCAGGATTTCTAAATGGTTGACTGAGAGGGGAGAGGCAGATACATATTTTCTATTCCAAGTTGAACCACTTAACAGTTCAGAAGATCTGTTTTATAAAAATTTGAGTGATCATGTAGTATTTTAGACAGAATAAGAAGCTTTGAAGTCTTAGGCTGGAGTGTGAATCCAGGTCCTGGTACCTAAATCTCCGTGTTATTTGGGTAGATTTTACTAATCTCTTTGAGTCACATTTCAGTTTACACATCTGCACATTATGGGCAACTGTCTTATCTTTGAGAAACAAAGTGAACATAAACGATTGTGTGAAATACCTTTGCAACGTGTATGGCATGTAGTCAGAGTTCAAGAATGACACTGAAGCCATGCAGGGGTTTAGTGAAGATTCAGTGAAATCATAAACGTAACATATCTACAACAACGCCTGGCTTTTGGTAGACGGGTCCTCATTCTGCAGCGGTGCTCCCAGATTGCTGTATTCTTATTCTCTCAGAAATGCTGATGAATTCATTCAGTGGAGTTTGGGGGTTACTTTTGGGGTCAGTGTCTATTTCTGGGTCTAGGCCTGTCCCCAGACATTAACAGCGGCAGCATCGCCATTCTTTCTTTCTTTCTTTTTTTTTGTCTTTTTAAAAATTTTTATTGGAGGAGAGTTGATTTACAATGTGTGTTAGTTTCAGGTGTCCAGCAAAGTGACTCAGTTACACACATGCATGTATCTATTCTTTTTCAGATTCTTTTTCCGTTTACGTCATTACAGAGTACTGAGTAGCGTTCCCTGTGCTGTACAGCAGGTCCTCGTTGATTGTCTATTTTATATACAGTAGTGTGTATATGTCCATCCCAGTCTCCCAATATATCCCTCCCTACCCCCTTTCCCCTTTGGTAACCATAAGTTTGTTCTCTATGTCTGCAACTCTATTTCTGATTTGTAAATAAGTTCATTTGTGTCATATTTTAGATTCCACATGTAAGTGGTGTCACATGACATTTGTCTTTGTCTGATACTCACTTCACTTCTGTGTAAGGGATGTGCGGAACCCAGATCCGCCGGCAGTGCCCAGATACTCCTGCTGCTAAGATACACGCATTAAAGCCAGGTTGATTTTCCTCTTCCGATGTTGAATCTGCTCTGAAGGTAGTTTTCTTTTTAACTCAGGTTTTTATTCATCACATACTTATTGGGCACCTATTATGCCAGCAATTATGCAGTAAAAATACAGAGGAAGTGTCTGTTCCCATGGAGCTTTCAAACCAGTGAGGATAGACAACCAGTCAACTTATAAGATATGTCAGGCGGTGAGGAGTGCTAAGAAGGAAAACAAAACAGGAGACTAGTCTAGGGGACTAGAGAGACAGGTGTGCCTGTCGGCAGGTGCTATTTTAGTAACCAGAGAAGACCCCACAGAGGAGGTGCTTTTAGCTTCAGGGTAGAGTAGATGGTTGGAATAACTGTAACACACATGTGCACACGAGTGAAAGTTTCTTAAAGCTTGCTTATGTCTCCTGAGGTTTATGTCACACAAACATCTTAAGAGGTAATTAGTTCTTCTTTGGATCTTATAAAGGATGGAACTGGTGTTTCAAGAGGTGGATAAAGGGTGTGGTTTTTACGAAGGAAATGCTGACTCTTTATCGGTAAAGGGAACTAATAAATGCAGGACACTTTCTGTGTTATTTTACTTAATGTTCACAATGGTTAAAGAAGGTATAATTAGCCCTGTTTTAGAGGTGATGGAGGCGCAATAAAATTAAGTAATTTGCCGGAAGTCACACACTATTAATGGCTGATGGAAAAAGGATTTCAGTCATGATCTCTTTCCCGTGTGAGCTTTCATCCATTACTTCACGTGATAAATTAGGAGCTGTGAAAGACTGAACATCTAAGTCAGGTGATAAGGTTCTCAGTTCTCTGTTCAAATAAAGACTAATGATCCTCCCTCAGCTCCACCGTTCCATTTTAATCCCGATTTAATCTAATTTTGCCTGTAACTGGTATGTTGTGATTTCATTGCAACAGTATGACAGGTAAATTCATTTTCTTTAAATTTATTTTATTTATTTAGTTTTGGCTGCGTTGGGTCTTTTTGCTGCGTGTGGGCTTTCTCTAGTTGCGGCGAGCGGGGGCTGCTCTTCGTTGCGGTGCACGGGCTTCTCATTGCAGTGACTTCTCTTGTTGCGGAGCACAGGCTCTAGGCTCGCGGGCTCAGTAGTTGTGGCGCACAGGCTCAGTAGTTGTGGCTCGCGGGCTCAGTAGTTGTGGCACACAGGCTTAGTTGCTCCACGGCATGTGGGGTCTTCCCGGACCAGGGCTTGAACCCGTGTCCTCTGCATTGGCAAGCGGATTCTTAACCACTGTGCCACCAGGGAAGCCCCTAAATTCATTTTCACTGACAAAGTCGATTATTACATTTCGTGTAGTTATTTGAAGTTTATAGTTAACCTGGTTTTGGATTTCTAATGAGGTATGATTTACCAGCTTAAAGGCAGGTGTCACTCTGAACGTTAGATCAGGCTAGTGAGGTTAAAATTGGTTGTTAAGAGAAAAACCTTTCAGAGTTTTTCACCTTTCAAAACCTTCTTTGAGTTCAGAGTCTCCCTTTCCTTCCTCTTCCGGTCAAATCTGTGTATTTGTTTATTTCTCTGCGTATACTTTGCTATATTATAAATTTAATCTTGAAATTATGACGAGATCCAAACAACTGTTTGTCCTACAAAAATGGATTGTGTGGTCTGTGTACTGGTGTTTCGTAAGTCCCGCCATTTGCACATATGGATTTATCTCTATTTCTGATAACTTGAGAAGGGTGTTGTCTTGAATTGCCATGTCTTTCCAGTCAACATTCAGTCTTATCAGTCAACATTCAATCTTTCATTTTGGAGTCACTTTTATTTTTAATATCTGTTTCTGGAACTTCCCTGGTGGCGCAGTGGTTAAGAATCCACCTGCCAATGCAGAGGACACGGGTTCGAGCCCTGGTCCGGGAACATCCCACATGCTGCGGAGCAACTGCTGAGCCTGCACTCTAGAGCCTGCGAGCCACAACTACTGAGCCCACGAGCCACAACTACTGAGCCTGCGTGCCACAACAACTGAAGCCCACGTGCCTAGAGCCCATGCTCCACAACAAGAGAAGCCACCGCATTAAGCCCGTACACCGCAACGACAAAGAGTAGCCCCCGCTCGCCAGAAATAGAGAAAGCCTGTGCGCAGCAACAAAGACCCAATGCAGCCAAAAATAAAATATAAAATAAATAAATAAATTTATAAAGCAAAAATATCTGTTTCTGAACTTGTTGTGTGTTATTTTTTTAGTTTTATATTTTGGGTGTAGTTTTCACTGTTCATAGGTGAAAACTGTCATGTCTGTTGCTAGTGCATAAAAATAAGTATACATGTAGAAGTGGGACTTAATTTTATTGTCCGGGAACACTATAAATTCTTCTGATAATCTCTTTTATCACCTTTTGCTTACTTTGGTGTGGTCTCCTAATTGTTGTTTTTATTGAGTCTGTGTTCCCCTATGAAGACTTAAATGGACACATCACATAAATGATGTCGCTCATCAGTGCATCATTTTATCATAGAAAGTTGCTGTTTAATTTGTTACATAAATCATTTTATTTCATAAACATGTCCCCCTTACTGGCTTGTAGCTTGAAGATTTCATCTCATTAGAAAATTAAGATTTCTTTAAGTAACTGCCCTCTCACACTGTATTACACACACACACACACACTTCTTGTCATTGTTGCTTTGTTGTTGCTTTCTTTCTTCACCATCAGAGCCAGGAGAGTAGGAAGTATTTGAAACCACTGTATGTTATTCTAACAAGTGAAACATAGTAGGAGCTCTGTAAATAAATCTTCAGCGACTAGGTACTTGGTCCAACCAGTAAACAATTCCTGAGTGCCTGTTTTTTGCTCTGTATAGTTGAAGAATGAGAAGTTTGAAGGAAGCCAGAAAGGAAAAAAATACTGTTTGCTAATATACTGATTCTGGGAAGGATATTTCAGGTGGATGTGAAATGAACCAGGGCCAGATGTTCAGGACCACAGGTTGTTGTTTGTCTGGGGTATAGACTGCAGATGTGTTGTTAACTACCTACAAGCCCATCAAGATGTAATTTCATGAATAAACTATGGTGAATTTATACAACATACTATACAGTGATTAAATAGTTTAGAGCCTGTTTTACCTGAATGTATTCAGAGATATAGCATTGAATTAAGAAAAGTAAATTATAGATGGTCCTTATAGTTTGATAGAACTTATGTAAAGTGTGGAAACATGCAAAGCAATCGGATATACACATATTAGGGATAGTATAAAAACATACAAGAAATAATTAAAACCAAATTTAGCACAAAAGTTTTCTCCAGGGAGGCAAGGAGGAAAATGGGATTATGAAAGGGAACACGGAGTCTTCAACTGTGCCCTCAATAATGAATTTCTTTTGAAAATTCTGAAGCAATTTTGGCAGAATATTAAGACTTGTTAAAGTTGGGGAGTAGACACTAAGTTTTCATTATAAGATTTTCTGAACTTTTTTGAAATATTTTATGACAGAAATCACAAACATATTTTGTAACAAGATACGGTAGTAGACAGCAGTTAAAGAATAAGAAGAGTGAACGAGTAGCCAGGAGTTAGATTGGAAGGTGTTTGATGTGTCATGCCAAGTTGTGGATTTGCCGTGAATGTATCCACTATTATGTTTTTTGTTACTCATCTTTTGGTTGATGACTCTGAAATCCTTGAGCTCAACCCAACCCAGCCCCCTCCTCTGCATGTCGGATTTCTGTGTCCCACCGCCCTTGTCCTGGTAGCGCTGTGGATATAACATGCCCCAGACTAGACATCTTCTACTTTATTCTAGATACCTCGCCATTATTCTCATCTCTCACTCACCACCATGATATAATGGTTCACCTGCTTCTACCTGTCTCATCTGCCATGGATTTGCCTTACGATTCTCTTTCTTCTCTTCCATCATCAACTGAGTCTGGCCCCCTGGTCCCTCTGTCCTGGTTTGCTGTGGTGTCCTTGCTTGTGGCCCTTTGGGTTCACTCTGCTTACCAATCCTTCACCTACTTTCTAGAGAGACCCACTCCAAGTCAGTCTGACCATTCCCTGTGCTTGCCGAGAACCCTTTCAGGACCCTACAGGCTCTCTAAGGTCATTTGTGTGGTCCATGGAGGCCCTGGAATCAAAGCCACCTGTGGTCCTTGTTCAAAAGGCAGGTTCCCTGGCACAGACTCTGACCTGATGACTAAGAGTCTCTAGAGGTGGGTCTCAGATGAGTATCTATTAGAAATAGCCCAGATGTTTTCTATGCATCATACAATCTGAGAATCATCGCTCTATTAGATAAAAGACCAGCTCTGGGCCTTCCCTGGTGGCGCAGTGGTTGGGAGTCCGCCTGCCGATGCAGGGGACGCGGGTTCGTGCCCCGGTCCGGGAAGATCCCACATGCCGCGGAGCGGCTGGGCCCGTGAGCCATGGCCGCTGAGCCTGCGCGTCCGGAGCCTGTACCAGCTCTGGAGCTGGGTGTGGAAAGCTCATTCCTCACTCATCAGCATCCTCTGTTTCATCTGTGCTTCCACACTCACTTCCCTGCGCTGTCCTTTAGTTCCTTCAGGCTTGCTCATCCTTTAAGACTCAATACGCTATTAGCATCTCAAAGTCTTACCTGTTTCCCTCCCTCGACTCCACAAGTTTCTCTCTCTCAAGCTACATATCCTAGTTTCTCAAACCTTCCCTTCCTTTAAGTGGCAATGGTCCTGAGGCTGGGGGAGTCTTGTTTATATAACACACAGCAAGGGATCTGGCCTAAGAGGGGCCTTCTAAAAAGATTGTTAAATCAATAGCACTGCTTTAAAGGTGACAGGGAATCAGCTATGCCTTTTGAGCCTGCATTTTCGGTAGATCGCTTAAAGAGATTTATGAAAAAGAGAACAAAACTGGCCACGTTGAATTCTAGCAGGAATTTATAAAATTAGATTACAGAGGAGATCAAGATTGGAGATTTGCATTTGATGAAGGTAGAGATGACTCACATCTCAGGACTGTAGCCAGGTGGGTGGAAAGGATGAGGCTCTCTGTGTTGCACATATTTGGTTCAAGTTTTCTGTTTATTTATTTAATAAAGATGACTGATGTTTATCTAGGGACACAGACTCATGATCTTAAGTCTAGAAATGAACTATTTGGAAGACATCAGCCAAGCTGGGGTAGTTGAAGTGAAGTGATTAGATTATCGTTTAGAGGAAGGACTAGAAAGCATAGGATATAAACGATAGAGAATACCAATACTGAAGAGAACCTGAGAATCAGGGCTTCAGAGAAGAAGTAACCACATAGTAGGCCTAGCAGCAGAGTGGAGATTTTCTGGAGAGCAGCAGTGGTCAGCCATGACAAATGCTGCAGAAAGGTCCAGTGAACTGAGGGGATTGAAAGTTATCTTTTGGATTTTGCAATTAGGACATCAACAGGCACCATAAGAAAAGCCATTTTAATGGGGGCAGTGGGAGTGGAAGCCCTTGGGTTAGTAAGTGAATGGCCAGTGGAGATGTATTGATGAAAATCAACTCCGTGTTCAAGAAGCTTTAGACAAGAACAGTAGGGCAGCAAGGCAATCATGCATTTGACTGGTTTTGTTTTGTTGGTTTTAGTTACGATGGGTGTAACTTGAGCACGTGGAATTGCCCAAGAGATAGAATTCCTAGAAAAAGAAAAGTGCCTTAGAATCAAGAAGGATTGGATACTGTTGGCATCAAGAATATGGGTTATTCTGAGCAGAAGTAGAGGAACTCTAACTTGAGTAGGGGGACACGTGCCTCTTCCTTGGGAGCGAAGAGGAAAGAGGAAATGCAGGCTCCGTTTGGAGACATGCTTATGCAGAGGCGAGAGATCTGGAAGGTTTGTGCACACCAAGCTCATCATCTGATCCTCCATGGTGGGTGTTGATAACTCTTACTAGTGCACGTAGCTTGTTAGTTAAGACACCATAGAGCTTCTTCTCATCCGTCTCAAGCAGAGTAACGTTTCTGTGGTGTGAAGCTCACAATTTTGTTTTATTGTAAAGCCAACATTTATTACTTGAAGTCTCCATCGCGATGAAGGGTTAAAGCATATCTCTTTGGAAAGTGAGTTTCACGAGTCTTATGCATGAGCCAGTCTCTTCTGCATGGTGATTGAGTTTGCTCATACACGGCTCGAAAAGTGGAAATAACCCCATTGTAAGTAACGTGTGTCCACCCAGACATGAATGTTCATGAATGTGAATATTGATAAGTGAGATTTCTGGAAATCTATGTAGCTCATGGAGCTGTAATTGTCTCATATTTTTTCTCATATTTTCAATTCATACTTAATGTAGAAATAGAAATGATTCTGCATCCTGGCTAGGCTCTCTCCAGATAGGTCAGGTAGAGCTCATTCAGTCCTTTTCCTGTGGGCAAAGAGTCGCGTAATTTGGGGGCCAGAAAATGCG
Organism: Pseudorca crassidens; assembly: GCF_039906515.1. Lineage (NCBI taxonomy): Eukaryota > Metazoa > Chordata > Mammalia > Artiodactyla > Delphinidae > Pseudorca > Pseudorca crassidens. Next base: position 153,271,852 of record NC_090299.1, read on the forward strand.
TGTATGTGCAGGGAACAGAGAGAACGGAATAAAAAGTATAAGAAGGCTTGACCTAACGTGTGTTGAGTTTGAAAGAATGATTTTGGCTATAATACTGTTACCTTGAACAATTTCCTGTGTGGAATTATCAAAGAAAATGTAGCTTTCAGATAACTAAAAAAAGTGAGATCTCCTCCCTTTACTTTTGAGTCCAGTGCCTTCCTATTTACCTCGATAAAACCTTACCAATTAATCTCACTGCTTTAAATCCCCACATAAGTTTCTGTTGTCTTTCCTATTATGCGTGGAGGCCTGCGCATCTAAAGATTTCTTTATTGCTGCAGAGGGGAATTGACTGGGCTTCTTCATTGTACATATTAAATTATACTCCTCAGAAAGTGAGTGAGATCTTTTCTGCCCAGAGCGATGCCATTGTTTCAGCAGATGGTCCAGAGACGCAGAGTCAGTCTCTTATTGGGTCAATTTCAAATCTTAATAGATTTCCTTCTTCAAAAAATAAAAACAAAAAATCTATTTCCAGATATGGTACTTGGTGGTCCTTAAAGCTTACAGTTTTCCGTAAAGCATCTTTCAGTGGCTTGCTTCTGAGCTTCCTGTACCTGGATGGTTGAATAACTTTCTACCTTCTGAATACTTGGGTTGCTATAGTAACTTGCTGGTCAGATTGCACAGTGGGATCTGCATAGTTTTCTCTGTATTTTCACCTCTTAGTGCACATTTAATGTGTTACATGCATGACTTTTCCAAAAATATAACTCAGATTTTGATTTGTTGATATTCTATGTGATATCAATCTGTTCATTAATATGCATCAGTTTAAAATTGTGATGAAAGTTGGAAAGCAGTAGCTATGATTCAGGGCTGGAGGGATCTATAGGTTGGATTTCTTAGTCCAACCTATAGACCTGTGTGTTTAGGGGCTTGTAAACTACTTGCTTTTCACATTTCTAACCAGTAGAATGAGGGTGTCACTTACCTCTCAGGGTTGTTGTGGGGAGTGAATGAAAGCATGAGAGCAGCTAGCACTTTCCCAGTCATCGATCAGATACTCAGAGACATTGGTAGACAGTTGTTGAACCTCAGAAACTTCTTCAAGACTACAAGGATTTTTATAGCTAATCTTTACACACTGTAAGGTTATGAGGTATTTTTGAATTATGCTAAGAAAGATTAAATTATGCCTTCTATGTTTCTTTTATTTAAAATTATTATTCCCGTTTTCTTTAAATTAAAAAAATTTATTGAAGTATAGTTGATTTGCAATGTTGTGTTAGTTTCAGGTATACAGCAGAGTGATTCAGTTACACACATACATATGTGTATGTGTTCTTTTTCAGATTCTTTTCCCTTATAGGTTATTACAAGATATTGGGTAGAGTTCCCTGTGCTCTAGAGTAGGTCCTTGTTGGTTATCTATTTTATATATAGTAGTGTGTATATGTTAATCCCAATCTTCCAGTTTATCCCTCCCCCTGCTTTTCCCCTTTGGTTACCTTTAGTGTGTTTTCTGTGTCTTTGAGTCTGTTTCTGTTCTGTAAATAAGTTCATTTGTTTCATGTTTTTAGATTCCGCATGTAAGTGATATCATACGATATTTGTCTCTCTGTCTGGTGGACTTCACTTAGTGTGATCATGTCTAGGTGCATCTGTGTTGCTGCAAATTATTCCCTATATATTTCTTAATTGTGTATTAGGTAAAAAGGTTCATCATGTTTAGTACATTAATTGCTTTAATATGTAATTAATCAGATTTCCTTAATCCTGATATCAGGTCTCCGTTATTATTCATTTTCTTTGTAATCTGTAGTTGAAATGCTATAATCATTTCTAATCTTACTTAATTTTTATCGAGATTTGACTAAGTTGTCTTCTTTTGATTCACTCAGTGGAAGTGGATTAATTATTATTGTAGCAATGCTAATGTTTAATGTATTAGTCATGTTTGTTTTCCTAGTAAATCAACCTTTTCAGGTCTTCTGTTCCTTTGCTAACTTTTCTGTCTCCATTTCATCCTTCGCTGTTTACTTACTTACTGTCTTCTGCCTTTCTGTGCCATTAACTTTAGCCTCATGCTTTTGTTTAAAACCACTGAAGTGGGCTTCGCTGGTGGTGCAGTGGTTAAGAATCTGCCTGCCAATTCAGGGGACACGGGTTCGAGCCCTGGTCCGGGAAGATCCCACGTGCTGTGGAGAAACTAAGCCCATGTGCCACAACTACTGAGCCCACGTGCCACAACTACTGAGGCTGCGTGCCACAACTACTGAAGCCCATGTGCCTAGAGCCAGTGCTCCGCAACAAGAGAAGCCACCGCAATGAGAAGCCCGCGCACCACAACGAAGAGCAGCCCCCGCTCGCCGCAACTAAAGAAAGCCCGTGCGCAGCAATGAAGACCAATGCAGCCAAAAATAAATAACTAAATAAATTAAAACAAAACAAAACAAAGAAAACGCACTTAAGAGTTTTGCATATATATTGTACTATAAATACACAGACCTATAGATGTATCCATAGAGGTTATGTCTCTTTGAGGAAATAAGGTAGAATTTATCACTTTTATGAAACCTGTGTTTTTTCTATAGATTGTTAACCCCAAATTAGGTATCAAAGCATTTAAAGTTTTGTATAATTTACAGCACTTTGTGTTAACACTATTTTGTAGAAATAGAAGATTTAGAGAACTAAGTGGACCCTCATGCTGGTTGGGTCTGTAGTCTCATCAAGACTAGGGCCCCCGTTCACTAAGAAGAGTTCTCTGTTGGACAGTTATTCTGTGGTCCTCCTGTGGAGTGGTCCCTACATGGCACTCTCAGTGGCAGGGCCTGTGAGGGAACAAAGAAATATAACATGTCATCTGAATTCACAGGACTCCACCTGCAGAGGCAAGATGAACACATGAAAAGTGGACAGTTCATAATTGGATGTAATTGCACACTGGGTTGCGCACAGCACTGCTGAGTTGCCCGTCCAGTGGCTGTGAAAGTCCCCAAGTGTGCTCATAACAAGAGACGGTCGACTGAAGAATACAGGGATGGGTCAAATCTAGAAAAGGGACTAAATGAGTGAAGAGCCTATGGCTTGGTTTTTGTTCATTTTTCTGTTAACTTCTCAGACAGGATATCTATCTTCTGGCTTATTAGCCACTGAGTCCTTTCACTTCCTATTTGGTGGAATCCCAATTATTCTATACCATTCTTTGAAGGTATAATTAACTGTTTTTAAAAAATTTTTAATTTTATATTGGAGTATAGTTGATTTACAATGTTGTGATAGTTTCAGGTGTACAGCAAAGTGATTCAGTTATACATATACATTTCTCTGTTCTTTTTCAAATTCTTTTCCCTTATAGGTTATTATAGAATATGGAGCACAGTTCCCTGTGCTGTAGAGTAGGTCCTTGTTGATGCTATAATTTATCTTCTGTGTAACGTATTTCCTGTTTACAACCTGCCTCTGAACGAGAGAATGAATTCGTTTTGAATACAAGATTTTGGAGGTTGAATTATTGCCATATATTTGCTCGTATTAATTGATTAGTGGCTGAATTTTTTAAATATATGTTTAAATACCTATTGTGTTCATTACAGTAGTGATGAGACCAACCCTGCTGGAGCAGATTGTTCATAAAAAGCAGAACTATAGCATACTTTTAAAAGGATCTATAACTCCTTTATGGAGAGACGTAAATCCTTGGCTTCAGCATGAATTTGGGGGAGAACTGGATAATTAAGTTGCCCAGTTAGGAACTTAGAGTGATAATGTAAGTTATGAAATTTTACATTATATGTTTAGACTATAATTAGGCTTCTTATTTCTCCAAAGATTTTAAAATAGCCTCTAATAAAAAAAGTCAAGTTTAGTAAAGTAAAATATAGTTCATCAAAATTGTAAAAAGGGAGTTAATACAGCAGAATTTTTGCGAATATAATTGTGGTGATAAAGTAATAAATTGGGGCATGAATGTTCTTTTAACCATGGAATAAAAGATGTAAATACATAATTAATTAAACAATTGTTTTTGAGCACCTGTTGTATATCTGGCACCTTGGAAGATGTTAGGAATAAAAGGTGAATGATACCTTAGTTGTGTATCACCTTCAGGAAACACATGATCTAAAGGGAGGCCTCAAGGTCTAGTCTGTGAGAGAAAAAATTACTAAAGAGAAAAAAATTATCTAACCTCTGGCATGATTTTCATGGAGGACTTTGAAATATAATAGTTATATATATTTTCCACCTTAAGATGTTGAAACATTGTGAGTTTCTAAATTATATTTGTTTTGCTTGCCCCTTGAACTAGTTAGTGTACCTCACTGCTGGTTAACCAAGCATGGAAACCAGCAGACCAATGCGTGCAGTAATTGTCCCCACTGTTACTTCATCATGAAGTTTTTTTTAATGGCAATGAATGAGTTCATAAATAGATCCAGCAGAGCTCTTTTTACCTGTTGTGTCCCTGGGTGCCTTCTCACCTTAGTAACAGGACTGAAGTTGAAATCGTGTATTGCTACTTCTGCATAGGATGAACAGAATAGCTCTTTTCACATTAAGAAAACTAGGCTCTCAGACAAATATGATGTCACTTATATGTGGAATCTAAAAAAGTGATACACCTGAACTTATTTAAAAACAAAAATAGACTCACAGACATAGAAAACAAACTTCTGCTTACCAGAGGGGAAAGGGGGGGAAGGGATAAATTAGGAGTCAGGGATTAACATATACACACTACTAAATATAAAATAGATAAACAACAAGGACCTACTGTATAGCACAGGGAACTCCACTCAATATCTTATAATAACCTATAATGGAAAAGAATCTGAAAAAGATACACACACACACACACACACACACATATAACTGAATCACTTTGCTGTACACTTGAAACTAACACAACATTGTAAATCAACTAAAATCAGCTATACTTCAATAAAAATGCATAAAAAAGAAAACTAGACTCTCATCTTAACCTTTTTTTTCCCACTTCAGTTCTTTTGTTGACTTGCAACGTATTTTAAAAGGATTGTGACAAATGCTGTTATCCTGTTTCCAAGTGAACAGTATTGCAATACAAAATATTGAGAAAGGATGTTATGGGTCTTTGTAATATTCACCTGATGTTACTTTGCTTACCCCTGAAACTAACACAACACTGTTATGCAACTATGCTCCAATATAACATAAAAATTAAAAAAATAAATCTGTGTGGTGTAGGGGTGGTGAGGACTTAGCCCAGCATGTGCCGGGTATCTGCATAGTTGACTCCAGAGCACTTAGTAGGAAGTCAGGTCCTCCAAACACGGCAGCAGGTACACAGCTGTGCGAGCCCAGGGCCCTGCCTGCCTTGGGGCAGCGGTCCCCAGCCTTTTTGGCACCAGGGACCTGTCTCGGGGAAGACAGGTTTTCCACGGACGGGGGAGGGGGAGGGGATGTTTTGGGGATGATTCAAGCTCATTACATTTATTGTGCACTTTTTCTATTATTATTACACTGCAATAAATAATGACATATTTATACAACTCGCCATAATGCTGACGGGAGGCGGAGCTCAGGCGGTAATGCGAGCAATGGGGAGTGGCTGTAAATACAGATGAAACTTCTCTCGCCCCCCCCCACCCGCCACTCCCCTCCGGCTCTGCGGCCCGGCTCCTAACAGGCCACGGAGCGGGGACCCCTGCCTTAGGGGACTGACTCAGTCAGTAAATAGCTGGGGTCATAAACACTGTGTGTGCCAACACTTAGCAAACAATATCGTGGTCCAGTGTGATTGTGCAGGTCATTTTCCATCATCAGTGTCATCTGCTGAGAAATTATAAATTCAGCTGAAATCCTTCGGCTGCATAGTTTATGTAACAAAAGCATATTTAAAGGCCCATCCATATTATAATGGATTATATATTTATACTTTTCTCCAACTTTCTTCATAATAATCTCTCAGGACTTGCAAATCCTTTTTTGGATTCCCAGTTGAGCATTCATCAAAGATTAGGGCAGCATTCTGTCATGATTATATTTCATTTTTGTTTGAGACTTGTGGTAAGAAAAATGATGGTGCTGTCAGAAAACTAAAAAGTAATAAAAGAAATCACAGCAACGAAAATAAAAAAATAAGTGTACCGTGTCTAAGCACTGATTCTGGGGAGGAGAGCATTCATTCTGTTTTAAATATGCTGCATTTTAGGAGCTCCCAGGACCTCAAAGCTGAGCTGAGAGACATGTCACTTTTGTTAATTACGCCTCCCGTAGGGTGTGGTCTACATAAAGAGAGTCACTATGTTCATTATTGTACAGTGTCTGCCGCTACTGATGTCTCAGTGCTTTCTGGCATTTCTGGCGCCTTACCTATTTTGTTTCGTCATCTGTCTTACTAGGTAGATGTTCTTTCCTCCTATTTTATAGATAAGGACCTCCAAGGTCAGGGATTTTAATTGTTCCAGGTTACATAGCTGGTGAAGCTAGGACGGAGCCAGTCTTGACTGTGCTGAGAGCTTGTGCGAGACTAAACATCACAGGGCTCAGAAGTTGCCGTCTGGGTGACAGGAAGCAAGGACTCCCCATCTAGGTAAACTAGAACAGCCTACTCATCGCAGTAATGTCATTTAGAGTTACAGGACTAGTTTGCGCTTGTGTTCAAGGTTTTCAATTATAAAAATCTTAACTGTGCATTGATGCTGACAGGAACTTCGTTTCTCGTGGGAAATGATCAGACTTTTAATGGAAGCTCTCCCTTTGGTAGAAATGATTGGTGAATTATTCAGCCGTAAAGCCAGTGCCTGTATTCACCACGGTGTCTTAGCACACGTGGTGAGGAAGGGGGAAAGGTTTGGTATTGTTTGCTCGAGTCTGCACTTAACTTATTTAACTGAACACTCGAGAAGTTTGCGGAAAGGTTAATCTGAGGTCCTTTCAGTTTGTCTTTGGCCACTGCCCAGGTGGAGATCACTGTTCCTCTCTGAGGCTTGATGTCATAAGACTCTGTGGTGAAAATGTAATATATATGCATATGTGTTACCAACTTGATGTATGTCACGGGGAACAGAAAAAATTAAACATTGAAATGATACATTTAGGGAGTAGTCGGTTTGTAAAGGGTATTGTTTACATTTATATTTGCCACTGTGTTGCCATAGCAAGATTTACATGAAACATTGTACAGTTTATTAAGGTTTTGTTTTGTTTTTCCTTAGCCTTTTATTCAACACATTCATTGAGTGTCTGTTTTGCTCTGTGTTTTAAAGCGAGTAAAGAGAGGCCAGAGATCTTTGCTCCTGCTTCAGGGAGATTTCAGTTTAGTGACAAAGACAAGTAAACAAGAGGGGTGCATGTGCTTTGGTAGCGTGGGGAAGAGGGAACCCAATCTTTCAGCAGCTCGACACCAAAAAATACCCAAACACCTAATTAAAAAGGGGCAGAGACCTGAACAGACATTTTCCCAGAGAAGACATGCACATGGCCGAGAGGTACATGAAAAGATGCTCAACATCGCTCATCATCAGGGACATGCAAATCAAGCCACAGTGAGGTATCACCTCACACTGGTCAGAATGGCCGTCCTCACAAAGTCTACAGACAACAAATGCTGGAGAGGGTGTGGAGAAAAGGGAGCCCTCCTGCACTGCTGGTGGGAATGTAAATTGATACAGCCACTGTGGAGAACAGTATGGAGGTTCCTCAAAAAAAGTAAAAATAGAACTGCTGTATGATCCAGCAATCCCACTTATATCTGGAAAAAATTTAAAAAATTAAAACACTAATTCCTTACACTAATGTGTAAAGATACACATACCCCAAGGTTCATATGGCACTATTTACAATAGCCAAGATATGGAAGCAACTTAAATACCCATCAACGGATGAATGGATAAAGAAGATGTGGTGTATATATACGTCGGAATACTTCTCAGCCATAAAAAAGAACAAAATAATGCCATTTGCAGCAACATGGATGGACCTAGAGATTGTCATACAGAGTGAAGCAAGTCAGACAAAGAAAGACAAATATCATATGATAACCTAATCTAAAAACTAAAACTAATGAATGAAGCAGACTCACAGATACAGAGAACAAGCTAGTTGGTACCAGAGGGGAGAGTGATTACATGATCTTGTAATAAGTGTTGATGGAGTATAATCTGTAAAGATACTGAATCACTGTACTGTACACCTGAAGATGACATAATTTTGTAATTCAACTCTGCTTCAATTAAAGAAACAAAAAAAGAATGCAGGCAGTGCTGGGTCGGGGGGACTGTGCAGCGGATTCTTCCGAGAGGCTGAGACTTTTCCTGGGTCTGGAGGCTGAGGAGGGAGGACTTGGGCGGAGGAAGGTGTCCCAGCCAGAGCAGCAGCTGTGCCAGATGCTGGAGGAAGGAAGCCAGGGATGCAAGGCTCAGCTGGAATTCAGGGGGCGGGGGCCACGGCGCTCTCAGACTAGCAGAACCCCAGCCTCCGGGGGGAACATCTGGTCCTTGCAGTGGTCACCTCGCTTTCCTGGTCCCCCCGGTCTCTGGATGGATGCTCAGGTGCTTCCAAACTCTGCAGTCTGGTCCGAGAGTCACTGCTTCTAACTGACCCCCTTCCTGTGTGTTTTCGTCCCCTCACTGGACACATGTCACTTTCAGCCAGTGCCCACCCTCCTTGTAAACCCAGGAGCTAACAAAACGCAGACCGTCAGCATGTATGAACTCAGAACACCTGCTTAGGTAAAGTTAAACACAAACAAAAATAAGGAGTGAATTGATTAAATAAGCAAGAAAACCCCCATCCCTCCTTCTAGGTACCATATACCTTTTCCCCAGATAAACCAACGCTTGGACCGTTCAACACTGAAAAAACAGCTGCATGTACACAGGTTGCTAAACCTTTATGCGTGAAGGTTGCAAGGCTGCTGCTTAGACATACACATGAACTACATTCTATTCACAGAGAAAGCCAGTCGGCTGCTGTGGAGAATCGGGCAAATGCTGAGATCAGAGGAAAGCAAGACGATTTCTGTGAGCTTCAGGTCTCCTTTGGGTTTTGAGGTCTGCTGTATTAAACCGGTCCGTGTACGCCCTGTGGGGTTGTGTGGAGGGAGTTCTGTGGGCCCATGAGCTCCTGTTCGTGAAGAAAAGGCTCAGGTATTACATGTGAACTCCACGTTACAGAATCGGCGTTGTCGATACCTGGACAGGTGTGTGGCAGTTAAGAGCTTTGGCCTTGAAAGTTGTGCACGTTGAAATCCCAGTTCTAACAGTTGGGCAGGTGACTTAAATCTATTAGGGCTGAGTATCCTCGCATGGACTGTGGCAACAGTATCTGTCTGTTCCTTCTCCATGACCCCGGGACGCTCTGTGGATCACATGACATCTTAAATATAGGCAGGCCTCCACACCCACGGACTCAACCAACTGTAGACCAAAAATATTCAGAGAGAGCTTCCCTGGTGGCGCAGTGGTTAGGAATCCGCCTGCCGATGCAGGGGACACGGGTTTGAGCCCTGGTCCGGGAAGATCCCACATGCTGCGGAGCAACTAAGCCCGTGCGCCACAACTACTGAGTCCACGTGCCACAACTACTGAGCCCGTGTGCCACAACTGCTGAAGCCACGCGCCTAGAGCCCGTGCTCCCAACAAGAGAACCCACCTCAATGAGAAGCCTGCGCGCCGCAACAAAGAGTAGCCCCTGCTCGCCGCAACTAGAGAAAGCCTGTGTGCAGCAACGAAGACCCAACACAGCCAAAAATGAAAATTAAATTAAAAAAAAAATTCAGAGAAAAAAATTCCAGAACTTTCCCGAAAGCAAAACTTGAATTTGCTGTACACCTCGACAATTTACATGGCGTTTACATTGTATTGTGGATTGTAAGTTATCTAAAGATGATTTAAAGTGTACAGGAGGATGTGTGTAGGTTGTATGCAAATGCTATGTTATTTTATATAAGGGACTGGAGCATCTGTAGATTTTCGAGGGTCCTGGAACCAATGGCCCATGGATACCAAGGGCCAACCGTGTGTATGTGTCTGAGAAAGTATGAGATGCGAGGCACAGTAGGCTGGACGTTTAATAGGAAGGTGTGATGTTTAGAGAAACTACCAGATCTGTATGTGAGACTTTGCAGACACAACTGGGTATTTGAGTACATGAAAACAGGAGGAAGAAAGTAATAGCGGTGACTAGAGTTAAGAAATTATGGCTGAGGGGAGAATAGGCCTGTGTCTGGGCACGAAAATGAGATTTCTGAAGATAGTAACTTCGAGTGAAAAATGGGAGGTTTGTAATCACACAGAATAGCGAGTGTCTGGATTCTTCATCCCAGTGGTAGACACGCAATGCGTTCGTTCTCTCGGAGTTCTGAGGGCAGCTCACAAAGGAATCATGACACGCCATGCGGCGCAACAGTGCATTAGCCCTAAAGAGTAACTCCTCAAGGCATTTAACAGATTGACTTTGAAAACACGGTTTTTTTCTCAAGCCTGTAGTTCTTGGATAAACGGTTCCCGCCTCTAACTGTGTGAGAGCCGCATGTGCCCTTTTCTTCCCGTGTGTTGTGAACACTCCCTGCAGCAGCTCCTGAGCCTCCAACACCGCTTGGTAAAGGATGCAAAATTGACAAACGATAAATAATGCACTATTGTTGGAAGAAAAAGGGGTGAAACACAAAGAATGATGTGAAACGCAAGTAAAAGGTGGAGCACGACTGAGTCACGTGAGAAGCAACCAACGCAACAAGTAAAATAAATCAAAAAAGTTCGGCAGAATACGCAGGAGAAGGCCTTCTGGGAACGCATTTCTGGGTGATGGGCCACAGGAAGAAGCAGCGTCATGTGACCCAAGCGGAGGCGCTCTTTGGAGAACATTTTCATCTCACACCTAATTCTATACCTGAAATTATGGTCAGTAAAGCCCTTGTCTCCTTAAGGGATTTCTTGAACTAAATTAGGTGATCGATATGTAGATGGTATAAAGGTGCACAACGTTGAATTGTAAGACGATGCTTGTGAGGTGACCAGGTCACTAACTGCAACCTTAAATGACACGTCACAGTGGCCAGCTTTTCTCCTCTTTACGTTATCCAGACACCAGGATGAGTAACCTCTTAGGCCTCCTTGACCTGGAGACTGCTGACACACTCGTAAACATGCTTTAATTTTCTGTGGGTACTTATCACGAGGAGAGTAAAAGAAGTCTATTATTTTAAGGGAGATTCCTAATAAAAAACTCTTTGAACTCTTACGGGACTAGGGTATCACTTTCTGCTTTTCCTATGCTAACAGTAATCTTGAACATGGACTTTTCCGGTCTCCTTGGCCTGAGACCAACATGGACTCCCAGATTTTCTTTCAAAATTGATTGCTTTCTTTTTTTTTTTTTAAAGAAGTTATTCCTTCTGTGATGTTGTCAGTTAACCCATATAATAAGAAAGAGGTCAGGTAAACTATGTGACCTCAGGCACAATTATAATGCTTCTGTTTGATGGTAATGCACGTAATCTGTCCTTATTCCTGAAAGAGAAATGAGAGGGTCAAGAGTGGAGAATGGACACTTGCACTGAAATGAGTTCTTTGTGTTCCGTGTTTAGTCAAGTGACTAAACAGATGACCTAGAGGGAGTCTTTCTAACAAATTGACATCAGACTTTTAAATTAGCAATTGGTATAAATGCATTCCTAAATCAGATTTTCACACCTACACTAAACTGGGCTGCTATGAAGCATTCGTGGTGATCTCTTCTTCCTCATATTCTAATGAGGATATGATCTAAAGTGTTTGAATGCAGAAATAAGTTTCGTAATAGTAGGTCGTATGGCTTTATTTTTGGACGCATATTTGTGTATATACACACATGATTTCTAATATAGGGTCATCGTATAGGATGCTAATGACTGCCTGTAACAAAACTCTCAACTCATAGCTTCCATGTTAGGTTTATTGTCTCATAACAAGACGTCTGGAGTTCGGGCAGGCTCGGGCTTACTTAGTTCCGGGGCTCAGTGTCCTTGTCACCAGGCTCATTAAACTTGTTTCTCCATCCTCCTCAGCCTGTAGATGTCAGACCTTAGGCTCTTCCCGGTGTCACCTCCTCACAGAGCTGTGTCCAGACGCAGCAAAGGAAGCTTCAACACAGCTACCTCGTTTTGAACTGCAACTTTTCCTTCATTGGCCAGAACTGGGTCTCAGGCCTCTGTCTCGAAGTCACTGGCCACAGGGCAAGGAGACCACAGTTCATTGTGTTAGGTCATTTCTGAGTCCCTGCTGGGCTGGGGAGGTGATCCGCTTCCCGTGAAGAACCTGACCCCTTAGAGAAGAGAGAAAAAAAAATCAAGATTCTATTAACAGAGTACAGTGAGTGTGGGATGACAATTGGAGCATTCACAAAACTGTGTCTACCAAATACGAATTCACAATGTAAAACTACTTTAATTTTATTTTTAGCACAGAGTTAAAAAAAAGTCCCAAGTAGAGCTGCAAGTCTTGTGGGAACGATCATCAAGGATGAAGAAGCAATGAACCTCTTGGTCATCTACGGATTGTTCGTAATACATTGGCGTTTTATTGACACATAAGTGAAGCCTCTAAAAAATAACCCCCCCCCCAAATATACTTAGATCAATAGTTATGATTTTATGTAAGAGACTTGGCTGTGAGTTACTCTTGTTTTGTTCATAACCTCCCCCAATTCTTATCCCCATCTGAGTCGAGATTTCATTTCCACCCACCCCCAAGTCTTGTTTCCTGCTAAATTGGCTTTGCAGTGCAACATTTTAATAATTGAACAGAATTCTAGGCGATAATGATCAACCCGGGAGACAAAATGTAGTGTACTCCTAAATATTCCTCTAAGTGTGCTAGCATACTAAAAGAATTGCCAACAGTATTTTGTTACGCTGGAAGCTGAAAAATAAGGGACGTAGCTGCCTACATCTTATGACACAAAATGAAATGGTGGCGATTTGACAGTCAGTGAGTGCTTACTTCAAATTATCGGTTGAAACTTCCATTTTTATATGACATTCATATTTAAGCTGTTAGAAACGTAAAGTCTTCAAGCCACGCATGTGGCTTTGAAAGGGTTCACAGGTACTCTAAGCCTTATTAAATGCATTTTAATGAATTTAATTTTTGCAGCCTAGAAAATTTTGAAACTTACATTTTCACTGATCTCTTTATTGAATGCAGTGCTCATCACTTGTATTAGGACATATATGTAACGCAAGATTTCACTGGATGCTGTTAACATGGAAGAAGTAAGATACAATAAGCCCACATAAACCTTCTGTTTGTGGAATAGAACTGTGGGTAAAATACTTAGATATTAAATGTCTATGTAAGGATGGGTATATGTGTGTGTTTCTGTGTGTCCACACACACACAGACACGTATGCACATGTGTAGGCCTGAGTCCTTTTTTTCTCATATTCTATTTCTGGTTAGGTTAGGACATTCGTTCTGAAATGTCTAACAGAAGAAATATTATTATTATGGCCTCTCCAAATATGCAGTCCTGAAGCAACAGTGCCAGTAATAATATGAAAATGTCTTTCATCTAAAGGTTTATAATTCACACGTAGGGACGGCAAAGATTCTTTTTGGGAGAGGTTTGCCTAAGCCAACCTGAACTCCCAGCAACTTGAAGCCTACAGATCGCGTCGTTCTTTTCTAAGAAAACATTGATAAGATTCTACTTTTGTAGAATTCATTAGGGGATTTAGTGTGGCTCGTGACAGCAAGGTGATCCTTTTGTACGTATGTAACATCACTTTCACGTAAGATATTTGCTGCGGAGAATCTGAGGTCCCTGTCTGCTAAGCCTCGGCTTCTCTGCATTTGAGGTTTGGGGCAGATAAGAGTCTCTTTACCCGCCAACAGCTACTTGAATGTACTTGTTAACTCAGCAGGATTGTTTAGCGTCATTTCTGAGAAAACTGGAACTTTTAAATTGATCTGAAATAGACATTGTGTAGCTTACAGAGCTTGTACAAAACAGAACAAAGCCATCTGCAATTGTCATTCTCTCAATACAAACACAGACTCTCTGTAGATGACAGATCTCTGATATTAACAATTATATCCATAAAGATATATGTATATATTTAAATCAGCTCCAGAAACCAATGCTTAAGCCCAATAAAAATATAGCCTAGTGTATTTATATTTTCCTCAAAGTATATGGATTTTAAATAATTATGACAGTCTGTGGTTTCGTGACATTTCTATTACAAGGAAAAGGGGGAAAGTAAGGAGGAACAATCTTTCAAACCTCACAAATGTTAAATATACATTATGTCAGCTGATGTTATCTAACTAATATAAAGCATTACTATGGCATCGTGTAAATGTGACGTTGTTGTGGAATCTAAACATATTTGAATGTAAAATCTAGCTGCCGGGTTTGCTTTCCCATGGGTTTCCTCTAATCTTGCTTCGTTTTTTTTCTTGGAGGCAATCTCCAAGCAGGACATGACTTAAAAGAGGGGAAGGGGTGCTTAGGGATCCACAGTAGAATACACGCCTTTAATTCTTCTGCTGAAAGTCAGGGTGGATTAATTCTAAGTGGTCTGTAAGAGGTGGACATCCTTAACTTCCCCTCAAAACTGGTGCAGGAGTGATGTTTGCCAAAAGACCCAATGTATCTTGTGGGTGTGCTTGGATTTAGGTAGATACTCAGTAAAAGTGAAAGCCTAAATAAAGGGCCCCTATCAGCTCTGATGATATTGTTAATAAGTTTTCAGTGAATAGAAATAACAATTTAGAAAATAGCAATTTAGATAAGCAGCTACTTGAGTTTTCTTTAAGATACTGAGAGGGAGAAAAGAAAGTCCCGGATCATTACAGATGCCCTTGTCCTCATCAAGAAGAAAGTTCAGAATACACATAAGACCGCTATAATTGAGGGTCACTGGAATTATTCTAGCTAATTTGTTTTCTTCTGCATAAGGTAAATGGGCAGTGTAATCAATCAAGGCAATTATATTTGAATGCATTATTCTTCTTTTAGTTTTTGGTTGCATTGAGTCTTTGTTACTGCACACGGGCTTTCTCTAGTTGTGGCGAGCGGGGGCTACTCTTCGTTGCGGTGCGCGGGCTTCTCATTGCGGTGGCTTCTCTTGTTGCGGAGTACGGGCTCTAGGCGCATGGGCTTCAGTAGTTGCGGTCTGTGGGCTCAGTAGTTGTGGCTCGAGGGCTCTAAGCGCAGGCTCAGTAGTTGTGGCGCACGGGCTTAGTTGCTCCGCGGCACATGGGATCTTCCCGGACCAGGGCTCGTACCCATGTCCCCTGCATTGGCAGGCGGATTCTTAACCACTGCGCCACCAGGGAAGTTCCTGAAAGTTTGCATTTTAAAAGCATGTCACAAAAAGAGTTAATATAGCCCCTGCCCCTGAAATTGCTCGTTCTTGGGGTAGGCTAATTGGAAGCCTGTGAAAGAGAGGGTAATGTGGAAGGCTAGGATGAGACGAAGACCAAGGGTCTGAAGATCACCTGGGTGTGTTTTCAGTTCCAGCCTCTGAAAAACCCAAATGGCTTTCATCCAGTGATTTTGATCCTATCATATCATGGTGCTTAGTTATATAGTTCCCATCTGTAAATTAAAGAGCTGGACCTGAGGTCCTCTGAGGTCTTTTCCAACTGTACAATATTCTGAAATAATAGGGAAATACAGCAGTATATAAAAGCATGCCGTCTTGTTTGATGTAGACAAAGACAAGAAAAGTGCATAGGAATATTAGAAGAACGATGATGTCAAGCCAGAGTTACTGAGTGACATTTCCTCTGTTGTATTGTGGCCCTGAAAGCTGCAGGTGTCTTAACAATGCAGTAGCAGTTCATTTAAATTTGTGCTTAAAACGGCTTTACGGAAATCTATTTCAAAATCTACTGCTGGTTACTTTTAGTGAAAAGATCTCCACTGAGTCAAATTTTAGCTTTTTAAGAAGAGAGAAGAATAATCTTTATCAACACACAACTTTCTATAATTGTAAACATTATGTGTGGCATCTTTTAGCCTCTGAACCCTGTGTGGTTATATATTTAAGATGATAATTTTAAATATCTTACAGTATGGTTCTGGAGTCTTTTTAGGTTGTCTTATATTTGGGGCATTAAATGCTCATTTAAGGATAAGTGCCTTAATAGCTCTTCACATTAAGTGAATTATACAGTGTTATATTTTTGTATTACTATGACTTCTTAGAAATAGGTTTTTGAGTCTTGATGCAGTTTGTTTTCCCTAAAATATTTTTGTCAGAAAATTCCTTGATTACAATTTAAAAAGGGATTAAAAGACAGACAGTGAATGGCAAAGATTGAAGACTCAAAGTAAACTCTTGTCAAAGTAAATACAAAATAGATTTTTCAGTTGTGGAATAATGAAACAGTTGGATACATAAGACTTGGAAGACTTATTACTATTTGAGATATAAATACCTAGTTTGGAAAGTCTGCCTGGTAATATAGGGTCATAAAGCTAATTGATAACTTTACTTTGGAGATTACTGGAGGCTTTGAATGAACTATACTTCAGGAGAGGAAAATAGTGTGTTATTGTTTAAAATCAAAACAATGAAAATCTGCACGTTCTACTCAGTAGCTAAAAAATGTCCATAAATCATGGTTAAGAATACTGGAATTTGGAATAAATGCCCCATGTTTGTGTAACGGCCTAAAGACGGATCAGAAGCTTTGTTCTTTATTATTAATGTACTGTATTTTTAGTTACACTGAGCAGTTTGGTTTTCTTGTGCCTTTGGAGAATTCATTTTTTGTTATCTATGTCACTGTTGGGCTTTTCTCTAAGGGGAGGGCTTTAAGAAAGGAAGCAACTTAAAAGAGAAAACAAGGAATTAAAATCTAAAATGCTTTACTTTCTCCCCTCGCCTCTGCCTTTGCTAGATGGGATGAGATGGTCGAGGCCATATTTTGGTAGATTTTTGTTATCTGTTCTGCTTTAGTCTGCACTAGGAAGCCACAAATACCTTTGAGCCGTAGAATGATATTATTGATTGGAATATTACTCAGCCATAAAAAAGAATGAAATAATGCCGTTTGCAGCAACATAGCTGGACCTAGAGATTATTGTACTAAGGGAAGTAAGTCAGACAGAGAAAGACAAATATCATATGATATCCCTTATGTGTGGAATCTAAAATATGACCCAAATGAACTTATCTACAAAACAGAAACAGACTCACAGACATAGAGAACAGACTTGTGGTTGCCAAGGGGGAGGGTGGGGGAGGGATGGATTGGGAGTTTGGGGTTAGCAGATGCCAACTATTACATACAGGATGGATAAACCCCAAGGTCCCACTGTACAGCACAGGGAACTGTATTCAATACCCTGTAATAAACCACCATGGAAAAGAATATGAAAAAGAATGTATATATGTATAACTAAGTCACTTTGCTGTACAGAAGAAATGAACACAACACTGTAAATCAACTCTACTTTAGTTTTTTAAAAATGATATTATTTAAACAGATTTGTGAACTCTAATTTTAAATCATTTTTGTGGTGCATTTCATGGCTGGTAGAATCCATTCTGCCGTAGTTTGGTTGCATCCTACTTTTCCCAGCCCATCTGTGATGACTGGATCAAAGTACCCACTACCCCATCCCACCCTCTCCAACCAAAGGCCGTTTCATCTCCTCTCCTTTCCCCGATCTGAATCCCAGGTAACTGTCTATCCATCCCACCCCTTTGCTCATGCACAAATATTTAAGTGCTTTCCCCGCACGGGCCCAGGGGTACGTCTTGGAGTGAGCTGTGGTAGGGCCAGCGCCGTTCTGTGCCAGAGGGACTTACCTCCCGGTTGGGTGGGTGGGCAGCAAAGAGCTGATGAGTCCAGGTGCACTTCCCGTATGTGTTGTGAAAGAAAGACGCGCTCAGTATCGCATGCTCCGAGAGGGGTCCTGTCCCACCCTGGAGAACCAGGGACAGTCTCCATGGGCAGAGGAGAGCTGAAGGGTGACTAGAATTAACTAAGCAAGAGATTTGGATGTGGATGGAGGGCTAGGGTGGCTTGAGGACCCCCGAAGTGATGGTTTCGGGGAGGAAACAGCATAGTGCACTCATTCTGCTTTTGCTCCTTCTGAATTTCTTAGCACTCAGGGTTTGTAACCAGCGTTAGGTTGCACTGAATACAAGTGTGAAGTAGGGTATTCTGCTTTGCCGCCCTTCCTGACTGTGCACCCGTACAGCACCGAGATTTCTGTTTTTACCCCCCAACAATGTTTGCCTTATAGTATTTACTCAGCAGACACTTGATTACAGTATAGAGTTTTGGCAAGATGTGGAGTGGAGTCCAGAAGGAAGAAAGAACTTTTATAAAAATAACCTATACCATACATCACTAACCCTATTATAACTTTATCATTTACTTAGAATGATTAAGTTATGGTTATTTGAATGTGCCATGTAAAATTTGTCATAAGTAATTTTTGAAAAAGTTTTATTATGTTTATTTATATTTATTTGGTTGTGCCGGCTCCTTAGCTGCAGCTCACGGGCTCCTCAGCTGTGGCTCATGGGCTCCTCAGTTGTGGCTCATGGGCTCCTCAGCTGCGGCTCACAGGCTTCTCAGTTGTGGCTCATGGGCTCCTTAGCTGTGGCTCATGGGCTCCTCAGTTGCGGCTCATGGGCTCCTCAGTTGCGGCTCACGGGCTCTCAGCTGCGGCTCACGGGCTCCTTAGCTGCGGCTCACAGGCTTCTCAGTTGCGGTTCACGGGCTCCTCAGCTGTGGCTCATGGGCTCCTCAGCTGCGGCTCATGGGCTCCTCAGCTGCGGCTCACGGGCTCCTCAGCTGCGGCTCACGGGCTCCTCAGCTGCAGCTCACGGGCTCCTCAGCTGCGGCTCACGGGCTCTTCAGTTGCAGTTCACGGGCTCCTCAGCTGCGGCTCATGGGCTCCTCGGGCTCCTCAGCTGCGGCTCACGGGCTTCTCAGCTGCGGCTCACGGGCTCCTCAGCTGCGGCTCATGGGCTCCTCAGCTGCGGCTCACGGGCTTTTCAGTTGCGGCTCATGGGCTCCTCAGCTGCGGCTCACGGGCTCCTCAGTTGCGGCTCAAGGGCTCCTTAGCTGCGGCTCACCGGCTCCTCAGCTGCGGCTCACTGGCTCCTTAGTTATGGCATGTGAACTCTTAGTTGCAGCATGGATGTGGGATCTAGTTCCCTGACCAGGGATCAAACCCAGGCCCCCTGGATTGGGAGTGTGGAGTCTTAACCACTGTGCCACCAGGGAAGTCCCTGTCATAAGTAATTTTTAGATTAAAAGAGAGCAATATTAAAAAATGAAACTATTTCTTTCATACCTAGAAGAGCATGTAGACGCTATATCATTGTTAGGTGATATTGAAATGATTAACTTGAGACATTTAAATAAGTGGGCCACTCTTTTTTAGAGTAGGTATTGTTTTTGACTGTTGAAGAGCATAATAGAGCTATATTTGATCTGTGAATTGAAGATATATGTCTTAACTTATACTCTTACAAGAGGACAGGGTATTGTGCTTAGGTATTATACTGGCATTTTTTGCATTGATGGTGTTTCAGCAAATGAAGATATGCTGTTAATGATGAGAAAAAGTTTTATAATTTTAATAAAGCTACTCTTATCCTAGCATAGTATGATAAATAACATATATTTTTAGCATATTCCAAAGTTCTCACCAGAAATTCTATATTGTGAAGAAGGGATCATAATCTCAGTTACGGTCTCATATTTAAAAGAGTTATGCAGTGAAATCCGGAGAAATCGTGGCAGCAAGACCCTCGGCAGTGTGAACCGTGACTCCTGTTTTGGAGGCCGCCTCAGGTTTTCTCCTCTTAGTGCCATCTGTCAACCCTGCCGGGGTCATGTGTAATTCTCTGTGATTCAGTTTGCTCAGCTATTAAATGGGAGACTCTACAGTAGTTATTTCAACGGTGTGTTGGCAAGAGTAGACAGAGTAAGTAATCTGAAGTTTAGGATTTTTCCCTATATTTTTATAATCTAAAATATTGTGGGGAAATGATTAGGAGTAGATCGTCTTTCATTAAGTTTGTAAAGGGCACGCACAGGGAGACTTGTTACCTGCTTACTCGTGTCATTGCTTTGTTTTCTTTGTCGCTGCACAGCCAGGCATTCGTGTTCGATTCTGTTTCTGTTCCCACTCTATGTTTTCTTCCTCAGGAGCCTCTATCATTCTTAGGTTGGTTCTCCATCCTTTGTGTTCTCTGTCTACTAACTTCTCCCACAGCTCAGGGGTGATGGTTCCTCAGGATCCCAGTTTTCATTTTACAAACATGTGAAAGAGTTTTAAAATTCTTTCGTCACGTTTCTGTGCTCAGTCGCTTTTGAGATGCCTTTTCCTCTAATCTGTCGGGCTAATATTACCTTTTTCCTGGGCTGCAGTGATTTTATCATAGTCTCCATAGGTTTATTTTACCACTTAGCTTGACTGAGTGAAGGGACATCTGGTAGACCTGGGTTTTGCTGGAGGTCAGGCTGTGTGGATTTTTAAGGGCTCAGCGTCCACCTGAATGATGGTCACATTCCCTCTTCAACTCTGTAGATAGAAGGAAGGTTAATAAGCGTTAGATCCAGCCCAATTCCCAGTGAGCTGGGCTACCCTTAAGCATTATTGCCTTCAATTCTGTTATTCTGATGAGAAGGAGGACGTTACTGACATTTGTAAGTTCCACGGCGTGCGCTTACCAGCCGTGTTCCTGGACGCACTCTGCTCGGAACAGCATAGCATTCTGAAAAGACACGTGCACCCCGGTGACCACAGCAGCACTGTTTACAATAGCCAGGACATGGAAGCAACCTGAGTGTCCACCAACAGAGGAGTGGATAAAGAAGATGTGACACATATATACAATGGAATATTACTCGGCCATAAAAAGAAATGGAATAATGCCATCTGCAGCAACATGGATGGACCTAGAGATTCTCATACTAAGTGGAGTAAGTCAGACAGAGAAAGACAAATACCGTATGACATCACTAACATGTGAAATCTAAAAAAAAAGATACAAATGAACTTCTGGTTGGCAGTTTTAACCCCTGACATCGGTCTTAATTCTGCTCACATTCATCAATTAGTTTTGCTTTGTTTTCTGATAGTTGCAATATCTACACGGTCATGCACATAAAAAGAAGCACATACACCTAAAATGATGCTGGCCATTTCAAAAATAAGTTATCAAATAGAGAAATGTTTATTTTGTCTGGCATGTATCCAATGTTTTGACCAAGAAGCAGCTGGAGGGAAGATACAGTATCTTCCTTCTTTTTTTATTCAGGTGGGTCAGCTTTTTCAATTTCTTGAGCCAAATCATAGGTAAACTACTGATTTATATTTTATGTCAGCTGCCTTCACTATATTGTACGTGTAAATTCGCCCCAGATTGTGTGAGATCTGTTTCGCTAGTCATAGTTTTTGTTGTATTTGAGTCTTCATTGTTCTACAGCGTCTGTCTTAGAAACCACCTTAAACTAAAGTTGTTCTTATGTTTCAGTCTTCAAACTGGATGTTTAATAAATGTTTTAAATGTTAAAAAAAAAACTGATATATGGTCAATAATTTTACTTTTTTGATTCTTTGAAAATGGTCATCTTTACAGTATATATTAAATTTTCTTTCCACGTTTATGACAGTTTATTAACTATATAATACATAGCTGTACATGTTTACAATTATACAACTGGGCAGTTACACAATTCTTACAACATTTTTTGAACATCTTGTAATTTAATGTCTCATATTAGAGCTAATGCCCAAAGGGCCGTTAGGCTGTTGATTTCGATTTTAATACAGAAGATACTTCGTGTCTGGAATTTGGTCATGCCACACCCTCTTCAGCCTTAAAAATCTCCTGATCACTACTTCTGCAAGTGACAACATATGCATATATAACAGTAAACTCCTAATCTGTTATATCGTTGTAATCCATGGACGAGCGTGGGCTTTCATACTTCTGACCAGGAATGACTTGTGATAGTTTCAAACAATTTAGTAAAAGTAAGAAAAGATCTTTGCAGCACTCGGACTTTAGTATTCATTGAATTACTTTGCATATTTAATTTTGCTGTCTTTTGCTCAAACCTGACATTTTTCTTTTTTTTTATCAAGCGGCAAGACCTACCTGTGCATTATATGCTTTCCACAAATGTTTATTAAGAGCATAATAAGTCCAGAGAATGTGCTAGGCCCTTCGTATAAAACAATGAACACATCAGCTTTGGTTCCATCCTCATGGCCTTACAGCCTTTATTCCAGACTTGACACTGCATTACACCCGTTCACAGTTTTTACCAAGGTTTTACTCACCTGTTACTCACTAAATTGTTCACTCAAATATTCCCTAAATATTTTTTCTTACATTGAGCAACTTTTCTCTCTTTTTTTTTTTTAAGATTTTTTGATGTGGACCATTTTTAAAGTCTTTATTGAATTTGCTACAATATTGCTTCTGTTTTATGTTTTGGTTTTTTGGGCCATGAGGCATGTGGGATCTTAGCTCCCTGATCAGGGATCGAACCCTCACTCCCTGCATTGGAAGGCAAAATCTTAACCACTGGACGGCCAGGGAAGTCCCATGAGCACCTTTTCTCTTAATTGAATAGATCTTTAAAAGAAGCAGTAGGAAATATCCATGGGAACAAAATATAATTTATGTATATGTATATATGTATAATTTATATAATAATATATATATATTATATATATAATAATATATATAATATATATAATATATTAATATAATATATAATATATAATATATATAATATAATATATATAATATATAATATATATAATAATAATATATATAATTTATGTATATGTATATATGTATAATTTATGTATAGTTAATATCTATTAAAGTGAATTACCAACTGTTAAATAAAGAACATGCCTTTTTAATGTACTAACGAAAATCATACTGAGAACTGCTAGTGGTACAGTTACCACGCTTTCAGAGACAGTGGTCTAGAGCAAGGGTTCCGAACTGGAACCCTTCCTTCCAGGAAGGAAGCTCACTGTCATGCTCATTCTGGGAGTTGGGGGTGAAGAGGTGAGAGCTGTGGTCCAACTATTTTTCCTCAGTCCATGCCTAGTGAGCTGCTGATATCGATGGATGAAAAGTAGTTGGATAAACCTAGTCTTGGCAGGAGGCAGTTATAATACATAGCAAATGTTTTGTGTATTTTGTCAATATCATGGTGCATTTAGCATTATATATACTTTCTTTCGGTGTAAGAGGTTTTTTTTTAACAAAAGGCTAACAGTCCAAATGAATGTTGTCATTCACAGCCATCCTAAGATGCATATGTTTAATTGCTTACTGTGTGCAGAACAATCCTTGTCAAAGATGGAATCATCTGAAATTCTATATTCAGTCGCGTTAACATGGAATGTTGAAAAGGAAAACACACTGGAGTATATTTTGTGGCCTGAAGTAATCACCAGTCTAGTTAAGGAGATAAAACTTCAACATATCCTCCAAGTAAAGAACAGTGAAGGCCTCCAAGCTTAAACTTCAGAATGAGTGAGTCTGACTGATGCGCCCTGGGCGCTCAGAGGGGATGAGGTCATTGTGCGTGATGGGTCCAGGGCTGTCCGACTCTGCCGCTGGCCCTTTGAAGCTCTGAGTCAACAGCGTTATTCCAGTTGGAGCGCATCAAAGCGGTACCACCAGAAATGTCTGCTAATGTGTGTGCTAGAAAAAACAAGCCCTTACTCAGGTTTTGGGATTTGAAGACCTAGCCTTGTTTGCACTTTTTTCAGGCCACGACCTCGTTGCTCTGCTTTCCCAGAATCCACACCTGTGGCACGTTTTTACATTTGGGTTTAGTGATGTGGGTGCGTGTGTGTATACGTATTGTATATGTACAGATACATTTCAGTATATTATCAGATTTATGACAAACATGGTTAAGGACAGCAGCTGTGACTATTGTGTTAAAGGGGTCCCCAGGTATAACCAGAGTGGGCAAAACTATTATTTTTAATCTAAGTGGTAAATAGAGGTTTAGTGATCTTATGTGTGGTTTTTTAAAGAGGTTTATTTTTATAATCTTGTTAGCTTTTTTTGTTATTTATTCTTTAATTAGTTTTATTCCTTTAAAATATGCCATTTGATTATTGAGAACCAAAAAAGTGTAGATTTCTCAGGAAAACTATTTGAGAAGTAGACCCCAGCGTTATAGGACAGGCACAGGTGCGTAAGTTAAAAGCCTGCAATTGATACATCTTTGGTGACACCTTTATCTTTCTGTGGACACACACGATCAGGATTCCCATGTTCATTTACAATAATACTGAAGTGTTATTGCCTAGCCTATAACTTTTTAAAAAGTAACTTTTATTTAAGCTTGTGGCTAAAGTACTTAAGCAGTATATTCTCTTTAATAAATTTTCCTGGAGTGTGTCTTAACTCATTTTCACTTGAATTAAATATTTAAACGCGCTTTATATTAATCCATAAACAAACACCTAAATATATAGGTATTGAGCAAAAATGATTGAAAGTTTTAAAATAGAAGACAGTTGTAACAGATGAGTTCTCTTATGCGTGGCCCATTAAAAGGGTCAATTTCTTCATTCACTTTTTAAAAATTATTATACCTGCACCATTTCTTACCTTCAACCAAAAGCGTAAAACAAAAACTCAGAATGACACAGTAACTTCTTGTGTAGCCTTACTGGGTGCTTGTGATTGCTTGTTTGTTTCCATAATTTACAGTCTTTACCAGGAAAATAGTTTTAAATCTAATCCTTTTTAGGCCTTTTCGTCTATAAATTGCCTAGATTTGTTCCAGTTCCTTCCGTTTGTCTCTTTTCTTCGTGCTCCTGTTTGCAAGGAATTTCTTACACACTTCCCATCCTCAGCTGATTAAAACTCTCGCGTTGGCATCTCCCTAAGAGAATTTGCAGTTGCTCCTACAGACAGCGGTTTATTGGAAGGAATACTGAGCATTATGGCCTTTTCCGCCCCACGTTGGTTCTCTTTGCACCGTAGTCTCGACACAAAAAAGCTTCTGCCTGTGAAGCGTTATTCTGTTGACCTACAGGATTTTCCTCCACGTTGACTTTTAGTATTTTGAATCACTCAGCATTCAGTGTTTTCTATGATCTTTTCCCCTTTACTGTTTCCTTTGTCCAGTTTCTTCAAAGAAACTTTGCAACCATTTTATAAAGCATAGCTTTTGTTGTCATATAACTATAGCAAGATAGAATATACAAATCAATGGCATTAAAATTGGGCTAGACTTTGGAATACTGTGTGAACATGGACGGGTGAGGAAGTCATTTAGTTCCCCATAAGAAGTGGTTCTGTATTAAGGATTTCTTAATCTTCATGGTGTTTACCTATCAGGGGCATCGGGACTGAGCATTCTTTTGAAGCACTCATTCCATATTTCTCTTTTAAAACAATAAGTTTGTAATAAGCCTTGTGGAAACAACTTTGTAATATCTATTTATAGGTGAAGAGAATAAAAGCCATTTAAATACGGCAGGGATAACATCTTCTTCAAGAAGATTATGGGGAAGAGTGAGTTTCACAGAGACAGCGTACTGGAGAGGAAAGTTCTTAGAAGCAGGAGATAATTATGTGCTGTGCTCATCTTTTCACTCCATATTTAAGACAAAAACATTTCTTTAAGTTCACTTCAGCCTTGTGGCTTTATAACACTATGAAATTTGTCTGAAACACTGTAAACTTTTGTCCTAATGAAATTCCTTTGGATGAGATAAATGGGGAGAGGAAAAAGAAAATCCTATTAAGGTAAAATGAGAGAGAGAAAAAAGAAGACTCTTTAAAGTGTAATAAATGGGTAGAAAAAAGTGAAGGGAAGAAGAAATAGGAGGCCTGAGCTGGGGAAGTAAGTCAGTCATTTTTGTTTGTAGACTCTCCTGGTATGGCTCTGACTCCAGTCCTTTTGGTATCCTCTTAATGGATAACAGGATCACAAAACTACAGAACTGTTAAGACAAACAGTCTGACTATTGTATAGTTACATTTAAGGCATATTGTTAGATGAATATGAATTTATTAATTCAACAGATACATATTGTGCACTTCCTGTGGACCATGTATTACTCTAGTTGCTGGGAATGTAGCAATAAACAATCCAGACAGGATGCCAGCTTTCAAGGGACTCACCTTCTGGTAGGGAGAGCAGGGCAGTGAAGCAAATGCATGTCACATAAGATGATTTCAGATAAGTACTGAGGAAAAACCTGCACGCAGCGTGATGAAGAACCCATTGTAAATAGCGTGAAAGACTCCTATTCATGACAAGTACACAACTGCTGCCTTTCAGCTCGTGTGAAAGAAGGTGTGTGAGACCTTTGTGAAGATAATTGAGATTGTATGGAACTAGTAGCTGGAGAACTGTTAATGCTGTGCAGGTGGATTAAGTGAGACCGTGTCTCTTCTGGTGATGGGAGCCAGCCAAGCTTTAGGACACTTGGACAGCTGACAGTTTTGAGGGCTATATGCAGTGGTTACTTTCTCCGCTGTGCATCTGTTTTCATTCCCCACCCTTGGACTTGGCTTTGGGATGTTGTCACAAATCTGACGTTGGCATTTCCTAGCTGACAGGAGCACACTCCTCAGCAGTTTTATACTTGTTCCTTCCATTTTCAGTAGCTGTCTTTGGAGTTGTTCAAATCGTCTTAAAAAGAAAGGAATACGTAAACTGTAAATAAGTGAAGAGAGAAATACCATGCTTACTGGTGGGCGAATTTAACATTACAATTATGTAAAGTATCCTCCCATAATTTTATAAATTCAGCATAATTTCAATGAAATTCTTGTAGAATTTCATGGAACTTGATTAGCTAATCTGAAAACTGACGTAGAAATGTAAGGGGCCATGAGTAAGTAACCAAGGCATTGAAGCGTATTATAAAGACATAATCACCATGTGGTGTTTTTTGTGTAAGAATAGGCACATAGTACAATGAAAAAGAACAAAAAAACCAGAAATTCATTTATATACATACAGCAATTTGATTTGCGAGACAGAGAATACAGAAATGTTTAGAATATTGGCCATCCATATGGGGAAATAAGTGAAATTAAACATGATTCGTACCGTACACAAAAACCTTTTTTAAGAAACATTCAGGGGTGAAATATAAAAGAATATCCCTTTGACCTTATAAGCTATAGTTCCTTAAATAAGACGTGAAACACTCAAAATTGACTCCTAATATTAAACTTTTGTGTATACGTGTGTGAAAAAACCGTACCAACGTTTTAAAAAAAATCAGAAACAGCTTCCCTGTTCATTGTGTTCACTTAAAAATTCACTCTGATGAAACCAGACATGAATAGGCATATTTGGCGAAATGTGTTTACTTCCTAGTTTGTTCCTTAAGGAGGTATGGGATTATCAGTATTGATTTTAATATAGAAGATTTGTTTCACTTATAGGTATGTCCAAGTAGTACACGAATATGCTGTTACTCGCAGGTGGCAAAACTCTGGTCACAGAACAGGAAGAGCAAGGTTGCTGTCTGATCAGACTGAGTAATCCATACTGAAGACAGTTGCAGACACAACGGTAACCAGTATGTATGGAGCACTAAGCGTGTCCTAGGCCACGTTTTATTTTAAAATCATCTCAGTCATATTAAATTGGCCACGTAGTGTCATAAACAAAAGTTAAAGTAAAAAATAAGGAGATTTGGAGGCTAAGTGGCTGGTGAAATGGTGATTCCGTTTATAGACATTAGAAAAAAAAAAGTAGAAGAGGATCTAGACCTTATACATAAGTTTGGAGTAGGATACATTGATTTACAGGACTAGTCAGACACTTGGGAATGTGACTGTGACTTGGGAGAGAGTTCTGAGCTACTGCTCTAGATTCAAAGAGCATATGCTTGTGGAAGATGCGGACTTCAGTCCAAGAAGTAAGGTCGCCAAGGATTTGGGAACATAGAATACTGAGGACAAATTCTTGCAGAAGAAGGAACTCTAGGTAGAAGAGGATGCAGTTCTGCAGCATCTAAGATGTCTAAGGTAGGAAAGGAAGTAGGAAGAGGCGCCGGGTAGCACGATCAAATGAAGCAGTTAGAAGAGCAGTCGGTAACTGTCATATCGTCCCATTGGCGGACGGTAGCAAACTATTATAAAATCAGCCTCTGAAAATGTATGAAAAAATTGTAGGCTTCTGATTTTGGAGAGTTATTTTTATATATCCATTTTTTCCTTGGGTGATTTTTGTTCATTGTAAAACATTATTAAATGAATTCTTTAACAGATGCACTTACCTTTTCAAAGCTGGTGACAGATAATCCTTAAATAGCAGTGTTTCCACAGGAATCATTTTGAGAAAAGTTTGTTTTTGTAGTAATAAAATTTTATTTGACTTTAAAATGACCTGTGAAAGAATTAAGTTCCCAGCTCAAGAATTAGTTTTACGTTAGCTAAAAATATTCCGTCTGAACTTTCAAAATGCTCCTTTTTCTTTTTAATGACAGGTATGGCTGATAGTTGCATGACATTCATAGTATTTAATATCCTGCCTTTATTGCCACAAAATACTTATTCATGCAGTTTCTTCACATGACATTACTTTGTCAGCGAATCCCATGATTTGGTCTTTCGGGCTTGAATTTAACTTTCACATTTTTCTTTGACACTTCCATAGATTCTTAGCACTGCATCAGTTCTTTCATATTGGGGGTTTATGGTTTTAATTTTAAGAACTCTGTTTAAAATATTAAAACTAGCTATAATCACATGCTCGTGAACAGCAAGAGAGACACATCACTTAAAACAGGAACGCCCTGAGGTTATAGTGAGCATTTGTCAATTCTCTAAGCCTTCTCTAGGTGATTTACTGCTTTGCTTAAGGTCAGAGCCGGCTGTGGGACGCTTGGTGGCTAGGTTCGTTTGAACTGATTGGCACGTACACTTGGCCTTGGCCGTGATGTCCACGTAACGCTTCTGCCAACTTCCACCTGGACCTTCACCAGCCACCACTGTCTCCTGAAGCAAACGGAGACCTTAAGTGACAATGGAGACATAGGATATGCCTTTCAAAGTCACTTAGTTCAAGAGGTAGAAAGGTCACCTAGCATTGTTGCTTAGCGCTTTGTGCTTCAAGTAAGTGACACCCGAGTGTGGAGCAGTGAGCCCGGGCCCACCAGGCTGCAGCAGCCCGGCTCCTGTCTTACGCCCTGGACTCAGTGGACGGTCAATGAATATTTGTTGACCGCAACATTTAGGCATAGCTCTGAAGTCTAATTCTACTTAGAATATGTTCTGTCCATGATTTACTAAACATGTCAGCTTCATATGCATGCTAAGATATTTTATTCTTGACTAAAACATGAAATTTGGGGGTGAAGACATTTTTTAAATTATAATTGAACTGCTTTTTAGGACTTTTATTATATTGGACTGTTTATACCCTACTGCGTGCTATACTTCTTATGGAGTAGGAGAATATGAAGGATACGAAGGAGATCACAGTTACTGAAGTCTCTTCTCCCCCTCACTTACACTCGACAGGGACAAGTAGAGAATGATGATGATTCCGGAGCCTTGCATGAGCCTGAGTCCAATGCTGATTGAATTTGTACTCGCTGTGCACTGTTTTCCCGTACATTTTCTGTACCATGCTCACTAAAGAAAGAACCTACCTACTGTACATTTGTCAAGAAAAAACTGTTTTAGTTAATATTATTGAGTAAAATATTCAACTACCTACAGAGGACTTAAATATATACAGTACTGTTGTGTTTTGAAACTTTCTCTAATCTCCCTTATGAAATAGAAAGTCTGGTGAAAGATTTTAATTGCATTATAACACTTCTTTAAGAAGCAAAAAATAACAGCATATGCAATCTTTGTGATGACTGCTTTTCAGCCTGACTGAACGGGCTTTTGGGTTGTTAAAACCAAAAGTAGATGAAAATTTCTAATGCTGTCTTAAGTATCTTCTGAAAATGAATCGGTCACCAAAGAACTAGGATTGAATTAGATCTGCTTCATGCTATCTGACCCCCTGCATGGCTCAGGAGAACCACAGCCCATTTCAAAGTACGTGAACTCCTGTTACTACCCACCCTAAGGGTACAGTTACAGCTGCCCCAGAAGAAGGCAGCTTTGTTATCAATCCATGCCTGCAGGTGGGAGCATCTTCCCTGGGGGCAGGGGGGGCACATTGATAAATACCGTTTTTTTAATTCTCTGTGCTTATGATGTGTTGTTAGAAGTTAGAAATGCTCTCCTTGGTGGAGCAGTGGTACCAGAGTCTCCCTAACAGTATTTCTTCCTGGTTCAGTCTAGGAAGGTTGTATCTTTCTAAGGATTTGTCCATTTCTTCCAGGTTGTCCATTTTGGTGTATAGTTGCTTGTAGTAGTCTCTTATGATCCTTTGTATGTCTGTGGTGTCAGCTGTAACTTCTCCTTTTTCTTTTTTTTCTTTTTCATTTCTAATTTGATTGATCTGAGTCCTCTCCTTTTTTTCTTGATGGGTGTGGCTAAAAGTTTATCAATTTTGTTTATCTTCTCAGAGAACGAGCTTTGGGTTTCATTGATCTTTGCTGTTGTTTTCTTTGTATCTATGTCATTTATTTCTGCTCTGATCTTTATGATTTCTTTCCTTCTACTAACTCCCTAACAGTATTGCTGTAGGACAGTTCACGTGAGTGCCCGACAGTTACTTGTCCACAATTAGTGCTCAAACGTTGGTAATTGCTCTGTCCTTTGCACTTACAAACTATTATAGTAAACAATCCTTCTTGTTAAAAAAAACTATCTTATATTCTTTTATGTATACATTTCTTTTACATATATGTGTTCTTTTCCCAATTCTTTTCCATTAGAAGTTATTATAAGATATTGAGTATAGCTCCCTGTGCTATATAGTGGAACCTTGTTTATCTATTTTATACATAGTAGTGTGTGTGTGTTCCTCCCAAACTCCTAATTATCTCCCCCACTCCTTCACTATCCCCTCTGGTAACCATAATGTGTTTTCTGTCTGTGAGTCTACTTCTGTTTTTTGTATACATTTCTTGATAACAAATCTTTAAAATTTCTCCAAAAAAGAGAATATTTGAAGAATATCACTGAAAAGTGAATGTAAAGAATTCTTAGATTGTTCTAAATTACACATTTTAGATACATTTTTCCAGGAAATATTTTAAACACTTTTATACAGTTGCACTGGAAGTCTGAAATATTGTCATTATTTTTATGTAAAAAACATGCTACACCTACTATATGTGTATGTGTGTATATATGTATATATGTGTGTGTATGTATGTATACACATACGTATATATTTTATTTACTCCAAAACTCAAGTTAGTCTTTCAGAATAATTTTCTTTTTTAATCCCTGATTGCTGAACTGTTTACTTTTTTGCACTGATGCTGTTTTACCAAAATGGTTCTGTGTTCGTTTTGCTTTATAATGGACAAGTTATTTTTGAGCAAAGCCTTCTTAGCCTTGATTTCATAGATAAAAGGTGCATGGATAGTTTCTAGGGACTGGATGGATATTCTGAAATTATATGCTATTTTGTGAAAATTATGAGAGTCTGTATTTAGATATATAATTTTCTGGCTTGAACATTCATATCTTTCATCAGGTTCTCAAGACTTTCTCAAGCCACGGTTTAAAAGGATCAAAAAATAGCTCTTGTTATACTTGGTTCATCAGTTCAACATTCTTGAGGAATCCTAGTTTTATAATTGGAGCAATTATAAAGGAAGAGAGGATTATAGGCATTATTTAGCAAATTATATCAAGGCTTGTTTTCTGTCTCAACAACTTCCTACGTTATTATATTCTGTATAGACCAGCCTATATCATGCTCTTCGCCATAATGGTGCTATTGTATTATCCCACCATCCCATAATGCTCACAATCAGTTCTTAACATTACCTTTTATACCTCTCATCTGGCACAGGAAAATAAAAGCATAAAGCTAACTAAAACACGTTTTGATCTTGGAATCGTGTAAGAAAGGGAATTGTGAAGTGAAAATCTCAACTTTGTCCGTGTTTCGTATATACATGTTTCTAAAGTCTGACCAAGAGAGAATGGGGATTTTAGTTTTTAAAATAGGTACTTGACTTTTGATCTCAGAAAGGGAAAAAGAGTTTCTTCCCTGAATATGATGCTCTATGGATGAAATCTTACAGTTGCTTGAAGGTTTCTTTTAGAGATCTCAGAGATACAGTGAAGTAATTCCAAATGTGAATTTAGTATAACTCAATTCCATAGAAACAGCTTTGATGGCGTGGCAGTAGATAGCTGGCGTCTTTGCATATAATGTGAGGGATTTTGGTTGATTCTTCTAAAGGCCAGAGATCTTCAGGGAGCAGCAGTATGCCAGGAGTCTACCCACATGCCATCCTTTCTATCTGCTGAACTTCCTTTGTCAATGTGTTTGCAGCTGCAACATGGGCCTTTCCTGTCAACACATGTTTATTAAGTGTCTGTTTTGGGTGAGGTGTTATGTTATTTTGGTGGGGGGATACCTTAGGAAAAAAACAAACAATGAAAACAAAGCAAAACAAAAGCCTAAGCAAAATCCATGATCTTTTGGAGTTTGTTAATGAAATTACACACAGATACTTTAAAAATTGAATAATCAAGTAAGTAAATGATTATATGCGTGAGACAGCACTCACTGTGAAAGGTAAGCAGTTTTTACTTTTAGTATAACTTCATTTTTCTATAGTTTTTAACCTTAATTGAAGGAAAACATACACTGAAGAATTCATCACACAGATGTTCAGGGTGAAAGATTTCCTTATTTAGACACAAAACACCTGGATTGAAGGTTAATGCTGTCATTTGTCATTTATTTATTTTTATTTTTTGACTTAAATTTTATTTTATTTTGGGGTCCATAGTAAACTACACTGTCCATTTCCCTGAGTGAAAAATTAAGAGAATTAAGAGCTAAACTTTTAAAACCAGTTCAAGCACTATCTCTTTTTTCTTTTTAACATCTTTATTGGAGTATAATTGCTTTACAATGGTGTTAGTTTCTGCTGTATAACAAAGTGAATCAGCTATACGTATACATATATCCCTATATCTCCTCCCTCTTGCGTCTCCCTCCCACCCTCCCTATCCCACCCCCCTAGGTGGTCACAAAGCACCGAGCTGATCTCCCTGTGCTATGCGGCTGCTTCCCACTAGCTATCTATTTTACATTTGGTAGTGTATATATGTCCATGCCACTCTCTCACTTCGTCCCAGCTTACCCTTCCCCTTCCCCGTGTCCTCAAGTCCGTTCTCTAGTAAGTCTGCATCTTTATTCCCATCTTGTCCCTAGGTTCTTCATGACCATCTTTTTTTTCTTTTTTAGATTCCATATATACGTGTTAGCATACGGTATTTGTTTTTCTCTTTCTGACTTACTTCGCTCTGTATGACAGATTCTAGCTCCATCCACCTCACTACAAATAACTCAACGTCATTTCTTTTTATGGCTGAGTAATATTCCATTGTATATATGTGCCACATCTTCTTTATCCATTCATCGGTCGATGGACTAAAGTACCTTTTAAATGATCTTTTATCT
The DNA here is from genome assembly GCF_039906515.1 of Pseudorca crassidens. Classification (NCBI taxonomy): domain Eukaryota; kingdom Metazoa; phylum Chordata; class Mammalia; order Artiodactyla; family Delphinidae; genus Pseudorca; species Pseudorca crassidens. Next base: position 153,305,379 of record NC_090299.1, read on the forward strand.
TCTCCCAATTAATAAGGAATTTATCATTTGTTAAGGAGTACCAAACTCTGGAAGCTGTTTATAGTTAGAGGTAGAATTAATGTCAAACTTATTGGTCCAAGCACTGGAATGGAGCCAGAATCCAGCAAATCAGCAATAATTGGTAAAAATGTCTCCCGATTCCTTGGTAGTATTAGAAAGGCCTCACAAATAACTCGTTAGAAAGTGGTTAAACAGAGAAAGTTATTAGGATTGTGACTTTTGCTGTTTTGTTGTTTTAACTTACCTTGAAATAACGTACTGTGAAAGCAATAGATATTACCAAGTTTATGAAAACAAAAAGTGCTACTCGGTGTGCTGAGTTGACTAAAGATGCTAAGAGGAAAACATACACTTAAGAATTCATCACACAGATGTTCAGGGTGAAAGATTTCCTGATTTAAACACAAAAGACCTGGATTGAAGGTTAATGCTGTCATTTGTCATTAGGGTAACCGTGTGCCCAGGTTGTCTGGGGACCGTCCTGGTGTATATCTGTGGTCCTGACACAGTTAATAATACTGCCCTCTTTCAGGGTTAAAAATGTGTTGGTTTGGACAACAAATTATATGGCCAACTTACTGTGACGACCAACTCTATTTTTACAATAATAAAGTTTGCATAATACATTTGGTCTTTCAGGCTGTTGAGGTAGCTGGAAGAAACCTGTGTATAAGAAAACATTTTGTAATCTGAACCTGATTTATAAGAACTAGAAAGAGGTGTATAAATATTAGTGTATTCATTTGGGCAGAAAGACTACAGTGGCTTGTATACAGAGAGTGGTTTTATTTCAGTCAGTCATTCTCGAACAAATTTGGTATTACTCTTGTTTAAGGGGTTGTATAATGCCCTAGTTTCCCAGAATATGTTATGTTGAAATCGAGGCACAACCAGACAACGAAGAATATTGAAACCTAGATTTTACTTGTGAAGAGGAGAAGGTGTAGATTCAAGGTCCCTTTATCAGTAGGAAGGAGAAACTTAATTCTGCCTCAATCTGAGAAGCCATGAACTAAGCATCGTGTGGACCACAGAACCTTGGCAAGCAAGAGTCAGCTCACCCTTTGGAACTTTTAAAAATACAGTTTCTGGGACAAGATACTAGGGGATAGTTATTACTACTTCACAGGGTTGTTAAAAATATTAAAGAGATAATGGGTACGGAAACATCGGGTCCGTAACCTGCAATTTTGAGTAGCTGCTTGGTAAATACTAGTTGAGTAAACGCGCAGGATCTGGGAAGAATGGAGCGTCAAGGGAATATATCCTACAAAATAATGCTCTTTCTTTAATTTTTTTCTATGCCAGCCAAGACCTCTCCCTTCCGGATTGTTACGAATGACCATGAATACGAGTTCATTGACTGACTCAGATAACACTTTTTACAAACTTTGTGCGTCTTCTCAATCATTCAAACTATTTTGACTTCCAAAATCTGAAACTGCAGATTCTGAACCCCCTAGATTAGGATTTGAGGTCATCAAAAGACTCAATTTTACTATCTCCATCTACTGGCAGGGAGGAACTATCCCCAAGCATCTGGACTGGCATAGAAAAGAGGAGAGAGAACATTTGAAAGGTAAGCGGAACATACATTTTATTTACTCTCCATTTTAAACGTTTCTTATACACGCTTGACATCATCTCACGTGATTAAGGTTTACACAATGAACCCTGCTAAAGCAGAGAATTTCTTTAGGTGGGATCACATTCTTACCTGATTCTTCGACGTGAGCAAGTGTAGACTTGACTGTTTTCCTTTCATAGTGGGAGTCCTCACATCCTTGTGCTTCTAAACGTCTGGCCAGTTGTGCCGGTGCTTCAGGGCTGTTTTCATATTCCTAATAATCTGCAGACTGCAGCATGCTTACTGAAACATCTCTGTTCTCAGTTGTGTATTCTCTGATGTGTTCAAGGTAACGTCCCCTGGCATATTGCTTTGGCTGTTATGGTGTAGAGAGACTAGCAGCATGTTTCTCAAAGTGTAATTGATTATTCTGGTGTTTCTTAGAGTTCTTTTTCATCCTTCATTGATAATTAACTTTCTTTGGCAGAACTTACTGAATAAAAGGTTCTTGTTCATTCCTGAGTAAAAGTCTTAATACATTTTTTTATATCAGGGGCTTTTTCTTGGTATGTTGCTTCCCCATCGTAAATCTTTTGTTCCGGATGACTTTTAACAGGATTACAACATTGCAGTCAAATTTGAAAGTATGATGGCTGCTATAAAATAAATATTTTGACGGTTTGTGTGGCTCTGCAGGAATAGATCTCTGTAAATTTAAATCATGTGTTTTAAGTGATTAGTGTAGTTGTTCTTCAGGCTTCTGTTATGAATATCTTTCTTTAAAAAGCCTGATCTCTACTGGAAAATAAGAGTGATAGATAGCCACATGTCAAGGTAATTAGTATTACTACAGTTGCTGTAATTAAATTAAGTACAATTTGTACTTTTTCTCCCGCCAGTTTTCTCCTGCTTCCCCTCACTCCCTGGGCATGTGTTTCCGTAACTTTGTTCCATTTCTTTGGACAATTGTTTGATTTCTTTCAGAAGAGGGATGGATGGATTTATAGGAAACATGGGTGGAGAGTTTTCAGCATCAAAATCAGGGTTCATGGGCAAGAATTTTCAAGGAAATGCTCTGTTGAGACAGGTCTGTTCCCTTGCTGGGAGGTCACGAATGCAGCTGGTCCATCTGCTGGCTGGAGATTACAGTCACGTAAACAGTGCAAATACCACGCAGAAGGATTCTTAATCTTCTTGTGGCATCTGACACCGTCCAGTCTGACAGACGTATCCTCAGAATCTTCCCTGAGATCAGAAGCTAGGGGAGTAGGTATTTTTGAATAACGTTGAAGGAACCAGTGATAAGGAGTGTCCGAGAGTCATCCCTCCTCACAAACGAAACTTCCAGTGGACTCTGTAAAGTTCAGTTCAGTTCCTGCGTTGAAGTCGTGTTCAAAATTCAAAATATGTCTCTCCGTGACTCTGTTCCATCCTGTGTCTCAGCTCCTCTTTTTAGACGGCTCGTCTCTGGATCTTTGGTTTGATTTTAAAACTATTGTCATAGAACTAGCTGTTGCGGAAGAACTCTGCTAACGGTTATATTCAGGCCAATTATTCGACATCTTCAGTTTGTGCTTATTTTCTCCCTTATAATAGCCCAACTAGATGATAAAATAACATACGCTGAGATGAAATAGCTTGGCATGATTTGGTATCTCCTGGTCATTATTAAAAAATGCCCTTGCTTTGAGAAATAAAATTTAAGTAATCTATTCCCCCACCAAAATTATGTGTTTTATTGATATTATTCATTTGCGACTTCCACTTCTTTTAAAAGTCTCACAGTTGTGTTTTATACACATTCTAACATCACTTTACGGTTGAGGACAGTTGTTGGTTTTGGAGGGTGGGGTAGGGAGGTGATGTTTTCTAGCAGGGCAGAATGGTTAGAATATTCATGAGCATAGGTCTGCTTGACCGTGGCCTGTGAAGGGCAATCACGTCCAGTGTAGCTGCTCTTCTCTTATTCCTGCTATCTTGATGTGGAATTACCACTGAAACCAAAGATCCTGCTGCAGATGTAACTTGTAAACCTCAAATGTTGCTTACGGAAAGAGATGCAAACCCAAACGCTCTCCATCATTGAGAGTGTTTAATTAACAACATTTAAAACATAAGATGGGAGGACACGATTTGCATAGAAGTGACCAAATTTATTATTTTTCCTATCTTTGGATGTTACTCATAAGAAACTCATAGGCTCATTACCTATAAATTATATGCATTCATCTTTAATGATAAATATAGCTAGAAGCAGCAAAGTCTCATTCTTCAACACTGATGATGGTTGAATATATTAAGGCTGAAACAGGTTCCTATTTTATTGTTTCTTAGAAATCATTTATTTTGCCTAATTCAGAGTTTAACATAAGAGAGAATTTTAAACATACTTTAAAAATTCACTTAAGTCATATACGAATGGCCTTATTTAACGAGTAAGTTTGTACTGATTACTGTTTCATGATTATTTTCCTTGATGCATTTTTTTGTTTGTTTGTTTTTGTTTTTGTGGTACGCGGGCCCCTCACTGTTGTGGCCTCTCCCATTGCGGGGCACAGGCTCCGGACGCGCAGGCTCAGCAGCCATGGCTCACGGGCCCAGCCGCTCCGCGGCATGTGGGATCTTCCCAGACTGGGGCACGAACCCGTGTCCCCTGCATCGGCAGGCGGACTCTTAACCACTGCGCCACCAGGGAAGCCCTCCTTGATGCATTTTAAACATCTTCCCATCAAAACGTCACTACCGTACTAGACATTGTGTGTTCACAAAGAAATAGGTCACTGCTTTCCACATTTGAAATTGCTGGTAAATTCCATCTGAATGGTGTAAATTATACGTCCAGTGCAGATACAATACACGGACAGATCCTGAGTCTCCAAATGGACTAGGTTCTTTATTGGACATAGCTTTTCTTAAATAAGCGTATTTGTTTTCTTAGAGGTTAAGTAATACGAATTTGTGCTTAATCATGTGTCATAATATTTCACGTAAATACGTTTCGCTGCTTAAAATATTTCAGAGCTCCTGGTATTTAATGTAAACTTTCTACACTGAATAATAGTTTTAATTCAACAGGAGAGCCAATTAAATATTGAAAAAATGAAATCAATAGTGAATCTTTAAAGTGAACGTTTCTTTTATTCATTTGTCTCTGTTCTATATTCTGGTTTTAGCCGCCTTGTGGTATGTAAAATAGTGCACCATTTCATGCAGAATAAAAACTAATAGCATTGCTCCAACATGTTTCTGTGTAATGGTGTGTGTAATGTGTGTGTATACAATTACATTCGTTACTAATTGGTGTGCAGTAAAGGCTTTAAGGAGATTCTGTGTTTATATACTTGGCGATTTATCCTGCAGCGTAAGAGGTAAGAAGATTATTGCCAGTATGTCTCCCATAATTGAGCCTTCACTGAAAATGTTATGTCATACCCCATTGTATAAAACCCAAATAGGTTATTTTTACCGCTACCTTAAGGCTAAAATACCATGCTGTCAAATCATTACCATTTCTATATCTCGTGCCTCAATAGCAGAAGAACTTTATAGATCTTACTTGCCGTGTCCTTTGTAACGTTAATCCAGATATTTTCAAGCATGAACAGGGAACACCAGTAATAATCATGCCAGGATAATGGGCCTGAACCACGGCCCATTTTGATTTTGGTCGCATGCGTAAAAATCTTAACTGTAACTCGAATAATAGTAAAAGTGATTTGTTTAGTCATGTACCCGAGAAGCCCAGAGATGGGCTGAATTTACTGCGTGGTTTGAGCTGGGATCTGGTTCCACTTTGCTGTACTGCTGTGTGTCTGTCTACTTCTGTGCATTGACTTTTCCATCAGACTGGATTCTGATGTGACAGCTTATTGGCTACAGCAGCTCTGGACCTTACTTCTGTGCCCAACACGGTCTAATCCCCAACTGTTGAGGGGAAAAAAAAAAAAGCCATTGGATTCACTCTGGCCCCTTAGAGCCATCCATGCAATGAGGGAAATGGACTCATGTTGATTTTCCAGGCATATTTCTGGGTAGAGTCAACCAGGGCTGCTTCACAGCGCTGGTGGGCAGGGGGAGGGATGCTATGCAGATGCTCGTGTATAAACTTTCCCTCATTGCTTTTGGAAGATTTGCTATGAACTTCTGAACATGGGCGCTCGTTTCTTACCGTTGCTCATATAGGTAGGTAGGAGGCCTATGGCTGAATTCTTTTACTTCTTTTTAGATACAAAAGAATTCAAACCTCTTTTTAAAGATAGTGCCAAGTCAAAGAAATGGCATAATTTCTACAAAGTTATCCTCTTTCCTCCTTCTGCAATCAGCCTGTAGAAGGGAATCAGAAATTTGCATCACTGCCGAAAAATTACTGCTTCTTGCGTCATCAGTTTGATCTTTGTGAAATTGGATTCCGTATACATATTGACCAATTTTGCATTATCTTCCATAGCAATCTTCTATTTACTAACATCAGAAAAACTGGATACCTGATAATAAATTTTCTTTCTCGCTGTGTTTGAATTAGGTCGAATATGATGGACAAAGTTTCTCCTTCACATACATACTGATTTGTAATTATCAAGGTGGTTAGTTTATACGAGCATCGTTTCATATGAACTTTAAAACAGTCTCTGATTATCTCTAGTTCATAAAAAAAAAACCTTGATATCAAGTGTCTTGCCTAAAATAACAGATTTTTAAAAATTAATTCATTACTCTATTTTTGGCTGCATTGGGTCTTCGGTGTGGCTCGCGGGCTCTAGAGCGTAGGCTCAGTAGTTGTGGTGCACAGGCTTAGTTGCTCTGCGGCATGTGGGATCTTCCCAGACCAGGGCTCGAACCCGCGTCCCCTGCATTGGCAGGCAGATTCTTAACCACTGTGCCACAAGGGAAGTCACAAAATAACAGATTTTTATTGTCAACTGATTCACAGTTCAGAGTTAAGATAAAACAATGACAATAATTGTGGCATTCTCAGTGTGGTAAAATTATAAAACACGTTTTATTTTAAAATGAGTTAGTATGTTAAGAAAATGGCGGGGACTTCCGGGAAGATGGCGGAAGAGTAAGACGCGGAGATCACGTTCCTCCCCACAGATACACCAGAAATACATCTACGCATGGAACAACTCCTACAGAGCATCTACTGAACGCTGGCAGAAGACCTCAGACCTCCCAAAAGGCAAGAAACCCCCCACGTACCTGGGTAGGACAAAAGAAAAAACTAAACAGAGACAAAAGGATAGGGACGGGTCCTGCACCAGCGGGAGAGAGCTGTGAAGGAGGAAAAGTGTCCACACACTAGGAAGCCCCTTCGCGGGTGGAGGCTTCGGGAGGCGGAGTGGGGGAGCTTGGGAGCCGCGGAGGAGAGCACAGCAACAGGGGTGCGGAGGACAAAGCGGAGAGATTCCAGTGCAGAGGATCGGGCCGACCGGAACTCGCCAGCCGAGAGGCTTGTCTGCTCGCCCGCCGGGGCGGGCGGGACTGGGAGCTGAGGCTCCGGCTTTTGTCGGAGCGCCGGGAGAGGACTGAGGTTGGCGGCGTGAACACAGCCTGCAGGGCGTTAGTGCACCGCGGCTGGCCGGGAGAGAGTCCGGGGAGAAGTCTGGAACTGCCGAAGAGGCAAGAGACTTTTACGTCCCTCTTTGTTTCCTGGTGCACGAGGAGAGGGAATTAAGAACGCTGCTTGAGAGAGCTCCAGGGACGGGCGCGAGCCGTGGCTAAAAGTGCGGAGCCCAGAGACAGACATGAGACGCTAGGGCCGCTGCTGCCGCCACCGGGAGGCCTGTGTGCGAACACAGGTCACTAGCCACACGCCCTTCCGGGGAGCCTGTGCAGCCCGCCACTGCCAGGGTCCCGGGATCCAGGGACAACTCCCCCGGGAGAACGCACAGGCGCGCCTCAGGCTGCAACGTCTCGCCGGCCTCTGCCGCCGCAGGCCCGCCCCACACTCCGTGCCCCTCCCTACCCCCGGGCCTGAGTGAGCCAGAGCCTCCGAATCAGTGGCTCCTTTAACCCCGTCCTGTCTGAGCAAAGAACAGACGCCCTCCGGCGACCTACACGCACAGGCGGGGCTAAATCCAAAGCTGAGCCCCTGGGAGCTGTGAGAACAAAGAAGAGAAAGGGAAATCTCTCCCAGCAGCATCAGAAGCAGCGGATTAAAGCTCCACAATCAACTTGATATACCCTGCATCTGTGGAATACCTGAATAGACAACCAATCATCCCAAATTAAGGAGCCGTGTGGATGAAAGGCTCTTGGTGCTGCAGCCAGGAGTCAGTGCTGTGCCTCTGAGGTGGGAGAGCCAACTTCAGGACACTGATCCACAAGAGACCTCCCAGCTGCACATAATATCAAACAGCAAAAATTTCCGAGAGATCTCCATCTCAACGCCAGCACCCAGCTTCACTCAACGACCAGCAAGCTACAGTGCTGGACATCCTATGCCAAACAACTAGCAAGACAGGAACACAACCCCACCCATTAGCAGAGAGGCTGCCCAAAATCATAATAAGTCTACAGACACCCCAAAACACACCACCAGACGTGGACCTGCCCACCAGAAAGACAAGATCTAGCCTCATCCACCAGAACACAGGCACTAGTACCCTCCACCAGGAAGCCTACACAACCCACTGAACCAACCTTAGCCACTGGGGACAGACACAAAAAACAACAGGAACTACGAACCTTCAGCCTGCAAAAAAGGAGACCCCAAACACAGTAAGATAAGCAAAATGAAAAGACAGAAAAACACACCGCAGATGAAGGAGCAAGATAAAAACCCATCAGACCTAACAAATGAAGAGGAAATAGGCAGTCTACCTGAAAAAGAATTCAAAATAATGATAGTAAGGTTGATCCGAAATCTTGGAGATAGAATGGACAATAGAATGGACAAAATGCAAGAATCAGTTAACAAGGACCTAGAAGAACTAAAGATGAAACAAGCAACGATGAACAACACAATAAATGAAATTAAAAGTACTCTAGATGGGATCAATAGCAGAATAACTGAGGCAGAAGAACGGATAAGTGACCTGGAAGATAAAATAGTGGAAATAACTACTGCAGAGCAGAATAAAGAAAAAAGAATGAAAAGAACTGAGGACAGTCTCAGAGACCTCTGGGACAACATTAAACGTACCAACATTCGAATTATAGGGGTTCCAGAAGAAGAAGAGAAAAAGAAAGGGACTGAGAAAATATTTGAAGAGATTATAGTTGAAAACTTCCCTAATATGGGAAAGGAAATAGTTAATCAAGTCCAGGAAGCACAGAGAGTCCCATACAGGATAAATCCAAGGAGAAATACGCCAAGACACATATTAATTAAACTGTCAAAAATTAAATACAAAGAAAACATATTAAAAGCAGCAAGGGAAAAACAACAAATAACACACAAGGGAATCCCCATAAGGTTAACAGCTGATCTTTCAGCGGAAACTCTGCAAGCCAGAAGGGAGTGGCAGGACATATTGAAAGTGTTGAAGGAGAAAAACCTGCAACCAAGATTACTCTACCCAGCAAGGATCTCATTCAGATTTGATGGAGAAATTAAAACCTTTAGAGACAAGCAAAAGCTGAGAGAGTTCAGCACCACCAAACCAGCTCTACAACAACTGCTAAAGGAACTTCTCTAGGCAAGAAACACAAAAGAAGGAAAAGACCTACAATAACAAACCCAAAACAATTAAGAAAATGGGAATGGGAACACACATATCGATAATTACCTTAAATGTAAATGGACTAAATGCTCCCACCAAAAGACACAGATTGGCTGAATGGATACAAAAACAAGACCCATATATTTGCTGTCTACAAGAGACCCGTATGCTAACACATATATATGGAATTTAAGAAAAAAAAAAATGTCATGAAAAACCTAGGGGTGAAACAGGAATAAAGACACAGACTTACTAGAGAATGGACTTGAGGCTATGGGGAGGGGGAAGGGTAAACGGTGACAAAGCAATAAAGAGGCATGGACATGTATACACTACCAAACGTAAGGTAGATAGCTAGTGGGAAGCAGCCGCATAGCACAGGGAGATCAGCTCGGTGCTTTGTGACCGCCTGGAGGGGTGGGATAGGGAGGGTGGGAGGGAGGGTGACGCAAGCGGGAAGAGATATCGGAACATATGTATATATATAACTGATTCATTTTGTTGTGAAGCTGAAACTAACATACCATTGTAAAGCAATTATGCTCCAATAAAGATGTTTAAAAAAAAAAAAAAAAAGAAAATGGCAAATCTCAGTAATGAGTAATCTGTCACCTTCAGCTGAAACATATATGTAGGTTATAATAGATGAACTTGGAGTAAATATGAATTAAGGGACTTTAATTGGGGAGGAATGTACATTGTAAAAGCTTCTTATTCTCATATGTATTGTCTCTGGAAACTTATGAATGAAGGATGGAATGTTGAAACTGTTTTATTGCCAAGTTCCAAGATATCAGGTTTCTTTATACTAACAATATGTACTATGTGGTACCATGTGCCAGGCATAGAGCTAGATATTGGTTACAGACTTCAAAATCAGTTTTGCCTAGAAGATTTTCTACCTCACTAGAAGTTCAGAGTGTGGCAGAAAAGACAGAAACGTCAGCCTACGCGTGATGATTAAAGTATGCCGTCCTACATAGAGAACAGACTTGTGGTTGCCAAGGGAGAGGGGGTGGGAGAGGGATGGATTGGGAGTTTGGGATTAGCAGATGAAAATTATTATATAGGAAGGATAAACAACAGGGTCCTACTGTATAGCACAGGGAACTATATCCAATCTCCTGGAGTTAAACCATAATGGAAAAGAATATAAGAAAGAATGTATATATCTGTATAACTGAATCACTTTGCTGCACAGCAGAAATTAACACAACGTTGCAAATCAACTATACTTCAATAAAATACATTTTTAAAAATGCAGCCCTAAAGGAATGCACAAAGGGAATTAAGGATTACATTCCATAAAAGGTGACATCTGAAGTGGGTTTTGATAATTGAATATGTATTTACTAGAATACCTAGTCTAGGAATGATACTAAATTACAGTCCTAGAAGTTGTCACATTAAGAGGACAAGGCTTTGTCTTGTTCTGATGTCCCAAGCCCTTGGTACAGTGCACGAAACATAATAGGTTCTCAATATATGATTTTTGACTGTTCATTCCCTTGAGGCATAAAATGATTATCTCCTGGAATAAATTCAAGAACTTCAATTGGGCATATTTTAAATAATTGCATTTGTTTTTATGGCTTACTTAATATAGCAATCTTTTATTTTTCCTTAGTGAACATTTTTTTTGCAATTTGTAAACAGTTTGAGGTAGACGACACTAACTTTTTTTGATTGTCTGTTTTATTTTGCTGTTGTTTTAAAGTATGGGAAACAGTAGATGGAGCCAATAAGAAAACAAAAATTTGAGCCTCAGTTTTTTTGTGTTATTGTATTAAGTATTATTGTACTTTTGTACAACAGTCAGAATTTAAAATAGTAAGCATGAAAACAAGGTACTTCTATATAGTTTGGAATTTATGGAGAGAGATTTGCTTGCGCTGTGGAGTTCAAGTATACGTTCTCTCTACAGAATCAAGTAAGATTAGGTGAGATTACTCTGGATTTTCTAGGCAAAAAGTGCCAATTTATGGAACCAGTGAAACTAGCAACAAATACATATATATGTGTTTGTATGTGTGCATGTATATATATGTTAAACGATTTTAACTAACTTTTGTTAAAAGTGAAATTTGCTAATTAAGAGTTAATGAGATTGAAAATGGAAATAGCCGTATAAAAAACTAGCAAGATTGAGATAAAGAAGGATTATCACAGGCAAAAAAAAAAACATAGTGAGCAGACCAAAGCACAAGTGAGACCAGTGCGCGTGTGTATGCATCAAGGAAGGATCTGGAAATAGGTGCACCTGACTATTACAGAAATACCTTTTCTAACACAATTTGAAGATAACATATATTTGGAAGTAAACGCATCAAAAATCTCACAAGACACCTGTGAAATCTACCAGTTTATGGGGACACATCCCTACGCCCTCCCTATGTGAACAGGAACCAGGATTCTTCAGAACTTAAAGCTAAACCAAAACTGGAGGCCTTTCTTTTTACCTCATTCTTAATCCTCCAGGTCTTTTCTGCTATTGCCAACTTAAAGCATTAGCATGGAGAAGGACGGATGGTTTCTCTTTCTTTAGGAAGTATATCTTGTCCACAGACTTTTTTTTTTTTTAATGTTTATTTATGTATTTATTTTGGTGCTCCGGGTCTTGGTTGTGGCATGCATGTAGGATCTGGTTCCCTGACCAGGGATGGAACCTAGGCCCCCTGCATTGGGAGCGTGGAGTCTTGCCCACTGGTCCACCAGGGAACTCCCTACAGAACTTCTTTTTTGATGTTATCTTTTTAAATAATACAGATTTTCAAGCATTAAATTTTTTTTTTTTTTCTTTTCATGATTCTCTTACTCCTTCCCTCTTTCGTTCTTAATAAATATACTTTTTTTTTTTTTTTTTGCGGTACGCGGGCCTCTCACTGTTGTGGCCTCTCCCACTGTGGAGCACAGGCTCCGGACGTGCAGGCCCAGTGGCCATGGCTCACGGGCCCAGCCGCTCTGCGACATGTGGGATCTTCCCGGACCGGGGCACGAACCCGTGTCCCCTGCATCTGCAGGCGGACTCCCAACAACTGCGCCACCAGGGAAGCCCAATAAATATACTTTTAAAGGGGCTAACAGTCTGAAATGCATGGCAAATATTATGAAATTGCTTTGGTTTTACTGTTAACTTATTGAGTACATACAGATGTGTAATGATTCTTCATAACTGAATTGTATGTGAACATATTTAGTCAACAATTTTAGAGTCTTCACATTATTAATCTCCCTTCTTTTCCTTTTCTATTGTTAGTTTTCAATACTCTGACCTCAAGGAGGGTTGGGTAGGATAATATGAAATGGTGTTAATTTTAATTTTTAAAATTTAGTGTTTATGTATATATTTTCACTCTTCATGCTGTCTTATCTGGATGAACAAGACTTATCTGGAAGAGCAAGACTTATTCCTGTTGAGGATGCATTGCAAGGAGTATGTTGTAAACACGTTAATGATTGCTGACAAACATTTGTTTCATTTCTTTGGTACTTCCGTTGAGTGTACTGTCCATTGTTTAGGAAAAGCAAACGTTCAATAAAGTAGTCACAAAATAGGTACTTGTCTCATCCCTAAAACCCTAGTAGAGTTCTGTGTTTGGAAAGACGGTTTTTTAAGCAGCTGAGCTACGAATGCAAAGTCTTATTTTGGTAGCTCCTACTCTTTGTTGCTTCTTTTTTTTCCTTTTCGATTATAGGCCTTGTTGTTTGAGATTTACATGTAACGTTGACAGTCATGTGCAAATCATATGTATTTGGTGGCAAACCTCACTGCGTTCTGAGATGATTTTGGGGCAGCAGCAATTTAACTTAAAAGGAAATTTACAATTCTTTTACCACAAATAAGGCCTAGATTTGCAACCTTTAAATTATGCTTAATTATAGTTTAATGGAATTGTGGACTATAAAGGAAAAAATAAAGATGTAAACACAATCTAAGTATATACGTTTTAGCCATGTGCTTTTTTGACTGAAGATATAAAAATAGAACTCAGATCTTTTAGTAGCCGTGTAGTTTACGCATATGAAAGCATAAACACTGTTACGTTTGTAAACAGTGCTGTGGCTGATATAAGGCACTCTTGTTTTTTTTTTTCTTTTTTGAGACAGAGTGGGGCAAATAATATATTTTAATAAATTTGATTGGAAAAAATTAATTCATTAAAAGAAAAATTAGCTGCCAGAATGAGAAGGACTCTTGATATAAGCTACTGCTGTAAAACACCTCTGACATATGCAGGCTATTGTATTAAAAGTTAGATAGTGGGGAAATAATCTCATTTTTTAAAGAAATCTTTGAAAACAGACAATGTATTAACTTAATTTTAATAGTAGATTATAATCATTTTCTTTAAAAACTTGTCAGTATAGAGGAGAATTCATCTAACTTGATAGATCCTTCTGTGTCCTTATGAGATCTACTGGTGCTAAATTATGTGCACAGGAGAGGTATTGATTATTTGATATATGTTAATATAACCTATGGCCATATCGAACATTAGCCCCCAATGAGAGGGAACGTGCTTTTGCACAAGTGATAATTATAAATAATAATTATTTAATTTAAACATCCTATGGCGCTTAAGGCATATTTACTAATATGATGATATTCCCCATTATATGCACTGTATATATTCAAAGGAAATTATGTTTGTCTTTATCTTGTCTTAGGCAGTATAAAATCATACTTAACAGACTCATTGTTGAAACAGCTGAGTTTAAGAGAATGAAAAAGCTGCTTTAAAAGTATTTGGGGTGTTTTAACAATAAAACAGGTATTCTTTAACCCGAATCATATTCTCACTAATAAATAACCCTTGACATTGTCTTTTGAATTCAAGAAGTATCTTAGAGCATATTCTTAAGTTGCATTTTATCAGTGTGAAGTATGTATTTTGAGTCACATAAATACTACATGAAAAGTTGCTACAATTACTCTAAGTGCCGTTGAAGAACGAAGGGCAAAAAGACATACTTGCAAATCAAATAGCTTTGCGCACAGCAGAAGGTATATTAATTGTCTACTTTTAGGTAAGAAATCACCACGAACCCGCAGTTTTATACACCTTGTTTGCTCTCAGCTCTGGAGCTCAGAAATCCAGGCCTGGGAGACTGGGCTTTTGCTCCAAGTTTTTACAAGACTAAAATCAAGGTATGAGCGAGATTCGATTCCTTTCTGGAGGCTGGTGAAGAGTCTGCCTCCGATTCATCGAGGTCTCTTGAGGTTTCAGGATGAAGCCCCCTCTTTCTCGGTACCTCTCAGCCGCCCACATCCTGGGCACACAACCTGCTCCCTTTCCAAGGCCACCACACAGAATTTTCCCCATTGAGTGTCTTTCACACTTGGAATTTCTAAGATCAGGAAGGGCCAGCGTCTGTTAAGGGCTCACCCTATTAGGTTAGGCTTCTCCTATAATCTAACTTTGGGTTAACTCAGAGTTAACTGACCTGATCCTGGGAGTAATACCCCATCCTTGTCACAGCTTCCACCCACTCAAGGCAGAGGCTCCTGACGCATGAGGGACATCGGGGGTCGCCTCAGAGTCTGCCTTCCAGAGCGGGAAGCAGGGTCATTGGTGTAAAATCATGGAGAGAGCACGTGGAGTTGAAATACTTAGCAGGCAAACTTGGCATGGAGGAGTCCATTGGTCAAAAAGGAATTAGGATTCACAGATCCGTACTACTGTCTATAAAACAAATAACCAACAGGGACCCACTGTAGAGCACAGGGAACTGTACTCAGTGTCTTGTAATGACCTATAATGGAAGAGAATCTGAAAAAAGTAGATACATATGTCTGTATCACTGAATCACTTTGCTGTACACCTGAAACTAACACAATACTGTAAATCAGGTATGTTTCAATTAAAAAAAGGGAAGTAGGGTATGGGAGTGAAAGAATTGAAGAGGAAAAGGCAGAAAACCATAATAGAAAGAAAAAATAAGAGAAGAAAAATGTAGTTTAGTATAAAATGTCAATGATTTAATAGTCCTTAGACAACTCTGTATTGCAGTTTGATGGGATGTACCTAAAAGGAGTCAATAAAATGAGAATTTTTTCATATTTCTGAAAGTAACTATGCATATATTGAGATTGGATGTTGGGAAATGGGCAAATAAAGGAAAAATGGTGCTTATAAAGTAATGATATTCTTCTCTCTGTATGATACTGCAAATACAAAGTTCAGTCTTATGAAGCATATCTCTAAATCATGAAAACTAATGAGGTATTGGTACAGTATAATATTGTTGTCTTGATGTTATGAGTATACCAAAGTTGAACAAAAAACGTGTTGGGTGTTGTGCCATGCACATTACTTCATGTGTTCAAGGTGCAGTTTAAGACTTTTAAATTGTTTTAGAAATTGAATAAAAGAGTCTTTAAAAGGTTTGTTTTTTTGTTTTTGTTTTTGTTTTTTTTTTACTGGAATTTAGCAAACAATGGATTGGATTTTCATGGCCTGAAAAAGTGTAACTGTCTTACTTCTTAGATTTTCTTCGTGTAGGTAAACAGCTGCTCCTTTTCCAAATACCAATTATTTGTTTCCTCTCATTATGAACTCTCAGTTGGGTGGATATAAGAACACTTTTGTCTCTACGCTGCTGTGTGTAAAATAGATAAACAACTGGGACCTACTGTATAGCACAGGAAACTATACTCAGTATCTTGTAGTGACCTATAATGGAAAAGAATCTGAAAAAAATATCTATATATAAATGAATCATGTTGCTGTACACCTGAAACACTGTAAGTCAACTATGCTTCAATAAAAAAAGAACACTTTTGTCTCAACAAATTGTTTCAATTTGCCCCTCCCCTCATGTCTCCCCCAACAATCTAAGCAAAAGAAAAAGATATTAATAACAATGTATGTTGGCGTTTCACCGTGTGAAAGATTGCCATGCCTAATAAACTTGGAAGCGATTTTATACTGTATTCTCCTCTTAGAAATTTAAAATTCATGTTAGCCTTTTAAAGTCACTGAGAAGTCCTGCAACATTTCTTATAATTTCATATCTTCATAGATCGCTGTTAGTTCCCTTACAACAAGAAATTGATACCATTGCTTTGACCTCATTTCGTTTTTCGAGGTCATTTAAGGGTTGAAATCATTTAGTAATTACAGTTCATGGGAAACTTTGGGCTTGTATTGGTTACCTTTTTTCAGAAATTATTTTGAAACCTGTAATTTTTGAAATGTCTGTTCTAAGTGTGTGTCTATGCTTATGTTTTTACTTTCAGGAGTACAAGATCCCCAGCATGAGAGAATTATTACTGTGTCTACTAATGGAAGTATTCACAGCCCGAGGTTTCCTCATACTTATCCAAGAAATATGGTCTTGGTATGGAGATTAGTAGCAGTAGAGGAAAATGTATGGATACAGCTCACATTTGATGAGAGATTTGGGCTTGAAGACCCAGAAGATGACATATGCAAGTAAGTGATCATACTTGAAATTCCAACAGTGTAACAACTGTTACAGTCTTTCAAGTTGCTTCATTTTGAGGCTGTGATTTTAAATGGCATCTTTTGTTCTCTTATGTTTTTCTGATGATCCAAGAAATTTACAACCTTATTTAAGCTCTGTTTCTATCTACATCTGATAGTAATTTGAGGTAATGTATGGTAAAAAAAATTACATATAGAGTAAAACAATTTATAAAATAAGGAATAGAGAATCAAAAGCCAAGTAAAGGAATGAAGTTTGTGCCAGAGTTACCACGAGTGCCAAAACTTTTACATTTGAGCTTCCTTATAGCCAAATCAATAAGATAAATAGTAAGCTATAAAAAGAAAGAGCAGTGTCCATGCATACGTTTTATCCATACTATCCAGTATCCATAGATACACAAATAGATACATACATACACCCAGAACTAAGAAATTTGAATATTTCATTACAAGGAAGAAGTCCAGTTCTGAAAGCAGAATTAAACATTTAGGCTAACATTATAGTTGGCCAGGTAGAAATTTATCATAATTCTCCTAGAAGCTTTCATGAACCAGAGTCAGCTGGAGTATTTCACCCACGCAAAAGACCACCTACCGTATGTCATACAAATATTAGTCTTTAAATCCTATGTGAATATACTTGTCAGGGTTGGGTGGTCTCAGGGAAGATTTTTCACTTCAATGGCATTTGTATATCATGAAAATATTTCACTTGAGCTTCTTTGTGGGGTTCTTTATTTTCCCTTTGATATACAAGTTAAAAGAGAATTTTCTCTTTATGGTATATTTCAGATAAATATTTCAATACAGATAAGATAAACTTTATACTTGCTGTCATCACAATTTGTATCTTTAACATTTATATATAGTTACATTTTTTCTTTCAAGTTCTTTTTTCTGTGCCTATGCGTTTCAGGTTATTTTTTCCCTTACATCTCTAATTTTAGGCTTTGAGAAGGATAAGTTATTCTAGCTATTTTTAGAGATGGTGTTATTCAACCCTTCATTTTATAGATAAGCAAACAAGCCAGAGAAGTAAAGTAGCTGCCCTAGGTCTCATTCATGTTTTATAACTCAACACGTACTAAAATCCATTTTTCTAACCCTCGTAGAGATGTTTTCTCACCATGCCGTTCTACACCTCTTGCCTTCTTTTCATGTGGAGGATCACATAATGTTGTAAAAACTGCAGAGGGTTTAAGGTTTGGCCCTCCTTGCAAAGTAGCAAGTTAACCTACCACAGTTTCCTGGATGCTGATTGCAGACAGGAGGCTCCCGGGTCCGAGAAAAAGGATCCGTGACAGCAGTGGCAGTGACAGGAGTTCTGTTCCCACAGGTCAGTGCTGGGAGGGCCGCGTGACACCTGCACGCCTGGCTGGACGTGTGACGGGACAGGCAGCGTCCTGTGTGCGTGCGTGTGTGCACGCGTGTGTGTGTGATGCATGTGAGTGGTTAGATCGCAGAAGATAAACTGTCGTCCAGGACGCCTACCGCAGCATTTTGTGGCTCGACGTCACGCACCATAGGAGACTCGAGAAAAGTGACTCTTCCAATAGTTCTGAAATCCCTCTTTTTGTGCTTCCTTGATGTACCTTCCTATTATTCCTGCACATATAATCATTGTCTTAAGTTTCTCTGTTTTTCCTCGACCTCCCAATTTTCTCTGTAATTTTACCGCATGTACACATCTCCCTGTGAACTAGCCTGTAAAAATTGTTTTGCCTCTTTTGAAGTATATATCAGTGGGGTAATACTACGTGCTTACTCCTGTGACCTGATGCGGTCTGCTGTTTCTCCAGTTCACGTGGATGCAGAGAGCTCGGCTCCTTTGCTTTCTGTGACGGACCGTACTCCATTGTATAAATAGGCAACCTTTCTTGTCTTTTCCGCTTTGATGAATGTCTGGCTTATTTCCAACGCTCCTTGCCCAAAGTGCAAGAAAACTTTCTTGGAATCTATAGCTGAGAATGGTATTGCTGTCTTAAGAAATTAATATTTTAAACTTCATGAGGTAGAGTTAAATTATTCTTAAAAGTGACCAATTTACAGTTCTACCAACAATATACAAAATTTTGTTTTTCTGCATTCTCCCCAACCTTTTGATTTGGCATTCTTTTAATTCTGGGTATTACGGTAAGTGTAGAATTGTACCTTAATGTTAATTCCTATTTGTTTCTTCTTATTAGCAGTGAGCTTGAAAATTTTCATATTGTTGTTGGCTACTCAGATATCCTTTGCTGTGAAATGCCTTCTTATGTCTTTTGCCCAGTTTTTACTGGGATCTTTGGCTATTTAAACTTTGGTTTCCACATTTAAGTCCTTGATTCACCTGTAATTCATCTTATCGATGTGAGGTTCTTCACTAGGGTATCACATAGAGTCCTGACATCATTTATTCATTTATTTATTTAATTTTTATTTTTTATAGTACGTGGGCCTCTCACTGTCGTGGCCTCTCCCGTTGCGGAGCACAGGCTCCGGACGCGCAGGCTCAGCGGCCATGGCTCACGGGCCCAGCCGTTCCGCGTCATGTGGGATCTTCCCGGACCGGGGCACGAACCCGTGTCGCCTGCATCGGCAGGCGGACTCTCAACCACTGCGCCACCAGGGAAGCCCCTGACATCATTTATTGAATAGTCACACTTTCTTCCAATGATGTGCAAAGCCAACTTACAGGTCAGATTTTTGTATCTGATCTGGCCTGTTTCTCGGTTCTCTGTTCTGTTCCTTGGGTTTACTGTGCCCCCCTGTGTACCAAATTGACCCTGTCTCAATTACTGTAGCGTTACAGAAGCTGTGTGGTAGGGAAGTCGCCTTGTTTTCCTCTCCTTTTCGAGCATCCTCACAATTTTACTTTTCAATATATGTTTTCAGAAATAGGTTACCAAGTTCCTTGAAAACTCCTGCTGTGATTTTTATTGAAATAGCCTTGCACGTATAGCTCATTCTGAGAAGAATTGACATCCTTATTGTAACGACCTTTCTGTCCTTGAGAACTTTATGCTTCTCCGATTATTTGGGTCTTCTTTATTGTCTGTACAGTTTTAAACTATTCTTTATAAAGATGTGATGCATCATTATTTAGATTTCTTTCTATGGTCTCTTACTAAAACCGCTTTTTGAAAATTACATTTCTAATTGTACATTGCTGGTATATAGAAAGGCAATCAATTTTTAGTATCAATCTTGTATCTAGCATTTCTAATTGTACATTGCTGGTATATAGAAAGGCAGTCAATTTTTTAGTAGCGATCTTGTATCTAGCATTTCTAATTGTATATTGCTGGTATATAGAAAGGCAGTCAATTTTTTAGTAGCGATCTTGTATCTAGCATTTCTAATTGTATATTGCTGGTATATAGAAAGGCAATCAGTTTTTTAGTAGCGATCTTGTATCTAGCATTTCTAATTGTATATTGCTGGTATATAGAAAGGCAGCCAATTTTTTAGTAGCGATCTTGTATCTAGCATTTCTAATTGTATACTGCTGGTATATAGAAAGGCAATCAGTTTTTTAGTAGCGATCTTGTATCTAGTATTTCTAATTGTATATTGCTGGTATATAGAAAGGCAATCAGTTTTTTAGTAGCGATCTTGTATCTAGCATTTCTAATTGTACACTGCTGGTATATAGAAAGGCAGTCAGTTTTTTAGTAGCGATCTTGTATCTAGCATTTCTAATTGTATATTGCTGGTATATAGAAAGGCAATCAGTTTTTTAGTAGCGATCTTGTATCTAGCTTTTCTAATTGTATAGTTTTTTAGTAGCGATCTTGTATGTAGCAAACTCGCTAAGCTCTTTATTTTAATAATTCTTCTGGCAATTATTTTGGATTTGTGCAAAAAAAGATATGGTTCATGAGAAAGATGTCTTTCTTCCAGTCAGTTCTTTTTACTCTTTTCTATTTCTTATTAAGTTGTTGATTGCATGAGGAGGTGTCTCTGACTTCCTGATTTTAGAGTTTGCTTCTTTAAAAAAATATAAAGTTTAAACTTTGGAATAACTTTAGATTTACAGAACGTTGCAAAGATGGTATAGTTTCCATATTCCCAGGTTCCCCCATGTTATGTCTTCCATCAGCACCGCATATCTGCGTAACTAAGACGCCAGCATTCATACAATGCCACTCACTGAGCTACACGCTTTACACAGATGTCAGCAGTGCGGTCACTCCGTGTGCTTCTTCTGGTTCAGAATCCTTTCCAGGATGAGCCTTGCATTCAGTCCTCAAGCCTCCTTAGTCTCCTCCGACCTGTGAGCTTCTCTTTTTGGTCTTTCATGGCCTTGAGAGTCTTGAAGAGTAGTGGTCAGGTAATTCGTAGAAGAGGCCTCAGTTTAGGTTCTTCAGATGTTTCCTGGTGATCACACTGAGGTTATTGGTTTGGGGGAAGGGTTCCAAATAGGTGAGCTGCTCTTCTCCTCACATGGTGGCAGAGGGTACGTACTACCAGCCGCACTCATCACTGACGGTGTTAGCAATAATCACTCAGGTCAGGTGGGCTTCTCCTCTGGTGAGGAAATACATTTCCCTTTCATATGCTATTATTTGGAGGTACGTGACTAAGTCCAGTCCACATTCTAGGAGACGGTGATTAAGTTACACCTCCTAGAGGGGGGAATATATACATATATTATTGGGAATTCTTCCGTAAAGAAAATTTGTGCCTCTTCCTTTTCTTCCCTCTTTCCTTCCTTCCTTTATTTCTTCAATCATTTGTATCAGTATAGACTCACGGAGATTTATTTTATGCCCTGTGTTATAACGCAGTGCTATTGTTGTTTCCTTTGTTGTTGAAATCGTTTCATCTTTGGCCACTGGAAGTAAAAGATTTGTTAACACATCGATATTGAATATGATGATTGATGAAGATTTTCTTATATTATTTGAAGCACTTTGTTTTGTTTTGTTTTACTTTTCTAAGGGGCCTATTTTCCCTTTGGGAGACATTTTTTTATTCATTTAATTTGGCTTTTAAAAGTAAGTTACAGAGATAATGACACTTTATACCTCACCATGTATCACCTAAGAGCTAGGATATTTCCTCTGTCTTTTGAAAACCAGTATCACCTGCAAGAAATGTAACATTAACATAAACTATTACCTGATATATAGTTGATTTTCCAATGTTTCTCACGATCCCAATATGTTATCACTTCATTATTTGCTTTTTTTCTTATTATGCTTTGATTCGGTAATCAGTCATTGATCGAAGTTGGTTATTGTAACTCTTTTCTTGCCTTTTCTTCACTTTCACGACACTGATATTTGTGAGCTATCCAGCCCGTTTGTTCAGTGGAATGTCTCTCAATTTCATTTCTGAGTGCGTCTTCATAATTAAGTCCTGCTGAAAGATTCTGGCCAGAATGTTCTCTAGGCGATGGGTACCTCGGACTGCTCATTTTTTAATTTATTTGAAGATCAATTTATTTATTAATAAAATTTATTTATTTATATATTTATTTATGGCTGCATTGGGCCTTCGCCGCTGCATGTAGGTGCTTCCCAGCTGCAGCGAGCGGGGGGCCACTCCCCACCTCAGCATGAGGGCCCCTCACCGCAGTGGCCTCTCCCGCCACAGGCCCAGCATCTGTGGCCCACGGACTCTATACCACAGGCTCAGCAGTTGTGGCACATGGGCTCAGCAGTTGTGGCTCGCGGGCTCTAGAGAGCATGCTCAGTATTGTGGCGCACGGGCTTAGCTGCTCCGTGGCATGTGGGATCTTCCTGGACCAGGGCTCGTACCTGTGTCCCCTGCATTGGCAGGCGGATGCTTAACCACTGTGCCACCAGGGAAGCCCCCTGCTCATTTACTGCATTTCCACGACACGGACTTGCTTTCTCAATCCAGTGTTCAATGCATCTTGCCAATTTTGATAATGTGGTATTTTTATTTTTGTCCATTTGGGGATTTTTATAACATCGATTGTTTTCTTCTTTTAAGCCGCACGGGTCATATAGAAGCATATTGTTCATTTTCTATGTTAAATGCATAAGGTTTTTTAAATGCATTTTTTATTATAGATTTCTAAATTAATTGTATTTTGGATAAAGAATATGGCCCGTTTGGGCTTCCCTGGTGGTGCAGTGGTTGAGAGCCCGCTTGCCGATGCAGGGGACGTGGGTTCATGCCCTGGTCTGGGAAGATCCCACATGCCACGGAGCGGGTGGGCCCGTGAGCCATGGCCACTGAGCCTGCGCGTCCGGAACCTGTGCTCCGCACCGGGAGAGGCCACAGCAGTGAGAGGCCCGCGTACTGCAAAAAAAGAATGTGGCCCGTTTGTCTGTGATTGTTCAAAATTTAATACTTGGCTTCACTTGCTTCAAGATTTTTAAGTTTCCAAATGTGCTCTCCTTCCGTTATGGGTTCAGCACTGCATGTATGTACATCATGGCAAGTTTTGTAGCCGTGCTGGTCACGACATCAGGGTCTTCCCTGATTTTGTTTTCTTCCTGATGTAACAATTCCTGAGAGATATGTGTCAAATACTCCTAATAGAGAATACATGTATGTATCAGTTTCATCTTGTAGGACTGTCCACTTTTGTTTTTATATGTGTCTAAATTGTGCCGGTTGGTGCAGGCAGGCTCAGAGACCTGATCTTGTTTAATCTTCATTAATGTTTTGTTTTGACTTCAAAGTATATTATGCCTAATACTGATATAGATGTGCCAGGAATTGGGCTGGTTATTTGCCTGGCATTCTTTCCATTTTTTTACTTTGAGCTTTCCTGTGTTCTTAGGGGTGTGTGTGTGTGTGTGTGTGTGTGTGTGTTATCCCTTGTGAGAGGAACATGAGTAAGATTAAAAAGAAAAGTTCAGTTAAAAATCTTCATGTTACACTTAGGAACTTAATTGAGCACATTGGTTCTGATTATACCTTTTTTAGATTCAGTGCTACTGTTACTTTTTTTTAAATTAATTAATTTATTTTTGGCTGCACTGGGTCTTCATTACTGCGCGCGGGCTTTCTCTAGTTGCGGCGAGCGGGGGCTCCTCTTCATTGCGGTGCGCAGGCTTCTCATTGCTGTGGCTTCTCTTGTTGTGGAGCACGGGCTCTAGGCGCACGGGCTTCAGTAGTTGTGGCACATGGGCTCAGTAGTTGTGGCGCACGGCCTTTGTTGTTCTGCGGCATGTGAGATCTTCCCGGACCAGGGCTCGAACCCGTGTCCCCTGCATTGGCAGGCGGATTCTTAACCACTGCGTCACCAGGGAAGCCTGCTACTATTTCTTTTGTACATTCCATTTCTACTCATTTTTCTGTTTCTTTCTTTCCTTTTTTGCATTCATCCAGTTTGTCTTCTCATCCTAGTTTTCTTTTCTGCTAATTCAGAAAGTGTACATCAAGTTCTGTGTTTAAATGGCTCCCTTAGAAATGCATACGGGACTCCACATAGAAAGCTCATTCACGTTTACCCGCCTTCCCCAAATAGACAATTACCTGAGAACCTTTGAACTGCCCTGGAATGCTGAATCCCAGCTCTCCGCTCGCCACGCTGATAAGACAGAGCTGAGTTGATTGCTCACCATGGTGACAGGGACGGCCACCGTGGCAGCTCGAGCAGCGTCTGGGGAGGAAAGGCAAAACCAGACTCCGCTGAGGGTTTGAAGTTTGGTTTAAAATGGATCTTCAGTCTGAGACTGGACTAAGGGTTGTGTAAGAATTAGGACATAATAGTTCGGAACTCGTGGAAACAAGGCAGGGATTTTCAGGCATGGGTTCCGCAGTGCTAGATAGTAAACTGCTGATGCTTTGTTGAAGGAGTTAATGGTTCTTTGGAGGAAGTTCCTGTAATTAACAGTAAAGGCATTTGCCTGGGAAAATAATGAAGACAGTAAAATAGTCATGTTCTGGTACTATAACCACATAACCGGGTGGTTTCATCCTTCTTGTCCGAGCCGGCTTGGTTCTCACCACAGTTACTCTCATTCCTGATAGGTGTGGGATTCTGAGGATTTTAGTTTTGTGTTCTTTACCTTCACAAGTAAAACATGTGTCGTTACTGTTTTGTATGGTCGGTGTTTCTTTAGCCATCCCTACGGGCTTACTTTTGACGCTAACGATTTCTTCTTGCACTTCAGAATTTTGGGGGTAGCATCATTTTACTTCTTTCAATATAGTCTTTAAGGCCTCTTAAGTGAAAGCCCGTGGATAGTAAATACTCAGGTCTTATTTATTTGAACATTTCTCTAGTTCACCTTCATTCTTGGAAGTTGTTCAGACGGGATATAGGATTTTCCGTTGTGTGTTTATGTTTTTCTCAATTCTGTGAAGACACCATCCACTGTCTACGGCTGTTGAGAAGTTAGTCGTCCGGTTAATTGCTGACGTATCCCTGTAGCCTCCCATAGAGGGGTACCTTTTGCCAGTGATGTGTGTGGGCCGCAGGGTAGAGAGGGAAGGATGGAGCTAGGATGCAGCCCCACGCAGCTCCTGGACCACCTGTGGCCCATTAACCGTCCACCCCCACCCCGCCCTTGCACGTAGAGGCTCAGCAGATGCCCG
Source organism: Pseudorca crassidens (assembly GCF_039906515.1). Lineage (NCBI taxonomy): Eukaryota > Metazoa > Chordata > Mammalia > Artiodactyla > Delphinidae > Pseudorca > Pseudorca crassidens. Next base: position 153,330,587 of record NC_090299.1, read on the forward strand.
CAGGGCCCAGAGCATAGTCACCTCACTGGAATATTGGTTCCTTTTCTTGTCTGTCCTCCAGAGAATTCTCCTATTTTCCTGACAGTTCAGTATTGCATGAAAAACAAAGGTTTTCTTTTACTCATCTATTCAGCATTTTTGTTGTAACGCACCAAGAGGAGTGTCTCTGCCTCACTTTGTCCACCGTGTGGCTGGAAGCGACACTGTTTCAAGCAAAACCACGTTTCTCCTAACAAGACTTAGTGTTCTCAAGTTCAAGTTTAAAGTTGATTTTTAAAAATGGCCAGATGGACTCTTTTCCATGACAAGGCTGGAGAACTTAAATACAGATGTGTCCCGATAAAATGCATCTTCGGAATTTAAGCTGCCCCAGTGTCAATATTTTCTCAATTCTGAAACGTAGAAGAGTCTAGAAAATGTGATTCACTGTTTTAGCGGCATCTTCAAAAGAGGGCAGACTCGAGTGAGATGTTTGACTTTTACCCCCGTGGCCTTGCTGGCTTCTCAAATCATCTTTTATAAAGAAACAGACAGAGGGAGTTGTGTTTTTATGCTGTGAGGTTGACATTATTACAAAGAGCAAAACAAGTCAGAGGCAAGTTTGGTTTTGTTGCTTTTCCAGCCTGAGAAGATGTGCAGGCAATGTGGTGGAGGGTATTGGTGTGGGACAGGAATGGAAGGATGGGGTGTGTGTGTGTGTACACACATTGGTGTAAAAAGGGCCGAAACATGTCTTGTTTTTCAATGTTCTGTGTGCACATGTGGCTCTTATGTGTGTGACATATGGTGTCCTTAAGAGGGCACTTTTTAGTGGAAAAGCCAATTTTTTGTTTGTTTGTTTGCTCCTCTCTGACATAAATAAATTTACTTATTATATATTATATTTTACAAAGAGAAAGACCGTAAATGACAGTGTGTGGAAAAGAATGGGCTGTTCATTGGTGCTTCTGTATAACTGAATCACTTTGCTGTACAGCAGAAATTAACACAACATTGTAAATCAACTCTACTTCAATTAAAAAAAATAAAATAGTGCCTCTTTTTCACCAAAACAGCTGAGTTTCTTTTGGAGGAAATGTTGTCTTTGGTCCAGCGTGGAAAACGTTGAATGATAGAAATGCTAAATCTGCTAGGCGAAAGAAACACATTTTTTAATACTTGGAATTGAAGATGATCAAAACTGTTAGTTTTTCTTCCAAATGAAGAAAATCTTTTGGACATTGTCCTCCCTTCCTGCTGTTTATCATAGAATTAATGTGGCCTTGGTTTTCGCTCGTGTATTTACTGTAAGTCCAGTGAGCACTTGCTGAGCCCCATGGGGGTGCGGGGAGACAGTGGTGAGGGGGAGTCGTCTCTACCCTCAAGTAACTCATAGTCTGGTCAGAAGCAGACAAGTAAACAGACAATTAAAATAGAAAGGCCACAGGTCCCAGAAGACGGTAAGTAGAGAGTACAGTTACGACTGTAACTGATTGTGTTTAGATTGCTTTGTTGACCATTTTCTAATTCAGACTGTAACTGCGTATCTTACCAGCAACAGCCTATAAATAATTGTTATTAATTCATTGTGGAGAAATGGGGGGCACAAATTAACCCTCCCACGCAGACCTCAGAAGCTCAAATACTCATTTTCTGTGTTTCCCTCTAGTAGATGTAACTTTTAAGCCTAGGATAGATTTCTTATATCAAGTTTACAACGACAGTGCAAGCTCTAGGAGACACAATTTTAAGGAAAAAGTTATTTTGTGGAAAGGAATAAAGATATTTCTTAGTTCTATTGCCATACAACTGAAAAAAAGACAGTATTATTGAGCTGCTAATGACGTTGGAGACCCATAAGTTCATCCTAAGAATGTATTTTTCAAGCAAAATATTTTCGTGAGCCCCTTAAAATAGTGAAGGGAAGGACAAGGCGGCATTAGACACTGTTTGGCATAAATGATCTTAAATTTTATCTCTGGAAGGTCCAAAGGCATCCTGTGAAGCTCCAGCCTGTGTCTGCAGAACTGGGGCTCAGAACGTGTAGCTGGGGGTGGGCCTCTCACTCAGCATTCCAGTCCTGTTCAGGACGGCAAGAAAAGCTTAGGGGAGACAGAAAGCTCAGTGCGTTTTTAAGGTGCCCTGTGGGAGCCTTGCTGTGAGACCAGAGGAGTCGTGCCTGGTGTTACAGGTGACAGCATGACCACGTGCTTGGCGTCCACCTCCACCACTGGCAAGGGGTAGGGGGCCCAGGTGGGCTTGGGGCATTTACTATCCATCCCCGAGACCTTCCTGAAGGGCCTGTCTGTGCCAGGCATATGCAGGCTGGTTGCCTACACAGGTCACAGGTGTTTTAGGGCAGAAGAGAAGGGAGCACAGGAGGAGGCTGTGAGGGCAAAGGTAGGGTCGCCTCCAGCGCCTGTCACGACTAGGAAGCGATAAGTGATGATCCAGAAGGATGGAGACACAATGCGTGTCCCGCCTCGAAGAACAGGTGGCACGTCAGTACCAGCCAGCACCTATCAGGTACTCAGTAAGAGCTAGCTAACATAAGAGGATAGGTGGGTTAGAGGGGAAGAACGTGTGAACGATGATTTCCCCTGGAGCACGTGCTGCCGTCGAGGCGAGGCTGTCCCAGTGGGCAGGGTCCAACTGTGAACCCCCAGTGATGGATTTGGTCTCCCTTCCTCTGCTCTCAGAAGCTGAGGCTTTTCTTGCAGAAGAGAACATGGACCAGTCTATAGTTTACCAAAATACTGCCAGAAGCCATGCAAAATGGATTGGAGAAGAATTTAAAGGTACTTAGTTGAAGGAATTGTGTTATTTTCAGACACAAAACTCTCCCATTAGAGATTTCCTCAGACCTACCCTTGGCCAATTATTTTCTGCCTGATCTAATAACGGAAAGCCTCTTCCTCTCTTCCTTTCTCCTCCTTCCTTGTTAAAGCTCCGTGTGAGTGGAGGGGCCGCTGAGGCGCGGTGTGCCCATGCACACGAGCGCAAAGAAGGACAGGTACCATATGAGGCCACTTATGTGTGGAATTTTAAACAAATGGTGCAGATGACCTTGTTTACAAAACAGAAACAGACTCACAGACACAGAGAACAGACGTATAGTTGCCGGGGGGAAGCGGGGGAGGGATAAATTGGGAGATTGGGATTGACAGATACACACTGCTATATATAAAATAGATAACTAGTGAGCACAGGGAACTCTACTCAATACTCTGCAAGAACGTATATGGGAAGAGAATCTAAAAAAGAATAGGTATATGTATATCTATAATTGATTCACTTTGCTGTACATCTGAAACTAACATGACATTGTAAATCAATTGTACTCCAATAATTTTTTTTTTTTTAAAAAAGAAAGAAGCTCTACAGTGGGATCAATGCTTTGTATTTCAAAGCTACGTTCCCCTTTGCCCCAGGGCACAAGTTTGGGGAGGAACAAAACGACCCATTTCAACATTGCCGACAATAGAAATATTTATATTAAAGATAAACCAGGGAATTGCTTAGAATGTTAAATGGCCCCTCTGTTATAGAGAAGAGATGGCCTTCCTCACTTCTCCGTGGGTTAAGCCAGGCCTCCGTGGGCCCTGAGAAGAGCCGCAATACAAAGCAGTATTGCATAGAGTCTGGGGATACTACTGCAGTTCTGCTACAGGTGTGCCAGGGCAGAAGAGATGTCCCTAATAGGTAATGGCTTCGGTCGAAAGATAGTGGGATTCATGCAAGAAAGAGTAACTTTAAGATTCTTTTAGCTTCAAGTAACCAACTGAAACAGATAATGTTTGGATCCGTCCCTGAACGTTTCAGGGATGGGCTTCATCCAGGTTTTGAATGATGCCCCCCACTCTGCCTCTTCCTCTGCTTCCATAGACTTGCTTTCTTGTGGTGGGCTTCACTCTCAATCAGTTTGTCTTCATAAAATCGCAGAGGAAACCAGGCAGGTGCCAAGATTTTAGAACTTGCAATCTTCGAAGGAGACAGGAACTCTTCCTGCAAAAATTTTTGGAAGAATTTCTTTTTGTTTTGTAATTTCATTGAAGTATAGCTGGTTTACAATGTTGTGTTAGTTTCTGCTGTACAGCAAAGTGACTCAGTTATATATATATATTTTTTTTTCAGGTTCTTTCCCATGATGGTTTATCACAGCGTATTGAATGTAGTTCCCTGTGCTCTACAGCAGGACCTTGTTGTTTATCCATCCTCTATGTATAATGGTTCGCATCTGCTAACCCCAAACTCCCCCTCCCCCTTGGCAACCACACGTCTGTTCGGAAGAGTTGTGATTGGCCTGCTTTGAGCCAGGTATCCATCCCTGGACCAGTTACTATAGGGGGAGATAGGAGCAGCTGTTACCGTGCTTGGCAGGATTTGGGCTCCTTGCCCATCCTGAAGTTAAGTGATGGTTTGTATTGCTGGAGAAATGGTTCCTGAAAACAAAACTTTCCCTTTCCATCAGAAAGAGGAAGAAATGCCAATGGTGCAGAAATAACCGTCTTCACTCTTGGTGTTAAGACCCAGAAGGAGCTACGGGCAGCTTTCAAATGTACCCTCATTGCTTTCCCCTCCTCCACTTCTGGCCAGAATAAAGTTCCCTTTAGAGTGAAGGTTTTGCCAGAGCCCTTTCCAGCCGCTCTTGAGTATAGTGAGCTTGATGGCATAATTTATAGTTTTGTTATCCTTTGACCTCTGTAGCAATTACTTTTGTAACTTAAAAAAAAAAAAAATCGTTCCCAAGAGGGCTTAAAATGAAGGGTAGGGACCTGACCAAGTCTGAGATCAAGGGACTGTGCCCTGGGCTAATGAGATGTTTTGGTTTTATGTTTTGAAATGTTCAAAATCAACATTCCAGCAGAGAAAGAATGAATCCCGTAACTCCCAGAACCCGTGTCGGTCTCCCCATGCTTGTCTGTCTCCAGCCCTGTCTGCACCTATGTCCCCGTCCTATCCCCCCTTTTACCCCCAACACCTCCCTCTCTTCTTGGCTTTCCTTCCCCCATCTTCCCCGTTTATTGTCCAGTTATCACTGTCCCTCTGTTACTCGGGAAGATTCTGACCGTTTGCACTCCATGAGGATTCGGGGCATATCTCAGTGCCCTTCTCCGTGGCAAGCCTTTGCTTTCAGTTCCTGCCATGTCTTCCCGTGGGGTGATGATACCACCTCCTGTTTGTCCAACTGGCACAGTGACTTACACTTGGACAACTTCTGCAACCAACGAAACGCCCGTATTACCAGCTGGCTAGCTAGTTATCCATTTATATAATTTTACCCTCAAAGAAAAACCAAGCAAGAGCAATACAGCACCAATCACTAAGAATAAAAGACTTCTACATATACAGGTCTTAAATGTACTGCACAGGCCTTGCTTTTCTCAGCTTATTCAATATTTTATGTAGTTGTATCTCCGGTAGTAAAGTATTAGTATCTTTTTGCTGTTTGAGCTTTCAAATGGCGCACTTTCCTCAGGTCCCCTGGCCGTGACTCTCGGGGAACTAGGCTGTGCTCAGCTCTCTTTAGGGTACAGACTACTTTCTAAAGAAGCAGTCTTTAAATAGGCCACCTCCTTTGGCTTTCATAGGACAGGGAGGTGCTGACTGAGGTTTTATTTCTAATTCATTCATGGAATTATTTCTAAGTATTATGTGCTTTCCCCTCTAAGGTTTTTGACAGAATGAATCAAAACACATAACTTTCACAAAAGGATTATTGTTTTGCTATGCAGTTAACAGAGGTTAAATTAAGATATTTCACAAAGCCCTCTGAAGTTAAGCTGAAAAGATTTCATTGCACCTAATTCACATGTGAAGGTAAAAGGTAGAAGTTAAGGACCCCTGCCCAGCTTCCTTGCCCATGTTGGTTCTGCTTACACCTCTGTTTTCAGCGGAAGGAATGATGTGAATATTATCTCCTGGACCATGAACATGATACGAATAGTACATGGATATGAGCATTAGGATGACATGAATAGTATTGGGTTGGCCAAAAAGTTCTTTCGGGTTTTTGAAAAACCTAAACGAACTTTGTGGCCAACCCAGTATATGGATATGAATATCATAATGATATGAATAGTGTATGTATATGAATTTTATAATGATACGAATAGTATAGGTATATGAATATTACGATATGAATAGTGTATGTACATGAATAGTATAATGATATGAATACTGGGTGTATATGAATAGTATAGTGATGTGAATAGTATATGTGTATGCATATTATAATGATGCAAATAGTATACGGGTATTATAATATGAATAGTGTATGAATATTATAATGATACGAATAGTGTACGTATATGGATAGTATAATGATGTGAATAGCATATGTATATTATAATGATACGAATAGTATATGTATATGAATATAAGGATATGAATAGTACACGTATATGAATAGTATAAAGATATGAATAGTATATGGGTATTATAATGATATGAAAGTATATGGATAGCATGATACGAATAGTATATGGGTATTATGCTATGAGTATTATAAGGATATGAACAGTGTATGTGTATGAATATTATCACCGTGCAGGTGAGGCAGACTCGTGTGAGCCCAGTGGACTGATTCTGTGCAGGCAGACCCAACTTTGATCATTCACTGAAACTTACAAAAAGAACGGGGGAAAAGGGCTTTTCTGTTGGTATACAGAGGATGTCATAAAATCAAGGAGAAAGTTCTTCTACTGGATTACAGTATTTAAAGGAAAATGCTGTGGAGTGGACCTCACTTTAACATTTCATTCAGTGAAATCAAGGGAGCCTCACCCTCTAGAGGTAGGGTTTGTGGTAGTTGTGACTTGCCTTCAGATGAGATGCAATTGAATATTGGCAACGATGCATGTTGTATAAGCTGCCACCTGGCTTAAGAACAATTGGGGAGACCTGTGTGTTCATAGGTGCCCACTTAGAGGAGGGCCGTGTGGAAGGAGTCCTGCCCCAGGGAGTAGACTCTGGGGACTCTGGCTCAGAGCACGCACAGTGTTAGTAATCTTAGGGAGATGCTTCTTCTTATGTAGATATAGAAAGATGCTTTTGCCCACAGTAATGTACACCTTCTTTAATTTCTGTCCATACAAACCGTCAGGGTACTGGTGCACAGAGCTGTATGTTCCTACCTTCTTTTTAAAATCCCACAGGAGGGCTTCCCTGGTGGCGCAGTGGTTGAGAATCTGCCTGCCAGTGCAGGGGACACGGGTTCAAGCCCTAGTCTGGGAAGATACCATGTGCCGCGGAGCAGCTGGGCCCGTGAGCCACAACTACTGAGCCTGCGCGTCTGGAGCCTGTGCTCCGCAACAAGAGAGGCCGTGATAGTGAGAGGCCCGTGCACCATGATGAAGAGTGGCCCCCGCTTGCCACAACTAGAGAAAGCCCTCACACAGAAACGAAGACCCAACACAGCCATAAATAAATAAATAAATAAAGTCCCACAGGAGACCATGAGTAGAGTAGATTCTTCCGCACGCATCTAGGTGAAATTCTGAATGCGTTTTTCAGTACACACAGTATTAGGGCTACTAGTTTGGGAAATGGAGAAATTCCATTTGTACTTTGCTCCAGGTACCATACTGATGACTTAGATTTTTTAGTAGGATGAATTGGCCACTTATGTACATGACAGAATTATGATGAGAGTACTGTTATGTACATGGAAGAACAATGGCTTGGAATGCCTGACGTGTTTCAGATTCAGCTCTGTCCTTTACTATTAGCTACATGGTTTTGGTTAAAATACTGAGCCTGTTTTATCATTATATTCTTTAAATAAAATAAAGTAAGGGGATTGGGTCCCAAACGAAGATTCAAGTCTCTTCCACCACTGAAAGATCTGTGTTTCCTTGGACTGTCCACACACATTTGTTTTGCCTTTATAAAGTAATGTTTTATAAAAGTTCTTTGAAAATATTAAAGTATAGGATAATATTATAACTTTTCTGTTCCTGTGGGAACAAAATCCCTTCATATTTCTTTTTTTTTAATAAATTTATTTATTCATTTTATTTTTGGCTGCATTGGGTCTTCGTTGCTGCACGCAGGCTTTCTCTAGTTGCGGCGAGCGGGGGCTACTCTTCCTTGCGGTGCGCAGGCTTCTCATTACGGTGGCTTCTCTTGTTGCGGAGCACAGGCCCTAGAGCGTGCAGGCTTCAGTAGTTGTGACTCGTGGCCTCTAGAGTGCAGGCTCAGTAGTAGTGGCGCCCGGGCTTAGCTGCTCCACGGCATGTGGGATCCTCCTGGACCAGGGTTCAAACCCATGTCGCCTACATTGGCAGGCAGATTCTGAACCACTGCACCACCAGGGAAGCCCCACTTCATATTTCTTCTTAAACTGTAGTTTTATATATGAACCTTTGCAGTAATATTGAGTTTTTAAAAATATACTTGATTTATGTACACATATATATTCTTTTATAACTATGTATAAAATATATATATTCTTTTTCATATTCTTTTCCATTATGGCTTATCACAAGGTATTGAATATAGTTCCCTGTGCTGTACAGTAGGACCTTGTTGTTTATCCATCCTATATACAATAGTTTGCATCCGCTAATCCCAAACTCCTAATTTGTCCCTCTCCCACCCTCCCCTTCGGTAACTGTAAATCTGTTCTCTGTGTGAGTCTGTTTCTGTTTCCTAAATAAGTTCATTTGTATCATATTTTAGATTCCTTTACATTTAATTTAATGGGACAGAAATTTCACTGCCCAGAAATCTCTCAGGGGCTTAGTTGTTTCTGTTGTCATTTTCAAACTCTTAACCATATGACCCAAGCCCATGACAAATCCCTAAATGTAATGGAACCAACAACTCTGGTGAACACAGCTGACAGTCAGGTGGTAGTCAGGGACTTATGCATTGCATACAGTCCATGTTGAAACCTCATTGCTCAAAGATTTCTCCCCTGAAGTGATTCCTCAATAGCTGTTTGCAGCACTTGGACACATGTCTGAATAGACACTGTCAACAGTCAAGTAGACGGTGCTCCCTGTCTGCCGAGAATCCCAGATCGTTTCCCCATATGGCAGCTGACTTAACCCCCGACTCTTTCTCAGCAAAAACCCCATGCACTGACTTCAATCACCCACTTCTCGACATTCCTATCTGTGGGTCTCCAACTCTGCCCGTCTGTCTGAGTAAGCGAGCCAGTTCATGGTATCAAAATATTTGTGTAAATGGAACCAGTCCTAATTCATCGCTTCTAAAATTATTTCACGGGATTGTGGTAGGCACTGTTTTGCTGGGGCATCGGGGTTAATCTCGGCACAAATGAGGCCTGCACTTATGTTATCCAAGAGCATTTTGCCCCCCGAAACTCTCTAATCGTAGTTTCCCTACTATTTATCTAGGTTAAGGATGTCCACAAGCGTGACGGTAATAGTTCAACATCATTCTCCAAAGTGTGACCCTGCTCTTTTATGCTTAGCAAACTTCAGATTCTTATTTATATCTCTCAAGAACTTGAATATGAGGAATTTCTTAGGAGATAAAAAGGAACGTTTAAAAAAACAAAGTTTTCCACGCAGCCTGCAAAGAAAGGAAAGAAAGAAAAAGGGAAGGGAAGAAAAAAAGAAGAGAGAGAGGGAGAGAGGAAGATACTGTGTTTGCTGCCGGCTATTTGCAGACTACACTTCTTTTCTGATGCTGTCAGGTCTCCGAGGGCCTGGGCAGAGAGAACCCTAGCAGATGGGAGCTACGTGACAAATAGCACCACTTACGGAGCGCCTACTGTTTGCAAAGCAAGCTAGGTTTGCAAAACAAACTAGGTTAGTTACTCACGTGAGCTCTAATCTTTCAGCAGCCCTTCACAGGAGGGATTATCCTTATTTTACAAAAGAGGATACAGGTGAAAGAGGATGTAAAAACTGTCCAAATAGACAGCTGGAAAATGGTAAAGATTGTACTCATACCTTTGCTCCAAGTTGAAGCATTATCTAAGAGTAGAATTATCCCTGTCTGTACTAACTGTTGTATCATTTGCTAGGCAAGAAAAACACCATTGTGTATCTTTCTTGTTCATCATAAAACTAAATACAAATAACACCTGGTAGCTTAAATCATTAAGTAATAGTCACGATCACATCGACAATGTACTTCCTATCCGAAGATTTTGGTAATTACAGCTCATAATTCCATCCCCAGACTGTTTGCTAATAATAGGAATTTATGTTCATCAAACGTTTATAATCGGTGAAAGGTTCAAGTTCGCTGATGCTTTGGTTTACTCTGCTGCAGTAAGGTGATGTGAGCTTTCCCTCCTAGGACCAGAGATTAATTATGTGCTTAGTGAAGGCCCGCTAGTGTAAGGGACAGACTAGGAGTATTAGCATAATCTCTGCCCTCAGGGAACAGCTAAACTAGCCAGAGACACCAGCGCGTGAAAGACACAAGATAATGTGAAATTGAATGCTGGATTGTGAAGAATAGAATAAGATTCTCGAAGTGGAGAAGTCTGAACGGAAGTGAACAGCCTGAGAAGGTCACAAGCAGGGTGGCTGCCAGGAGATGTCAGAAGTTGGTACTTACCGTCATGAACTCACCACCGGAAGGTGGCCTTTACCTGAGATGATCCAAAATTTGGCTTGAATAGCACATTGAACCAGCTTCTGAAGGCCAGGCTTAGGTGAAGCAAACTCTCAAAATATCAACCTGTAAACCAGAATTAAATGTATTCCGTTTAAATGAAAAATATAATGTCCGAGGTTCTGATTTGACAAAGAAGCAGATAAACGACCGCTCATGGTTTTGTACATGGTGCTTGCGGCACGCGCTCCAGTGTGTGTTGTAGGGAAGAGGCCAGTCCTGAAGGTGGGTAAGCCTCACAGCGTGTAGAGGAGGGCAAGAAAGTACGGATTAGGGTCGGCTACTAGCATCATTTGGATTATGTTAACCAGGGCCTGAAATCATGGGGTTTCAGTACAGAGAGGAAATAGGCAAAAATATTTTGAAATGAACAAAAATATTTGCACTCACAATTCATGGGCTGGGTTGTGTGTGATAAGGAAGCATTAGTCATAAAGCACTTCATAATTCATTAATCTCCTGTTTGACAAAGCAGGTGAGGAGAGTTAGAAAAACTTAGCTACAGTCCTGCTTGTTACTTCCTTGAAAGAGGTAAAACGTTTAGTCAAAGACAATGATTGAAATATGCACACTATTATATACAGAATACCAACAGGGACCTACTGTAGAGCACAGGGAACTCCACGCAGGTATCTTGTAATAACCTATAATGGAAGAGAATGTAAAAAAAATATATATATATATATATGTATACATATGTGTATAACTGAATCACTTTGCTGTCAACCTGAAACTAACAACATTTTATTTAAATCGACTATATTTCAATAAAAATTTTAAAAAGAGAATGATTGATGAAAACAAGCCTTGAGGTTTGAGAATATGTAATTAATACTGCTTTTACAAGCCTTTATTCAGTATAGAAACACTGGTGAGGTTGAGATGTATAAGCATGGGTTCCTACTTGGAGACGATTTGAAAAAGAAACAGCCGCATACCTAGACCATAGAATTCAAAGGCAGCAAGTTGTGTAACTAGTATTCAGCTAGCGTGCCAAGGTGTATACAGCAAATCAGAGAGCTCGCCGTGGTAATGATTAGCATGTGAGGAAATGAAGGAGGAATAACTTTATAATAAATTTCTAAAAAATAGTGTCTAATTTGGGAATTCCCTGGCAGTCCAGTGGTTAGGACTTCGTGCCCTCACTGCTGAAGGCACGGGTTCAATCCCTGGTCGGGGAGCTAAGATCCCACAAGCCACGGCGTGGCCAAAAAAAAAGGTGTTAATTTATTACTCTGAATAAAGTCTAGAGTCCTCATGTTTTAAAAGCCACTTGCAATTATTTTTGAGAAAGTTATGCTTGTATTTAACGTGAATAGGCAGAATTAGAGAAAGAAGAAAAAAATGTTCAAGAGTGTAGATGTTAGTTATATAGGAATATTTCAAGACCACATGTGTAATCATGACTATTTGGTTGCCTACTCTACTTATGTTTGTATATAAATACGTATGTTAACATATATTCATGTGTAAACTCATCCATCTGTCCGTCCATCCATCCATCCATCCATCCCACTCACCAGTCATTAGTCCTTGCTATGTATGGACCAAAGGCCATGCTGAACATTGGGAATAAAAAGATTATTAGATGGGCCCCTGGCCTCCAGAAAGCCTTGAATAGTAAGAAAATAGTAATGTGTGTAGTGTGGACTTTGCTGGGGAAGGTTGCAACCTCTTTGCCAGTGGGATTCACAGGCGACGTCTCTGAGAAGATGACATTCAGCTGAAATGTGAAGGGTACACGTAACTGTGCCGAGTGAAATGATACAGCTAATACTATTAGTCGTGCAGGACTTAATCGGTCAACTTTTAAAGTGCTGAGTGTGGGATCCATTGTTCTGAAGAATTCCATGCTCAGTATTTTAAAAGTTGCCATTAGGCACCTTCTAAGTAGATCCAGTGAAATGTCCTGCCGTGTGTGCTTGGGACGCATGAGTCATAATTGGTGATATAGTGCGTTCTTGACCTATGACAGGAATATTATCGCTGGAGTTGCTGTATTGAAAACTGGGATCATGTTCGCCATCTGGTGAGCTGTGCTGTCTCGCCCAGGTTGAGGTTCAAGATGACTAAAGCCCTGAGTAGCCCACAATTACTCAGTTGCCCAAAAGCCCACAAGTAGACGGGAAAGTTGTCTGTGTCTCATCAGATCCCTGAACTGAAGTTTGCAGAGGGCGGGGGCAGGGAGAGGATGCATGTTGCCGTATCTTTCACTTTCCTGTGTGGTTTGAAGCACTTCCGTTCGCCTGTCAGCCAAATGGAACGAATGGGTCAGTGTTTGTGCCTTGATATCAGATAGTAGAGGCTGGGGACATGGAGATGAAAAAAGAAAAGAAAAGAAAAGAAAAGAAAAGAAAAGAAAAGAAAAGCAGCCCCTGCCTCATAAGAGCTTGTATTCTAAGCTTATATCCTTTGCTAATACAGTATTAGAAAGACATTTACATGTGTATTTTTTTTCATATTTTAAACTCTAGTTTAAATGAAAATACGAACAGCTTTGTGATTGAAACCAGAGTACAATAGCTGCTGCAAGTGGCTTCTGTTAGACTTCGGTTCTGCCTATACAGCGCGTGATCTGGTTCTCGTCTACTTTATTTATATTGTTTTCTTGTTTACCTATGAGATTAAGAAAATTAAGGAGTGACATGAGCGATTGATTCCTGTCATTTTCAGAGAGGACACTGAGGCTTAGCAGAATAAGTAGGTAGATAAAAATTTCTGAATATATGAATAGAAGTCAGGAGATAATTAAAAATAGAAAAAAAAGCAGGGCTTCCCTGGTGGCGCAGTGGTTGAGAGTCCGCCTGCCGATGCGGGGGACGCGGGTTCGTGCCCCGGTCCGGGAAGATCCCACGTGCCGCGGAGCGGCTGGGCCCGTGAGCCATGGCCACTGAGTCTGCGAGTCCGGAGCCTGTGCTCCGCATCGGGAGAGGCCGCAACAGAGAGAGGCCCACATACCGCAAAAAAAAAAGAAAGAAAAAAAGCTATTCTACACCTCTGTCAAGGGGTGAAGAGCCTAAGAAAACTGTTAAAAGAAGCTGAATTTTCTGGTAGCCCGGGAACCTATTAAAGGCTATGGTAAGAGTCCTGGATATCAAAGCCCCTTGAAGGGGTAATTTTAACAGGATGAGGAAAGAAATAGAGCAAGAGGAAAAATTGTAAAGTGAGAAGAGGAAAATAAAACAACCCTAGGGCCGAAACAAACCCGGCCCAGGGATACTGCCCAGGAAGGTGGGTTGAGCCAGGTGCACACGAAGCCTAGCATTTCTTATTTCCCTTTTCGTGCCACAAAATATGAAGTAATCACCTTAGCTGGACTTACCAGAGTGGTCAGATCACCTGGCAAAATGCAATGTTTTATTTAATGTGAAGATTTTTGTTCTGTTTAGTTTCTTGAGCAATGACAGTCCTTTTTCTTTTTCTTTTCTTTTTTTTCTTCTGCCTCATTCTGTAGTCAGGTTCAGAGGAAAATATAATCCCGTATATCCCATAAACCTTTTGGCATTAGAAATAAAAGTGATGATCTTAGAAAATCTCAAAGTGAAGATTGATTCTTTTCAAAATTGCTCAGTAAACTTTAATAAAAAATGATTCCAACTTACCTAATTCAGTTTCTGGATTTCATATATGTGTGAAATATATATATGAATAGCTTGATAATGAACATGCTTAAAGTAAATACATATGTACTCAGGGGGTGATACAAAAATCAAAGTGATATGAGTAGAATTTTACCTATTCTACTTATACTCTACATATTTATACCCTAAAGTCACACATGCATATATGTGTGTGTATGTGTGGGTATATTTACATATGCACGGGGGGTATATACACACACAAATATATACCTGTATCCTGTAGAGTGATCACTGAAGACAAAGTAGAAAAAGCAAACAAAGTAGCAGTAAAATTCCATTTTTATGACTTGGACAACACAGGTGAATGAGAAACGAGACGGTCTCGGAAACTAATAGAATCTTCATTCTATAATAAAAACTTCCATTAATTGAGCATCTTCTTCATGCCGGATCCCATCCTATGGGTACCTCTTGGAATCACTCTTTGGTGTATCTGAGGAGGGATGAGGGATCATTTCTTTTCAGAAGAGTCAGATGGAGACTATGTCACATGAATTCCAAAATCTGCTTTTGTGTTCCAAAGGATGACCTTTCTTTTTTTTTTTTAATTTTTATCGGCGTATAGTTGACTTACAATGTTGTGTTAGTTTCTACTGTACAGCAAAGTGAATCAGTTATAAATATACCTATATCCACTCTTTTTAGATTCTTTCCCCATAAGGATGACCTTTTAAGGTGTGATTTGCGCTGCACGGCATGTAAGAAAAAGGACTTTGTGCTGCTAGACACTCTGCAGTCTTGGAGCCCCAGGTTTCCAAGTGGACCGGTTGGCACTTGGAAGAGTTTTGTGAAAGTGCCTTGGTTAGGAGGAGGGGAGGGGCCTTCACTCCTGGGGGCCTTGGAGCCCCTAACCCCGGGCTGCCTGGTTAGGGAGTGGGCCGTGCACAGCACGGGGCTCCTTGTTGGCACGTTTGCTCAGTGCCTCAGCCCCTCCAGGACTGTATGTTTCTCTCTGGCTTCATAATACACTGATATTTACAAGTCGTTTTCATGGATATTGTCTGTAGAAAATGATGATATCCAGAGATAGCAGTGCCACACAGACCTTGGGAAATAATAAAATATTCTAGAAAAATGTAGTAGTGGGTGTTTTCTAGTCATATGCTCTGTGTTTAAGCTGCTTTCTTTTTGACACGACTATACACATCGACGGAAATGTGATTTGGATCTTAAACCAGAAAAAAAAAAAAAAAAGCTAAGATTTTTAAAAATACCTTCTGGACCGTCTAGTTCGGTGCTTATTTTGCCAAGAGGGACATGATGTCTAGAGCCAGTTAAAACTGAACAGCTCTTTCCTTAAAATAAGGAGTCTATGACTCGAGACTGAAGCGCTCTGCACATCTGTTTGTGTTTGTTAAAGTACGAGGCTGTGGGTCTGTTCTTAGGGATTTTACAACTTTGAATAATGAATTATGCTGGATGGCCTGAAATTTGTTTTAAACTCTGAGAGTATTTTTTCTCAGAAATCATTCCATCATGAAATAAATTTTAATGAATATAAATGCTCAAAATAAGTACCCTGAGCTTAAAAAAAACCACTCATATTCAGGACTATGCCTGAAATTCTCTAGTATCCCAAGAGGAAGAATATTTTGATTTCACTTTGGTGTATTTTAAAACAAACTTATTTTGCCAGAGCCTTGTCTCGCGAGGGGGCTCTGAGTTGACCTGGTAACCGGAGCTGCCTGAATCTCGGCATAGTTTCAGGAATTGCACAATGGTACAAGGTGCTGTTTCTGTAACAGTGCATCCTTCACCCACGTCGTAGTTGCCTCAGGGTAGGGGTGATATGTTTCAAGGGCTGGCGAGTCTTGGAAAGGATGCTGAGCGGGTAGGTGGGTGCTGTTTTTACATTAACTCATTTCATTCCCACAACAGCCATCAAGTTGACCCTGTTCCTGTGCCTGTTTTGTAGGACGTAAAATACAGACACAAAATTTGAGAATTCGGTATTTGCCCACTGCATTCATGAATGTGTCTTCTACTACAGTGAAAGGAGCAACCGGTAATAATAATTAACAGCAAGGCATGTGTGCTTGTGTTGTTCTAGGCAGGTAGGCTTCGGAAAGTAGGGCCATGGGGGCTGGTTCTGAGGTCCGCCTCGAGCCAGAAGTAATGATTCCCGCAGCTTGTGGTCGGGTGAGGAGCTCGGGGGGGCGCTGTTTCTCAGAGCCAGAGTATTGCATGTGGGGTTTTGACGATAGCAGCTACTAAAAAAATATATATATATATACCACTTATTGAGCAGTTTACTCCTTAGGCATCGTTCTGATTGCTTCATATACATACATTCTCTCATTGACCATTCACCACAGCCTTGAGAGTTAATGAATATTATCCTCATTGGAAAGAAGACGATCTAGGGAGGCTCCCTTGTGTCCTGTTTTGCTAGAGACAGTATCATGTGATGGCTAAGAACATGGGCTCTGAAGCCCAGAGCAAGGACCTGCCTCCCCATTACTCTTCGCTGTATGACTTGCTTTGTTACCTCTTTATACCTCAGTTTCCCATCTCTAATATGGATATAATAATAGGAGCTACAGATAGGACTGTGTTTGCGGATTGAATCACTTAATATTTATAAAGGAGCTGCACACAGTATGTACTGCATATCGTTTGCTTTATTATTGTGGTTATTATTTTGCACAGATATTCCAGAAGACGGGATTTTGGTAAAAGTTATCGTAAACGCATGCCTTTTTGTCATTCAATAATATTGGTTGCCTTTCCTCACAGAGTGTTTATATTTTATTTGTTACTTTTATTACTATACCTTTTTACAGCTCACTGAAAGACATGTTTCCCTATTCGGTTTCTAACTTTTTTTTTTTTACTGTCATAAGGAAAAACTATTGATGCTTGTATATTGATCTCACAGTTAGTCACTTTACTAAACTCTATTTTCGTTCCAGGTGGTTTTTAAAAGCCAGAAACTTGGAAATCGTCTTTGATACCTGTTTTTCTCTCACACCCAGCCCACCTCCTATCAGATCTTCAAACTGTGCACAGCCTGGAGCCCATTCTTGACCCCTACCTGCCCCCGTGCTCAAGCCACCCACCTGGATGATGGCGGAGCGTTTCCAGTCTGTGCTTATCCGACTACTGTCTGTTCTTAAGGGATCTGTTATCAGCTAAGGATCGTTTTTCTCCTGCTTCTATTACATTTATTTGCTTTCCTCTCTTATTAAATTAGCTCGAGCTTCCCCCCAAAATGCTGAAAATAGTAGTGAGAATGGCCAATCCTGTCTTTGTTCTAACCTTAATGAGAATGACTTGGATTGTGTTTCATGTGTTACTTGCAGTTAATTTCTGTTGTGTAATTTTACCATGATTTGAAAGTTTCCTGCTCTTCACAGTTGACTCCGTTTTTATCTAAGTATAATTGACTTTATTACGTTTTTTCAGCATTTATTAATATGAACATATAGTTTTTCTCCTTTGAATATTCTAAAAGGTCATCATTACATTACTCCTCAAGTTCATGTTGCAAATCCGTATTCTGTCAAGAAGTATGCTTCTAACCCACTAATGAACGATATTTGATTAAATTTTATTTAGAATGTTTGCATTTCCCTCCATTTATAAATAGGTTTTTTGGTTTTTTGTGGGTTTTTGCGGTACGCGGGCCTCTCACTGTTGTGGCCTCTCCCGTTGCGGAGCACAGGCTCCGGACGCGCAGGCTCAGCGGCCATGGCTCACGGGCCCAGCCGCTCCGCGGCATGTGGGATCTTCCCGGACCGGGGCACGAACCCGCGTCCCCAGAATCGGCAGGCAGACTCTCAACCACTGCGCCACCAGGGAAGCCCTTCCCTCCATTTATGAGTGAACTTGGTCTTCATTTTACATGTTTGATATTTTGCCATTTCAAAAAACTTGGACACAGTACTTTTTTTCCAATTATTAGAAATTTTTACTTTTTCCGGCTTTATTGACATATAATTGACATGTAACACTGTGTAAGTTTAAGATGTACAACCTGTTGATTTGAAATACTTATATATTGCAGTATGATTACCACTGTGGCATTAGCTAAGAGCCCCTTCATACCACATCATTCTACTTCTACATTTAATATACATTCTCTTAGCAACTTTCAAGTATATGATACAATATTGTTAACTATATTCGTAAGATTTAGGCTAGGTTTTATTATTATTAATTGAGTGAATATCTGGTCACGTTCCATTTTTTTTTTACAATTGCTTACATAACATTGAAATTATACATTCCTTTAATATCAAACGGAACTCTTCTATAAATCCTATGCCATTGCATCTTTTTTTATTGACAGATGTTTGACAGTCTTTTCAATTTCTTCTGGAGTTATTAGTCTGTTCACTTTTTCCACTTTTTTAGTCAACCTTTGTAATTTACGTTTTCCTAGTAAGGCATCCATGTCATTTAGCTTTTCAGATTTAATTGGCAATAGTGTTGCCTAAAACATACTTACAGATGTGAAATCCATTTTTATCTGTGATTACCTCTTCCTTACTCCTATGCATGGAAATTCTTGACCTCTCTCTCTCTCTCCCCCCCAACTCCTTTCTGAGAACCAGCTCTTGGTTTTAATTCTGAATCCTAATTTGATATTTGAATATATCTTTTAGAGTTTTAGTCTTCATTTTTTTCACTTTATACTCTCTTGGTTTTCTTTAAATTTTTCTAGCTTTGTAGATTGAGTTCATGGCTTATATATTTGCAGTATTTTTATTTAGTAATAAGATAATGTAAAACTCTTCACTTCCTACCATGTACAGTCAACACCCCCATTTTTGACACGTAGAACTCTCATATTTTCCTGAGAATTACTCCATCGTATGTTGTCCTCCCTCTGCAGCATGCTCTTTGCTTTGACTTATGCATTTCCTATGTAGGTTTAAAGTTCTCCGTAACGAATTTTGAGTGCCTAAAAGTAGACAGTCCTGAGTCAATTAAAATAAATACCTGTAAATGTATATGCCCAAATTATCAAGTTGACTGATTAATTTATTTGAATGACTGTTAATGGTTCTCCAGCCACTGAACAAGTTCATTTGGCCAATCTGGACAAAGACACATAAATTCTATACTGTTAAGCCTCAGAATAGAGGAAATATAATTAAGTAGGAAGATTTTAAATATAATAGGCAGTACGGCTTCGCTCTTGAGCGCGTGGGCTTTGGAGTTCAGCTCCCAAAACCGAAGCCTTCGCTCTACACTTAGTTGCTATGTGACCTTGGCTGGGTACTTAGCTTTTCCATATTTTATAATCTGTAAAATGGGCAAAATAACAGTATTAACCTTTTATGATTTTTGTGAGGATCAAAGGAATGTATAAAGAGCAATGACTATGTGTAACATGTGTTACATGTGTAATTTTTAAAAAATTGTTATTGGAGTATAGTTGCTTCACAGTGTTGTGTTAGCCTCTGCTGTACAGCAAAGTGAATCAGCTATACGTGTACATACATCCCCTTTTTTGGATTTTCTTCCCATTTAGGTCACCACAGAGCACCGAGTAGAGTTCCCTTTGCTATACAGTAGGTTCTCCTATTTTATTTATAGTATCAATAGTGTATATATGTCAATCCCAATCTCCCAATTCATTCCACCGCCACCCCGCTTCCCCCCTTGGTATCCATGCGTTTGTCCTCTAGGTCTGCGTCTCTATTTCTGCTTTGCCAGTAAGTTAATCTGTACCATTTTTCTATATTCCACATATAAAAGATAGCATATGATATTTGTTTTTTTCCTTCTGACTTACTTCACTGTGTGACAGTCTCTAGGTCCATTCACGTCTATGCAGATGGCATTATTTTATTCCTTTTTATGGCTGAATAATATTCCATTGGATGTAGGTATCACATCTTCTTTATCCATTCATCTGTCAGTGGACACTTCGGTTGCTTCTATGTCCTGGCTGTTGTAAATAGTGCTGCAATGAACATTGGGATGCATGCATCCTTTCGAATTACAGTTTTCTCTGGATATAAGCCCAGGAGTGGGATTGCTGGGTCATATGGTAGCTCTATTTTTAGTTTTTTAAGGACCCTCCATACTGTTCGCCATAGTGGCTGTATCAATTTGCATTCCCACCAACACGCATAATTATTAAAATTTATTTTCATTATAAGGTAAAGTATGGATGACCATTCTGGTGCCTAAATAGGGATTTAAAACGTTTACTCTGTGTCTGGGTTGTCTTCTGTTAAACCAAAGTGTAAGCCACCGAGCACTGCTGCACAGCTGTCATCTTGTTAAGTTTATTACCTTCCCCAACAAGCCCAGGCTCCCGTTGACACATGCAGAACGAGGCCTTCTGAAGATGCATGTCTATTTGTTGGTAGAGTTTCACACCACCCTCAGGTTCGATCATTCACAGGGTAGATTTAATTGACAGGGTTTTAGTTAGTGTGAACTAGAAACAGCCTGTTTTGCAGGGTTGGTTTATTTTCGTGGAAGGAAGCTAGGTGTCGGACAATTGTGTTTACAAGTGAATTTATTTCTTTGGTTTAGTCCTCAGCAGCTCTCCTATCTTCAGTTTTTAAATTCCCGTGTGAGAAGGAAAATTTTGTCTACAATACCAGACTTGTTTGTTAAACATCAAAGAACATAAATCCTCCATGGGTCCCCAGGGGTACGATAGAGAAAGGGAGTGCTCGTTATAAGCCACTTAGCGCTGTGTGTACTGTATCATGTTTCCATGAGAAAGTGATGTTTGATTGGCCCCTAAAATAGGTTTAGTAAATCCCTTAAATACTGATGTGAGCAACTGTGCACGTGGGAAATTAATACCTGAGAGTGTGCTCTAGGATTACCATGTCTCCAGAAAAGTCACCTGGGCATGTGTAGATTTCTGAATCTGATTCTGTTTTGTAATTTCACTTTTATGGGTCAAACGTTGCCTGGTTTTATTTTCTCCCATTCATTTGGCTGAGGCCTGCAGATAATCTTTTATCATTGTTTTCTCTCTTCCTTTTCTTCTTGATGTTTTGAGCTGCGTTGTAGTGTGTCAGCCAACCAACTTAGGCAATGAGTCCCATATTCTCTACATGGCATTCTATGAGAAAAAAGAAAAATTTCAAAGTATTGGGGAAGATGATTGGATTGAATACTTTAGTCTTTTTCCAACCACACTCTATAAACGAGTTAGAGGAAAATATGGAATCGAGTGGCAATGGTTTTTGTTCTGTTTTGTTTCTATTTTGAAGGTTAGGAAGCAGCCATGAGGCATGGTAATATGTGTCAAGTAGATTGTCACTGGGTCTGTTTTAGATGACTTGAATATGATTTAAATATAAGAATGCTATTTTTAGCAAGAGGATTTACTGTTTTGATTCACAAAATTAATGTGGAATAATTGGATGAAACTTAGCGTTATAGTATCATAATGACACTGCTTTTGAAAAACAAATCCTAAAATGCCAAATTTACTATGAAACAATTAGTAGTATAACTTAAGTTCTACTTCTGAAAGGCAAAGAACAGAGCACTTTTTAGATGTTCGTTTCATTTAACTTCATGGAATGAAAAACTATGTAGGTCTTTAAGATACGATGATAAATTTTTGTATGCACCAGACTTGTATGAGCTTGTGAGAATTAATTACCAGCTATCTAACTGCAAATCCAAAAATTGTTATAAAGATTAGGGTTATGGGGTGTTTTTTTTTTTTAATGGTGTCAAATTCAGTAGCAAATCTTCATGAAACAAGTAATAATCTACTTGTCACTCTTCTCTGCAGGACAGTGATTTTTGTCTCAGGATACAAGTTAGATATGGCAAAGTTTAAGACTTATTTGTGCCTTAATACGTTAACACTGATAATCTAGATATTTCCGAGTGTGCTTAAAAACTCCTTTTGTTTTTATTATTTTTTTTTTCTAAATTGTGTGCTGTCGTGAGTTGCTGAATTAAGGCCAGTAAGATCTTTCTTTTTATTCTTATATTTAAATTTTAACAAAAATATTTTTGGCTGCGTTGGGTCTTTGTTGCAGTGTGCGGGCTTCTCATTGCGGTGGCTTCTCTTGTTGTGGAGCACAGGCTCTAAGCACACAGGCTTCAGTAGTTGTGGCACGCGGGCTTGGTAGTTGTGGCTCGTGGGCTCTAGAGTGCAGGCTCCGCAGCCACGGCTCACGGGCTTAGTTGCTCCGTGGCATGTGGGATCTTCCCGGACCAGGGCTCGAACCCATGTCCCCTACATTGGCAGGCGGATTCCTCACCACTGCGCCACCAGAGAAGCCCCTAAAAACACCTTTTAAATACTTATAAGGAGCTTACACATCAGATTAACACATATGGTGTTTCTTTTTTTTTGGCCACGCCGGCGGCATGTAGGATCTTAGATCCCAGACCAGGGATTGAACCTGCGCCCCTGTAGTGGAAGCACAGAGTCTTAACCACTGGACAGCCAGGGAAGTCCCTGGTGTTTCTTCTTTTAACAGAAATCAAAAGGAAATATGTATAATAAAATAGTTATGTGAGTTGTTAGTTTTAGGTTCCTTGCAAATGGTATTCTTTTCTCTTGGGTTGTTTCTATTAGAAAGATTATAATAGTTGTTTTGAAAATGGTCTGGAGGAGGGAATAAATTAGGAGTTTGGGATTAACATATACACACTACTGTATATAAAAGAGATAACCAACAAGGACCTGCTGTACAGCACAGGGAACTCTACTCAATATCTTGTAATAACCTATAAGGGAAAAGAATCTGACAAAGAACATATATACGTTTAACTGGGTCACTTTGCTGTATACCTGAAACTAACACAACATTGTAAATCAAATTTACTTCAATTTTTTAAAATTAGAAAATAAAATGATTTTAAAATGATCTGAAGAAAGTTTTTGACACTATGTGTTCACCCAACCAGTTTATTGAAAATGACTTCATAATTGCCAGGCCCACGGGATGCTTCTTGGCTTTCATCTCCTTTGGTCTTTCTCTGGCAGTGACAGCGGGCCCACTTCTGCCTGGGTGGACACTCTCCCTCCCTCTTGCCTTCGTCCTGTGCCATCCTGCTTCCCTGAGGGCTCCTTTTCAGGATGTTTTTGTTACAAGGGCTTTCTTTCTGCCCACACTTGAGATGCTGTCATTTCCACATCCTCAGACGTGTTGTGATCCTGTGTCTATGCTGCTGCCTCATTGAAACCTCCTGTAGGTGCCCCATAGTCTGCAAGGGAAGCAAACTCAGATGCCCACGTGGGCAAGTGATGGAAATAAATGAAGATCTGGTTATTAAGAAAAAAAAATAATAAAGCAGCGTAGGAAACCGACAAGGCTTTTTAAAAACTGGAAGGAGGATGTCTCATCTAAAGCCCTTTCCACCTGGCCCAGCCTCAGTTTCCGTGAAGAGTGAAGGCCATACTGACCTCATGCGGTAAACGCTCTCCGTCCCTGGCACCCAGCTGCTTGGGTGAGGCCAGAGGACAAAGGGCCCTCCTCTCCTGGAGCTGACGCCGGTTCTGCAGATCTGAGTAACACAAGGAGTCACACAGGGGCTAATAATATTTAGTATGACCAGATGTTCAAATTTGTTTTAAAAGGGCCTGAAATCCAGATTTTTCTGTGCAATTTGACTTTTGAAAATGTTGACTTACAGACAGGGAAAGACAAATATCATATGATATCACTTATATGTGGAATCTGAAAAAAATAATATAAATGAACATATTTACAAAACAGAAATAGACTCACAGACATAACAAACTTACGGTTACCAAAGGGGAAAGGGGGGGAAGGGGGGATGGTGGGAGGTAAATTAAGAGTTTGGAATTAACATACATATACACACTACTATATAAAAAATACATAGACAGTAAGGACCTACTGCACAGCCCAGGGAACTACGTTCAGTATCTGGTAATGACCTATAACGGAAAAGAATCTGAAAAAATACATATATGTATATGTATAACCGAATCACGTTGCTGTGCACTTGAAACTAATACAATATTATAAATTAACTATAGTTCAATAAAAAGTAATTTAAAAAATACAGGTAGCACCTAAAAATTTAATTGATTCATTAAATGTGGACAAATATTTTAAAGAAGGGTAGAACCTCTTCACACTGTGCTTAACCTCTTTGGAACATTGGTCTCCAAACTACTTTTCTAACATCCGACTCTGAAATTTCAAGGCCTTCGTACCTACACCTGTTCTTCCAGCTTGAGCTCCATCCTCTGTTCACAAGGGACCACCCCGGGCCCCTGGTTTCCTCTGTTACGTCCTCGGG
The DNA here is from genome assembly GCF_039906515.1 of Pseudorca crassidens. Classification (NCBI taxonomy): domain Eukaryota; kingdom Metazoa; phylum Chordata; class Mammalia; order Artiodactyla; family Delphinidae; genus Pseudorca; species Pseudorca crassidens. The sequence continues at coordinate 153,355,024 of NC_090299.1, forward strand.
ATTGTGCTTCTCGCTAGAATGCGTTTCCATTCTCCCTGTCCCCCCGGTCAGTCAGGACTCACTGACAGCCCAGATGCTGCTTGGAAGGCTGACCCTCATCTCACTGCACAGGGTTTCCCTCACCTTGAAAGGGTTCCGCACTGCCCGTTTTTCCTAAGCAACCTCATTAGAGCACTCAGCGCTGTTTAATGGACCCTGAGCCCATAGAAGCTATGGTTTCATCTCTGTATCCCGAGAATCTAGCCCAGCACTTGGTGGACTGGCACTTTGGGCCAACACAGTGCTTCACAGGTACTCGTGGAATGACTGACCAGGCCTGAACTCAGCTGTCTGCAAACTAGCCCTGATGGTAACCCATATCAGAGAGCGTCACCTCCCAAACACAGAACAGACATACTCTGTGAAAAGCGACTTTGTTCCACCTGTAAACGATCTCGGTATAAAAGTTACTCTTTGATTTAAAATGCTAGTGATCAACTTTTATACCGCGTCACGTCTGAAATAACCACTCAGTCTGTTTTACCCAAATCTTCCTCCCCCCCGCCCCCCTCCCTGGTCCACCTTCACAGCAAGACTCCTGGGAAGGTTGTACCGGCTGCCTTGTGCATTTATCGTTTACCACCCAGGCTCGTCGTGCGATCGAGCAAAAGCTGTGCTCTCCTCCGGTATCTGAGTTTTCTTATTTGTTGCTTTCACAGTCGCAGGGTCACATTAAAGTAGGTGCCGGGTGGGAGCGAAGGGGTGCTGGGTAGAGAGGAAGGGCAAACTGTTGAGTGGGAGCTCTGTGCCAGCGACGTCTAGGCGCCGCGCGTGTGCTGCCCCGCCTTCCCTCTCTGAAAACATCCCCGTGAGTCAGGTAGCATTCTCCTCATTTTAAGGACAAGAAAAACGAGGCTGGAACAGGTTAAGTTACACACCATAGGAGAGCTCTGGCTACTGCTTGAGGACAGAGTTGCATAAGTACAATTGGTTCATTATGCACTTCGTCCTTTTTCATCAGTTTTTTCTTCTGTGAATTCTGTACTGTACAAAGTGTATTAATTTTAGTTGTCTGGTATCTACTGAATTTAGACTTTTTAAAAAACCAACCCGTTGTTTTCATCCATGTCAGACCTCCCTTAAGAAAAGTTTGGCAATGTCCTCTTTACTGTTGTGAAACGCAATTCATAACAGCGATCATCTATTTATATGTGCAGTTGTTTAAAAAATAAATGTAGTGGCCTACATGCTCTGTGAAGCTGAAATAATAACAGTAATTTATATTAAAATACACATGCGCCGTTACAAGAAACGGAAAATGAAGTAGTCAGATGTTTGTATCTTCTGAGCAGCAGACTCAGACTAAATGCATATGTTTTCTGGTTTTCACTGTGATGCAAAGCGTATAAGCGATGTTCCTATTCGTGATTTGATTTTCCAAAGTAGTAGCTGTTGTTCCAAAGTACAGAAACTTCCTTCGACTTAACGTAATCGTTCTATTTCTAGAAAATTTGGCTTCAACTAAATCTGCAAAACATATTTGTGCTTCTGTGTGGCAGTATAACGTTCTAGACTCAGACGGACGATAGCAGAAATGTTGCCTACGCGAGTGTCCAGCGAACTGTTTGAAAGGCGTGGAGGGCGTGGAGCAAACGCCCATTTTGGGGACTGTCCCTTGTCGGGTGTCCACGGACCTTGCCCTCTTCACCCCCCCCCCCCCATTGAGACCGTGTTAAATGCCCTACACGTTTCTCACAGTTCTCATAAGGGGCAGCCCTGCTCTCCGTGAGGGCCACGGATCGAAACTTTCAAACCCAAGTTAACATTGGTTAGAAAAGTATTAAGCATTCATTCCATAGGTTTAAGGTACTGTGTGTAGCACAGTGTGAACCAGAAGATGTAAGAATTGATTCCTTTCTTCAAGGGTTTAACAGCCTAGCTAAGATGGATCCCTTGCATAGGCGTAGTTAAAAGTACGTGTTTATCAGGAAGAGAAAGATGGCGGTGAGCTGAGAACAGCCAGAAGGGTCTCACAGAGGCAGCGCAGTACAGAGTGAGAGTTGGAGGACGTGTCTGTAAAAAGGTGGCTCTAGAAAAGCTTGGAACACAGATGAGGAAAGGGGGCCAAGGAGCCTGACTGGGGTGAAGGAGTGACTGCCGGAAAGTGATGGGCAGCGATCATGGAAATTAAGTTGGAGCAAAACTGTCATATCCAAATGGAGATTAAATTGAATAATTCATGAACGTCAGATATGGTCGCTCTGTACAAAATATTCAAGTTTTGACATGGCTCTTTAAATGAATTTGAAGTTCGTTACCAGTAAAACTGGAGGGCTTAGAATAGAAGACTTGTATTTCTTTAATTGGGAATGCATTTTCAGTTGTGTCTCTTCTTTGGAAGATTTTATTCTATTTATGCTGTTAAATTTGGGATGAACTCACAGCTGTGGTCCGCGGGGACTCATTGTCTCCATGGACATGGACTTCGAATTCCTAAAATAACAGACCATGGTTTGATGTCTCTTCTGTCTTGGTCTCTTGCAGGTATGATTTTGTAGAGGTCGAGGAACCCAGCGACGGAGCCGTATTAGGGCGCTGGTGTGGGTCTGGCACTGTTCCGGGAAAGCAGATTTCTAAAGGCAATCAGATCAGGATACGGTTCGTGTCTGATGAATATTTTCCTTCGGAACCCGGGTTCTGCATCCACTATAACATTGTCATGCCAGTAAGTACCACTTAGAGATGCCCTTATGTATCTGGATCAGTTGTTTGGTCACTTCTTTTTCTCCTTTTAAACAAGAGATTTAGGAAAACCAAGAACCAAAAACCTTTCCGTAGCTTGATTTTTTTTTTCATAAATGTCACTATGGTTATCGCTATAATTTATTCACTGCAGATTATTAGTGTCTCCATTGCATTAAAAGTCCACGCTTTTATGTGATATTTTAATTTTCCCCCCATTAAGGTGTCATCTTTCCTTTCTGTACCCACCAAAAGTTGATTTTTTAGATGTGTCATTTTATCTGTTTTGGGGGAAAGGTAAACTTATTAACTACTCTTTTCAAATCAGTGTTTTAGTAAAATATATTTTAAAAAGTAGTTATCTCAGTTTTCCTACTTATCTTAATATTTGTCCTGATTAATAATATTATGGCCTTTGTACCCCAAAGAGGAAGTTTCAAAATTCTCACAAGGATTTAGGAAATCTGTTTTTATTTGTATTGCAATTGTTTATTCCCTTTATTTTATGTATTATTTCTAACATTTGTATCTGTTTGTTGCGCTGCAACGAAAATATTGAAAACCTTCTGGCTGTTTATCACGTGCTGCTTATAATGGTAATTCAGAACTATTTATACAAATATGGTGTCACCTAGTATACTTTTCAAATATGATGAGTATCACCGTTTAAAAGAATATAAAATTGATATCGTTAATGATTTCGACAGATTTAGCAAATCAGTATGCACACTGGGAACATGAAATGGTGTGGGCTACATGCATTAATTAACATGTATATTCTAACCAGGTATAAAAATAATGCATCCAGCACACTAACAATTCATGAGGCCAATTAGAAAATATGGGATCAATATTTAACTTCATATTATTATATAATTATTATAATTACAATTAGAATATATATAATTATAATTATGATAATTATATATTATATTGATATGTAAATATTATGAATAATTATACATTAACATATAAATATTGTGAATGATTATACATTATTCATATATTATATAATATTATAATATTATATTATATAATAATGTTTAAACATTGTGAATAATTATATATTATTCATATTATAACATTAAGCAGGAATTTCCCTTTTTTGATTGCCCAAACTCAATTCTGTGGAATAGTATTTAAGCAACTGACTAAATTATGAAATTTAAGTATTGTTTGAGATACAGCTGAAAAGAAACAACAGAATGTAAACTGAAGTTGGAAAAATGATAATTTATTTATTAACAGAATCATTTACTGTGTACAGTTGAAGTTAAGGGAGGTACCTCTAAAATATGCTGTGAATTTACATTGTGAATCTTGATCAATTTTCTGATACAGATTATTTGAGATATCTGTGTCTATTCCATTATGAAATACTTTGCACAGTGTAGATTCTCTACCATGTCCTTTGTTAATTTCCAAAATTTTTCTTAATTTAACTGTTTAACATTTTTATTTAAATTTAATAAAATTTAATAATTTCACCTAGAAAAGTGTTAATATTAGACAAGGATGAACTTATTTAACAACCTTTTGATACTCTGACTATTTGTTTGAATGAAGCCACTAAGAATCTGTTTATCACCCTTTCACAGTACGCTTCTTCACAGAATTTATGAGTTTAGTATTTGTTTTAAGCCTAAAACGCCCTTGGGAGCCATGAGAAAGCTACACTTACACAAAGTTATACAGTCCATATTTTCCAGTTTGGATTTAGCACATCTAATGTTCTTAAATATTTATGAAACAATCAAATTTTACTGTAAAACATAATGGTAGGTCTTCTATCATAGCGAAGGTTTGATTTATCCCAAACCTGTGACAAAAATAAACTTGAAACTGAGAAGCTGTTTGTACAGTATTTTAAATGAACTAGTGTCTTCACATTATATTAATAGCAGTCTATTATCATCCCACAGAATAAGACATGAAAGCAAAAACATATATATGCTGACACCAAGTGTTGCCTTCCTCTGATTTTATGATCTCATAGGTTGCCTGTTTGTATAACCCACGGAGTGATGTGGAAGAAATAAAATATGTAAAGACAAAAACACAGGAAATGTACAGTGCCTCGCTTAGTTCTGGCCCCATTAGAGCTTTTCAATAAGTAGTTGAATACTGAGTTGACCATACAACTCAGTCACCCCAGCTTAACTAACAGCGGATTCACTGACACTTGTGTTTCCATATGTATGTGTGTGTCAGATTCCTGAGCCTGGAGATGAGATAAAGACCCATAAGGATCTGCTGTAAGTACCACCCATCCTCTGGACTGGGAAAGACCCTGCCCCCTGGGTTTGACCTGTTACCAGGGATTCACTGTGACTAAGACCAGAAACTGCATCTGGAAGACTTTGGGTGAAGAGGGTATTTCTGTTTGCATCATCAAAATTAAGTTCAGTACGTTTTTAGATCGTTGCAGAAATAGTTGGATAAATTGTCAATATGGACTTCGGATTGACACTCTCCTGGGCTCTGTTGAACGTGTCTTTCTTGGTAACTAACTTCTTGGTAACTAGTTGCCCTGCGATGGCTGCCTGGGGAAACAGTTTGCATTATGCTTAGGAAACCATCAGGCTGGGGCCAGAAGAAGCAAGAGAAGAGGACAGTAGGTTCCTGCCTTGCTTAACATGTGTGACCTGGTGATTTTAATCTTGCCAGATGGCTTTCTGGAGTGATCACTGATACGTGAATTGTGCTATCTCACAAGCTTTGACTCCTCAGGGTGTGAGTTTACTTTGACGGTATACCTGCCATTCCCTCACTTACCCTTTGCCCTGATCCCATGCAGCCGTGGCGCTCTCCATGCAGCCCACACTCATTCTGCTCTCAACAACTGCCCCGAGTTGGTGAGTGAAAATCGGTGAGCGATTTTGCACTCTAGCCTCCCAGAGTGTTGTGAAGTATCAGTGTACGTTGCTCAAGGGCACCCCTCCCTGCCTGACCCTCTCCCCCAGCATCCCTGCCAGCAGGGCATCATCCATCAGTCTTATCTGTGCACCAGCGAAGGAAAGCCTCAGGGAAGAAAGTTTGCCTTTTGGAGAGGAGACTTTAAAGTTCTGGGGCATTTGCTCAGGGGCAAGTACCCCTCCAAGCCCCTGGATCCTCGCTCACACTTTTTTTTTTCCCCAGAGATGAACTTCATAATTAACACACCCAGCTCCCCAGAGGCCATGGCCTCCCTGATTGCAAACCCCCTGCTGCACAGGAGGACTGAGGGGCCACCGGCCCGATGACTTCTTAATTTTGTAATGATACAGTGCTGTTCAGCACAGGCCCTGAGTGCACTGTGAACTTCCTGCCTTGAGCTGTCGCTGTGCAGCTGTTCAGTGTTCCCTCATCTGCCGTCACCCCTGGGGGGGGGGCGGTGAACCCCCCACGGAGCTATCTCACTTACTGTATGTGACAGAGTAGTGATGATTCATAAACCAGAAAACTGAAGAATCGCAGTGATGGCACGACATACTCTCCTGGTCCTGGTGTATTAGGCTGTATTGCCAAGGTTACATTCTGGTTCTTCTTAAAGAAAGAATGGAACTGGAATCTTTTCTTTTCTTTCCTTCTTTTTCTTTTTGTTGTTGTTGTTGTTGGGGACTGGAGCACACCCCCGGGGTAAAGAAATTAGTGTCTACGTATGACGTCATATGCATTGATGGGTCTAAGCATCCTTACCTGCTTTTTTATAATGATCAGAACGAATGTTTTGCATCTATCGACACATAGAAAAAAAAATGTTGAGTTTAATCACATTTTTTTCTGGGATGATTATAGAGAAAGTTTATTTTAATATCCTTTATATTTTACAAAGAAGAGAGTGACCTCCGCAGCCCTCTTTGGGAGCTTGAATGAATATTTATTCCAGTCGACCTTTAAGACTCTGTGGTTCTGATTACCATACATGTTAGCAGGAGAGTTTTAATGCATTAGTTAAAGTTCTCAGAAATAGTTTTTGCTACACGTGTTGCCATTAAAAATTGGGATCGCCTTTGAAAGATGATTTACCCACTCTTTTTCCCTCCACCAGTGAATGAGAGAGAATGTAGTTAAACAAGGGATCCCTTACTATTTCGGACAAAGTGATGCTGGTCTAATATAGTTCATATGTGTTTTATATAGAGATATGCTTTCCTTTGTAATGTTATGTTTTCAGTACCATTTTCTTGATTCCCAGGTACCTTAGACTAAGACATGAATAACATTTATCTTTTCATTTTGCTCTTTTAAGTTGGTATTATAGGCTGTTAGTTTACAAAAAAAAAACATGGCATAGGATGTTTACCTGAAATTAGAGCTAGTTCTTTGTAGCTTTTAGAAAAATAGTACCAGATTGACTACATTAATTAAAACTTATAGAAGTTTCATGCTGTTTTCAAGAATTATTTATGGAAATGTATATTCCCCAATCCTGCTCCATTAATACGTAATGGAAAAGAAATGCAGGCAATTGGATGCCAAACAGTATATATCCAGCTTTCTGAAGGGGCATAAGGAGTTAATAATGGCTTTGATTTTTGTTTCCTTTATGCTAGAAGAGGGAAAAAAAAGGCCTGGTAGATTAGCAGTGAGAGATTGTTTGGGAAGAAATGAAGCAAAACTGAAATAAAACAGTGCAAGCCTGTTTCTGTTTGGAGGCCACACACAGTGAGCGCCAGCGCACAGTTCAGATCTCTTAGAAAGAAAAGAAAATTTCTTGTTTAATTTTGGAGTAATTTATAATAGAGTATGTGTGTTTCACTCTGGGTACTGTAGCATAAGCACCATTATTTTAAAACGTTAAGAAACCTACAAAGGCTGAAAAATAACATCTTTTCTCATATCAAAAAACGTTGTTAAAAGTGTTTTGTTTTTTAAAAAATCTCAGCCTTCATGTAAAATATACCGCGTATTTTTGTCAGTCAGTCACTTCACAAAACCATACCTATTTTTGAAATAAACTGCACAAATCCAGATCTGATATTTTTGGTGGTTTTATTCTTTGTATAGAGAACTCTTCTTCTTGAGTATAATATTACTTGTAATCCATACTTTTTTAAATGGTTGTAAGAGTTGAGGATTTTCTTTTTCTCCAAACTGGTTAACATTTTGAAGGGTGATTAAACTCCCGCCGCTTTCTTTCAGGATGGTTTTATTGAATATTTTTAAAGAGCTTTAATCTAAGCTTTCTGATCAGAAGTAGTAACAATATTTTCAACAGTTTATTTGCTCTCATTTTCAGTTTAATGACTGGATCAGTTTAGATGAAAAGAAATAGATGTTAGCGCCACCATACCACTTGACGCCGTGTATTTTGATCTTCTTTACTTTACTGCCTGAAAAGGGGAGAGTGCGGGGCTGAATGAACTGAAGGCTCCTTTAATGCCCAACAATCCCGTGCAGCTCATCTTAAGTTACTTCCACATTTGTTCTATTATTTGTATGATTTTAATGTTTCTTTTTTTAAATACCCGAAATTATTTTTTTAATATTTTTACATTTTTCATTGACCTACAGTTGATTTACAACGTTGTGTTAATTACTGCTCTACAGCAAAGCGATTCAGTTACACACACATATATATGTTATTTTAATATATTCTTTTCCATTATGGTTTATCACGGAATATTGAATCTAGTTCCCTGTGTTGCCTTTTCAATATGTATAATCAATGGCATCTGTTGGATAGCACATCTTTTTTATTCTTATTAGTAAAATCATACCCAGAGAGCAAAGTATGAGAGAGAGAGAGAGAGAGAGAGAGAGAGAGAGAGGGTCAGTATGGCGGCCACTTTGTGACCCCACCGTGCGTTCTCCTGAGCGGCCTTCTTGTGAAGGACGCGTGGGGAGTGAAGGGGCGGCCGTGCAGCAGCAGGGCCTTCCATGGGGCAGGCTCAGAGGACACTGGAAGCCCGAGGTGCCAATGAGGAATGCATGACTGATCGCCAAAGAGTTATTAATTATGCAGGACGCAGAGAACAAAGCAGTTTAGTGAACATTGGCTCCGGGGCAGAAAGGACTGGGGGTTTCCTTCCCTTCTGGATATGCCAGTAGGTTTATCACTGTTACTATCTTGTCAAGGAATGTCTTACCAGAAGGGCAGATTTGCTTTTATGTTCAGGTTAGGAAAAATTCCAGCTAACTCTCAAACAAGGCATCAAATTCATTGGTTCACTTTATTCCAGCAGCGGGGCTGGAATAAAAATACTTAGAATAATATCCTAACACAAATGCCTTAGGAAAAAAAATGTCAGAATGTATTCAGGATTTTTAAAAATCGTAAATCTTCATAACAAACTGCATTGCATTCCTATGTTATTGTATTAAACCGATTTGAACAAGGAGAAAATTAGGTTTAAACCTTTCAGAATAAAATTCTATTTACCTTAAGAGAGAATTAAGAGAAAAATGTGTTCTTAGAATTTTTTCTGTAGCAGAGAATAGAAGAAGTATTTCGAGTGTTGTATGTCTATACTGGAGTCTGAAACACGTTGAAATGATTTGAATTTTATTAAAATATACAATGTACTTGTATATTTATGTAGGGAGTCTTGAGGTGACAGTATTTTCTTGCATCAAAGAAATTATACAATTGCTGCAGAGACTAAACTCTTACTTGCCTAAGAGCTGTTAAATATATTTTTCTACCCACCCTCTACTCCATGGACACAGAGCTCCCTTTCACGTGAAGGGCATGGGCTGTCTTCCATTTCTGCTGATTCTTTTTGTTCCATTTAATTCCTAGCTATCTAAGAAGGAATTTCACAGATAGAATGATTTGTAGTTGGAAAGAAATAGGCTGTTGTTACAACTGCGGGAATGGTAAAAGGCGCGCAGATCATTTTAAGTCGATGTGCAAGTGGGCTGTAAATGAGAAGTTAGGTGAATTAAAGGTTTGAAGTTTGATTCATATTGTACATCGAAAGCCACAAAGTTTTGGAAGTTTAGGGTTAATACAGCAACCTAAACCCAATGGAGAGAACTGCTCTCTAGAAATAAGTTTGTTACAATTTAAAACGATAAAAGAAATACTTTTTCTTCAATATCCCCATCCACGTTCCTGTTAATTCTTTCAACATTTGTTGAATATGTGTTGAGGTGTTTTGTTATGGGAAAAGTCAGAGGTGTATATGGTATTGCCCTGTGTTTTTAAGAACCTGGCTTATTCTGGACAAGAGATACGTACTGTATACCTATACAAATACAGTGTGTCGGTGTGTCCTATAAGTGGTTTGGAAAGATTTTGAGAAGGAAGAGAGGCGATTGTTGAGAGCAGAGGATGTCATAACTCTTAGATTAAAGAGAAAAAAACTAAACAAGCAAACAAAAACCCTGGGAGTTACCTAGTATAAATTCGATAACAACTGTATGATAAATACCTCTCAAGAGCTTATTAAAATGTATGTTTTCAGATGTCAGAGATTATGATTCTCTAGTTCTGGAGTGGTGCCCAGTTATCTGCATTTTCATCAAATGTGCTTATATATTATGCTCCAAGACGTTCTCACATTGAATTAAGGGCAAGAAATTTCTCTAAACTATAAACTGAGCAGGATACAGAGAGTTTTACTGAAGTTGTTGGGGAAATATTTTTTATATTCGAACTAGCATGAATATTTTATGGAACAGATCGGAGACTCTGCTCGTGTATTCTATAGCTAACGTGCCCATGCATTCTCTATTTTTCAGGACTGCAGAAAAGAGTGGTACTTACTTTCAGATGGATAGATTTCAGATTTTTTTTCAAATTATTCCAGTGAGAATTTTATTTTACATTTTTATGATTTCAGTTTGTAGTACTTGCATTTATTGTACCGACTTTTCTAAGCTGTAGACTAAAACCTATCAATTCTGTCCATTGTCAGTGTTTGTTCCCCGTGGAACTAGGCTACATGACCACCCGCCATCTTTCCTTGGTCAACACTAGCTTATCTGGGAATTCACAGGTGGCCAAGGTCCAGCAGTGAGGCAGCATTCCGGACAACGTATTCTTTTGTTGTTGGTTGGGATGGGTGTGATGAGCCACTGTCAGTAAAACAAGACAGTTCCAGCCATCAGGAAGTGTTCTTTCATTCTCCTCACTCTGTTTTTTTAACATGTAATTGTAATTTTTGTCTGAGTTACACTTGCACATAGCTTTGAAAGGCGACTCTTTTTCTTAGGCTGGTTACAGACATAGCAGTTGCCCCCTGCTGCCCACTTCCCCTGCCCCGACTGTTGTCCTTTGGTGGCAGGTACTTCTGGTTCTTTTAACTGATGCTCTTGGAATTGACCTTCAGACCTTCAGGTCAAAAAGGCTTTTGTCGCTACTTCTGGCGTCTTTGGTTTTAAGAATTGTCTGTGGACGTCGTTGACGTCACGCTCTGGGAGGTGAGACCTTCACTCTTTTCCACCCTCCTGCCTTCACAGACCCCTTCCCATCCATCCCCCCATCCTCCGTTAGATCCTAATTATATCAAGGTCCAAATGCACCCCGTGCGCCCTGGTGGCCGCGCAGCCGTTTCTCACAGCTGAGCCATGAAGGATGCTGTGACTACATTTCCTTTCCTGCCCTCTGTTTTGTCTTATTCTCCCTAGAGTTGTGTCATTTTGCGGTTTGCTGAGCTCTCTGTGTATTTATCATTGATTCATCCCGCAATCATTCCTCAGATTGTGTGAATCTCCTCCCAGTACAGTCAGATGCATCAGGTTTCCTAATCATTTTGTCTTTGGGAAGAAATCCCCGCAGAAGCAGTCTGTCTGCTTCCCTCTGGGCCGGTTGCCCTTTACCTGCTGCACAGCCATCATCCTTGGGGTCTCCTTCCACTCCTGCCCTGAGCATCCCCTTTGCGGTTGTCCTGAATCAGATCCCTTGTTTGTACCATCTTTTGTCTTCCTCTCTCTTAGTTTACTTCCTTATTTGGGAAGGGAGTAAAACCCCCATGAATTTACTGAGAAAAAGGAGTATCACAGAGAAAGGTTTTGTGACCTCGCGTAACTGAAAACGCGTTGATTTAACCCTCAGACTTGAATTCTTAGCTCAGTCTAGAATGTGAGTTGACCCCTTCGAAGCTGACTGGACATTCTGTGCATGTGATGGGCTTGCTGATGAAGGTGTTTACTGTCCTGTGAGTAAAGGCGGCTCAGTTCCTTGAAAACCCCCAGATTCTCCTCGCATCTTAGCTGAGGGTGTAATCCTGGCTACCAGCTCTACGGACTCAGAGCTGAGAGTCGACAGCGTTAAGTATAAAGGTTTTTACTCAGCTTCCTCACCCCACATTCAGAATAACATCACTGCTCCCTTCTATGCTTGGGTTCCCCAGGCCATAAATGCTCAGTTTTATCCTGTTCAGGGTACAAGTCCGAGCAGGGAATATGTCCCTCTCTGCCCCAGTGGGGAAGTCTTTCTGGGGTGTCTGATGGCTTTGCGATCTCCAGCCCGTCCCCCTATATGCAGCCTCCCTGTCGTCACCACGCCCATAGGTACCCGACGCCCCGCCTGCCAGAGCTTTTGCGTGGTTCTTCTGTGTCAGTCAGGTTGCTTCCTGGCTTTGTCTCCTGCAGGTCCAGCGATGCAAGGACTACGCATCCACCTGCGTGTTGGTTTCAGAATGTTACCGCAGTAGGCTCCTTTCCAATTTTCTTTGGCCTTAACGATTATGCATTTAAAAAATACCTTTAGAACAGAGCTAAAGTCACCATCTTTTCATTTTTTTTCCTTTTATTTATATAGCAATGTCCTTATTAAAGACTAAGTTGTTATTTGCTTGAGAAAATATTCAGAAACTCTGCAGTCTGTGGAGGACACACTGTGTGCCAGGTGCCATGCTCTGTAATTGGCTTTCAGGAATTGTTACCAAACACGAGTGTTTGGGCCCAATACACAGTGAGATGAAACAAACCAAAACATTGGTGTTTGGAGCAGAGAAAAGTTTACTGCAGGGCCATGCAAGGAGACGGGTGGCTGGTGCCCAAAAGTCCCCGAACTCCCCCAAGGCTTTCAGCAAAGCATCTTAAAGGCCAGGTCAGGGAGGGGCGTGGCAGGCTGTTGCAGACTTCTTGGTAGCAGCATCCTTTGTTCTTGCAGCTGTCCATGTAGGTCAGGTCATGATGTTTCTATAAACCTCCAACAAGATGAATGTTATTCTCTGTTCTGCAACGTTTTGTCTCAGATGAATGAAAAGTGTTATACCCTTAAAGGTCAGAGCCTTGAGAATGGGCTGTCCTGTATGTTTCAGGCTGTAGGCATTCTTAACTTGTAGCAAAAGCAACAAAATACAAAGATTAAAGTAAAAGAAACAGATCCAATATGGAGTCAGAAATCTTCTTCCCTATTACAGAATGACTCTCGGTTATCCTCCCAGGCCAGGTAAAATAAGCCCATATAGAAGTCGCTTTGCATGATGATGCTAATATTATGTTTACCTTTTTAAAGTTGGACAGGCAGAGAGGACTTGTTCAGCTATTTCACTTTTCCTGAACTATGTTTCAGTATTAGTGTCCTGTCTAGTAGTAACCATAGGACACCAACCGTGATGCATTCTTTCTCTTTTTTTAATTGGGATATAATTGCTTTACAATGTTGTGTTAGTTTCTGCTGTACAATGAAGTGAATCAGCTGTATGTATATACACATCCCCTCCCTCTTGGACCTCCGTCCCCCCACCATCCCACCCATGTAGGTCATCACACAGCACCGAGCTGAGCCTATACAGCAGGTTCCCACTAGCTGTCTGTTTTACACATGGTAGTGTATATACGTCCATCCTAATTGCCCAATTCATCCTAAATAGACATTTCTCCAAAGAACACACACAGATGGCCAAGAGGCACGTGAAAAGGTACTCAACATCACTAATTATTAGAGAAATGAGGTATCACCTCACACCGGTCAGAATGGCCATCATCAAAAACCCTACAAACCATAAATGCTGGAGAGGGTGTGGAGACAAGGGAACCCTCTTGTACAGTTGGTGGGAATGTAAATTGATACAGTCACTATGGAGAACAGTATGGAGGTTCCTTAAAAAACTAAAAATAGAACTACCATACAACCCAGCAATCCCATTACTGGACATATACCCTGAGAAAACCATAATTCAAAAGGACACATGTACCCCAGTGTTCATTGCAGCACTATTTACAATAGCCAGGACATGGGAGCAACCTAAATGTCCAACGAGAGATGAATGGATAAGAAGACGTGATTCATTCTTTACACGTGTCAGTTGTAACCAAACAGCTCATAGGATCCATACATTTGAGAAAATGCTATCGTTAAGAAGAGTCTTCAAATATTCACTTGTTTGAGTTATGCTATTAAAGTATTTGACTGTTTCAAACATTAAACCCAGAACTTTAAAATTTTTACCTATTCCTTTAACTAATATGATATACTTGTATTGTTATTTATTGAAGGTTACTTTAAAACCACATGAACCTGATTTTATATATCATATAACCTTCAATTTTTACATCCTCTGACAGTCTTAGAACAAAACTAAAGAGTCAGTGCGATTAGTGTTATGTACTTCTGAAGAGGTCGATTTTTTTTTCTTTTAATTGAAGTATAGTTGATTTACAGTGTCGTGCTAGTTTCAGGTGTACAGCGCAGTGATTCAGTTATACGTGTGTGTGTGTATCCTTTTTCAGATTCTTTTCCCTTATTCTTATAAAATATCAAGTGTAGTTCCCTGTGCAGAAGTTAATTTTTGAAAGTCAAGTATATTTTCAACATATTTTGGAAAGGAGGTGCTCAAGGATGTCATCTTGGAAGTAGTTGAATCAGGCAGAAGAGAATGAACACATGTTGACGGCTTGATGGGCGCTTTTAGGTCATTGAATCCCCATACTGCGGTATTACCACCATTTTCCAGGTTATGACTCGGAGAAGTGAGGATGCTAATTAGGGTTTTCCTCACTCTAGTTAAAGCCAGGCTGCTTCTGCGCTGGTTTGGGAAATATATTAGGAAGATCACTGAGGACGGAAGAGCAAATGTTTCCTGTTAAAACACCTAAGTTTTATTTCTGCTGATTACGATGTCATGGCTTGTTTAGGAACTTTGAGAAGCTGGTGAACTAAATTAGAATTTGCCAATGTTGTAAAAATGATAGTGGTAATCAATATTGAGGGTTATTGTACTTTCTCCACACGCTTACCTTTAAAATGCAAACAAGACATATAAAGCTCCTTTAAAGGTCACTTTCAAAGTAAAGGCAATGTTACAAAAAAAAAAAAAAGGTAAAAACGCCGATGGAGTTAATAATTTCACTTATCCATCAAATTCAATTGCTATTGAAAAATTACAGCTCCCTGTAAGTACCCTAGCACTCTTTTCAGCTCCAAAGAATTTTTCAGAATTTCCTCATGAAGGAAACTTTGAAGGCTAAAATTGATACAAAGAAATAGGAAAATCAAGTTGGAAAACAAGCGTAACAGGGTGAACGAGACTCCACTGAAAGTCTCCTATGAAGCACCTACTCAGTGAGTCCCACTGAAATAAGAAAGACCCAGAGCACTTTTAGTTTGCAATTTTGCAATCTGTGCACAGTGTCTGAAATATAGCAGACGTTTGGTGAGATTTGAAATGAATGGAAGAGGAAACGCTCATGTAAGCACGAATTTGCACAGGGCGTGCCATTTCGCAGCTGTCTGCCGGGTGGCTACTTGGGGGCCACCAAAGACCCGGTGAACAGAGAGGAAATTCAGGCACCTAAATGTCCTGGTGTCTTGGCCCCAGAACAGAGGTCCTGCATCTGCCTAGGTGTTTCCACTTTAGAGAACTGAGTCAGGTTTTAAATGATAATGGAAAAGAATATGAAGAAGAATGAATATATGTGCATAACTGAATCACTTTGCTGTACGACAGGAATGAACACAACATCGTAAATCAGCTACACTTCAATAAGATAAATTGAAGTACACACTGTACACACTGCTACATTTAAAATGGGACCTACTGTATAGCACGGGGACCTCTGCTCAATATTCTGTGATAAGCTAAATGAGAAAATAATTTGAAGAAGAATAGATACGCATATATGTATGACTGAATCACTTTGCTGTACACCTGAAACTAACACAACATTTTTAATCAACTATACTCCAATATAACATAAAAAGTTTTTTTAAAAAGTAAGTCAGCTTTTGTTTTAGTGTGAGTAAAACTAACACTGTTTACTTTACTAGTGGAAGTAAAACTTCCACTATTTCGGGAATGCCTGCCTCGTACCTTTGCCTGTGTTTTCCCACTGCAGGTAGTTATTCAGAAGCTGGATTAAGGCTGTCATCTGCCTTAAAATACTATATGAATTATTTTAAGTACTCCCAAAGCAGGTTTGCTTAATAAAAGCTAAGGTGTCTATTAAAAACTTTTATTTTTTTCCTTTGGAAGAATAATAGAAAAGGCATTGAAATGGCAATTATCTTAAGACTCTAAAATAAAATCTGAGATAGGAATAGGAAGTAAGCGTGGATAGCTCCAGGTTAGCCTGTGTGAGTGCCTTAATACCGTCTCTGAAATTGTGCTTTTAAATTTCACACGGTCGCTGAAGAGGAAATGCCTTTTTCCAGAAGAATAACATTCTGATACAGCTTGAAAAAAAAAGGCATTTTCCCGCCGGGTATAAGTTAATGAAATAGCATTAAGTATAATTAGTCGTTTTAGGAGAAGACATGTGAAATACACAGAATTGTTCCAGAAACAGAAAGACACTGCATGCCAAGGCTTGACTTCCAGTGCTTGAGTGAGGCAATGCGAAAATACGTGACACATCTTTTGGACGAGATCCTTCAGAAGTCATCTCAAACATTCTGACAGAAATATTTTCCTTTCTTTTTGGAATATGATGAGTGATGCTTTGTGGTATTCTAATCCCATTACTGGTAAAGGTAATAAAAAGAACTCCCGAATCCACCCAGGCCTGCAGTGTTTTGTTTAAAGTCGGGGGATCCCTTTCAGACTCGGTTTTCTGCAGGGAACTGACTTGGCCCTGAGTTTAGTGTTTGCCTGTTGCGCAGTCACCTCGTGGAACTCCAGAAGAGTTTCATATTTTGTGACTCGATGTCAAGAAGGGTACGTCTGACTGAAGTCTGTAATGGTGACGACACTGATTGAGAATTGTGCGTTCATACTGCGTATTTAAATGGGTCCCCAGACCTTGGGATCATGCTTTCCGTTTATCCTCAGGTGATGTTTTCTCTTCCGATAGAATTCCTTGTTACATAAAAAGCCTTCACTGTTGCCCCTGGCTTGCCCTAAATGGCACAAATGGTGTGGCATCATTCCACACGTGAGCAATTGAAGGAAATGTAACTCTTGGAAAGCACCGTCTTGGACCTTCCGTCGGGGCCCTCGTGCATCTGGTTTTCACTTCTTTATATTGTGAGGTGCGGCGATTTAGCTTAAGTAAAAGGGTTCAGTCATTTGACTTGAAGGTAGATGGCATTTTATATTTTAACTGTAATTTTGTATCAAGCTGATTTTAAAAACTCCAGTCTACCAACATGAATAATCGTAGTACAAACCATTTCTGTAACATCTGCTACTGTATTGGATTCTTGATATATGTCATCTCGTTTCTTTTTTTTGGGCTGCGCACCATAGCTTGAGGGATCTCAGTTCCCCGACCAGGGGTGGAAGCCAGGCCCCGGCAGTGAAAGCACCGAGTCCTAACCACTGGACCACCAGGGAATTCCCTCACTTATTCTTTAGAATAACTATGGGAAATGATTCCCATTTTACCTGTGAGGAAGCATGCCCAGAAAGAATGCAGCTTGCCTGAGGTTCAGAGCAAATAAACAGGAAAAAATGAGAGTCAAACCATGAATTTCAACCATAGTACGTGATATCCCCTAATCAACTTTTGCTCAATAAGAACTTTTTTCACATTTTATTTTGAGATAATGGTAAATTGACATTCTTCTGTAAGAAAGGTCCTGTACACCCTTCACCTGGTTTTCCCCAAGGGTTAGCTTCGTGCATGACCGTACACAGAACAATATCACAACTTAGCAAGTGACACTGTTACAGCCCACCGACCTCGAGAAGAAATTTTTGACTGAAAATACACAACACCGTAGTAGGTATTACACGAAAGTGCTATATGAAAAGACTTTTACAAATAAAAGCTAAAAGGACATTTGATTAATAGACAGTTTCTAAAATGGCTCAATCAAGAAAGAGCACATATTTTTGTATCACGAAATGGCTTCAGAACATCAGCCTCGGTCCTGAGAAGAATTTCTGTCCTGAACTAGGTGATCTTATAATGTTCATCTGAAATTCTGTTGTGTGGTGCAGAACCGTTTTGGCGGCATTTTCGAGTGGAACATCTATCATAGATTAAAGCTTATAAAATCAAAAGTAATACCACAAATCACCCCTCTGGATGTGGGATTCAGAGTGAACTATGAAACGTAAATAGTCACTATAAATAAATCCATGAATAAGGGTCTGCTGCCTCTGAGACAGAGATTAATGAAGTTTTAGGATGCTGAGAGCTCAAGATATAATCTATAGCTTTAAACTGATGTCAAGATTCAGAACTGATTGCTTTAAAAGCCCTTCATCTCTCCAGAAGAGATTGATGACTTCAGTGCTACTAGGTCTCTTCTCATGCGAAATCTGTATAATGCGGTTCCAACAGGTATGGTATGTGGGAATATTTACATAGTAACTGTAACTGTACAATATGTAAAAGTTAAACTATTACAAAAGCAAAATATAGTAACATGTGATATTTTCCAAGTATTTTTAAATTTTAGAATTCTGTGGAATGCAGCTCCTGAATGCCTTGGGGGCTGATA
This sequence comes from Pseudorca crassidens, assembly GCF_039906515.1. NCBI lineage: Eukaryota > Metazoa > Chordata > Mammalia > Artiodactyla > Delphinidae > Pseudorca > Pseudorca crassidens. The sequence goes on from NC_090299.1 coordinate 153,373,511, forward strand.
GCTCGTCCATTAGTTGGTAGAGAGCTCAAAGGAGAGTCCTAACAATGATACACATATTCTGTAAGCATTTAATTTTCTAAATTTTTAAATTTTTAAAAATTTATTTTATTGAAGTATAGTTGATTTACAATGTTCTGTTAGTTTCTGGTGGACAGCAAAGTAATTCAGTTATACATATAGATACGTAGATATAGATGTATAACTTTTTCATATTCTTTTTCCTATTCTTTTCCATGATGGTTTATCACAGGACATTGAATGTAGTTCCCTGTGCTATACAGTAGGACCTTGCTGTTTATCCTGTAAGCATTTAATTTTAACTTCACTACTTTTTATTTAAGCCAAGACCTTTTATTTAAGTAGGGATATGCTACTTGGAAACTTGCTGTATTTCTTTCAAAAATCATAGCTGTAATGCCTTAATATTGACTTTCAGTTTGTATGTCTTTAAGTAAAAAATGAGAAGTCAAAGGTAGCTTTCAATGCAATCGAAGTGCAGAATTCCACTAAGCTGTTGTGAGGTTTTCCTCCTAAATGTTCGTTTTCTCTCTCATACCTGCTTGAATAGCAACTTTGTAGAGTAACTCATTTTGGATGGAATCCTTCCCAATTACCTAAGTTTTCAAAGAGACAACTGCTCTGTTTGATTGGGTTACATAATATTTAAATAAGGAGCATTACAGTAACAGGTACTACTGATGGAAGTAGTTTGGGGAACAATACAACTGTCTCTTGGTAGGCGTAGAATCCAACTGGAAAGAGCAGAAAGGATGCCAGTAGCGTTCAGTTAGTTGTGGGCGTCATCGGTCCGCGTGCTTTGCGTGATAGGAAAGCTACCTAAACCAGGAGGCCAGGCGAGTGAAGGTCAGTTAAGATAAGGACTCTCATCCTTTGTTCAGCTTTGATATTGACACTGCCTGATAGTGTGTCATTGGGAAATTGTAAATTAAATGAGTGTGGCCAGTAGAAATGTAGTGGTACCTGTGTCTTCGTATGGCTGTCAGAGTGGGAACAACACGCCTGGCACAAATTCGACATTTAACGCATTTTTATTCTCTTCCGTAAATTTTCCTGTGATTTAGCTTTGCTGTTTCTCAAGCTGCAGAGAAGAGCACGGCATCTGGAAGTTACTTAGTTTGAAGGAGTGAGCTTCCGACTCACTCGGAATATCCTTTATAGAGAACTTTATAGAGTTCTCCTATAATATCCTTTATAGAGAACTCTCGACGAAGATTTAGGAAGAGATGTTTTTATCTTACTGAAAACGTAAAATAGCTTATGAAAAATATTAGATATTTACCAAAGTAATGGTGGAACAGGCTTTCCTTTTCCTCCCTCCCTCCTTCCTTCCTTTTTCCTTCTTTCTTTCTTTCTTTCTTTCTTTCTTTCCTTCTTTCTTTCTTTCCTTCTCTTTCTCTTTCCCTCTCTCTCTCTTTCTCTCTCTCTCTCTTTCTCTCTCTCTCTCTCTCTCTCTCTCTTTCTCTCTTTCTTTCCTCTTCCTAAATGCTCCTTATCCTAAACAACTGCTTGACTTTTGTTATTTTCAAAGTTAGGATTTCAGAATTTTGTCTACACTTTCTCACCCTTTCCTCACTTGGGAAAATGCCATTTTGTTGTTGTTGTTTTGTTTTTCAGCTCCTCTGTAAGTTAACCCGACTTTTTGGCCTTCCATTTCTTTTTTTTAAAGAATGCTAGTTAAATGTACTAGATCAGTTTCACAACCCACTAAACACATCACAACTTGAGTTGGAGAAATCTGACCTCAATTGTAAAGGATGCATCATTTGTAGATGGAAGAGTAGGGCTTTGGACCATTTCACTCACTTTTCTGGGAAAGTACCATATTATGCTAAAATACGTAAGAATTCATTCTTACAATCTCCAAAACTGATGTTAAAGAACACTTCCCATGATCCCCTGCAAAACGTCCCATGGATTTTGGGAAATGGAGACTCAAGGTCTTTCATCAGTGTTGACCCGTTGAAAAGTTACTCCTTTGGGAGGTTGTGCTTGATGGTGACTTCTCAGAATTGTACTGGCACCTGAATGACGATAGGAACTATGGACTGAATGCCTGCCTGTAGTCTACGGCATTTAAATGCACAGCTTGTTGCGACGATGCACTATTACCTTAGTTTGCTTCCGCGCTTGGCTTTTGAAGAGCTCATCCGTCTTCTAGTGCAGGAATTTAAGGTTCACTTAGCAGTTTCTGAATCAGTAGTCCAGGGCCCACCTGTCCCCCGCGCCTGTTTGGTGCCGACGGCCATCCACACAGGGGAAGGACGTGGCTTCTTGCACACGCTGCAGTTCTCTGTGTTTTCAGTGACACCAGAGCAGAGGCTGGAGCTGGGATGGGAAGCTGTCTCAGGGCCGACGCGTGAAGATGGGGCTTGAATTAGTTCTCTGTGCCGTCCACGGTCCAACTGGAAACACAGATGAAAGGTTTTGGAAAGCACCGTTTTTCATGGTTTAGACAGGTCTCTGGGCTTCCTGAGCTGTGCACATGACATGCAATGGGGCCTTTCATGGTATTTACTCTCTGTGTATTAATGACACTTCTGCTTGAAGATAAAGCACTTTCGGTAAAAATAACTTGTCACTCAGTTGAGACATTTTGCTTGGAAAATGCTTTAGTTTCAAAATATTTCTCTGCTCGTGTGCTCTCCTGTTTCCCTGCTCATCTGAGTTTTTCTAATTTTGATGTGTTGGTTTTTGTTTTTAAATCTTCTGCTCTGTGGTTTTTACCTTTGTCTTGCATCTGTGTAAGGTGACTGCTACTGACATCTTTTATTACTTTTAGAACAATGTCCTGTGTAATGGTAAATAATTAAAGCGAAGTATTTTGTATGGAGTGTGACTTTTAGGTCTTAATTCAATTCCAGATTGTCTCAGGCATCCCACAGCTTTGCCATTTTATTCTTACTCTGAGTAAGTTGTATGCATAACAATTGTATTTTTCTTCATATATTTGGATTATTGCTCCAATGAAATCTGTATTTTTCAATCTTTTATCCATATCTAAATCATACAGATATTAATACTTACTGAATCATTTTCCTATCAATGCTCTACTTTTGAGAACATGAAGAATTTCAGTCTCTTGTCACATTTGTTTTAAGTATGGGCAAAGATGCTAGACTTTTTTTCTTGACCCTTGGGATTGAGAGGAAATATTTACAGATGTTAACCACGGTGAAACTGCTTTTCACATACCCCTTTTGATCTCTATGAATAATAAACGGGAGGGTTTCATTAGGCGTACAAAGTTTCCAGGCCTTCCTAGAATAGATTTGAAAGTTGATGGCCAAATGGAGATTAGGCTTTCAGGCCCAAGACAGACAGGGTATTACATTGTTGCTACCGTAGCTATACGTACCATGAAGTGAATGGACATTTTTAATTTGCTTTAAGACTTGCCTTTGTATTGCATCTGTGTAAAGTCACTGCTACTAACATATTTTACTACCTTTAGAACAATTCTGTTGGGCATTATGTAATAGTTAATAATTAAAGCTAAATAATTAATATGTAAACCTTTGTCTTTAAGATTTATTTAACTGCTATAAAATCTTTGTTGTCACTGCTTCGTATTTAGTAGATTTTCCCCCAGTTAACACGTGAGTCAGTTCTTTAGAACTCAAGCCTTATTTTAAATAACCCTTACTGGTTAGGTCATTTTGTTTCCTTTTTCACATTATTTCCTGTTTTGCTTTTTGCTTTCCTGAAGCTGGTGTCACTATCTTCTTGATAAAAAAGAAAATTCATTTTCGAGGCCTTTGGCTTGGAGGTTTTAAAGGCACATCAAATTCAATGTGGTCATTTTTAAATTTCAAAGTTCCTTATAAATGTTTTGTTGATCTAAAGCAAATAGACTTTTTCTTCCTGTGGGGCTAGGCTAGTGGTAGAGCATGAGACTTCCTTAGTTCTGCAGCAAAAATGGATGTATTTGGGCTCACCAAAGAATTGCAGCTGGGGTTCTGCCGCCTTGGCGAGTAGACCTCTTTTATAGAGGGGACAGGAAGCTGCGAGGGCTGTCGTAAGCCCAGAGACCGCTGGACGAGTCGAGAGTTCCAAAGTGTCTTGGCTTCTCGTTGGCTGAGCTCTTGCCAGGCGAGCAGGGGAGTCCTCTTCTGTTTGCTGGGCTAGGCTAGTCATAGGGCATGAGACTTCCTTCTTCTGGCCTTGTGACTCTATTTTAATTGAGGTTTCTGTTTATTAATTTTTACGGTACCACAAATTGAATGTAAACCATAATAATTATACTTTTTTTTTTTTGCAGGGATCACTACAGTTCATCTAAATGCCTTGCCCTGCACAACTGTCTTAGTCGCTATTGTAGTCTCACTTCCTAGCAGGGTACCTGGCTCATAGAAAGCACTCCCAAAATTTTAAGCAGATGAATGAGTGATAAATAACATCTTTCATGGGTATTCTGGTGGCAGGCAGGTGTTCCCATGATAGCCAGTAGCACCGTCATTAGTAGCACTGGCTGGAAAGATGCCAGCCTCTGTATTCCGTTGTAAATAAATCAAGTCCTGGAGCGTGAAGCCAGGGAGGCATAGCCCTGGGCCCATTCAGAATGATGATCCTGGGAAAAACCTTGGTGGTTTGCCCAAGAAATCACTGTCACTTTCAAGGTGTGAGGGTGATGCTTACTTAGGAACTAAAATTTAAAAGTGAGACAGGAAAAGAGATTCAGGCTATATGAAGTAATATAAAAATGTCTAAGTTCCTACCCTGTTAATTACCTGAATTGTTCATTTCTTAGTAAAGCACCATAGTATCTATACCTAGGTTAATATCATGTAAGTTTCCAGTCACACAATACTTTTACATGCATTAACATGTTTATTTTAACACAGGTAACTGTGATTTTTAAGATCTCAATAAATAATTGGTGCAAATTCCTGTGCTTACTTCTTGAACTTAGTATTTTTATTTAGAAAGTTTGGGGTGGGTAGGATTTGCAGGACACAAAGCAATGGCTCCTGGTGGCCGACTTAGGGCAAAGAGTCTTTGTATTATTAATATTTGAATATTTTTAGTCTAACCAAGTTCATAGAGTTTCAAACGTGGAAGACCCCTATCTATTAATTTTGCACAACTTCCATCTGGTTCAAAAACTCTTTTGTTTCCCAAACAAAATGACTTTGTGACTTTGAAGCAAAACTTATGAATTCATTGTCTTTTAAGCTGTTGAGGCCACTGTGCTTTTAAACAGTATTGTTTTTAGAAATTTCTTTTTTATATTAAGCAAAAATCTTTGTTCTCTTAACTCCCTCTTACTGGTCCTAGTCTTTCCTTTGATACTGCCTGCAATAATTTTATGACTTTCTCCGTCACTAGTAATGCATAATCACCTGTTAGCTTGTGAAATATATTTATGGACATTATCTGATTTGAGCTTCAAAACAACCCAGTAAATTAGGTAGCTTATGTATTATTATTATCCCGGGTACATAGACAAATACTCTAAAACACAGAGAAAATAAATGATTTGCTAATGGTCACACCCACAAATAATACAGGGTGGATTCAGGTCCAAGCCTAGATTTTTGGATTCAACATTCCATGTTCTTTCCATGATGCTGCGTTGCCTCAAAATATCTTTTCCAGTCTTAAGTGATGTCTCCTATATTCACTGCTCCAGATGCTATAAACCCTCAGCTTCTTCAGTTTCTCTGTTTGTTAGCCATGCCTCAAGTGACCTAATTTTCAGTGAGAGAAATATCAGTGGTTCTAGATGGTGTGTGTGTGTGTGTGTGTGTACTTATGTCCATGAAGAGCTTGCAAAAAGCCCATAGCCTTCTGGTGGTTGTAATGTATTTTGTGCTCATAACCAACCTTTTTACCCCCATCCCACGTAGATACTTTTGGTTTCTCTGAGTCTCCTGTCTTATGTAAAATTTTATATAAATATTTTAAAAAGCCAGTGTGTACATCATTGACCATTTCAGAGTACATAGTTTTCGAGTGAAGAAGTATGGGACTTACCCTTATTTTGTACATCACTCTTCAGTGAAATCAGAAAAACTTCTTTTCTGGACTGCTGTTTAAGATTCCTACATTTTTCTGTCTGCACTCTGTGTTGGGTTAGAGGGAAAACCTCACATCTGACCAACTTCATCCAGCTTGACCAGCACAGGAAATCAGTGCTTTCAGGTGGCAGTAGTGCACTCAGTAAAACCCAAGTATTTCCAAAGTTCTCTAAGAAACTGCTTTACTCAGTGGATACAGGATTATGCCATGCTCTGAATATCAAAGAAAGAGGTTAGCCCAGCATCAACAAATATATAATTCTATACTTTCAACCCCAGAACAAAACTAACCACTTCCTAGACTGTGAGTCGCAGTAGCAAAGCTGAAATGACAGCTGATGAGAGCATCTAAACCACAGTTTTGCTGGGACCACTATATAATTATTTCCATATATTCTGCATAAAATCATCAGAAGCAGGAAAGTATTTCCACATCAGTGACTGGGAAAGACATTTAGAAAGATAAATTGTTTGAAAGTAACCATTTGTGAAACACAGGAAAAAAAACAGTGGCATCGTGTTCGCGGCATGAATATTCATGTGACCAGACTTGAGTGAAAGTCTTTAAAGCGGATCTATCTCAAATTATGCTGCTTATGTGCAAAGTTTCAAGTTCGCCATGAAGTTAATACTTTTAACCAGATTCCCTTCTTTGAAGTGCATTGGTTAGAAAATGATGAAAATTAGAAATTGAATTTCAGCATCGTTTCACGTTGAATAAGAGGTGACGTTGAATTCACAGTGATGACTAGATTAGCCAGGTGCTCAGTTCAATGAAGGAGTCCAGGCCTGGCTGGGCTTCTGATGCTGAAATGAATGTTTTCATAAAAACTTCTTGTATCAGTTTGTCGTTAAAAATCTCTAAAAGAGATAAGCTTCGCCTCTTGGTGAATCTTGGTCAAGTTCTTAAAGGGCCGCAGCGACAGCGTGCTGAAGTTCAGGGCGCCTGGGAGGGTGCGGTGATTCTGAACCCGCGACGTTCTTCCCCGAGGTAACCATTCCTTTGTGTCCTCTCTGCTCAGCGTTGGCTCCGGGCTGGCCTCCACCCGTATCAGCCCAGTGTGTGCCCACTTTTGACCCCTTACTGGTGACTTTTGGCAAATGCACCTGACGTAAGAAAGCTCTGGAAACACCCAACCACGAGATCATGCCCCACACCCTTCATGGAGTCCAGGAAGAAAAGCCTGTTGTCATTCTGACTGATGGTGCTTTTATTTTATTTTATTTTAATATTCTATTGAAGTATAGTTGATTTACAGCGTTGTGCTAATTTCTGCTGTGCAGCAAAGTGATTCAGTTATACATGTATATTCTTTTTCATATTCTTTTCCATGACCGTTTGTCACCGAATGCTGAATATAGTTCCCTGTGCTTTACGGTAGGACCTTGTTGTTTATCCATCCTATACACGCTAGTTTGCATCTGCGAATGCGGAACTCCCAATCCGCCCCTCCCCCACCCTCCTGCCCCTTGGCAGCCACGAGTCTGTTCTGTGTGTCTGTGAGTCTGTTTGGCAGATCAGTTCATTTGTGTCATATTTTGGGTTCCGCATGTGAGTGATGTCCTGCGGTGTTTGTCTTTCTCTTTCTGAGTGACTTCGCTCAGTGTGATAATCTCTGCATTTAGGTTAGATTCACACGTTCTCTTGTGTTGCTGGGCAGTCATTCTACACCTTCTCTGTCCGCCCTCCGTCCCACTCTCCACGACTCCACTGGTCAATATCTTCCTTTAAAACCTTGAGCATCTTTTCCTCTTTCCTCGCTCTCAGAAGATGCTTCTGCTTCCTGCTTCCCAAGGAGAACACCAGCGATCACGAGCTCTCAGCCTGCTCTTTACCCACCTGGCCCTCCTTCCTGCAGCCTTGGGGGAACCTCGGGGAGCCCGTGCCTGCCTGACCCCTCCCTCTTATCTGCATCTACTCGGGGGGCTCCAGCACCCCCCTCTCTCTCTTGCACCATCTTAATTTTTTTTTTTTTTTTTTTTTTTTTTGCGGTACGCGGGCCTTTCACTGTTGTGGCCTCTCCCATTGCGGAGCACAGGCTCCGGACGCGCAGGCTCAGTGGCCATGGCTCACGGGCCCAGCCGCTCCACGGCATGTGGGATCTTCCCGGACCGGGACATGAACCCGTGTCCCCTGCGTCGGCAGGCGGACTCGCAACCACTGCGCCACCAGGGAAGCCCCATCTTAATGATTTTGACCTTTTATTGGCCCACGTCCCTCAGCATACGAGTAGGCTGTTATTTCTCCTATATTAAGAGGAAGTCCTCCGGATCGCATGTCCCCATCCCACTACCAATCCTGTCGTCGGCTCTGCGGTCAGCAGCGCCTCTCAACTGTCCTTTGTGTTTGCTGTCTCTGTTTTTATTCTCTCCTCAACTCACCCTCCTCAAGCTTTTCACCCCCTCCCTCTACCAATATCACACCTGAAACATCTCCAAAGAGTGCACGCAGTCGTCCCTCAGGGTCCAGGGCGATTTCTTCCAGGACCCCCTCGGGGACCAAAATCCGAGGATGCTGGAGTGCCCCATGTACAGTGCTGTCATACAGGCATTGCTAAATCGAGTGTCCGATTCTCTGATCAGACCTGTCATCGGTGTTGGACGCAGCTGATCCTTTATCTTTTCCCGCTGAACACTTTTTCTCCTGCTTTCTAGATCGTCACACCCGTTCCAGTTTCCTCCTAACTCAGTTCCCTGTACTGCTTCCCCCTTCCTCCTTGGACATGGAATTATGGGAGTATCCCTAGGGTCATGGCCCTTTTTTAATCAGGACCTCTCTAGCCAGGCTTGGAAGCCATGATACTTACCTCTTCCTCACCAAAACTCACTCATTCGGCAAGCTCAGCCCATCGCATGGCTTTTCATACAATCCAGAAGCCATTGGCTCTGAAATTTATACATCCAGCCCCTGTGTCTCAGCTAAAACCCTTTTTTGAACATCCACATGCCTCCTCAATGTTTCCATTTGGATTTTATTGGCATTACCTGCGAAGTGCCTTCCTGAAGTCTGCTTTCAGCACAGCAGTGGATATGACCCTTTTCAAACATAGTCAAATAATAACGCGCCTTTGCTTGAAACTCTCCAACTAGGGCTGCCCAAATTAGCGAATAAAAATAATTGAATGAGTGTGTGTATTATCCTAATTGCATAATTAAGATGCTGTTAATTGTGGTTGTATCCACTTTTTATAGAGTATAAGTGTTAGCTTTTACTAACACTTTTACATGTTTTGGGCCCTCAGTCCTCTCTCTGAAATCAGCTGAAACCATGAGGATTTTTAGGGAGCAGGGTAGGGGTGAGGGGTGTGAAGATGGTTCCAGAGCACAGAATGCTTAGGGCAAAGGTCGGCAGAGCAGAGTTGCAGGGTAAGGACAAGACAAAGAAAACAATGTGGGAGGATATCTATGCATTTACCTTGAACTTTAATAAACTCAACTGTGACTTAGCTGCTTCTGAGTAGTCTAGAAATTCTAGTGCAGAAATCTGCTGGTTGTTTTAGTAACCCCGTTAGTTGACTCTGGTTGGAAGAGTTTTACCTTCTGTATACCTGTGACTGTTGCACTCTTTAGAATCACACTGTCAACCCCTCTCACTTACAGACAAAGCTGTCCGGTAACCCCCTTCCTTCAATGCTCCTGCTTCCGTTCAGGAAGATACATGCATCCAGGAGGTGCCCTTCTTATCAGGGTGATGACCGGGGAGTCTGCTTTTTTTTAAGGATTCCTTTTATTTCTTTCTTTCTTTGGCTGCGTCGGATCGTAGTTGCGGCATGGGGGATCTTTCACTGCAGCACGGGCCTCTGCATTGCGGCGTGCGGACTGCGGAATGTGCGAGCTCAGTAGTTGCAGCGCACAAGCTTTGTTGCCCCGCGGCATGTGGGATCTTAGTTCCCTGATAAAGGATCGAACCCGCATCCCCTGCATTGGAAGGCGGATGCTTAACCACTGGATCACCAGGGAAGTCCCCAGAGAGTCCACTTTCAGATATTTATTAATCTTAAATTAGGGAACAACGAAGGCGATCTCAGGCTGCCTGTTCTCTCTCAGCTTATGTGTGATGTCAATTGTTGTTTGCTTTATAGTTTAGCTCACAGGGGCAATCTTATCCGTACGCTGTTAGAGCTCATTTCTACAGTGTTGTACGTGCACTGAAAAGTATTGGCAGTATGACGGACCGTTGTTCATACCTACAGTATAATCCCATTTTTAACAGTCTTCCTTTGGTGAACATTTAAGTTTTTTATTTCATTTTAATTTTACTCTTCCCTCATCATATTGCTACAAAAAATGTCCTTGGATTATACCTCTATTTCCTTAGGATAAATTTCTGAATATAAACTTATAAGATCTTAGAAAATACCATCAAGTTGTCCTTCAGAGATGCTGTGACATTTTACTCTGTCTCCCTGTGGTTTATGGGAAGGATGTCCTTGCCCTCTCTCCACCTGCAGTGGATGTGAATTCTTCTGTCTTCAAGTTGCCTTTCGTCCTTAGGCCTCTTGTATTCTGATTGGAAATACAGACAGATTTCTCCCCTTATTCTATGAGGCCTTCTTCTAGTCAACCTGCCCGTAAATCCACTGCTCTTTCTTCTCCGTCTTTCTCACTGTCCAGCTGAACCCAGTTCCCACTCCTGCACTGATGCTCCTTTCCCGGGAAGGCCCTCTTTCTTCCTCACCTCCTTCAGTGAAAGGTCAGTAAGTCCAAGGACACAGAAGGCCACCTATTTAGTGACTACAGTGGCCTGTTAGCATCCCTCTCCTTGGCCTTCCATCACCTTAATGTTGCCCATCTCACTTGTCAGATCTCTCTTCTCTCGCTGCAGGACCACTGGTGCCTCAGGCCCCCTTCAGCCCCTTTGGCTCCTGTGTTCTGGGAACCAGTGCCAGCCCCCCTGCCTCAGCATCGCAGCTTCGTGCTGGGAAATCCCGATTTCCTCCCCTTGATAGTCTCATTTTTCTTGCGCTCTTACTCCATGGCTGTAACCAACATATACCTGTGAATGACTGTCAGTTTCCATCGATGGCCAGTCCTGCATATGTGATGTCAGGGCGGGGTGGCCACCACTCCTCTCCGTCAAATGCCCCAAGCTGAACGTTTTCTTTCTTCCATCCTTACCTGTTTTGTGTACCTGGATAGGTATGTCATGGGCAGCCACTCTCTGAAGCTGGAAGTACTTGAGGTCATGCAGGACCCTTGCCCCCCTTTCCCTCCACTCCATCAGCTACCAGATGCAACCACAGTCAAGTGCTTTGACACCCTTCTTTCCCTTCCTCACGGTGGGTATCAGTTCATAGCATATACTCTTTCTTCAGCATTCCGTTGATGTATTTCTGCCAGACCCTAAAAGCCATTAGGGATCAACATTATCCAGGAGAGGGACTTCCCTGGGGGCACAGTGGTTAAGAATCTGCCTGCCAATGCAGGGGACATGGGTTTGAGCCCAGGTCTAGGAGGATTCCACATGCCGCGGAGCAACTAAGCCCGTTTACCACAACTACTGAGCCTACTCTCTAGAGCCCGCGAGCCACAACTACTGAAGCTGTGAGCCACAACTACTGAAGCCCGTGCACCACAACTACTGAGCCTGCGCTCTAGAGCCCGCGAGCCACAACTACTGAGCCCGTGCGCCACAACTACTGAGTCAACGAGCCACAACTACTGAGCCTGCACTCTAGAGCCCGCGAGCCACAACTACTGAGCCTGCGTGCCACAACTACTGAAGCCCGCATGCCTAGAGCCTGTGCTCCACAAGAGAAGTCACCGCAATGATAAGCCAGCACAACACAACGAAGAGTAGCCCCCGTTCGCCACAACTAGAGAAAGCCCGCACACAGCAACAAAGACCCAGTGCAGCCAAAAATAAATAAATAAATGAGTTAATTAATGAAAATAAAACCAAAACATTATCCAGGAGACATGAGGCTTGTCCTCTGCCCTGAAGGAGTTGTGCAATAGTTTCAAGTCAGCGTGGTGCTAGAGACATGGGATCAGAGAAGGGCAGGTAGCCCCGCGTTAGTGGATGGAGAGAGAAGTCTGGCTGGTGACAGCCTCCTGGATGAGCTGAGTCTTCATGGAGGAGCAGTGGGGAGCCAGGTGCAGAAGGGAGCAAGGCAATTCCCATCGCGGGGAAGCAGCACGGGCAGGGCTTCAAGCCGGAAGCCCTGTTTATGGTTCCACCAGAGTCTACATGCCCTTTCCCCCAATCTAGGGCACCTCCTCACGTAGGAAGACCAAGAAAAAAGCCGTGATCGCATCCCACCTTTCTTACAATCTCTCTCACCCTCCTGCTGCTTGTGGAGCTTGGCACACACAGAGGCGTCCTGATCAGACCTCGGTCTGTCTCTCCACCCACCACCACCTGCTCTCCCACCCGACGGCAGTGCCTCTGCTGCCCTTCCTCTTCCTTTTAACCCATCACCTTTCTGTTTCCCAGTTCAGGTTCTTTGTAAATATCCAAAGTGTTCTTCTCGTCTGAGTGCTTTCTTGTTCTCTGAGCTCTAGGTTAACTTTATCTCTTCTTTGTAGTCTCCCCTGATTTTTTCGGGCAGTCAGTTGCTCTCCTGGCACTTAGTTTTTAAACGCTGTTGCGGTCCTTACGCACGGATGTAGGTTTGCCCATCAGAAGCTCAGTGGCTGTTCGTCTTCATCACTTCCTGCAAGCACCTGAGTCGTACAGTCCAGTTTGCAGAATGATGTTACTTTCATGTGTCCCTATTTTCAAAGCCATGACTTGCTTATATCAACAGAAGGAAAAGACATCTCAGGTGTACTTGGGGATGATGGTAGCAACATTTCACAATTTTTTTCTTTATTTCACGTTGTGTGATTTCTTTTTGACCTGCCCAGAATGCTGACCACGTGACACAATTTCATTTTAGTGCAGTGGCCAGCGCTAAAGAACATGATGAAAGAACATATAACTGCTTATACTTTTATTTTTTGGAGATGTTGGGATGTGTGGACAGTCACTGAAGACTTCGTAGCGTAATAGGAATGTCACGGAGCGATTACAATTGTAAAAGACAGTGACTTCACGCTCGATAAAATAATTGTTCTTCACACTGCATGCTGACTAGTTACTTTATAGAAGTTTGTGTTAATACAATGCCATACACTGTAGTTAAGATACAGTTACACGGTGTGCCTGACTAGTGAAACCCTGCGCTTCTGGTGGGGTTTCTATTTGTCTCATTTCACATAAAGACTTTTTAGGCAAGAAATATGAATTCAGAAAACTGAAAACTAGAGATGTTAGTTACGAACATTATTATGCGTTTGGTTTTTTTTAAGTTTCTCAGCACAGAGTTTTTCATGGCCACGAACACACCTAGACGTGCCTTTACTGAACTTGTTCCAAAATGCCCGTTTCACTCCCCAGTATAGCTACTGAATATAAATCTGTTTTAGGAGAGAAAGAAGTTTGAACAAGGGTTTTCCCTGTGGTGCAGGGCAAGCCATGTCAGTGTTACAAGAATGTTGGGTGAGGTATCAATGAACATGGACTAAATAGCTAATGTCATGCCATACACACAAAACAACATAAATCAGGAACTAAATTTTATAATTATTGATTTATTGATTGGTTGACTGATTGATTGATTTTTGGCTGCGCTGGGTCTTCGTTGCTGCGCACGGGCTTTCCCTAGTTGCGGTGAGCGGGGGCTGCTCTTCATTGCGGTGCGTGGGCTTCTTACTGCGGTGGCTTCTCTTGTTGCGGAGCATGGGCTCTAGGTGCGCGGGCTTCAGTAGTTGTGGCACGTGGGCTCAGTAGTTGTGGCGCACGGCCCTTGTTGTTCTGCGGCATGTGAGATCTTCCCGGACCAGAGCTCGAACCGGTGTCCGCTGCATTGGCAGGTGGATTCTTAACCACTGAGCCACCAGGGAAGTCCCCAGGAACTAAACTTTTAAAGATAATTGTTTATCTTGAGTAAAACTGACATAGTGGGGACGATGAAATGTACAGTTAAAAATGTGTGTGATTAAAAAAAAAAAATGTGTGTGATAATTCCTAAGTCTGTACAAGGCTTGACTGTTTATTAAAATGTTTAGTGATACTGTTTTACTTAATTCTTAAAACTTTTCTGAGGCAGGTAGTATCATCCCTGCTTGAAACATTGATCCCTAGAGAAACACATAAATGAAGTGTTCATTTGTAACTTACGCAAATGGTCCATTTTATTTGGCCGGTGGGTGTGGCTCCCCTACTTTGAAGAAGAGACCATCTTTTCCATCATCTGCTCTCTGCAGGAGGCCTGGGGAGTGCCTTCCACCCGACAGAAGGAAGGATGCCAGGGGAGGGGAGGGGAGGGGCAGATTTCAGGAGGCGTAAGGAGTGTACAGAGGTTTATGGAATCTGTACAAACCTCTCCCGTCGGGCTCCACTGTGAGTCATCTATAGCATCTTTCAAACAAGGCTGTTTTGTAAAAGTATAATGTTTAAAAGCTGATATATATTTCTGGGAAAGTAAAACTTAAAAATTAGTATTTTTACTGTACCCTACGGACCATCTGACATAGAATTGTGTAAATTCAGTCAACAAAGGGAAAGGCGAAAGAAAACAGGGAGGCCAGCTAGAAGGCTGTTGCAGGTGGTGGCTTGGGTGATAGGATGGTAGCAGTGGAAGTGGTGAAAAGCGCTCAGGTCCTCTTTGGGGTGTCCCAAGACCAAGTTCAGTGTTGGCAGCAATGTCCCAGCACCAGCTGGGGGAACCACCTTCTGCTCAACTCAGAGCCCTCAGGTTAAGAGCTCAGTCCTACAAGACTGCTTCCCTCCTGGCCTCAGAGACCAGGCACAAGCCCCGGCTGTTACCTGGGCTTCTGACCCACCAGCTACACATGGGATGTTCCAACAGTCCCCTCCGATTCCGGCTGGCAGTCATGAATACAGGTTGCTACCGGTGCTCTGACCCACGGCCCCCTCCTCAGATTCCATTAACTTGCTGGAACGGCTCAGAGAACTCAGAGAAGTATTTTACTTACTAGATTATCAGTTTATTATAAAAGGATATCACTCAGAGCAGGCAGATGGGTGCACAGGGCGGGATATGGGGAAAGGGCTCCAGGCTTCTGTGCCCCATCCAGGCATGACTCTCCCCAAATCTCCACGTGTTCACCAACCCAAGCTCTCTGAACCCATCCTTTTGGGTTTTCGTGGAGGCTTCATTACATAGGCTTAATTGGTCAAATCATTGGCCGTTGGCATTAGATTCACCCACCTGGTCCTCTTGCCTCCTTGACGGGGCATGGGGGGGGGGGAATATGGGGGCAGGAGGGGTGACCAGAGACTTGAAAGTTCAAACCCCTCTCACCTGATTGGTTCTCCTGGCAACCAGCCTCCATCCTTAGGTGCGGCCAAGAGTCACCTCCTTAACACCACAAAAGACACGCTTATTGCTCTCATCACTTCGGCAATTCCAAGGGTTTTAGGAGCTCTGAAGAAACAGGATGAAGATCAAATCCATATTTCTTACCATAAGTCAGATGATCACAGATTCTAACCCTAGTCTGATGGTAGAGCCGAGATAAGGTGGGATGCGGGGTGAAGACACAGGAGAGAAGCAAAGAACAGCTCCACACGATGGGGTCCATTTACTGAGGAAGCACAGGGTAAGGTTACAGAGAGGGGGATGGTGGCAGCGTGTAAGTTGGAGGGAGGTCACTAAAGGAAGGAACGCGGACAGAAGATAGATGAGGTCCAAGCATGGACAGCCTGGAGGTGGGGTGGACCCAGCAAGCACAGCTAAGGAGAAGCATCTGTCCAAGTGGGAAGCAAGTCTGCAGAGCCTGGTGTCGGCTTGAAGACAGAAAATGGACTGTTAGATTCAGCCCTGAGGGGTGGGGCGTCATCGGGGACCTTCATGCCTTACGCACACACTAATTATTTCCATTAGATTATCTCATTATTCCCCTCAAAGGAACTTTCTGAGGGGTTTTTTTATTACTCCTCCCAGTTTCAGCTACTTGGTCACACTATATTGGCAAGCCATTTTAAAATAAATAACTTATACTATTGTTTCTTGCCCCAAATAAAGTCTTCCACCCACATAAAATCTGAATGAGGTTGAGGGTCTCATCTGACTATTAAGCCTACTGAACAGATAAGTGAAAATATCAACCAATACAGGCGCCATTTCTCAGCTAGATCCCCACAAAGCATTCCGAACATTTCCCTTAATGGCTGTTAAGTGATGCATTGAATAAATACGGAGCCGCAAGAGAAATTTCTGTAAGAAAGAGCCTTAAGGATTACGGCTTGAGGCGCACATTAATTCTAGGGTTTCGGGGAAGACGTGTTTTTCTTCTAACAGTTCTTAGCTCACCTTCTCTTTCCTGTGAAGTGTCTTCCTGTCGGTCCCTTCTTGAGCACTGAATCAAAGCAAATCCGCAAGCGTTCAATATAACAAGATTGGGGAAAGGCGCGTAGTGCTTTGCCGTCAAACGCTAGTAGCTGTCGTCTCAGCTTTTTAGGGCCTGTCACGTTTTTTGATTCAGAGGAATCCTTTTAACAATCTCAGTAAGAAAGCACCCTTCATTTTGGCTTCGCTCGCAGATGCCATTGGGGAAGGAGTCCTCGGTGCCGTGTTATTTAGTTGTCCCATGGAATCCTAGCTTTCAGTCTGGGTCATTGCTGCTAATTCACAGTTTTACCTAGGAAGTGGAAAACTGTGTGTGTTGACTCTGATTCACCAGCCCACAGTCAGCTGTCCCGGGAAAGTGCTGGTTTCCAGGAGACCTCCCACCCTTTAACTGGGGTGACCTCAGACCAGGAACTTTAGGTGGAGAGGAGTTGGGGTAATGGTGTTGTAATTTGTGAGTCTAGTCAGACGGCAGTGGTTCTCAAGTTTCGCACTGAAAGGAACACTGGGCTGGTAACAGTCTCATCCACTAATTTAGTAAGAAACTGTGCTTATAACATAACCATTCTTCTTTTTTTTTTTTTTTTTGGAATTTTTAACAAAGCTAGCCATCTCTTTTCCCATATTTGGGCCCAGACAGAACACAGCTGCTACTCAGAGTTTGCCTGAAACCCTGAAACTCCGGGAAGGTCAGCTTCAGGTTTGAGCCTTGACGTGACAGCTTTTAAGTGCTGGAGGGTAAACACAGTTCCCTTTTCAGCCTGGACGGTCGCTGGGATCAGCTGTGTAGACAAATCAAGGTTTATTCCATTGCCATGCTCTCTGAGTAAGCGCCGCTCAGTGTTAAGACACGACATGAGTACACTTGGCCACTTTGCCCAGGATTTCTCACTTAAATGTATAATCTGCCTCACCCACACAGTATTAAAACATCTGTTCTGGAGTGGTAATGCAAGCATCTGATTTTCTCTGCTGGCTTTAAAACCATTTAAAAACATAACCCAGATAACTTCTGGGACAGAGTCAGATAAAAGCAGGGGGAAAGGAGGAAGAAGCGTGTTTAAATGAATTGTTCCAGAGCATTCTTGTGTCTTTACGGCACTGCCCGTCAGTCGTTCCTGGCAGAAATGTTTGTCTGCGGGCCCCGTCTGCTCCTTAAGCTCTTTAAAAGACAGCCCTATATTCAATATATCAGCTTGACATGGTGTAACGGAGACTGGAGACACCTTTCAAAGTGATGGAAAGCAAGGCTGCAAGGCTGAACTTCTCTTTTTTCTTCTCTCCCCACACCTGGATGATTACTTTGTTGTTCTTTTGTTTTTAATAACTGCAACAGTAAAACCTAATCCGCATTCCTAACCCTTCTGTTAGGTGTGAATGAAGTGAAGCCCCCTTATCAGTTTGAAATGTCCTTTATGCCTTGGCTGGGAAAGCTGCAGCGTAAGTGTCCGTAGGCCCTGTGCTGCTCAAGGTAAACATCGGTGTGTGTGTATTTGTCCGGGGACGGTTCATCGTCAATGTCATATTTTTAAATTTGCACTCACCGCAGAAACACTAATAGGAAGACAAGCTGCGGTTTTCTCAAGCTGGGTATTTATCGTGGAATTATAAGCAGTTCGGATAGTACTATTCCAAATAGGAAGTCAGCTCTTCTTCTTCTTAAAAAGAAGATGATAATTAATGCATAAGGTATCTAAGTAGCCGTAAGAAAATTCAAAACCACTAAGATGTTGATCTTTTAAATGAACCTGGAGAAGCCAACAGAGGAACTCACTTGCTGTCTTCAGCTTGTAACACTGATTCATCCTGGCCCTTACTTTGTCCAGACACATGGGCTGCCCATTATGTTTCAATAATAAAAGTAGAAATATGATTGTTTTTCAGTTATTCTTTCACATTAAGTTCCCTTTTTATGGTCCACACTCACCAGGATTTGTTTGATCCTTGCTGAGTTGCTTATGTGATTCGTAATAGCAAATTCTCAGTTTGGCTTTGTTTTGGCAAAGGGAAAAAGTCTCTTCTGTGAAACAAAATACTTGGTTTGTAAAGGTTAAGCTTCCCAAGGGCAAGAATTTTTGTCGGTTTTCTCACAGCACCCACATGATGGGCTTTTTAATAAATGTTTGTTAAATGACTTAATGGACACGGTATAATGTTAACCTTCGTTTGCTGCTCTGGTCGATATGAAGTTGGGAATTCCATGACGGCGTGCTTTAGTGTGCCAGGGCTGCTGTTACAAAGTGCCAGAGGCTGGGTGGCTCGCACAACAACATTCATTTTCTCACAGCTCTGGAGGCTGCACGTTGGAGATCAAGGTGTCGGCAGGATTGATTTCTTCTGAGGCCTCTCTCCTTGGCTTGTAGACGAACACCTTCTCCCTGTGTCTTCACGTGGTCTTTCCTCTGTGCGTATCTGTGTCCAAATTTCCTCTTTTTTCAAGGACCTCTTCTTGCAAATTTCTTCTTCTTACAAGCCCAGAACTGGGATCGCTGGATCAGATGGTAGCTCTAGTTTTCGTTTTTTGCTGACCTTCCATACTGTTTTCCATAGTGGCTAAACAAAGTTACCTTCCCACTAATGGTTCATAAGGATTTTTGGGAAACGACACCAAAAGCACAGCAACCGAAGCAAAAATGAAACAAGTAGGGCTTCATCAAACTAAAACAGCTTCTGCACATCAAAAGAAGCACTCAGCAACATGAAAACGCAGCCCGTGACATGGGACAATGTATGCAAACCAAGTACTGGACAAGGGTTGATATCCAAAATGTATAAAGAACTCGTACAACTCGATAACCAACCAAACAAAACAAAAATCCGATTATAAAATGGGCAGAGGAACTTATCAGACATTTTTCCAAAGAAGGTGTACAAATGGCCAACAGTATATGAAAAGATGCTCAACGTCACTCATCACCAGGGAAACGCAGATCAAAACCACAGTGAGGTATCGCCTCACACCTGTTAGGATGGCCGTCAGCAAGAAGACAAGAGATAGCAGGTGCTGGCGAGGGTGCGGAGAAAACGGACCCTCTTGTAGCCCACCGTTACGTGGAATTCTTAAACGTAAAAGCTGGAAAGAATCTTAAAGTTCACTGGGTTTAAGCAGCCATGCTTCACAGAGGGGAAAACTGAGGCCCACATGGGTTACAGTATTTGCTGAAATTCCCTCTCCTGATGTAGTAGCTTCAGGGGTAAGTGCAGGCTCCCCGACTCCTGATCAGGGCTCTTCTCTCGTGTCATGCTGCCACTCGGAATGACCCTCACCAAGGAATTAAAAAGACCTCATCTTGTATAGGATCATTACACACGGTTCTGACATCCTAGAAATGAACTAAAAAGACCTCATCTTGTATAGGATCGTTACACACGGTTCTGACATCCTAGAAATGAACTAAAAAGACCTCATCTTGTATAGGATCATTACACATGGTCCTGACATTCTAGAAATGGTTTGACAGGACAACTCATTGCATAGAGATTTCACAACTCTTTCCTCGTCTTTCAGGATCTGTCCTTACAAAGTCATATAGCCAAAAGGGTCTAGACTAGGATTAGATTATCCACCCAGGTTATTGCTGCTGCCGCACTGAAGAGCATAGCAGAAAAGCTTTTCTCTGGCTTACTGAAGTCGGGGTATTGATTTAGTTAGCTATGTACATTACAGAAGCCAAGAAACACTGCTTTTTGTTTCTGAACATTGGCTTCCACTAAATAACGCAACCCATAGCTTAGTGATAAGCATCTATTTTCATGGCAACCGAGAGAGCTGGGGGGAGGGGAATAGGCAAATCCAATTCAATTCGAGGCCCTTAGCCCAATCGTAAGTACTTTTACACAGCAAAGATATTGGTAGAATTTTCTAGACACTAAATATGAGAGCAAAGCCCCTAGGCTTGTACCAGAAAGAGGAGTTCTTAGTTAGAGGAGAAATTAAAGCTTAAAAAAAGTAGAAGGTATTTTTCCCTCTAACTTTTTTTTTTTCCAATGCCCCCCTTTTCTCTGAAAACTCCCTTTAGACAACTTAGAAAAGCAGAACTTCAAAAGTGAACAACTTGATTGTTCCTTGAACCAGTGGGTGGGTGACAGTCATGAGGAAGCCCTTAAAAAAGAAAAGCACTGCTTCCTCTGTTCTGTCCCGGGATTGAATCTTTGAATCCAGAGGAAGTGAGTTAATTCTCCCCTCCTGTTTCTTTTGGGTGGGGACTGCCGTGTGTGCGCCTGTGCGCCTGTGTGTATGGGGTTATCTTTTGAAAGCATTGTCTTAGTTTAAATATTTTAGTTTAAATATTTAAAAGTGTGGAGATTTATAACATCAACCAATTAACTGCATGCGGTAACATTTGCCAAGTTGTTTTTTCCCTTTGTCATTTGAGGGGATTGATATTCTGATACTTCACTGAACCCAAGATGGGCATATTCTGTTTGTCCAACATTACAGACTTACCGTGTTTTCTTTTTCTGTGTAACTACTTTAAACTTTATCTCAGAGGTCCTCATTTCAGTTGGAACTTTTCATTGTTCTTGAAGGAATGCTCTATACATTTCCAACAGACGTGGAAGCAAAATAAGCCAACCCCAGAGCATAAATAACAATTTTATATCATGCCTACAATATACATCTGCACTCTGACACTTTAATGAATACTGTATACTTTTTGTGTAGGCTTTCTATACACTTACCCTCTGTGTGCAGATTGACACATTTGATTTGTTTTGTATCATCACAGTCATAACTCAGTTATCCTTTGAGTAATACTGACTCTTTTCACTTTACATAAACATACACATTTTGGCGTAGAGTTTAAAAATTTGCAAAACCGTTGCATCAAGTTTTTCACATTATAAGTTTAATCAATATGAACCAAATTGGCTAAATTAGTAATGAACACTTTTATTAGAGAATTGCTTATTTATATCCATACTGCACTTATCAGTCATAATAGTACTCTCTGTCAAAGCAATATTGCATTTCTTGGACAATTAAAAACATTCTGGTAGTAAAGAGGAACGTATTAAATGTGCTTTCTACTCTTAAAAGTTGGATAGAATAATGGAAAAAGATCTTAGTGCTAATATTTTAGCCGGAATCTTGACATTATTGAAAGTAGATCTTTAAAATAAGAATGAAATCAGTGTTGACCAAAGCTGCCACATTCACTTCTGCAGATTATCCTCTATAAACCCCACAACCACCATGGGCAGTGGGGCTCGGGACCCACAAAGCCATGAGTCCCAGCAGGGGCTGTGTCTGCCCCAGAGAACGGATGTCCTTTTTTTCTGAAAAGCAAGTACCCTCTGCTTTTCAAGCCATGTGTCCACAGGATAGCCTGGAGAGGGTCTTTTCCAGATTGACCCAGTTGAGGTGTTTGGGGAAGCAATGGCCCTGTTACTCGGGAAGGTTTCATGGATGGGTTGGGTTTCAAGAAAGGCTGTTAGAAATGGTAAAGATTTATTACGTGAATCACAAGATGGAGAGTTTTGCCCGGGGAGGGGGGGCAGCAACGTAAGCATGGGGAGAAGTGCAAGGTCAAGGTCAGAGGAATATGACATGTGCAGCAGCCAGTGAGGAGACTAGATTGATTGGGACAAAATGTGCCTGTCTTTGATGAGTGGAGGATTAGATGCGAAAGGTGAGCGAAGGTCAGGTGGTGAGGATTCTGAGTGCAGGGAAAGGAATTTGGATTTTATCTTCCAGATGAGAAATCGCTCTAGGCATTTGTCCAAATCCATCCCGTGATCAGCGATAACTTATTTTGGGTAGATTAACCCAGGGTTATGCAGCAAAGAACAAAAGGAATAAGAAAGAGTAAAGGCAGGGAGACAAGGTTAGAGACTGCTAAATATAGTCCATTGTTTTCAGGGTCTGCCCTGTATCTGAGTAATGACGATGAAAAGGAAGAGCTGATATGATAGTTTTTTTAATTATAGCAAATGTTATCATTTTTACCTGATCTCTAGAAAGAATCCATACTTATTATAGAAAATGCTGAAAATATGGATAGATATAAGGAAGAAAATGGAAATCACCCATTCTCATTAAAACCATAGATGAACACTCCACATCTTAGGTGCTCTTGATTTTTCTTTGTTTTGTTTCAATGTATCTGTGTTGAAATCATGGTATAATAATGCTATGTTTACATAGCTTGGATTTCTTGTCATTTACTACATATTAGGCATTTCTTTTTTAATAAAAAAATCCTAGAAGACCTAATTTTTTATTTTATTTTGTTTTATTTTTGCGGTTCGCGGGCCTCTCACTGTTGTGGCCTCTCCCGTTGCGGAGCACAGGCTCTGGACGCGCAGGCTCAGCGGCCATGACTCACGGACCCAGCCGCTCCGCGGCATGTGGGATCTTCCCGGACCGGGGCACGAACCCGCGTGCCCTGCATCGGCAGGCCGACTCTCAACCACTGCGCCACCAGGGAAGCCCAAGACCTCATTTTTTTTATTGCAGTATAGTTGATTTACAGTGTTGTGTTAATTTCTGCTGTACAGCAAAGTGATTCAGTAATACATATATGTACATCTTCTTTTTTCAGATTATTTTCTATTATAGTTTAATACGGGGTATCGAATAGAATTCCCTGTGCTATCCAGTAGGTCCTTGTTGGTTAATCTATTTTAGATCTAATATCCTGTATCTGTTAATCCCGAACTCCTAATTTATCCTCCCCCTCCAGCCCGCTTTCCACTTTGGTAATCATAAGTTTGTTCTCTATGTCTGTGAGTCTGTTTCTCTTTTGTAAATAAGTTCATTTGTGTCATATTTTAGATTGCACATATAAGTGATGTCATGTGGTATTCGTCTTTCTCTTTCTGACTGACTTCACTCACTATGACCATCTCTAGGTCCGTCCATGTTGCCGCAAATGGCATTATTTCCTTCTTGTTTATGGCTGAGTAATATTCCATCGTATATAGGTACCACGTCTTCTCTATTCGTTCATCTCTCGATGGACATTTAGGTTGCTCCACATCTTGCTAGAGGGCCTCGTTTTTCATGCCTGTCCCACTATTTCAGTTTATGACTGCAGGGTCATTAACTATTCCACTATTGTAAATTTAGATTGTGACCAACTTTTTGTTATTATAAACGTTACTGTAATAAACGTCAGTCAACATAAATGTTTTATTCCATACTATTCCCTTTTCTTCTTCTGCAGATAAACAAATAGATAAATTTCAAAAACTAAGTGGAGCATTTGTTCCTGTATTTATTTTGCCTGTTTTGATTTCAGTTCTAATCTACCACTCCCCACTTTTAGTCCACTTTAAAAATTGGGGAAGGGAGGAGTGTGTTTCTTAACGGGCTTTTCCTGAAATCATTACCTCCTTTTGGTGCTTGCCTTTTAAAATGGTGCACTTTAATCCATCGCTCTGTACATGAGCATTTAGGTGGTTTTCAGTTTTTCTCCTTTCACCACTGTGATGAATTGATATTCATGTGCACATATTTTCATGTGCACAAATAAAAGGCTGTAACCTCAAAAGTGAACTACAGGGACATGGGACATATCCATCTTCAACTTAGTATCCTGTGCACATCAGCTACATCAACTACAGTGATACCAATATATACTCACTTCTGCAGGCAGACCAGAAAAATTCCAATTTACCCACATCCTTGGCAATCCTTTCCTTTCAATGCTCGCCGATCTCCTGTAAGTGAAATAGTATCTCTTTTTTTGTATGTGAAATATCTCATTTTGGTTTGCATTTCTCTGATAACTAATGAATTTTTTAGCATGTTTTCATATGTCTAGTGGCCATTCAAGCTTCTTGTCTGGAATTTGTCCATTTTCTATTGAGTTTGTTTTTTTCCGTGTACTCTGTCCTGTGACAGGTATATGGTTTGCCAAGGTGTTCTCCCAGTGTCTGTATTTTAACTCTGTTTATTACAAAAAATTTAGGCAAATTTATCAAAGTTCTCTTTTACGGTTTGGGTGTTTTCTATCTTGATTAACAACTCCTTCTCCAACGTCAAAGGCTTTAGCTTTTCACTTATATATTTTTTTCTTATTCTTTTTGGGTTAATTACTTTACATTACATTTTTAATTCCTCTGACACACCTGGGAGTTCCCAGGTGATTTTCCAGAATGAGGAGGATAAAAAGTTGAAAACTTTGGTAAAAACTCTATTAAGGCTTCCGTTGTTAAGTCCATAACTGAACCATGGAGGCATCTTTGCCTACCATGGTTTGTGGTAACGCAAGTGAGTGTCTTGCCCATTGAAAATCTTTTCCCACAGAAACTCCGTCCAAGTTCATCTGCATGAAGTCTTGGCAAAGTAGTTTACTGCTCACTGGGGTTGAATACAGTTTCACTTCCAGGTGTTTTCGGCCTTAGTCTGCCTATCTAACCTCGTGCGTGAGTCCAGAAGGAACACTTCGTTTTTTTAAAAGCGGTTGCCGTCTGACACTGGATTCGTTTTACTTTCAGCAGTTGACGGAAACTGTGAGTCCTTCCGTGCTCCCCGCTGCAGCTTTGCCACTGGACCTGCTTAACAATGCTGTCACTGCGTTTAGCACCTTGGAAGACCTTATTCGGTATCTTGAACCAGATAGATGGCAGCTGGACTTAGAAGATCTCTACAGGCCCACATGGCAACTGCTGGGCAAGGCTTTTGTGTTTGGAAGAAAATCCAGAGGTAAGCTCTCTCTTCAGGTTAGCACCTCATTTAAGTTTCTTAGCAGCTAATGTTTCAGATTCTTCTGCCGTACCTTCTAATGAGGAGAGTTTAAAATTCTTCCCCGATGAAGTTTAAATAATCAACCTTCTTAACATTTGAGCATATTTACGTATTAAATAAGAATACATATAAAAGGAGGGTTTGGAAGATTAAAAGAGATGCTTTTGCTGAAAATTCCTGTTATTTCTTTAATTCAAAAATATCATTTTGATGAAGTCCTGTGCTACATTTCTCAAGAAACATTGCTTATTCAAACTTAATATTTGGGGTATATTGATTCAGAGATTCAAGAGAGATTATCATAGCTGCTAAACCAGGTTTAGGGCTAGAAAAGGGGAAAGCTCTATTAAAATCTGTATTCACCATGACCCCATGGGTCAGGATTATATCAATTTCCATTTCCTAAGCCTAGAAACTTTTCTAAATAATACGAAAAATAACAATGGCTCCCCAGAAAACAGAACTGTAGTTTCCAAGATAGAAGTCACTGTAAGAAAATAATGCTCTAAAGGAACTCACACCATGATAATTTTTTCTATGTAAATATGCTTCTGAAATGATCACTTTTGATTCTATGAGCACATCTCCCTTCAAGAGTGAAAGTGTTGATAATTAAACTTAATTTCACATGGTCAAGAGATTGGAGATAATGTTAGCCGAATCTGTTCTCAGGTCAGGTAACTTTCCTCGTCACCCTAAACTTGGAAAGCATCCCTCTCAAACAGAAATGAAAATGTAACTGGGTAGTTATAAAGCCCTCAGACAATCTGTTTCAGTCTGTCAGAAACTTTGAAATCTACCCAGGGTCCCATTAGAGAACGGAGGACAGTCTGCAGAAAGTCTGTAGAAAGCACAGTGTTTAGTTAATTTGAGCGACTCACAGGGGCAGATTGCATCAGACTGGTCAGAAAGAAACCCGATTCCTGCCCTCTCCTGCTAAGAGTTGCAGCCCTTCTGATCAGGACTTAACATCTCAGCAGATCATGTTCGGACTTGCCCAGCACGGTGTTCTGCTGGACCAGCAGCCCTGGTTTCCTCTCAGCGATATTGGAAATCGCTGTTCACGTCCAGAGGCAGCTGAATCTTGTCCAGATGCTGAAAACGGTTACATATTTATAGGACATGATCGTGATAAATAACTCACCAACAACAACACTTCCCTGCCCTCCCACTTAGGAACGGGAAGATGAAGATTTGCAAGGCTGGCTGAAACGCCCCTGAATAGAGCCTTTGTTAGCAAATTCGAGGTAGATTATCCCGTGGATCCGTAAGAAGCAGAGGGAGTCAACCGGACTGAGCTCAGATCTAGTTTTTTGACAGCCGATGTTGGGATACGAGCCTGAAAATCTCCCCTCTAACCCTGCCTGTATGCCTGCACCTCTCACGTGGTGCTCAGTGAAGATTTGGCCGGAGGCTAGGGTGTGTTTAAAAGGCCCAGCGCTGAACCAGATCTCTCAAATATTCATTTAACACTTTCCAAATTGAAGCCCTTTGCAGTTTGCCAAAACTATTAACTTTTTAAGTGTACAGTAAGTGTGAGCAAAGCAGTGTATATTTTTGGAACTCTACATAAACTAAAATGCAGGTGTGGGATAACATCTCTATAGACAAAACCAGCTCCCCCCCACAGGAGTCTTTCTACAAAGGAAGGAGGAGTAAAACATTTAAAAGCTTCTAATTAGAGATTGAGATAGATTTTCCACAGAATAAACATATCACAGCGTTACCACATTCATCTTAGCAAGACCACCCTCAGATTGCATTACGTTAATAGAATATCCTTGGGCTGAGTGTCTGAAAAAAATGAACACTGACAAAGTAAACTGTGATCGTAATTTTTTTCAATCAGTATTATTCTGTTTAGGAAAACTTGCAATATTTATGAATCTGAACAAGAAAACAGGCATTAGAAAACCAGTTTTTATTGACGACAGGCTTCAAATCTTCATTCTTTAGAAAGACAAGCTAATGCATGTATTGTCTTAGGAGGTTGTTACGAAAAGGAAATAAAGCATCTGAAGGCTAAGTTTACTTTACAGATATTTTGCAGAGGGAAACTTCCACATTATTACAGTTAAGCTATTAAAATGTATGTGTTGGTGTTCTACCCAATGTTTGGAGAATTTGTGACACCAGTCATAGTCACGTGACTTATTCTAATGATGCTTAGATGTGTTTGAAGCCCTAGAAGTAGGAAGCATAAATTTCAAATAACATATGCTAAATGTGAAGTCCTTACTTGTATTTTTAGCCCAGAGGGGACTGTGTTAATGTCTTTCCTTTTCTTTATTTTCCCTTTCTTCCTCTGGTTCAGCGTGTTCATTCATACCTTACTACTGCAGAAAAGAAAAACCCATATTTTTTAAGTCAGGTTTAACTAGTACTTAAAAAGGGCTTTTGACTTTTGTGTCAAACATGATAGATGAGTGGAAGCTAAGTTGAAAGTCTGTTTAAATTTTCACATTGTAGCAGGTATCATAACTTGGTTCACTTGGGAAATCCATCTAACCTTTTATTGTGGTTAAGTAAACATTTTAAAGCTAACATATACAGACTCATTTTCTAGTTTCATGAACTAGTATGTTTAAAACTCTTTAAGGTAGATGAATATCCTTTGAAAGCTAAGAGTTCATTCACATTCTAAAGAAGGATAAATCTTAAAGAAGCATTAAAAACTCTGGCAACTGCTTTTGTATGTGTCTGCCTGTTTTAGGCGTTCTCGCTCCTTGCCTAGATGTTAAGTTCTAGCGAAAAGATTCAAAGAAGCTCATATACAACTTGGACAGTGAAAGAGCGGTACGTGTATAGACATAGGTTAGGGTTCGGCAAAATGAAATGAGGTAAAATACGTGACATCATTTAACCTAATTATTTCATTAATTTTATTGGAGATAAGCTTCTCTTTAATGGTCCTCGAAAGAATGAACTCTTTTCCTCTTAAATATTTAAAAGCTTTACTGTCACAGGGTCATTTTTCAGATGAAAGGGAAATCTTTAGATATTCAAATAAAACAGTGATTTTCTCTTGAGTTGGAAAAAATAATTTCTAGCTGAATAAGATGTTGAAATGAACTTATTGAATTAGCATTTCCTCCGTGTTCCCCTTACTTGACCGAGGTTTTAGTCAACCATATGGTTTACGTGTGCTTATAATTGACAACTGCATTTGCATAAGCTGTAATATATTTCTTGAAAATACTTACATTGGCTTCCTTTGACGTTTTAGAAAAACTTGACCACATACTCAAGAATAACCTAGCTAAGAAAACAAGCATTTGATTCTTAATTACCTTGTCACTTTAAAAGTATTTAAAAATGTTGGCATTTAATTTTTAAGGCTGGGTTATGTAGTGATTATTATTACCTGAAGCTATCTTTAACCAGAAAATATTATTTATAATGTCGCCAATATTACTGAAAGGTATTTAACCAGATTTAGTATAGTTTAGATAGTATTCCTAAATTTTAATAAAAACTTTGTTTTTGAAGGAAAAAAGCTCTGATGAATTATATGTCATTCAAAACTTCAATTTTATTGGAATTGCTTTGATTTGAATATTTCTAGGGGAAAAAAGGCAAAGCTGTAAAGCAGAAATTAAAATCATATTAGAATTGCTTATCCTAATAATTATCAGCTACTTCATATGTTATGTATAAGCTCATGTTAAACATGACGTGTTATTTTGATCTGATTTAACTGAGGCGGTATCATTCTATAGTTGATAACAATGGTTCTTTAGAACGTACTGCAACAGTCTAATGAAAGGACGTTTGGTTTGGTCTTCACATGGAGGCACTCTCTTAAAGAATAAACCACGGCATAGTTAACCAAGTTACTAAAAGAATAGAGACAGTGGTTATAAGTTAGTCATTTCTTCTGCCCTTCAGGAGAATAGACATCTGAAAAGGAGTCTAGTTAAGCTCAATTTCCAAGTCCAAAAATTTCTCAACGCGCCAGAAGCAGTGCTTTCCAGCAACTTCTGCTCCTTTCAAACGTGTCCTTTCCCGCACTCCGGTCTGCTCAGCCGTCTTCAGAAATTCATTTGCTTCATTTCCTTTCCACGCTCTATGATTCTTGTTGCCAGGAAGATTATGGAAGGTTCTGTCAACAAGTGTCTGTACGTTGTGTTTCATTCATCGCGGGAGCTTGTCATCCTTCTAAACATCGCATCTGTGTTTTCATCAAAGCTTTCCTTTTACATTCTATTCTTCCCTCCCACGCCCCCCTTGTTTACTTTTTTCCAAAGGTTAAAAGGTGTCATCCCCTTTTTCTCTATAAAGTTTCCTGTTTATAGCTGGTAACTCTTCTGTAGTCTCCATCCTCAGCACTGCACAATGCCGTCCCTTCATCCGTCCCTGGGTCACAAGGAAGCTCTGTTTGCCATAAGACGGAAAGCCCAGCCTGCGAGCTGCATCGCCCTAAGACCTAGTTAGATCATCGGGGTTCTTACTGGGGCGATTGTTCGGGAGATGTCTAGATTTCTGTATGAGAGCGAGAGCGCGAGGGCGCTTGGCGAAATCGCAAGGCTCAGAGCATGACCGCCTCTTCCTCTGCTCCCCTGTGTGCCGTGCAGTGCTGGGCCTGAACCTGCTCAAGGAAGAGGTGCGGCTCTATAGCTGCACGCCTCGCAACTTCTCCGTGTCCATCCGGGAGGAGCTCAAGAGGACCGACACCGTCTTCTGGCCGGGCTGTCTCCTGGTGAAGCGCTGCGGCGGGAACTGCGCGTGCTGCCTGCACACCTGCAGCGAGTGTCAGTGTGTCCCCAGCAAAGTCACCAAGAAGTATCACGAGGTACGGGCGGCCTTTCCCTTCCCGAAAGATGACAGACCAGCCTCTCTGAAGTGGATTTTGGTTTAGAAGGGAGATGTCGTCTTCACGAAAACCAGACCAGACAAAACCAAGGTTTACCAAAGAGCTCAAGTTTTCATTTATTATTATTATTATTTTAAATTTATTATTATTATTTTTTGGCTGCATTGGGTCCTCGTTGCTGCGCGCGGGCTTTCTCTAGTTGCGGTGAGCGGGGGCCACTCTTCGTTGTGGTGTGCGGGCTTCTCATTGTGGTGGCTTCTCTTGTTGTGGAGCACGGGCTCTAGGCACGTGGGCTTCAGTAGTTGTAGCGCACGGGCTCAGTAGTTGTGGCTTGTGGGCTCTAGAGTGCAGGCTCAGTAGTTGTGGCTCGTGCGCTCCAGAGCGCAGGCTCAGTAGTTGTGGCTCACAGGCTTCGTTGCTCCGTGGCATGTGGGATCTTCCAGGACCAGGGCTCAAACCCGTCCCCTGCATTGGCAGGCAGATTCTTAACCACTGCGCCACCAGGGAAATCCCTGTTTTTTAATTGGGACCTTGAACTCAGGAAACCAGACATCAAGGATTTAGAAAGCTTGTCCTCTGATAGCACATCATGGGTACTCAGTGGAGGTTTTCTGTCTCATACAAAAAAGAAACTGTTTTTCCAGGGAGGAAAATGGGTGAAACTTTTCACCTCTTCAAAATATGAAGGGAAAATATTTCAAAGACAAACTTGGAGGTAAATTATGGTCTATTTTGGAGAAAATAAAGATCTTTAATATTTATCTTTCCATTTGGGGCCATTTGGGCACATAAATTCCAAGGGACATATTCATAATTATACTTCCTGTTATTTCATCATTTATATCTTCCTCTTATTCATGGTGCCCCAAATAGTATGTTAAGCTTTTTATAGATCCTTCATGCTTCCCTTTATTCCATGGAATTAAGGAAAATACAATATGAAATGTTAGTAATTATTGTTTTTCAGAGCCTTGGGGACCTTAGAGTTTATATGTTTAAAATTTTCATTACCCCCGGTGATACCCAACCCCCTCCAGTCCTCCCCAGAAGCACGTGGCTTTCGTGCATCCGGAAGCGACCCCTTCCTGATGGCTCACCTTCAGTTTTTACAAAATGTCTTTTACAAACTTTAATTTTCACAAAACCAAACCAAAATCTACCTCCTGACTTCATTTGGATATGGCTTCATTCATTTTCACTTTTTTCTGCTAAATAAAAGAATAACACAAACTAAATACCCACTTGATAAAGGAAATGATTTTACCTGTGAGTGAAGACGTCGGTGAAACCCTAATTTGTTGGGTAATCTGAACAGGTAGCTGCGCTCATGTGACGTGGTTGCCCAGCTCTTCCGCAATATTGTGTTGGCAGGTGATTAAGTGGGAGAAAAGCAGTGGATTCCAGACAAGGTGCCTGTTTCCCTCCTAGATCTACCATTAACATGTAACCATCCACAGGACACTTAACCTTTGTAAAACATGTGCGAACTCTGATAATGTCTCAGGTTTTTCCTAAAGGGGTTATTCTCTGACAATTGTTAGATGGCAAGTTTTAGAAGATGACATCCAAACCTGGCAGTCTGGGATAAAAGTAGGACTGTTGACTGCCGCCCTCATAGTCCACTTTCGTTTCTACACCACATACGTCTAAAGATCCTTGTGTTGGGAACGGGTGCACTCCTGTTCAGGAGGAGGTCCTCGGGAGCTTGTGGGAGCCCCAGCTCCACTCTGCCCAGACGACGGCTTGTTGCTACTCTAAGAACTGGAAGTCTAGTCAAGAAAAAACCCTTATGGGGTAGTTTTGTTACCGAACCAGACTTGGGTCTGCTTGCTGGGGCAGTAAAGCTGCTGAACCAGGTCGTGGGGAGGAAAGTGCAGCATTCATTGCAGGTGCCAAGCAAGGAGACCAGGCAGCCAGTGCTCAAAAGACCCAAACTCCTCAAAGGCTTTCAGGGACAGGTTTTTAAAGACAGGGAGGCGTGTGATCAGCTGGTGGACACTCTTCCGATTGGTTGGTGGTGAGGTCATCGGGAGTCCACATCATCAACCTTCTGGTTCCAACCGGTCTGGGATCTACATGCTTGTGGGCAGCATGCAGTTAACTTCTTCCATCTGGTGGCGGTTTCAGTATCTGCAAAACAGCTCAAGGGACCTGACTCAGAATATCGTCTGTAGCCCGTGAGGAGGAACTGAAGGTCCTTGACTTTGCTTAATGGCTAAACTGTTATTATTTTGTCTTGCCGTACTGTTTTCCTTTCTTTATGCGTTTTCTCATTTCTCTGATTAAATGACTAGAGTTTTTCCACAGACAAAAGACAGGCAGAGGACATGCGGCCGGGCGGGCGAGGAGGTCTGCTCTGGGAAGGCCTCTCAGGGTCCTGCTCAGTGACAGCCCTGAAGCACATGAAAGTTAAAAGGCCTTAAAGGGTCGGCAGATCTTAGAGTTGGTTGGCATAATGTGAAAGAATAGGGTGAGAGTAGGAATTAAGCTGGGGTGGTCTCTCCCCACCTAAAATCATTTCATTTTGAACTTTCTAAAGCAGGGACTTACTAAGCAAAGTGTATCTGGGGACCTGATTTAGCCAACAAGTCTTGGGTTTATGACTCACCTTGCTACGACCTGTAAAACCCAGAGCATTTCTAAACAAGTTTATCAGATGCTGAATTGGTATCATGCTTCTGGGGCAGCTGAATCAGTCCTCAGATCAAGTGTATCCTCCCCCATCCTATACTTGTAAATTTCTTTTCCAATACCATTAGTTTTAGGTTTCTCCAGAAAGTTACCCCAGAACGTGCAGTATCTGTTTTAAAGTCTGAGATAAAGTTCTTGTGTAGGGAAAGGCCATGGTCAGTGCTTGGCCACGCACTGACCTTCTTCCAGAATGGTACTGATTTAGCCTTCCAGTCTTCAGGTGGCGTTGATTATGTGTATTATCTGCATGTCCACAACTTCGGATGCTTATCTAATTGTACGACCGTGTAGTGCAAGTTTCCCACAAATATCTCTCGTGTGTGTGTGCAGAAATATACATGGTTACCTGTTCCGCATTTCTCATAGATATCTCCAATCCAATCATCTCAGTTTTCTTCTATGGGAATTACAAATTTTTCTGTGATAGTTATTTTGTTAACCATCGAATTACCCTATGAAAAAAGGATTACTTGTTTGGTGTAATTCATGATTTCTGAGACCTAGATTTTTCTCAGTCTTATATTTTGCAAGTTCTGAGTCTAGTACTACTCCTAAATAAGTGAAATTTTTTGAAAACATAATTCAAAATAGTTCTTAAGTCATCGAAGACCATTACTCTGGGTCTAGAGATTTAACTCTTTCACAGTGAAGCCCATCTTGGGCTTTAATTCTTTTTGATGATCATTGCTCCAATTTTCAGTTTAAAGATTATCCCACTT
This sequence comes from Pseudorca crassidens, assembly GCF_039906515.1. NCBI lineage: Eukaryota > Metazoa > Chordata > Mammalia > Artiodactyla > Delphinidae > Pseudorca > Pseudorca crassidens. Next base: position 153,406,825 of record NC_090299.1, read on the forward strand.
CATGGACAAGGCAAAAGCAAAGATAGAGCTTAGGAGTTTTAATTTTTCTCTCTTCCATCCAGGTCTATGATACCAGCTTCCCTGCATATTAAGCTGACGTGTGTCCATTTGTATCACTACAAATATAACTGAGTTATTCCCTCTTTTGCTTTCCTTTAGCATTTTCCTTGAGTTTTGTTCAACCATTGTATCAAAAATAAGTTTACAGACTTAAAATTCTCATAAAATATAATGATATTACTGTAGTAGTGTTTTGGTATAATATTATAGCATAATAGTATCATTAAGGTTGATTCTTTGTAGCAGTCACCAGATACTCTTTATTGGAGGCCATTCTAGCCAAAAACAAAAAATGTTTTTTCTTAATTTCCCCGTCTCCCAAATAGGAATTCTCAAAAAAGCAAGACAGGAGCCTTATATACGTATACACTTAGATGTTACCTCTTCCTTGAAACACTTTTGAGTTTCCTGCCAATCCCAGCGTAACTCATTCCTCCTCTGTGCATGTGTAGGACTTTAAAGGTATCTCTATAAGCTAACTTTTATTATTTCGTAATTATTATTTATTTGTATTTGTTTCTCCCAAATTGAGAACTCAGAGTAAAGATCCCATCACAGTGTAGCACTCAAGAGCGGGGACTCCAAGGCTGGGCATCCAGGGTTTGAATCTGACATTTGTTAGCTGTGTGACTTGGAGCAAATTACTTCGTCCCCTGGGCCTCGCTTTCTCCATCTGTGAAGTGAGCCGTCACCCCTCGTGCCTTATTATGAGTAAGACTTAGAACGAGGTGTGGCGCATTTCAAGCCCTCAGTATACGCTAGCGATTGTCTCACTCACCTTCACTTCCTCCGTGTTCCTAGCCTCATTAAAGTACGGCAAATGATCAGTAAAGATTTAATGAATTTGCCCAGAGGTAGGACGGTATTCTCTTTCTGGAAAAAAGATCTATAGGAGACTCTGACAGAAGAAACATATTTGCTCCTTTTTCCCATTCTTAATCAGCATGATGAGTTTCACCTTGTTTATATCCTCGTATATTTAGTTTCACTTCTTTCCTTAACACAGTAGTGTTTTCTTGCTTAGATCTGTTTGTCTGGGGGAAATAAATATACCACTCAATTGCCTTATTCTAGTAGTGAGCCCCGTCACTCAAGGTTCTATGCCGCCCAGAATTTTGGGCATCATTCCCTGATGGGTCTTTCTGTGCCCGATCTGTTCTGTCCGCAGTCTCTGGTTTTAGCTTTTCCCTGGATTGGTTTTTCATGGCCTCGTGATTTTAGTTTGAACCTCTTCCTCAACATTTGTGTGAGATGTGCTTCTACCTTGTTTCTTTTCTGTGTCATAAGCTATGTCCTAAAAACCAAATTCTCTAACATTATCTGGGACCTGCTGGTCATCTTCCAAGTCTCTCTTTGTCTCCCAAAGTCCAAACTTTCAAAGGGAATTGAGAGAGAAAACACTGATTATCACCCACCCCTCCACACCACGTACAAGACCTTAACGTCACTGGAACGTTATGAGATTCTTCTGCTATTTGTAAACACCCACAGGTATCGGTGGATGAAGACTGGGCACGTGGTGGGGGGCGTTTATTTGGTGAACGCGTGTTGCGTCAGCACCACAGAGGAAGGAAAGACTCTAGGATTGCCGCCTGGTGTCATCAATTGTCGGGACTGTATATGGCGGCCTCTCTAACCATTACCCTTCATAGTTATTTTTCCCCTGCCAACTGGGAAAATGTATACAAGTGGACACAGGATTTAAAGACATTGTCTATGCCAGTATCGCAGTGTATCTCCACCCAACCTCATTCCAGAAGCCCTTTGTAGCGCGAGTGTGCTACTAAGGTATAGTGCCAGCATCTTAAGAGAAGTTGGTTTTGACACCGCCTTATGTTGGTCAAAAACAAGAAATCAGTACCAACCCATGATCTATATTCAATACTCATTGGGTTCAGTTTCACATTAACATAATAGTCTTAGTCATTTTTATTCTGGAATTGTAAATGTAATAGAGAATCTTTAAAAGTTTACTGTTTCTCATCGTTATCATAAGATTTTGCAGTTTATCTCTCTAGGAAGAAAGTTACTAAATAAATAGAGTGTATGACTAGTAATATTCTGAGTCTTGATGAAATTAGTATCCATCACTGCAACTTAATCATTTCTGTTTGGCAGAAGTACAGACACTGGCTGTGTCATTCATTCTCCCTAAGCTTCTGTTCACTCACATGTAAAATAGGGGTAATAACTGAAAATTACTTCATAGAATTCTTGTGAGTTAAAGTATGTAAAAACATTATTAGAGCGCCTGGCAACCCATAAGCGTTCAAAAAATGTTAGCTGATTAACCTTCGATATGACCACATACTCCAAATGAGGGACCATTCTCTGTTTTTCTTTTTTAAATCTTCAAGTAAGACAGTCATAAAACCTGACCTTTGCCTTTTTGGATTAATGAATATTTCCAGCAACGCTATCTTTTAGAAGTTGCTCTATGAGGTTGTCCGTGTCAGACCCAGAGAGCAGAGAAACTGGACAACTTCATATTATGCTGTGCTCGAGGCTTTGTTCATAAGCCAAAGCCACATAATTTCTAAAACTTTGCCATTTCTGTCATAAGACCTAAAATGTAATCATACACATTGAGTAGTTAGTTCTTATCAGATACGTCAGATAGTCTCTTATAGAGTACATAGCCGTGTCCTTCCGTCACAGTGTGAAAAGGGTGTGTTTAGTATCAGTGTCCGTTGTGCTATATTTCTGGTTAAGAATCTCAACCATCCAAACTGCAAATAACTTCATTTAATAGAGACATTCTTGTTATTATTGCCAAACCATCTACAGTGCACTAGGACCCAGCTGCAGAAAGTTAGCTGTGACCGAGGCTGATGTCTACGAAGTACATGTAATCCGTGTCATCAAGTTGATGGAGGACTTGGCCTTTAGCCAAGGGCATTAATGAGTGGCATAATTGACTCAGACTCATCTGCAGACCATGTTTCTTTTCGCAGCATCGCAGTACTTGCCTGCCTTGCTTCAAGGATAAATATTTGCTAAGTGTGTGAATAAATGAATGAGTGAAAGAAACCAACAAACAGAAAAATGAATTGCGCATTCGTGGTTCCAAGACACCTAACGAAGGTGAAATTCTTTCTAATACAGTTAGGTGCGTAAAGGAAAGCGGGCATGGCATGGTGGGCCTTTCCATTTAAGGCCGGTTCTTTTTTTTTTTTTAGTTTAGTTTATTAAAGTATAGTTGATTCACAACATTGTGTTAATTTCTGCTGTACAGCAAAGTGATTCAGTTATACACATATGTACGTTCTTTTTCGTATTCTTTTCCGTAATGGTTTATCCCAGGATACTGAATATAGTTCCCTGTGCTCTGCAGTAGGACCTTGGTGTCTATGCGTTCTATATGTAATAGTTGGCCTCTGCTAACCCCAGACTCCCACTCCCTCCCTCCCCCACCCCCTCCCCCTTGGCAACCACAAGTCCGTTCTCTATGTAAGGATTGTTCTTTATTCTGAGCGCCTCCTTCCAAATCGTTGGTATTAAAAGGTCCTTCCTTTCACACAGTGATGATGATCATTTGTGATTTGTCTGGGGGGTGGGGGAGTATGTTCATCCTGCCTTCAGTAGTTAAAAATTAAAATGTGTAGGTCGCTGTTGGACCCCGAGATTCTGGTCTGAAATTGACCTTGTCCATGAAATCAGAAGTTGCAGACGTGGCCTGATTTTAAAGGTGGTTTCCATCGTTCCCTTTCAGGTCCTTCAGTTGAGACCCAAGACGGGCGTCCGGGGGCTGCATAAGTCGCTCACGGACGTGGCCCTGGAGCACCACGAAGAGTGTGACTGCGTGTGCAGGGGGAACCCCGGGGGATAATGCCTCGCGGTGGCTCAGGGCTGCCACTGCGACAGAGCTCGTGCCTTATCTCCATCCACAATCCCAGCTGGCTGTTGGTTCCAGGGCCCTTTCATCTTCAGGATTTACAGCGTGTTCTGAGAGAGGAGATACCACGCAGAAGTAGGGGTTGTGCAACGGCCCTTTGGAGGAGAGGCCCCACGACAGGAGAAAAGTCCTTGCCAGGGAGAGGATGAACCTTGTAGATTCCTAGTTAGTGGCAAAGTCCCCACGTGCGCCCTTGGCTGCCTGTGTGTCTCTCGTCTGGATGAGGCCTAGGTTCATGTCAGCACAGGAAACACTGCCCCTAAGCCCCTGGTTCTGTCGCCTTGCTTAACTCTAAAGCCCCTGCTCTGGGCCTACAGTCACAGAAATCTGGGATTGTTTCTCATTCACATGCATAAGCCAGAGTGTTCTGAGTTCTACCAACGTGGGTGTAAAAAAAGAACTGTGCTGCCATGAATTAAACTTGTGTCACGCTGATAGGAGAGACTGGATTTTCCCTATTTCTTACTCAGATTCCTGCCATTTAGAAGAACAGACCTCCATCCGCGGTTTGGAACAGACAAACCTGAGAAGAAGAGTGGCCTTATCTTCACTTTATAAGTTGGTTTATTTGTGTTATTGTGTACATTTTTATAGTCTCCTTTTGACATTATAACGGTTTGCTTTTCTAATCTTGTTAAATATATCTATTTTTACCAAAGGTATTTAATATTCTTTTTTATGACAACCTAGATCAACTATTTTTAGCTTGGTAAATTTTTCTAAACAGAATGGTTATAGCCAGAGGGACGAAGATGATATAAAATATTGTTGCTCTGACAAAAATACATGTATTTCCTTCTTGTATGGTGCTAGAGCTTAGATCAGTCTGCATTTTGAAATACTGACATGGGAAATGGATAGAGTTTGGTAAGTGGCAAAGACTCTCGGAAAATAAGTAAATATGTCATCTTCCACTCCCCTTATTGGAGATGCCGGCAAGAAGCAGCGTATTCCCGGAGGCATCCAGGAATTACTAACCCCTAACCCTTATTTTGGGAAAAGTGAGCCTAGCTCAGCAGAACAGAAAGCACCTTGAAGAAAGAGACCTGACAGCCTCCCGACAAAGCGTGCTCGGCTGTCCCGTAGGACCACATCCTATTTATTGTGATGCTCTGGTTGGATTGTCTTTAAACTCTGTTCCATACACTTGTATAAATACATGAATATTTTTATGTACAGAAGTATATCCTTTAACCGATTCACTTATTATACTCTTTGGCAATTAAAAAGAAAATCAGCCAGATCCTTTGCTTGTAAAATGCTTAATATTATGCCTAGGTGAAGTGGTGACTATTTGAATTCAAAATGTGTGGAATCACCAAATAAAACAATGCAGCTGTTTCGGGGAGAAACTGAGTGTGTGTTTGCAAGATTTGTCCCTTAAATGCCCAGAAAATAAAAGCGACAGACTTCTGTGTTACCACGATTTTTATTATGCAAAAGCTGGTATCCATTCAAAAGACAGGCAGAAAAGTGCCCATTTCTGGGGAGACTTTCCTGCCCCTGGACTCCAGTGCCTCTGCACCGTAGTTTTCTTTTTCCCAGTCATCTTGATAGTAATTGCTGGTAAATTAAATTGCAGATGGCTTGGAGTTGCGTGTGGTTAATGAAATGCTTGATGATAGCTTGTATGGTAGTATGAAACTGACAGTGGGCGGGGATCCTGTAACTTTCCACTCTTGTCTTCATTTCCAGCGGCTGGTACTAGAGGGGCTGAGCCCAGGTCCATGTGGCGTGTGGCTTACGTGTGTGTGCAGTTTACACGGCACTCCTCCAGGTGGCAGCCTCAGTTTCAGAGGTAGATCTCTACGCAGGCTGGTATCTTCAACACCTGATCCCTGCCTTGGAACTTGCCCGGGAGCCATCTAGGTCCCAGACTCTTCTTCCAAGGCAATACCCTTTCCGGCACTTTTCCACCTGGCAGTCCTACCCTGCGCCCAACCACGTGGAAGACAAATAAAAAGTGAATATACGTGCTGTGTCTTATTGACTTATTTTCATAGTTTTGTTGCAGCCCCCTGGAGGCTGATTAGGTACAGCCCAGCTGCTCCCTTGGAAGGTCTACGCTGCCTCTCCCTCTGGGCGGTCGACAACTCTCATTAGCACAGTCAAGAGGCTCTGAAATCTAAGAGCAGTGAGCGGTGGAACTGTGTTCAATCCAGCATTTCCAACTGGTTGTTTTTAATTTATTTTATTGAAGTATAGTTGATTTACAGTGGTGTGTTGGTTTCTGCTGTACTGCAGAGTGATTCAGTTATACGTACGTGTATCAGTACATTCTTTTTTGTATTATTTTCCATTATGGTTTATCCCAGGATATTGAACACAGTTCCCTGTGCTATACAGTAGGACCTTGTTGTTTATCCATCTTATATATAATAGTTTGCATCTGCTGACCCCAAACTCCCGATCCATCCCTCCCCTCCCCGCCTCCCCCTTGGCAACCGCAAGTCTGTTCTCTATGTCTGTGAGTCTTCCTGTTTCGTGTGCTAGCACTCTCTATGGACCAATGGTTCCAGACTCATCTATTTCAATTTTTTTTTTTTTTTTTTTTTTGCGGTACGCGGCCCTCTCACTGTTGTGGCCTCTCCCGTTGCGGAGCACAGGCTCCGGACGCACAGGCTCAGCAGCCATGGCTCACGGGCCCAGCCGCTCCGCGGCACGTGGGATCTTCCCGGACCAGGGCACGAACCCGTGTCCCCTGCATCGGCAGGCGGACTCTTAACCACTGCGCCACCAGGGAAGCCCTATTTCAATAATTTCCTCCTATGTGTATTAAAATGTTCATTATACACTTTTGCACTCTGCTTCAGAAAGCATTTGAACAGCCACCTACACCAAATCCAATTTCTTTAGTAACTCCTAAGGCATTATAGTATTTTTATTCAGTTTAAATCTATATAAAATTTTAGGAAGAAATTTAGTATTTTGGTAGGAAATATGGCTTTTAACGTTAATAACTTCATTATTTTAAAAGATTATAAATGCAATCCCAGCTAGCTTTTTTTTTTTTAACGAATAGGAAAGCTGATCCTAAAATGCATATGAAAATGCAAGGGACCCAAAGTAGCTAAGAAATCTTGAGAAAGAACTGCAAATTTAGAGGACTCACACTTCCCAACTTTGAAACATACTACAAAGCTATAGAAATAGTGTGGTAAGGCTACTAAATCTAGACGTGCAGCAAATGGAGAGTCCAGAAGTAAACCCTTACATTTACGGTCAGTTGATTTAGCCAGGTTGCCAAGACAATACAATGGTGAAAGGGTATCCTTTTTTCAACAAATGGTGCTAGGACCACTGGGTATGCACATGCAAAAGAATAAATTTGGACCCTTACCTCACACCATATACAGAAATTAACTCAAAATGAATCAAAGACCTAAATGTAAGAGGTGAAATAGGACACTCTTAAGAAAGACATATAGGAGAAAATTCTGAGGGCCTTAGATTTAGGTGATCGTGTCTCAGATATGATGCCAAAAACACACGTGACGAAAAAATAAACTGGGCATTATTAAATTAAAAACTTTTGTTCTTCAAAGGACATCGTAAAGGGTATGAAAAGAAAACCACATAATGTGAAAAAATGTTTGCAATTTATATATCTGATTAGGGTCTTACATTTAAAATGTATAAAGAACTCTCACAACTCAACAATAAAAAGATAATTAATTCAATAGAAAAATGAGCAAAGGGCTTGAATACACATTTCTCAAAAAATATATGTATATACACAAATGGCCAAGAAGCACATAGAAAGATAGCTAACGTTATTTGTCATTAGGGAAATGCAGATTAAAATCGTGAGATAACCACTTTACCCCCCCTGGAAAGGCGAGAATCCAAAAGACAGTAATAAGTGTTGGGGAGGATGTGGAGAAATTGGAGCTTTATACATTGCTGGTCAAATTGTAAAATTGGGGGCTTCCCTGGTGGCACAGTGGTTGAGAGTCCGCCTGCCGATGCAGGGGACATGGGTTCGTGCCCCGGTCTGGGAAGATCCCACATGCCGCGGAGCGGCTGGGCCCGTGAGCCATGGCCGCTGAGCCTGCGCGTCCGGAGCCTGTGCTCCGCAACAGGAAGAGGCCACAGCAGTGAGAGGCCCACGTACAGCAAACAAAAAAAATTGTAAAATTATGTGGCCACTTTGGAAAACAGTGACGCAATTCTTCAAAACCTTAAACCCAAACTTAATATATGACTCAGTAACTCCACTCCTGGGTATATACTCAGGAAAATTGAAAGTCTTGCACGTGACAGTTCATAACAACATTTTTCATGATAGTCAAAAAATAGAAACCACCCAAATGTCCATCAACTAATAAACGGATAAACCAAATGTTGTGTATCCATGCAATGGAATATTATTAGGCAATAAAAAGCAAAGAAGTACTGATACAGGCTACAGCTTGGATGAACCCTGAAAACATTATGCTAGGGAGAAGAAGCCCTTCACAAAAGGCCATAGAATGTATGATTCCATCTCTATGCAATGTTCAGGACTGACGGATCTATACAGAAAGAAAGTGGACGGGTGTTTTGCCAGTGGCTAGTGGAAGGGGGTTAAAGGGCGGTTACTATTGGTGAGTACAGGTTTTCTCTTTGGAGTGATGAAAATATTCTGAAATTTGATAGTGGTGATAGTTACTTGAATATACTAAAAACCACTGAGTTACACACTTCAAAAGGGTGAAATTTTTGTGTTCAAATTATATCTCAATGAAGTTATTTTTTTAATTACAAGTGCAGTATTTTTTTAAATTATATACTGCAGCATTTAAGAAATAAAGCTCCCTTCAAAAAAACAAACAACAACAACAAAAAAACAAGGAATAAAGTAAAAAAAAAAAAAATCTAAAATTCTATCACCCTAGCCCACACCATTTCTATCTATGCCTGCCAGTGTATAGATAAGTGAATGGGTGGTATAAGGGGATTACTGGACTCAGTTGTGTCCCCAGTAGTAGTGGCTGATGTCTATAGCTTTGCCATGGCTATATGTTCCCATTTGAATTTGGTCTTTGCCATGTCTTGCTCTAACCTACAGGAGGAAAGTACCTGTGACAGGTGCCATGTGCTGGCACAGATGGTTTGCTGTCTTTGCTGCCATCACCAGAAGAGTGTGCTCCAGAGAGCACCCTGGACCAGGACTCCTGCTGCTTTTCTGAACCCAGTCCCTGCCATGGGGTCAAGTCCTGCTGAGCCCAGGCAACCCACATGCACTTGGGTGAGAAACGAACAATTATTGCTGTAAGCTGCTGGGGTCTTGAGGGTGTTTGTTACACAACATTATTTGGCGAGAGTGACTAATAGGTATTTCATTTAAAAGGTCATATCATACTTGCTATTTTTTAGTGAAACTTTCCTGAATACCTTCACTTGAAACTTACGGACAGAAAATTGAAATGGGACAGAAAAATAGGTACTTTGGAAAATGTTTCATCAACACAAGATACAATCTGCTTAAACGTTCCCACTAAAATTGTGAAAAAATGTTCTTGAAAATGTTGAAAACATAAAACCACTTGCAAAGCACTTGCTTCTAGTTCAGTCAGCATCTATCATTTTGCTGTTAAGAAGAGGAAATAAGCTCTTGGACAATGTGGTCCACCTCTTCAGTAACCATTCTCACTGTAGTTTATTATTTTTTATGTCTTTTTTTGTTTTGTTTTGTTTTTTGCGGTACGTGGGCCTCTCACTGTTGCGGCATCTCCTGTTGCGGAGCACAGGCTCCGGACGTGCAGGCTCAGCGGCCATGGCTCACGGGCCTAGCCGCTCTGCGGCATGTGGGATCTTCCCGGACCGGGGCACGAACCCGTGTCCCCTGCATCGGCAGGCGGACTCTCAACCATTGTGCCACCAGGGAAGCCCTATGTTATGTTTTAATAAACGTTTAACTAATACAAAACGTTGAAACATTTAATAATAATGTTTAATGTTTATATTTTTAATAAGCTCTTTTATAACTTAAAGCATCTTGAGAAATTTTCTTCTGTTCTTTAGGTTATTTTTCTTTCCAAACTTTCTCTCTGTCTCACTCTCCATCCTTCCTTCCTTCCTTCCTTCCTTCCTCTTTCTTTATAAAACATTAGGTTATTTATATAATCTCCATGCCTTTAATTCTTTTCTGATTAGTTACACATGTATAGTTTACGTCCAGAATACTGTTTACTCTGTGTGGGAAGGGTAAATTCTTGACTCCTTTTTTACTTTTCTACAACTTGTTTGCCAACCAGAACTACAGTTTGAGGATTAGATATTCTATTCTATTTAATTTTCTGTTTCTTGTGGAGGAAGGAGGTCAAGAGCATTTGGAGAAATGTGCAGATTTTTTTTTTAAGTAAGTATAGTTGATTTACAGTGTGTTAATTTCTGCCTGTACAGCAAAGTGATTCAGTTCTACACAGATACACATTCTTTTCCATATTCTTTTCCATGATGGTTTATCACAGGATATTGAATATTATTCCCTGTGCTATACAGTAGGACATTGTGTTTATCCATCCTATATATAACAGTTTGCATATGCTAATCCCAAACTCCCAGTCCACCCCTCCCCTACACCCTTCCCCCTTGGTGACCACAAATCTGTTCTCTATATTTGTGAGTTTTGTTTTTGTTTCATAGATATGTTGATTTGTATCATATTTTCGATTCCACATTTAAGTGACATCATATGTTATTTGTATTTCTCTAACTTACTTCGCTTAGTATGATAACCTCTAGGTCCATCCATGTTGCTGCAAATGGCATTATTTCATTCTTTCTGATGGCATCAGAAAGGGATGTAAATAAACAATCCCTTTTAAAATCACATCAAAATATAAAATAAAATAATATAAAATAAAGCTCTTAGGAATAAAGCTCACCAAGGAGGTGAAAGATGTATATGCTGAGAACTACATAACATTAAAAAAGGAAATTAAAGACGATTCAAAGAAATGGAAAGATTTCCCATGCTTTTTGATTGGAAGAATTAATGTTGTTAAAATGGCCATACTACCCAAAGCCATCTACAGATTTAATGCAATCCCTATCAAATTACCCATGACATTTTTCACAGAACTAGAATATATAATCCCAAAATTTATATGGAATTATAAAAGATCCAGAATTGCCAAAGCAATCCTGAGGGAAAAGAACAAAGCAGGAGGAATCACGCTCCCAGACTTCAGACAATACTACAAAGCTACAGTAATCAAAACAGTGTGGTATTGATGAAAGAATTCTGCTCAGCCCCCTTGTAAAATATCTCATGCTGGGATTCACTCTGGGAGAAGCATCTAGTCTTCATGGAGTGGGGAAAGGAGAGAGGAAGGTTTCAGATCGTATTGAAGACTCGTGCAAAGACCTTGAGTCTCTCCTTTTGCCTGAGGACATCAGCCCCCACTCTCCGATTTCCATGTTTCATCTGCCTCCCCAGAAACCATTGCTCCTTGCCCTTCTACTGAGAAAAATATAATGCTACCTCCTCTGACTGCTTCACTTTAAAGTTAGCCATATTTGTGAGGATGCTTAGAATTTTACCTCAGTCCTGTATCTGGAAAGAGGGGTTGGAATGGAGATTATCCTAAGCCTCACCATAAACTCCTCTTTCACTCTTAAATTCTCATTCATGTAGCAGGAATATGTCCCTTTCTTGGATGCTACTAGCAGCTGAACTTTTTGTTGGAATTTTGTTTCTGAGATTAAGCTCCCCTTGACTGTTATTATCCTGGTGTTAGAAACTCTTTTAATATTATAAATTATTGTGACTCTAATGATCATTTAATTTTTGCTTAAATATTTTTTGCTACCGAAATAAGCTATTTCCATTTTATACGTATAAACTAAATATTATCTGACTCTATGAAACATGAACTCTGTCTTTAAATCTTGCTGCAGGTTTAATTTTTAAAATTATTTATGCTACTCAGTGCTAGGTGGGTGGTGGATGTTTTGCCCATCTGTTCAGAAAGACTGAGATATTACACTCTTCTAATTTCAAGGTCTTCCACAGAAGTCAGGTAGAAAAAAAATGCAATTATTTTCTAAGCTAAATTGAAATTCTGTACAAGTGTTTTTTAATCTCCTGTTTAGGCAAAAAACAAAGTATTTTAAATTTTGTAATGGTCTTCAATCCATTTAATCAGTAAATACTTTACTAAGAAGTACAAAATTTAACTGTTTAAAGAGCTTAGTATTACCTCCTTAAGTGACACCTCCAATATAAGTCAAACCCATGACAACCCACTAAACACTATATGAGTTTCCTGTTAAAAGAAATCCTAGGGGAAAAAATTATCAATTTTAGTACAGTTATTTAAAGAAGTACCTGATGGACTTACCAATAGACAACTAGCTCCAATGACATCCCAGATAGAGAGATGTAAATAAAATATCATTTATATGAAATAACCTAGTTTCTGGTATAACTAAAATGTCTAGATATTTAATAAAAATAAGCAATAGACAAATTTTAAGGAGCAATTCCCTCCAAAATCCAGAAAATAAGATGCATTCCAAGTAACCTGCACAAGGACTAAAGTTAATATCTCCTAATGCAGATGCTGTTTTCTTCAAGATAGTATGTGTGGTAGGGCTTATCTTCCAAATTTCCAGACCGGCAGTCTTAATTTCAGAGTGTTCAGAGATCAGCAACTGTGTGTCTCATGTATCCGGGACGAAATCTGTTCCAAGGAGAGCAGGAAATACATGAATAATTCATTGACCAGATTTGATGTGCCTTGTTTTCAATCCTAAAGCTGTGATCTGAAAACATGATTTGCCAGCATTTGAGCAGAAGCAGGAGGGAGGGAGCTGGGATCCCTTCCAGTTTAGCTCCTGGAAACCCTGGAGCCTGAGGGGCTACTGGACTTGACTACCTTGAGAAGAAACTGACCAGAAGCGAAAAGCAGAAGATGAAGAGGCTCATATTGACCAATCCTATGGTGAATATCTTTAGAAGTCTTCTGGAAGACGTGATAATTCAACCGATGAATTTTTGACTGCCATCGTGTATTTGGATGGCTTAATATACGGGATTGGCTAAATCAACTTTTTCCTGTATTGCATGAGGCATATCTGCTTTGACAATATATTGTGTCATCATCGTGGAATTAAGGCAAACAAATAGTTGTTAACAAGACGTACGTCTTGCCGCCGTCAACTGGCACGGTAATAAATCAGAGTGATTTGTTTCTAAACTGTCTTTTATCCAAAACTACTTCACTACTTTGCAATGATTACCTCTGTGGAAAGTTTTTCATCTTGACGTCTGCAGCTGGAGACTGAGTCAGGAGGTGAGAGTGTGCCATGACGGAACAATTGTTTGGCATCACACACAGACATGTAAAAACATTTGAAGACAATTATGAGGGTTCATATTTGGTTTCTCTTCCTGGGAGAAGCCAACTATTGTGCGTGCACTTGCATCTGCTTTTAAAATTAGCCTGTGAATAAACGAAACCTGTGTTCTTCTCTCTGTAAAACAAGCTTCGTGTTTACTCTTGAACTTGATCAGAGATGTTGCCCGATGTCTGTTTAGGAAAACATAGACCGTGGGTGCTCAGCAAAATCCTGGAATCAAAACAGGTCATGAAGCCCTTTGCGTCCATCGCCAGACTACTGCTATTTCTGTTCTTACATAATCACTTTTTTTATTGAAGTAGAGCTGATTACAATGTTGTCTTAGTTTCAGGTGACAGCAGAGTGATTTATATGTATACGTATTCTTTTTAGATTCTTTTCCATTACAGGCTATCAGAAGATATTGAGTACAGTGCCCTGTGCTACACAGTAGGTCCTTGTTGTTTATCTATTTTCCATATGGTAGTGTGTATCTGTTATTCCCCAGTTCCTAGTTTATCCCTCCCACCCCTTATCTCTTGGTGACAGTAAGTTTGTTTTCTTTTTCTTTTGAATTTTAACTTATGTTTTTATACAGCAGATTCTTATTAGTTATCCATTTACATATTAGTGTATATATGTCAATCCCATGTTTTCTACATCTTTGACTGTATCTCTGTTTTGTAAGTTTATTTGTACCATTTTTTAAGATTCTATATATAAGCGATACCATATGATATTTGTCATTTTCTGTCTGACTTACTTCAGTCAGTATGACAATCTCTAGGTCCATCCATGCCACTGCAAATAGCATTATTTTGTTCTTTTTATGGCTAATATTCCATTGTGTATTTGTACCACATCTTCTTTATCCATTCATCTGTCGATGGACACTTAGGTTGCTTCCATGTCTTGGCTATTGTAAATAGTGCCTCAATGAACACTGGGGTGCATGCGTCTTTTCAAATTAGAGTTTTCTCCAGAGATATGCCCAGGAGTGGGATTGCTGGATCATATGGTAACTCTACTTTTAGGTTTTTAAGGAACCTCCATACTGTTCTCCATAGTGGCTGCACCAATTTACATTCCCACCAACAGTGTAGGAGGGCTCCCTTTTCTCCACACCCTCTCCAGCACTTGTTGTTTGTAGACTTTGTGATGATGGCCATTCTGACTGGTGTGAGCTGATACCTTGTTGTAGACTACCGCTATTTCTATCAGACATGATCATGGTGCCTAAAGTCCTTAATGTGCCCACTTGTCACCCTGCAGTTACAGCGGATACACTCTGGGCTCAAAGATTCTGAGATGCTTTGACAGGGCACGGCCCAGCCCTCTCCTCCTCAGGTTTCACAGGCAGCCCTCTGTCCCACAGTCATGCCATAGAAGTAAAGTCATCAGTAGCCTCAATAACCACCCTAAGATCTCACATACGACACTTGTTCAATGAATTTGGAAGCAATAAATTTAAAAGTCAATATCCAGATTACTTTCTTATCACCTCTCAGGGTTCCAGTTGGTCCATGAGATGACTCACAGCTATTTAACCACGTGTAACCCATGGTTAAGTACCTAGATAGTGTCCTGATATTATTATAGATGCAAATGCCTGATATTTCTCAGAACCCCCCCCCAAAATCCACTAAATTTCCTTTTTGTTTGCTTAACAAGTTGACTGTAAAATCGGTTCCTAGAATGAAGATCTGTACCTAATTGCTCAAACTTATGAATATAAACGATCAGTCAGTTTAAAATGGCCTTTGAAGTCAAGGCTTCAATACAATAACCAGTGTTCGAACATAACCTGAGTGTTACATATAAACTTCTACCACTTTTCCTCATCTGTTAAATCGGTGAATAGTTTAAACTACATGCCTCCTGAGATTTCTCCCTGCTCTTACATTGAAAACTTCATTTGATATCACTTATATGTGGAATCTAAGTAAAAAATGATGCAAATGAATTTATTTACTAAACAGAAATAGACTCACAAACATAGAAATCAAGTTCATGGTTACCAAAGGGGAAGGGTCGGGGAGAGGGATTAACTAGGAGTTTGGGATTAACATACACACACTACTATATGTAAAATAGATAACCTACAAGGACCTACTCACAACTCTGTAATAACTCTACTCAATACTCTGTAATAACCTATAAGGAAAACAATCTGAAAAAGAATAGATACATATGTATGTATAACTGATTCACTTTTCTGTATGCCTGAAACTAACACAATAGTATAAATCAACTATACGTCAATAAAAATTTTTAAAAGAGAAAACTTCATTTGAAAACATTCAGCGAGGGTAGACAGTACTTACTGGGTCAGGATTTCTTCAGACAGTTCAAAAAACAAATCTATTTGCCAGCAAATTCCACCCATCAGTCCAGGTTTTGACCTTTGTAAAAACTGAGGCTCTCTCCTTCACATATTGGAAGACAACTTGCCAGTTTTTTCTCTGAGTTGCCTTTTGCAAGTGAAGCTTGCCAGTGCCCATACCAAACCGCAGATGTCAGGGCTTCATATTCTGTTCTGTGTGTAGACCACTTGTCTTAAAATTGCATCCTGATTCCCAAAGCCTGTTGAGACCAGAACTTTCTTTGCCTGGCTGTGGCATTCTTGTTAAAGTAGCCTAGGTTTGCAACAGCTGGTCGAGCACCTTGAAATACAAGTGGGGTTCGTGCACGAGTAGCATCACTTGGAGTTTGTAGAAATGCAGAAATGGGTCTCCACAGAAGACCTACCGCGTTGGATCTGTATTTTAACGAGCTCCTCAGTGATTCACATCCACATAAGGTTTCAGAAGCACTGACATGGTAGAGGTCTCTAGGTGTTGGTGTATACTGAGCTGTGGTCAACAGACGGAACCAACATCTGAAAAAGAAATATATATATTATTATATTGTGCTAAAAGAAAGTACATCATTATAATGCCTGTAACCGTCAGTAAACGGATGTGATGCTACCAACCACTCTCTTTCTTGACACTCTTTCTGTCCTTGTTTCCCAGGACACCTTTGTTCTTAGTTCTCTTCCAGGACCTCCTTCAGTCTCCTGTGCTGAATTCTGTTCACTCATCTTGGTTCTTTATATGCTTTTCCTGATTCAACCCCTGCACTTCCCTGACTTCAATTCCCCACGGACTGGTCATCTCACACCCACCCCACCTCCAACCCCACTCTTCTTTCTGAGTTCGAGCTTTGGTCACCTAAACCGACTACCTGAATGTTCTGTGGGTACCGCTTAGAAGGAATTCACTTCACCCAATCCTCCTCCTTTTTTGTTTCTGTTAATTAGTGAGTGGTACCTACCAAGTTCTTACCTTGGGAGGCACCCTGAACGTATCCCTGTCCGTTCAGCATCTTATCAACCACCCAGCTAATTCTGGACCCACTCCCACTGCTCCAGCCTAGACTCCCATTGTCTTTCAAGCTTTACTGTCAATTTCTCAATTTAGTTTTCCTCTTGAATATGATTTCTCTCTCTGCACTACCTCTGTTCTTTTTCCAGCCCCCCGCTCCCACCAAACACAAAGAACGTTGTATTTCTGTAAAGAGGCAACTAAATAAAACACAGGTCCGCCCCCTCCTCCAAAATCTTCTCTGTCACCTGGTGCGATACAGTTCCCACGGCTTCCTCGTGACCCTGGTCCAGACGATCCACTCTACCTGCCCTTCCATTGCTTCTCTCACCGTGCGTTGCCTCAGCTCCTTACCTTCATAGTTGCCTTTGTTCTGCCTTCAACTCCTTTCCCCTTCTCGCTTATTGCAAAATCCTACCCCTCCTTCCAGACCTGGCTCAAATGCCACTTGCCCTGCAATACCTTCACAGATTTTTACTGCTTCCAAAAATGTGTGCTTCACCCCTTGCTTTATCCAGCGGGAGGCAGGGTTGTTCCGCCAGGGCTTTGGGCTCAATCCACCCCTACCTACGTGACCTTAGACCATTTATTAATATTTTTGATGTCCCCCTTTGCTCCTGTGTGATGCAGAGATCAGAGGACCACTGCTGGGAACTAGATTGGGTAAGTAAGGTGTGATGCCACGTGGCTGGTACACGATAGGTGTGGAGTAGTCGTTTGTCCCTTCTGGGCACCAGCGACTATCATAGCTGAGTTTCTCTCCCTTAGCAGGTCGGGGGCCAACCTCAGGGAGGCACTGGTCTCACTCGATGCACAGCATTTGCAGCTTGTACTGATCTCACCATAGAAGACACAGTCAGTAAATGTCTGTTGAACTGAGAGCCCCTCCACGTTACACTTTGCCTCAGTGCTCCCTGACCGCTCTACAGGAGGGAACGTTCTCAGACCATAGATGGCACAGCCATCCTTAACATAGTCCAGCAACGCGCTCCTTTTGACATTCTTTTTTTTCACCCAAGTACTCTCCTTTTTGCTTCTTTAAGCAAAGTGTACCCTGGCCTTTGCATGTGCCTTTCATCCACATCACTGTGCTCGGTTTGTCATAGTCATAACGCTGTGTTTCCCAGTCCTTTATGATTTCAATCCTCATTTTGCCTATTGGCCATATTCTCTGTGTTCATGTACAGGTATTTCAGTCAAAAAGATACTCTGACCTGTGTTCCCCGGCACTTGTTCCACTGACGTTCCCTCTAAGGCATACGTGTCCCTTTACCGGAACTTGTCAAAGGATTCTATTCAATCTGCTGCTGTCTCAGGCTGCAAGCTATTCTAACGGTGTGGCCACATCACCTGCCAGACTTCCTTCCAGTCCTTGTGAGGGGTGTATATCCAGATGTGTTTTGAGGTAGATCTCCTAGGAAATATGAAGGCGAAGAGTGAACAAATTTGATTTTTGTGAAAAAGAAGCCATGGAGAATTTCTCCATTAAGATACATTTCCTCATCCTGCATCTCAATGGTTATTTTTAATTTCAGAATTTGCTGTTTATTAATCACGTGATATTGGAAAGTCCCTGTTTCTCAGGGATGCTTGTGTCTGAGTTCACTTTATTATATATTTCCGTATATATATATTTAGATATGCATCTCGGAAATAACAATGTACATCAGTGGGAAAATAGAATTCAGTAATAGAATTTTCTCAGAAAATCAACAGAGTTCTCAACTGGAAAGAGTCCCTATTCCAAGTGTCTAGTACAGAAATCTGGTTATATATTTTAGCGCTTAGAGTGAAAGCTCTTAGACTGAGGTCCATGAATGCACTTAAAATTCCCTGTGAACTTCATGGAGCTGTATGTGGACAGTTTGTAAACACACGTACTCTGTCAGAGTACTTGATCCAAAAAAGGTTAAGAATCAGTGACATCACCGAGGGAGCTGGAAGACAATGTGGTGATGATTTTTACACTGCTAAGTTTCTGCAGAAGAGTGGCTGGCGGGACTAAGCCGGAATCTGTGGGTAAAGCATGCGGTAAACTTGATCTGTTGGAAAAGGCCACACAGGGGGAGGTGGGATGTTTTACTTAGAGATCGTCTCTTTTATCAGCACCGCAGTTGTTAACTTGTATTTAGCACCCGTGAAAGCTGTCCTACAAATCAGAGCCCGTGGGAACCAGGCTCACAGCCTGACTACGTCTAACATTTAAAGTTCAAGGATGCTTCAGTGCAAGGTGAATTTGACTTACACAACTACAGAAAGACTCTCATGGATTAAGTTGCCAGATGTATGTCAGTGATAATTACTCAGAAAGGAAACAGAACCTTCTTGGGGGAAATTATGGGAAAGATGACAGAGAGGACACCAAAAGCTTAAGCACATTAACCTCTGGTCGATTTTGGACTCACCTCCAGCACTGCGACCACCTAATGTGCACACGTTCAGATGTCGAGACCCTCCCCTCCCAGCCTCCAAAACCCTAAGAAAGTAACCCTCACCAGGTGCTCAGAGAAAAAGCATACGGCCCAAGCAACATAGCTCTGATTTACAATAGGGTAACATAGGAAAAGCATTCCTGCCTGGAGCATGACCCCAGTAGGGTTCTCACTCCTAAGTAAGCTGTGTCCTTGATGTGATGTTTTCCCAGTTAGAATTTGGCTTCATATTTGTTTCAAAAATTACACACACGTCCTTCAAAACCATCCAGTCATAAAATGTACAGGTGATATTTCATTTCTCAACATGTGACGCTAACATGACAACGGCAAGCAGCGTTTCCCTTGATAAAATTTCAGAAGTGTTGGCTAGATTTTATTAACAAACTACTTTTCCTAATGGTGTCTTTGGAAGTAATTCTTTTCACGTCTTATAAATTCAGTCTCATAATGTTAATACATGTCCCCCCTACTTTTTGCTTGTAATATTGTATGATGAACGTTTTCCCCATGTCATCAAAGTTTCATAATTTAAGGGAATGGTTTCATCATATTCCAATGCAGGGATGTCCCAAAATTTAAGTATATCTTCTCCTTCGTTAACATTTTATTTATAACTTTTTGTTGTTAGGTATGCATCTTTGAGTCTGCTGGTGAGTTTATTCCTAGGAAAAATATGATAGTGGTTGGATTTTAAATCCATTATAAATAAATTATAGCAAAACTTACGTGTGTGATCTATTGGTAGTAATAATGAAACAAATAATCCAGGTAGCTTTTTGGAGGGGAGGGTATCTTTTACTGACTGTTTTGTGAGTCCAAGCTACTCATGGGCAGAAGCCCTTTATCTACAGCTTGAACTGTGCACAGTATCGGCACAATATCAAGGAGGCAATAAAGTAAAGTTGTCTGATCTTTTTCTTTTTTTAATTTTTGAATTTAATTTTATTTATTTTTTTATATAGCAGGTTCTTATTAGTCATCCATTTTATACTTACTAGTGTATATATGTCTGATTTCTTTCTTTTTTTTTTTTTTTGCTGTACGCGGGCCTCTCACTGTTGTGGCCTCTCCCGTTGCAGAGCACAGGCTCCGGACGCGCAGGCTCAGCGGCCACGGCTCACGGGCGCAGCCGCTCCGCGGCACGTGGGATCCTCCCCGACCGGGGCACGAACCTGCGTCCCCTGCATCGGCAGGCGGACTCTCAACCACTGCGCCACCAGGGAAGCCCTGTCTGATCTCTTTTGAGGATCTTTTTTGCACAAAGATTCCATCTATATTGGAAGTTAATTTTTAAAATACATTTTAATAAGATTATTAAAAATTATTATTAATTATTATTAATAATTAAAATTTTTTTAATAATATGCATGTTTCTTGTATGCAGAGTGTTAACCCAGATACATGATTTCTTCTTATTATCTCTTAGAAAATGAGCTTTAGGTTGATTTTGCTTTAGGTTGATTTTTTAGGTCTGTACAGCTCAACAATTTTTATTATTACATTTTTTAGGGTGAAAATAATTTTTTAGGGTTCACATCTTCATTCTTCTTTTAAAATTGAAGTATAGTTGATTTACAATGTGTTGGCTTCAGGCGTACAGTGCAGTATTCAGCTATATATATATATGTGTGTATATATATACAGACACACACACACACACACATATATATTCTTTTCAGATTCCTTTCCCTTATAGGTTATTACAGAATATTGAGTAGAGTTCCCTGTGCCATACAGTAGGTCCTAGTTAGTTATCTATTTTATATATAGTCGTGTGTATGTTAATCTCAAAGTCTTAATTTGATCCCTCCCCTCCTTTCCCCTTTGGTAACCATAAGTTTGTTCTCTATGTCTGTGGGTCTATTTCTGCTGTGTGTTCCTTTATGTCGTTTTACTCTTATTTTAATAAAATTGGGTAAATTAAATTATCTGGCAATATGACCTTTTCATGACATTGTTCCGCTAATACAGGAGTAAAACTACCTGTATTCGCCCTAGTTCATTGAGGATGCTTTCTTTGCCTTCTGTGTCATGCAAGGAATTAATTCTGTATTTGTGTAGCTTTTGTAGCAATGGATAGACCTAATCTAGCCAGTTATACTAAAGGCCCACAACTTACACTTAAAAGGTCTATCGTAGCTTAACAGAGAAGAACTGTAAAACCTCAAAGAGAGTGCGGGGAAAGAGGGTTCCAACCACAATGAGAAACAGGCGCTGGCTGTGAAAAACTCCCTTCAAAATTCTTGGCAACTTTACACTCACACATTGTTATGTTTCTCATGCCAAGGAAATCTCAGTATTTTGAAGAAGCAGCAGTGAGGAATAAGAACTGCATCATGACCTTGTGAATTTATTAACATTCCATGCATAGAACCTGACCAGACACACCAGTGTGCACATACATGCTCCCATATACACACTGCTTGCATATACGTGTACACGATAGCAAAAGGTACGTACTGTGAAGTTTAGAAAGAAGGGATTCAATATGGAACGTTGTTTTCTAAAAGTGCTGAATACATCTTGGAACTGTGTCTGACACTTAATGAGTATGTGTCATTGAATAAATAATCGAATAAGTAAATTAAAATACGAACATAAACCAAGAATATTATAAAAGTTTAAATATTTAAATACCCAAGGTAAATAAATTTAATGCTCTAAAGTATTCGCCTTTAAAAAAAACGGGAAGGCAGGAGTAAACTTCTGAGCTGATGTATATGTTTATCACTTTAATCGTGGTGATGGTTTCCTCGGCATATACATCTGTTCAATCCCATCAGATTGTATATATTAACCCTGTGCAATTTTCTCATACATCAATTACACCTCGAAAAACTGTTAACAAAATAAAAAAATGCAAATGCCCAAAGTAAATAAATTTAATGCTGTAAAACATTCATATTTTATGTTTCCTTGACAAAACCCTCTAGAATCTGTGTTTTATCTTAAGTAACTAAATTTTGCCCTGAATCAAACGCACAGATTAGATCAAGTGTTTGAGATTCACTTTGCATCCAAGATTTATCTCTTTGGCATTTTTCATATTGTCGTCTCCCACTAGATCTCACATTCTTTCCTGTAATGTGTTTATATCCTATCTTAAATCCTGCTGGCACATTCTAAGACCTAAGAGAGACATTTTTCAAGTTTTGGACCCACTTAACTCCTTTTACTCCCGATTCTCAGTGCTCTAGTTTGGGGAGGGACTCTTTCTAGCTAGAAAAAAATGGATACTTTTTTTTCCATTATAGCAGTTCATTACTACATATTACCATAGGGAGTCAAACTGCTAATATTGTATTTCTAAGAGAATTTCCTTTGCTCCTTTGTACCTAAATGAGAAATAGGATTGCTTCATTTCCCTTAAGAAAAGTCTGGAAGCAAGAAAGAGCCTCTGTTAAAACAGTTTTGAGCTCTGAAATCTGCATTTCATATACGAAGCTACCTTCTTAATGCACTTTCAGGGTGGAATTGTATTCACCGTCTTCCTCACTTCTGTCTGATTTCTGTAAAGTGACTTCTGGCATCTGTCTACGCATGACTATCTCATTGTTGTGTTTCTGAGAATATGTTTCCTGTAGTCATTTCTGCATCCCAAGCAGATATTTCCAGCGACTTATCGTGAAAGGCCACAGGCATAGAGGTTTATAGTTAGGGCTCAAGGACCAAAGAGAATTGGTTTACAGCGAGCTACACCACTTACCAGCCAGGTTACCTCGGGAAGCTCACGTACCTCTTTCATCTCAGAGTCCTCAACTAAGAAGAGGAGAGGAACAGCAACAATACCTACCTTTCCAATTCGTTTAAGGATTAAATGAGAACACTCATGAGAAACACTTAGTGCCTGGAACGCTATTACGCAGACAGTAAACATGAGTGATTATTCTTCTCATAATTAGCATATAATTATGCAAAATGCATGTATTTACTACAATAATTATATGATTATAGGTTTGCAGGTTCTCATAATTGCTCTCCTCCCGGTCAACCGCAGATCTCCTCCTTCAACCCTGGGGGTCTGATGCGTATAATGCAGGTGCTTTCCTGTCCATGCATCCCTGGAGGGGCTTCTTCTGACCACAGATGATGACCTGTGTACCCACATCTCAGCTCTCTATGGTCGATAGGAAGGTGAAAGTTCAACACACCTGAGCCTTCATTCTAGGGTTTTAGACGCCGTCCTCTAATCTTGGTTTATAATCAACTCTGTTCCAAGTGGCCATAGAGCTCTAAGTCATGTTGGAGGGAGACAAGCCATGGGGGAATTTGAATGGAGGAATGAGGCCTGATGCTCACAAGATATGGGTACAAGCACATCTGTTGGGAGGGAAAAGGAAGGCCACGGACAGTCGCGTCCTCGAGAGCCCTGGGGAATTGTTTCAGGACCACTGCATGAGGAGGGATCTGGCTGTGGCCTCCGAGAAAGCCAGGCGGAGATGTACAAAGCACAGGGGTCGGTCGCATTACCAAGCACACCACGGTAGGTTTCCCTGAGAACCTTTACGTTCTCAGAGCCAGTTTGAAAAATCCCCACTTTTAACCTTACCTCTTATTACTTTTCTAATATTGAACTATAGATGGTTTCTGGAACAGGGAATTTCTTTAACTAGGATGCATAAAAGAAATCTTTAGGATGTATTAAAATGTCAAAAAGGCTTATTTCCAAAATTAAGGATTCAAACTGAAGAAAAGCAGTCTACATTTTTTTCCGGATGAGAATCGTGTTTTAAGTTACCTGGCCCTTCGTTTCTCCAGGATGCACCAGCTCGTGACCTACCTGACCCGTGTTTTCGTTGAGCATATCCAAGGGCAGGCATTTGCTTCCGTGATGCATCCCTTATTAGATTAAAAGCTTCTCAAAATGATTTCTAGGTCTTATTCCCAGGGCCTTGTCCCCAGAGCCTGACACATAACAGAGAGTTGGTTGGGAAAACAAAACAGAAAGAAAAACTCTGAAATCACACCGTGTGCTTTATTTACTCATTAAATTACGGAAAATGTACCTTTCTAATTTACGATCTTAAGAGACCAACAATTTAGCTACATCTATTATTATCTTTTTTTTTTTTTTTGCGGTACGCGGGCCTCTCCCTGCTGTGGCCTCTCCCGTTGCGGAGCACAGGCTCCGGACGCGCAGGCTCAGCGGCCATGGCTCACGGGCCCAGCCGCTCCGCGGCACGTGGGATCTTCCCGGACCGGGGCACGAGCCCGCGTCTCCTGCATCGGCTGGCGGACTCTCAACCACTGCGCCACCAGGGAAGCCCTATTATTAGCTTTTGAATATGTTCCATTCCTGCGAGCTGTTGAGGAGCTTTGTTCAAGATGTCAGGTACTCTAGATATTCTCTAATTAAATCATCAAGTTAGAATTAAATTCAGCATTACATCTTGTCGGTAAAAACCTACACAAGAAAGCCGGGCAACACCTTAGCAACTTGTACAATCTCTTTTCTGAAATACGAGGAGCCCATCATGTTTTGAAATTCAGAATATTTTAGATTTTTGGAAGGCAAATCGGTGAGACATATTCCGGACCAGACTCAAGTACTTTAAAATTTCTGTAGCAGGGCTTCCCTAGTGGCGCAGTGTTTGAGAGTCCGCCTGCCAATGCAGGGGACACAGGTTCGTGCCCCGGTCCGGGAAGATCCCACGTGCCGCGGAGCGGCTGGGCCCGTGAGCCATGGCCGCTGAGCCTGCGCGTCCGGAGCCTGTGCTGAAATTTCTGTAGCAAAATGTTTGAAAAAGTACATAATAAATAAATAAATTCTCTAAATAACCAAATGTCAGCTCAGGTTATGTGTTTCTACCCATTAAGCTACGTCCAAGTCAGGTTTTGAGAATTTAATGAATTTTAAAAGTCCTCTGGGTTTCAGATTTTTTTCTTATAATAGATTCTTCACATAGCTTTTTCTTGTTTTAAAATCTTTCTCCCCCCAGAAGCATTGTGTCTCAGTTTTAGTAGATAGTGACTCTTTTCTAATATGATTACTTTATAATATTCTCCTTACACGCCTGAAATAAAGCATGGATAATACATCTCTCTACAGGAATATTTAAAAAAAAATCAATGCAATGGCCAAACGTGTAAGGCAGAAATAAAAGGAAATAAATGCGTAATAAACGAATATATGTAACAACATGTAAATGTTTAGACTCTACCCCACTACAAAATACAGTGAGTAGTCTGATACCAGCTCAAATGGTTAGAACCACTATGTCTGTGCCCGCTGCAACTGTAGACAGAAAAAAAGACGTTTTATTGGTTATAGACACACCTAGAACGACGTTCCCAAGGGGGCACGATTTCCAAAATACCAAACAACCCTTGGTAAAATTCCTTTAAAAAGTATATTTATGTATAATTTTTATAAGAGCTGTTTTCCTGAACAATTTAGTATTTCATGAATCTGTTAAGACTTTGCAAGTGTATGTAAAATGGAAGTTGTTCTAAGGTCAGATGATTATACGGTGACTTTCTCTCCCCGTGAATGGGCAGCAGGAGGCTGGATCCCTGTGGACCTTGACCAAGCCTGCCACCTGCCCTGCAGGGCCCTCTCCTGCCCTTGCTGAAGGGCTACCACCCGTGGCTCTTTCCACTAAAAGTCGGCAGGGCTCCCCTAGTCACGTTGTCGACAAAAACCGCCGCCACACCTTGGCCGAATGCCCTCAGATTCCGTGCGAACCATCAACCCCTCTAACCCTCACAGCTGCCGAGCAGCCTGGTCTTCTGAGTCCCATTTGACACGGGAGATACTGAGGAACAGAGAAAGTTATCAAAGGATGCCACTGAGCTGCACGGCAGGCAGGACTCCTCCCAGCACAGACCTTTCAACCTCAAGTCCAGCTGTCCTGTCACCAGAGAGGCGACACTGACAGGTGTCGAATCTTACTTCTTCTCTCTCATTTCCATGTGCTTGGAGGTAACTCTGTGGCCTTGTACTTTCTCTCCTCTTCCTGACAGCGCTTAATGCCTGACGTTAGCTACTCGGGATGTTTAGGTGCAGGAGGTAGTTCTTGACTGTCAGGTATGAGAAGAGCTGCAGTTATTTGCATTTTTGAATATTCAGCCTATTCTTGCAGCTCTGCTGCATTTTATTTGAAAATAAATGACCTAGCCATTGCCTTGACCTAAAGAAAGCCAGACCTACCAAGGAGATGCTAAGAGGTGGTATTAGCTCTTCCTGTAGAAGAAATTCCCCCAAAACGTAGCATCTGAAAACAATGAACATTTGTGGTTTCAAAAAGTCTCTGGGGGTCAGGAATTGCAGAGTGTCTTAGCTGGGAGGCTCTGACTTCTGGTGTCTGCAAGTTTTCGGTCAGGACACAGGCCGTGAATGGCCCGGAGAGTTCACTTCCCAGCTCATCCTCATGGAGTCATCAGCACCTCACCACGGAGCCTCTCTTGACGATGACATGATAGCTGGCTTCCCCAGAGCAAATAATCCGAGAGAGAGAGGGAGACAGGGAGAGAGAGAATGACCACAGGAAGTCATTTTTGCCTTTTGTGGCCTCAACCCCAAGTCACAAACCATCTCTTCTGCCTTGTTGTATTTTCTAGAACAGAGTGGCCAGTTCCAGCCATACTCAGACTCAGAAAAGAGAATGAAGCTTCCCTTTTTTTTTTTTTTTTTGAATTTTAAGACTGCCAGTTTTAATGGTAACGATAACAAGATGATTTGCATGTGAACGAATGCCTTGGTTAGGCGTTAGGAGAAAGTTCAGAAGTTAGGAGAAAGTTGGTTAGGAGAAAGTTCAGAAGGGAAAGAGAGCTTTTATAGAGAAGCCAATAGCAGAAAGAATAAGACTGGGAGTCATATTGGGAGTCACCGAAGAACACGTGGGTGGTTTGAAGACAGGCCATCTGAACTCGACCCTTTCCCAGGCTTCTGTGTCTGCCCTGCTTTCCTTACTCAGGGACAACACTTCCTCCACAGCATCCCTCCCATTGTCCCCAGGGAGTGCAAGTACCTGGGCACACCTGCCATGCTCAATCCCCTTGGAAGTACTGCTAAGAGATCACAGCACTCCTCCCACGCCACCAAATCTGGCCTCAAGACCCTCCTCAGCACGGCTTCCCAGAATGGCTCAGACACCGATACCAACGAATTACAGGTTTACGAGGTGGAACATGGCTGCCACCTTGGTGACTTCACCCAGATTGTGTCTGGTTAGGTCAGACCAGGCCCGGGTGGCTTTGGAGAATATATTGTGTCGGCCAAAAAGTTCTTTCGGTTCGTGACTACGTTGTTGAATGAAGTTCTTGGTAAACATGAAAAATGTGTATTTTATTTTCTTTAACCTGAATGAACTGTTTGGCCAAACCAATACTTTCTGGCTTGACTATGAAATGTTTGTGGAGCAGAATGTCCCTTTCTCCATATACATGGCAACACCAGACTTCACTTCTTGAAGGAAGGAATAGCAACAACTGTGGACATATTTTTAAAAAACCGACAGAGAGGTCCCTCCAGTTCTGAGAATTGTGTCTGGTGTCTTGTTTCACTAGAAAAACAGCTCCGCTCTTGAAGCCCCACCCAGAACCCCTCAGACCCTTTTCCTAGCTTTGTGTCTCATTCCCAGCTCCCATTTTGCTGCTGAAGGCTCACACTTGCCATGTTTGGTCACCGAACTCACACACACAGAAAGCCAGGGTGCCAGGGGAAGTCCCTCCATGTGACAAGCACACACGCACACCAACACGCACACGCACACATGCGCAATCTGTGGCCAGTGGCAAAATAAACTTTACGGTCTATTTCTACCCTTTGAGCTCAGGCTACAGCCAGGGCTTCATCTAAAATCGCCCCTTTACGTGGCTTTTTCCTCTTCTGCATCCTCTTCCTTCCCTCCGGGACTGGTTCTCCTGAGAGATGGTCCTTCATAAATTACCTGCACCAGAATCATTGTTTCAGTTAATTTTTGACCCCAAAAGAGAGCATGGAATCTTTCCTTTGCCCTGTGCTTTGCAAAAATTTTAAACTCAATATTTACGTACGGATAGTATTTTACTCAAAGTTACTTTGGTTGAAAGTTTCTTTAAAAAAAGGATTCAAGCTAGCTCAAGTGAAGAGAAGGAATTATGTAGTTATAGGATCTCATAGGTATTTGTTGAAAAAATATGTAATATTATCCTGGAATCCCAGGGACGTAAAGGGGAAGATACTTTCTGTGTATCGGGGACACGTGACTTCTCCCGTCACTGTCTCTCTTGGTGGATCCAGTCCATCCTTTTTCTTTCTTCTCAAATGACTTCTCCAGCTTATTTTTCTAAAACGTGGTTCAATGCAGCTGTCCCCATGCCTCTCTCTATATTCATAAACTCTCTGGTCCATCACAGATTCCTTATTTCCTGCTTTGTTTCTTGTTTTAAATTCCCAAGGCACAAACATCCCAATAAGGTTAGATTCTATGTGAAATCAGACCACCCAAGTCAGCAATTCATTCAATCACGTTCCAGGAAGCAAACTGGGAGACAGAGATTCCTAAAAAGTGGCTCATTGGCAGGTGAATCAACAGCTCTGAGGGTCAGGAGGCAGCAGTGCTGGGCAGAGGGGAGGGTCAGGCTGTGAGACGGTCACGGTCAAAGCCTCAGCCCCCCTTCTGGAAGCCCTAGACCTGGGTGCCCTCCCAGCTGTCCTGAGTTGGGACCAGGGGCCTTAGCCTTCATGCCCCATATCTCAGGGGTGCAGGGCAGGGAGGGGTGCTCTTGGGGATGGCTCTCTAGCTCCCAACAAGCACAGGGTGAGGACTCAGTCAAGCCTCAGTCCTGAGGCTGTGGATGTGGTGCTTCACCACAGCGCCCACCAACGCGGGTCCAGACCAGATGCCCCGCCCGTGGCCCAACCTGCACGGGGCAGACCCGGGACCTCTGCCTATCAGCCAGGGGGTTACACATCTCAGTCCCTGAGCAGGGAGACTGGAGAGGTCTCTTGGAAGACCAGTCTCTCGAGATCTCTCCAGGTGGGGAAGGAAAGAAATGGTGGCCAATAAGGTTCTTGAGACGTCTGATGGAAAGTCAGAAAATAGTTTAGGAAGGACAAATAATTGTTGCAAGATGCTTTGGGAGTCATTATATGTATCCTACAGAGTGGGACCTGCCTGGAGTTCTGCACATTTAGGGCATGGAAAGAGGTGCAAAGTCGGCTTCCACACTAATCACCCTATAATCGCACACTTGAGTTAAATCCACATAAGTCAAAGCATGCTTTACTGATCTGAGATAAAAAGGCTCTTTAATTTAAAACAGTCCCTTTGGTGTTTGCCCTTTAAAACATACGAATGCATGTTGGCCCCCTCTGAAAACGTAAAGCACGATGTTTGTTTAAAGTACGGCATAATTCCCTTCCCGGGCATTTTGAGATGGGCCTTAAAGAAGGAAGGGCAGCGTTCCTTCCACACAAAAGCCACGAACAAGACTCACTGCATAAATATTTTGCTCCGTGGCACCAGCATTGACATGTCACAGCTATAAAAACAACACTCCATCATGGGGCCGGAGTTTGGAAACTGTCTTCAGTGTGGTAGCTGAGGTTTAAATGATTGTAAACACAAAAGGTTTACAGATGATGCCTGGAAGGTATACTTTCCATGTATTTGACTCCTTCATTCTCCTTCTCAGGAGGGAAAAAAGAGAAGCAGGGATGTAAAACACTACCACAACCATGTGCACGACCAAGGTGGTCCAGGCGCACTGGGAGTGGCCTGGCCACGGTGTTCTCAGGGCTCACGGAGGCTCTGTGTCCCACAAGATCCTTCCTTACAAACCACAGAATCCTTTTTGACTGGTGTAAGCAGAAAAAGATCGAATCAAAAGATATTAGGTTGTTCACGAACCCTCTTCAAGGGCCAAAGATTCATGTTCTTTTCTTCTCTGCTTGTCTCACTCTTACCTTTTCCTCTGCAGGTAGCCTCTACTGGGTGGTACCAATTTTTTTTAAAAAGTGTATTTGAGTTATTAACTTTGATACTTATTTTAATTGTATTTGTGATATTAGGGCATTGTTGCATGAAAAATGCAAGGGTTAAAGGATTCCAAGTATTCCGTCCTGCAAGCCTGATGCTTTATTTATTTGCTTATTTAAGCCTTATTTTTTAAATGAATAGTATCCTGATAATTATTACCTTAAACATATGATGTAACACACAAATTATATGTTTCAGTGGATTAATTTCAAATGAAGTTAATTTTTAACATGTATTTCTTGTTACGTTTTCTGTTTTCTACTAACATTGTTTTAATATTTTTTGTTTTATAAAATTAGACATAAAAGATGAAAAAAATAGAAAAATAAACATGCAATTCTAATTCAGTTGTGAATTAGTGTCAGTTTCCCCCTCCCTTTTATACTTCTTCTCCCCACCATTCTTTTTTTAAAAAAATAAGTTTATTTATTTATTTATTTAGGGCTGTGTTGGTCTCCGTTGTGGCATGCGGCCTTCTCGTTGTGGTGGCTTCTCTTGTTGTGGAGCACGGGCTCTAAAGTGTGGGCTCAGTAGTTGTGGCATGCAGACTCAGTAGTTGTGGCGCACGGGCTTAGCTGCTCCACAGCATGTGGGATCTTCTTGGACCAGGGCTCGAACCCATGTCCCCTGCACTGGCAGGAGGATTCTTAAACACTGCGCCACCAGGGAAGTCCCCTCCCTGCATTCGTTCCTTCCCTCCTTCCCTCCTTCCTTCCTTCCTCCCTCCCTCCCTTCCTTCCCTCCTTCCAGTCCTTACTTCACTCAGTCAACCCTTCAACAAAGACTTCTTGGTTACCTACTATGTACAGACTTGAGATCTATCCTGGGAAACGTAAGTAAACACCTCACTGTTACAGGTGTAGAGGGCCTCCTATTCTATTGGAAGACATATCCCTCTGCATGTAATATTCACCACAGTTCTTCAATGCAGTGAACGTCTGTTACTTACTCTCTAGAATTAATCCCCCCTTCTTTATGGTAAGAGTACCTTGGATTTATGCTGGGGGATGGGCCTTCCTCATCTACATTTTAGGGTTTGGTTGGAAGTGATATCAATCACACCTCCAAGGATGGACCCTGATTATTCTATTTCCCCAGCGACAGTAGTCGGCATAGAAACAAACAGAGGATGAAATTAATACAGGGCTTAGTGATGGGCATTGGTGATAGTGCTTACAAACGGCTTCAAGCCAAAGCTTTGCCTGGGCCTCAGACACTGGTGACCTTCCCCTCTGGTTCCCTCTGTCACAATGACCAGCAGCACTAGAGAACCTTGCTTCTCCATCAGCAAGATGTGTCGGGAGGATGACGCCAGGCAACCCAGTGTCTATGGTAACATGAAAGAGAGAGAAATATTTGTAGCTTTGGAGCAGTGAAATTTGGGGTCTGCTTATAACAGCAACATAACCTAGCCTATCTTGACAGATACAAGGTATTACAGAGGAACAGGAATCAAAAGTCACTTTCTAATTAATGGTGGTCTTACAGAATAAAAAAGTATGGTTTTCTAGGTACATTTGCCAGTGTCATTAACATTCAAGCTATTATTATGAAGTTTTAAACATGTGTGCTGCTGTACGAATTAAATAGTTGCTACAAATTTTTGTTCATTTTTTTGGCTTTAACCTCTTTTATTATTATATATATTTTTTGTAGCCAGTTAGTTCTGATTTAGCTTGTCTTCTATAACTTTGCACTTTACAAAACCCTTTTTATTTTGAAATAATTATACACACACAGGAAGTAGCAAAATTAGAGAGAGGTCCCATATACACTGTCCCAGGGTCTCCCAATGGCTACCCTATACCTTTCATAATTAGAGTTCGGTATAAACCCAGAAAACACATTGACACAATGTGTGCGCTTAGTTTGATATCACTGTATTACACGTGGTGATCCACATGAACACTACTGCAGTCAAGGTAGAGAACTATTCCATCACCTTGAGCCCTCTCTCCTGCTCCCCTTTCATGGTCACCCCACCACCCCTCTCCATCAGCTCCCTGCTCCTGGCAACAACTAATCTGTTCTCCATCCATATGATTTTGACATTTGGAGATCTATAGTGTTTTCGAGTATTTCTATAGTATTTCTACTATAGAAAATCTATAGTACTTCTCTATATAGCTGTTTCTCTAAGCATTTTTTTTTTTTGCTCTAGGTTACTGTAGGTTATTATATATATATATGTATACATATATATACCTTATCATGGCTTATTGGTGCCAACATTTTTCAGTTCAAGAGAAGGGTAGAAATCTACTTGTCTTTACATCCCTTTACTTCCCCCATTTATAATTGTCTTAAGTATTCCTTCCACATACATTGAGACATTAGACAGCGTTATACATTTTGCTTCAACCATCAAATACAATTTAGAAAACTCATGAGAATGAAATATTTTCACTCCTTCTGTTGTTCTGTTTTTCTTCTTGGTTTTCCAAGATTCCTCCTTTATCATTTTATTCCTGGTTAGAGAGTTTCCTTTAGGCATTCTTTTAGGGTAGATCTGCTGTTGATGGTTTTAGTTTTAGTTCCTAGTTTTCTTTCATCTAAGACTGTCTTGATTTATCCTTCATTTCTGAAGGACATTCTCACAGGATGTAGAATTCCTGTGGACAGTTCTTTTCTTTCAGTTCTTGGAAAAGGCTATACTATTTCCTCTGGTTTCATGCTTTCACAAGAGAAATCTGATATCCTTCAGATTGTTTTTGCCTTATGCGTTAATGAGTAATTTCTTTCTATTTTTAAGATTTTTTCTTTGTCTTTAGTTTTTGGAAGTTTTCCTATGATACATCTTGGTGTGGGTTTCTTTGGGTTTATCTTTTTTAGTGTTTGTTCAGCTTCTTGAATCTGTAGTCTTATGTCTTTTGCCAAACCTGGGAAGTTTTCAGCCACTTTTTACTTGAATACTTTTTCAACCCTATCCTCTATATTCTTTACTTCAGGGATGCAGATGACATAAAAGTTAGAATTTTTGTTATAGTCTCCCATGCCCCTGTTCATTTTTTTTTCAGTTTATTTGATGTTTGTTTCTCAGATTGGGTAATTTCCGTTGTTCTTTTGAGAGTTTTTAATTTTAGTTTTGTATTTTTCAATTCTAAAATTTCAATTTTGTTCTTCCTTATATCTTCTAATTCTTTGTTAAAACTTTCTGTTTTTTAAATTTGTTTCAAGCATGTTCATAAGTAGTTCTGGAAGTGTTTTTATGATGGCTGTTGGGAATCCTTGACAAATGATTCTAACACCTGTGTCACTTGAGTGTTAGTATCTATTGATTACCTTACCTCATTCAAGTGGAGATCTTCCTGGTTCCTGGTAAGATGAGTCATTCGATTAGAATCTGGACAATTTTGGTATAATGTTCTGAGAGTCTGGGTCTTATTTAAATCATGTGTTTTAGCAGACCTCTCCGGACTCCTCTTCAGCAAGGAAGAGGGTGCTGCTTCACGACTGCCAGGTTGGAGTGGACATCTAGGTCCTCCACTTGCTTCCACTGACACCTGGATAAGGGGGCTCCTTCTACTGTTGGAAAGAGGTGGGCAATCACATTTTCCAGGGGCTTCCATTTGTAACACCCTGGCTGGGAAGGAGAGGCCACCTCATGACCCTTTTCACATGGTCCCCTACACTGTGGAGGGAGGTTCCATCACCTCACCACTGGGTTGTGGTTGAGGTCCTGACTCTCCACTGGGCCTCCTGTACTCACCTGGTGAGGATGAGGGGGCAACTCATTAGTACTGGTGGGTGGGATTCCAGGCTCCCTGCTTCTCTGACACCACACTGGGGGGTGGGGGGAAGGAGTCTTGTTAGAGTCTGGTGAGGGTGAAGTCTACCCTCTCCATGTGGACTGTGATGACAGGGATGGGGAAGGGCCACAGTTTTTTCTCTGGTTTTGCCTGGAGCAGAGTGGTTATGTTATAGAAGATCTCCATCTTTCTGGGATGTCCCTTTACTACTCCTTTGCTGAGAGAGCAGGCTTTGCTTGTGCTTTTCTGATCTGTCCCTGTTGGCATTTCCATGTTGTCTGCTTTTCCAGTACCTCATAGACCCTGTCTAAGGGATTCTAGGCAAAAAGAGAATCCAGGGCACTCACGACTGTTTCATTCTTCAGACTCTGAGGTCCTGATCTACTTTGCTTTCTTCTCTCCACCTTTCAGAGTACTCTTATATTTGTTTATATACAATATCCAGGATTATTACTTGTACTTACTGGGAGGAATTGAGAAATTATATGTACTCCATCCTTCCAGAAGTCAGAAAAAACTTCTTCAATAAAAATGATGACCTTAATTATTTAATCATGAGTACTTTAATATTTCTTTCTATTTTATGCCAATTACTAGTAAAATTTGAATAGTTATCTAATATACTTGTTATAATTTGCAGAATCAATATAGATCATTCAGTCAAAGCAGCCAGTGGTCCCACTACTCTGTAAGACTTAATTTTAATGTACTTGCCTGAAAAGAATTGATGGTCTCATTGGACACATCCCTATTTGTGGTAATGTTTGATTCTATTTCAAGTTCTCTAACACTCTCCTAAGAGTGATTTACAAGGAGTAAATCTCCTCGTGAGCTCACGGTGAGCTGAAAATCTAGAAAATAGCTCCTAATTTTTCATCCAGAGTTCCATCCAGAATTCTACTCTTTGGTCCAGTTTAACTCATTTTGAGAAGTAATACCTGTGGATCTATTGCAGCTCTTTGAATGCACGGATCTCTTATTCTTCATATTCTTCTTCATTGTGCTAATTTTGTCTAAATTCTCCTTACAAAGGGAGCATATAAAATGCAGTCTTTCAAAAATTAAGCTCTAACCATGCCAAGAGTAAGTTGGCACTGTTATGATGGCGTGATGTTAGCACTTGGACACCTCAGTTCATGAAATAGAGAACTATTTAAGGAACAAGTGGAAACATTTGTAATAGTATTAACCTATCTTTGGAGAAATTGGCTTCATGCTTCACTTTTAGACCATTGTTTCTTGTATTCATATAAGCCTTCATGGAACAAGTTTATAGGTTTGCATTTTATTTTATTTTTACTACCAAAGTGGAGTCATCTTTGAGGTAACTGAGGCTTTTAATTTTCTAGCAATCTGAATCTGTTTCCTTTTATTAATATTGCAGTAAGCTGTTTACCAGAGACTAAGCTCCCAGAAGGTCTCCTGATAAAGTGCACATGTGGGAAAAGAAAGAAACACACCATATTTGGTGGGGGTGAGGAAGGTGGAGCAAATCCAACCATTTGTAACCTGAAAAGTATTTTAATAAGAAGTTGATTTTTCTTGTTACAGAATTCCATTGATAGATGGTTGCCATTTCTTTAGTGAGTTAGTATAAAATCCTGACTAAATATTGCCTACCATTCGTTCACCAAATACATAGTTTTGGGCAAAACATTGTATTCTACACTATGGGGTAGAGACAGAGACATAAAGGAAATGGCCCACATCCTACAGTGCTCTCAAGGAAATGCTAAGTCTGGTTCAAGAGGCGAGATATACACTATGACCACGTGATAACAGGAAATTTAAAAAATGTTGAATGAATTGTAAAAGCCTCTTGTTGGAAAGCCTCCTGGATGAAATACTGAGGCAACACTCCTCAGAGGAAAGCAAGTTGCATGGGAGGTGAGGTGGCAGAAGGGACGTGAACAATGCTGAGGAAGTGACACCATGTGGAGCACGCAGGGGTCTGAGCACGAGACCAGGAAGGGTGGAGGTGTCCTGCTGGGTGGAAGAAACCAGGAGAGAAGGAACACTTTGAGAAGAGGAGCTTAGTAGAAGGGAGGAAGGAAAGGAAAAGCAACTTGGAGCCGGAGTTCACACTTTGATAGCTTTGGGGATTTGATAAAAGAGCTTCTACGTTGTCCTGAGGCCACATGAGCACATGGCAAGTTCAGATACAAGGCAGATAGGTGAGCAAAGTGCTATGCTAGGGGGTCACATTCTGCAGAGGTGTTATATATGTGTTGGAAGAGGGAAAGACAAGACGCAGAAGCACCATTAAAGGCTGAGATGGAAACTCAGCTGCAACACATTAAGGCCAGTAACCACAGCGGAAATAAAGGGAAGTGGTGCTTATGAAGGAAATGACAGAGACCATGGTTCCCAATCGTCTGCAGCCTGCTCACTAGGAGTTAGGAATCGTCAGCAAGGGCTCAGCCTCGCTTTCCGCCGTCACTGGAAATCACTCTGTAAACCATTTAAACTTCCATGAGAAATGGAGATTACATTTTTAGAATACTTATCTGAGAAATCGTCAAAGGAAATAAGTATAGAAATAGGAAGGTGGTTGTAAAAGACAACAGCCAGGACATGGAAGCAACCTAAGTGTCCATCAACAGAGGAATGGGTAAAGAAGATGTGGTACATATATACAATGGAATATTACTCAGCCATAACAAAGAACGAAGTAAGGCCATTTGCAGCAACATGGATGGACCTAGAGATTGTCATACAGAGTGAAGTAAGTCAGACAGAGAAAGATAAATACAATATGATATCACTTATATGTGGAATCTAAAATATGACACAAAGTAACTTATCTAGGAAACAAAAACAGACTCACAGACATAGAGAACAGACTGGTGGTTGCCAAAGGGGGAGGGGTGGGGAAGGGATAAATTAGGAGTTTGGGATTAGCTCGGTGACCTAAATAGGAAGGAAATCCAAAAAAGAGGGGATATATGTACCTATAGCTCTGATTCACTTTGCTGTACAGCAGAAACTAACACAGCATTGTAAAGCAACTGTACTCCAATAAAAATTAATTAAAAAAAGGAGTTTGGGATTAGCAGATGCAAACTATTATATACAGGATGGATAAACAAGGTCCTACTGTATAGCACAGGGAACTCTATTCAATATCCTGTTATAAACCATAATGAAAAAATACGAAAAAGAATATATATATGTGCAACTGAATCACTTGGTTGTACAGCAGAAATTAACACAACGTTTTAAGTCAACTATACTTCAATAAAATTCATAAAAAAGGAGAGAGACAGTGGAGGTGAGTGTGTATGTTTGCTGGTCCATAAAGCAGAGGAGGGAGGTGTTCACAGGATCAGCTGAAGGTACTGAATTAGTACGATGGAGTGAGGAGGGGAAATTCAAGAGATACAGGATGGTTATCCCATTGTAGGTCAGAGGATGGGATGGGAAGTGGCGATGGCCATTGGAGAGGAAACATGTTGGCACCTTTCCCTCTGAGTCAGGAGAGAACAAAGAGAGGATGAAGACATGTCTTGACAGGCAGCTTGTGTCATGGTCGATGTCAGAGAAGTGGAGTTCATTCACTGTCTTTCCTGCTACTTCTGTGACTGTGGGCAAAATACTCACCTTTCTACATTTCAGAGCTTCCCAGACCTGCAGCTACATACCTATACGGGTGGGGTACTGTTAGGAATAAATGAGATAAATTACATAAAGTATTCGCACGATCTCTGGCACACTGCAATCCGTACGGAAATGATATTATTGCTGTTGTAGTTTTTTCAGATATTTCCTTTTGGGATGGAGATGGGCTCATGAAATTCCCTGCTTGAAATAGAAGATAGACAGTTTAGCTCTTTCAGCCACTTGTTCTCCTTTGGCCTCAAGGCTTTTCTGAGAAAGATGATCTACCCTGAGAATATTTGCATTTTAATAAGGCCTTTCAAACCTCGGGGGAGAGGACAGGAGAGAGAAGGAGCTTTTCTCCTCCTCAAATAACAACCAGTTAATGGACACTTCTGCCTGCCTTTGTGTAAATCGATTGTGTTCTGTACCACGTTTGTAATAGTATTTTTGAAAAACTTTCTAGTTAGTCTAAACTAGTTAAAATAATGTTTAGCTTTAAGTCATTTCTAAATTCTCTTAAGGTCATTATAGTTTGAGAAATAACTCCTGGAAGGTTGGGCCACCTGGCGGAGTCCCTGTCACTTCCCTTGTCACCCAGGTTTCTGTCTCGGGAAGAGTGTGCTTTCAGAAGCCTGGACCTGTGGGTGCATCTAGGCCATGGTGGTAGATTCTCTGGAAGATTAAGTCAGAAAATGACATAAATTTACTTGGTACTCAGTAGTTGTGGCTCGTAGGCTCTAGAGCACAGGCTCAGTAGTTGTGGCTCACGGGGCTTAGTCGCTCCATGATATGTGGGATCTTCCCGGACCAGGGCTTGAACCCGTGTCCTCTGCATTGGCAGGCGGATTCTTAACCACTGCGCCACCAGGGAAGCCCTGTTTGAGTGTTTTTGGAACCAGGTTTTGTCTTTAGGATTTAGATTCCTGCGTGAACCTGTTAGCATGTAGTGACACTAGTATTTACTTTCACATTTAAAAATGAGTTATCAGTACTTGGATAATTGTCTCTGTTTATCCACATGTCACCACCTAAGGCCTCTGGTTTCGGAATCACTTTTATTAGAGAAGCCAGCAAAAACACACACTCTGACGGATGTTTTTAAGAGGATGGTCTTGCTTGGGTTCCTAATGCTTCTGGCTAAAACAGGGGCTATGAGGAGCTTGCGTTTCTCGCCCTAGGATTCTGTAGCTACTAGTTATCAAAAGAACTCTGATCAAATGTGAATCTAAAGTGGGGTCGAACTGTGACATTAAGAAAATCAGTCTCGTTTTAAATCCCTTGAAGATGACAACTGGAGATTTACTTTCTCTTCTTTTGTTTGGCAGAGTTTCTATTCTTTCATTTGAAAGTATTATTGTGAATTTTTGCCGTGTAATTTACAGAAGAATTCCAAATCTGCAATACAGAGTACATGAAATCAGGTTAGTGGGCTCTGACGCTCCTTGGCTACTGAGAAACTTTAAAAACCAGCTCAAGGACTATGTAATCTGAAGTATTCCAGACAAGTAAATTTTGAGGTAAATTGATACCAAGTATATTTTAAAAGCAAATTTCAGAACGTTGGCTAATATAACACATTATTTTTTCTAAAACTGAAAGGAGTTACCTTACATTATCTTCTCTGATAATTGAAAGTTATTCACAGTTATAAGGGAATAGAATAGAAGACTGAAATGTAATGAGGCTATATATTCAGTAAAATTCTAATATTTTGTCCTTCAATATTTGATCTTATGTTTTTATCAGGGAACCATTATTTTCTAAAAATATAGTTCCTAAAACATAGGACCCCATTTTCCTCACTCTTGACTTCGGCGTAAGCGCTCCTTAATTAGGCTGACATTGAATTCAATTCTGAAATTTTAAGAAAATTGGGACATGGCTTCTTGGGGTGTCTGAGAAATTTAAAACGTGGTATAGCGTAATAAAGTCATTTGCCGTCTTACTTGTCGGAATGTCAATTTCACATCTTCTTGAGAAAGAAAGCTCGAAATTGCATATCTCATTGGGAATAATGAATCTTTTGCATGAGACACATCTGATTTAAGGCAGACCTTAGGGCCCCAGATTTTTCACGTGTAAGATGAAGTTTATTAGATTGCCTGCCTAGCTCTAATATTCTTCACTTTCCTAAAAATTCTGAGTGAAAAATAAGCAAATATGATTCTGAAAGAAAATATTTATCAAAGAGGCTTCTAATATTTTTTTCTACCCGTATTTCCACCAGAGTAATTTGGAATTAATATAAAGCAACTCTGTAATAGAAGCGGCTTAGCTTGTTGCTACCTGATTAATTTCAGGCCCCTGCATTCCAAGATGAAACTTCAGTGTTCTGTGGCCTTCATCATACAATCCACTATAGTGCTGGTGGTGTGCCCTTGAAATTCGGGAAAACACTAGGGATTATAGCCCACCTGGAATAATCTAATAGTGGTTTCCATGGTAAAAAAAAAATGACCTAAATGACCTCATAAGTTTCTACTTTCCGTGATGCCCTAATTACGTTGCCCAAGAAAAATGCCATGTTTGATTTCATCCACAATCTGTGATGCTTGATATCATTATTGTTCTTTGCATATGTGTATTCATTTCAGGACTATCTCAGCTTTCATCATAAAATCTCATTTCTTGCATTAATGCAGATTCCACCAGGTTTTACTAACTTTCCGGTGCACCTGAGAACTTAAAAAAGTTCGGTGGTAGGACTTCCTTGGCGGCCCAGTGGTTAAGACTTCACCTTCCAATGCAGGGGATGCGGGTCTGACCACTGGTCAGGGAGCTAAGATCTCACATGCCTTGCAGCCAAAAAAAAAAAAAACAACCCCCCACAAAAACAAACAAACAAAAAAAAAACCCAGAAGCAATGTTGTAGCAAATTCAATAAAAGCTTTAGAGATGGTCCACATCAAAAAAAGAAAAATTTTTTCAGTGGGAGGAAATGATACCCCCTGAAATTACATAGCAGTCTCAGCAGTGGAAACATAACTGCATTTCACATAATTGAGGTTGGAAGAGATAACGCGGCTGTGAGCTCTCAGATATAGAGCAATATTTTTTTTCTCCAAAGGGTATTATTCTGCTTCAAACTAGAAATATCACTGGGACTAGGCTTTCTTGGACACATTTTTTAACAAATACATCTGCTGCAGAGTGACGTCAGCATCACTGGGAAGTTCAGTGACGTCTGTCCTCGGCTGGGCCAATAGTAGGATGTGCTCGCACAGAGCCGGGCTCCTTTCCAGCGATGCTGATGATACGATTCCAAACTATTGTAAAGGCCAGAAGATGGTGCGAGGTGTGTGCACTGGTCACAATAGTGGCGAGGTTGCAGGAACAGTCAAGGGCGCTCAAACTTCAGCCGGCTATAGGGATGGTACTTCTAGAAGCGAGAGGGAAAGACAGTCAACAAGGGTAGTTCTGATTTTATACAATGAAAAAAATCAAGGATGGATACGCTACTATGTATAAAATAGATAACGAATGAGAGCCTACTGTATAGGTACAGGGAACTCTACCTGATGAAAAAAATTGTTCCTATTCTTAATGAAAAATGTGAGATTGAAAGATTAAGCCTTGCAAACTGGTACAATTTGATGTCTAAACAAATAATGGGTTACTAATTTTTGTCAAATGGTTATCTTTTCTGAAAATGTAATAAACTCTATTTCTTCGTCAAATAAAGGATGGGACAGCAGGAGACTGAAGGTGGTGCCCCAGTAGAAAGTCATGATTCCTCCCCAAGTTCCTGGACCTGACCCAGTCCTCACACCTGAAGCCACTCTCTGAAGGAGAAGCCAGATTCCCAGGAGGATGGACCCTCCATTGCTGCACCCAGGGTATTCGGTGGTAATTCCCCAGTCCTTCCCTGAAGTCAGCTATGAACATTAACTCACGTAAGGGTGCACTGGGAAGACAGAGATGCTCAGACATTCAGAGACCCTTCCCCAAGGGTCTAGATTAATGTCATTAGCTAGAGATCCCCAGTGCCAGAGAGACCCCCCTGGGAGCATTGAGGCAGGTGGAGGCCAGGAAGTAAGTGGAATCTTGGCCCAGGTCGTACTCACAGTGGGTGACCTTGGTAGTTGACAGAAGCCTCAGCTGGGTCTTGATCTTTGATGGAAGGACTCCCGTAGTGGGAAGCAGAAGCCTTGAAACTGCCCCCTTCTTCCCAAGACAGCAAATCCATCCTGTGTCTTAGGAGTGAACAGCAGGGCTAAGTGTCCTGCTCACAGAATGCAAGGGGGTCTCCATTATATTCCCACGAAGTTAACCAGTCTTGTCTTTACAGAAATATGATGGATGACAGTGGAATTCCACCAGCTGAATCAAACAGGAGCATTCATTGCAGTTGTTATGCTGGATGTGGTACCTTTGCTGGTACAGATTAACAAACATTCTGCCCTCTGCTAGGCTGCCGTTGATCTGATGAATGCCTTCCTTTCCATCCATATTGCAAAAGAGAATAGGAATTGTTTGCACCTTACTTAGGACAGACGTTTACTGTGTTGCTCTAGGTCTCTGTTACATCTTCTACTGTCCGTGACAGTACAGTCAAAGGGGACCTGGGCTTGGCATCCTGCGGTGTCACATTGGTCTGCTGTATTAAAGACCACGAGCTAACAGGACCAGATGAGCACAAAGTGTGTGCATTGTGGTGAGACACATGAACCCCATCGGGTGGGAGACAAACCCCATGAAGGTTCAGGGGATACCACATCAACAAGGGTGTAGGGAGCTTAGTGGCCCGGGGAATTCAGGACATCCTTTCCAAAGTGAAAGACAAACTCCGGCATAACTCACCTTCCACCACGAAGAAATACAACTCTAGGTCAATTTCTTTCAGGCTCTGGATACAACATAGTCTACTTTGGGAAATCCTCTTCTAACAGCTATACCGGTTATGTGAAAAGCTGCCGGCTCTCCTCAGGGCCCCAGGCAGGAAAGGGGTCTGCAGCAGACCTAGGCAGCAGCAACAAATGATACATCATTCAGAAAGCAGAACTGGAGTGTCATTGGTCCTCTGTAGAGACCTGACCATGGAACATCAAGTGACCAGCCCCATGTGGTCAAAGACCTTCATCTTGGGGCTTCCCTGGTGGCGCAGTGGTTGGGAGTCCACCTGCCGATGCAGGGGACACGGGTTCGTGCCCCAGTCCGGGAAGATCCCACATGCCGTGGAGCGGCTGGGCCCGTGAGCCATGGCCGCTGAGCCTGCGCGTCCGGAGCCTGTGCTCCGCAACGGGAGAGGCCACGGCAGTGAGAGGCCCGCGTACCACCAAAAAAATAAAAGCAAAAGAAAAAAAGACCTTCATCTTGAGCAAGATTATGCTGAACCCCCAAGATCGGGCAAGCCCAGCAGGGGTCCAGCGTAAGAAGGAAGTGATGCCACAAGCCCCAGGCACAGGTGGGACCAGATGACACAAGTGAGCTGTGCAAGCAGGTGGAGCAACCCCCTTCCCATCCCACCTGTCACCTCTCCCCTCTGGCTTCTTGTGGCAACTGAGGTCCCTTCTGACCGTGGGATGCGGAGGGAGAGGCTGGCTCGGTTCGTTCCTCAGTGTGCTCCGCATATCGGTGACAGCCCGGAAGGAACTGCCGCTTACCGCAGTCTCATCCGGGATGGCCCTTAAAAGCATGGTGAGGGGAAACCCTCCCACTGGGTGGGGTTCTGAGAGGCGCCCCTTAGCCTTCGACTGCATGTGAACAGACAAGCTGAACAACGTAAGAATACGCACAGACTCATGGGTGTTGGCACTGATCAGACAGGGGCCTGAATGGGGAAGATTGGAAGGTCTGGTCCCGGAGGTCTGGGGAAAAGGCATGGGGATGGATCTTCAGGGATGCGTAGGCAGCCAGAAGTTCTTGTCCTGACGCCTGTGTTGGGATCAGGCTAAACGCCCACTGGAAAGCGTCCACCGTTGAAAAGACATTAAACGCACAAGCAGACTGAATGACCTGGCCAGTTAGCCTGTGTCAGTGACCACTCCAGTGCTGGCATAGGGCTGGAGGGGCGTCAGGGAGGTGGAAGTGGAGCCTGGACTCCACTCGCCGAGTCTAATCTGTCCATCGATGCTGCTCAGCGTTCAAGCTGCCAGCTGGAGGGACCAGCACTCAGCCCCTGGACAGAGCGTCCTGAGACCAGCCAGCCACTGGTGCAAACAGTCCTGGACCCCCCACCTGGAGAGGCCGCAAGCATCTTGATTGGATTGGCGCCTCTTCTGAGTGTGAGTTTGCTTGTTTTGCACACAGGGTCTCAGCCAATGGAAGTATTGGAGGGCTTGTAGATTCTTTGATCTGCCAACAGAAGATCCCCCCAAACATCACATTATACCAAGGAATCGACGTTAGGGCAAAGGAGGTACAGCAGAGACAGAAACCTACCACATCCTTCACTGCCCGTAAGTTACTGTCCTGATGGAGAAACAAGACGGTCTGTTGAGGGGGCACCTGTCACCAGGTGTGAGGGGAGACTCGGAGAAGATGGACATTTACACGATGCTGTGCCCCCAGAAGTAGAGCACGTGGATCCAGGAAACAAGAGTGGAAGCGCGAATGGTATCGTTACTTTCCGTGACCCATTACCCGCTTCCTGTAGTCCTGAGGCTCTGTGTGTGTACAGATCCTGCCTACACAGGAAGAGCCTCATTCAACTTTAAGCAAAATATGTTGCCTGACCTCTAGGCTCCTTGTGCCAAAGGACCAGCAGGCAAGGAAATGGATGGTCCTACTGGCGTCGGCTACTGAACGAGGTTATCGGGAGAACGCTGGGCCACCATGACACAGTGGTGTGTACAGGATGCTCGCTGCCAGGTTATCCCCTGGGGCCTCCTGTGGTGTTTCATGTCTACTTTAGGGGTAAATGGACAACAGAGCCTCCATGGCCTGAGGAGGGGCTCAGATTCACTGATGCAAGACAACCTGTATTGCCAGCCCAGCATGAGGGACGTTCAGAGTGAGTGGTGGAGGAGGGCGCTGAGGGGTAGACCTGGAAATCAGCTGCTGTGCCTGGGCTGGACCCCTTTCATCTAAGTGCCCACGGGCTCTTCCCAGGAGGC
This sequence comes from Pseudorca crassidens, assembly GCF_039906515.1. Taxonomy (NCBI): domain Eukaryota; kingdom Metazoa; phylum Chordata; class Mammalia; order Artiodactyla; family Delphinidae; genus Pseudorca; species Pseudorca crassidens. Next base: position 153,451,278 of record NC_090299.1, read on the forward strand.
AGGCATACTCTGACTCCCTCCAAGAAGAAGTAGTGCCAGGGTGGGTTATAGGGAGTCCAGCTCTACAATCGTGCTCTGCCCAGATCCCTTCCTTCCTTCCCTCCTTCCTTCCCTCCTTCCTTCCCTCCTTCCTTCCTTCCCTCCTTCCCTCCCTCCTTTCTTCCTTCCTTCCTTCCTTCTTTCCTTCCTTCCCTCCCTCCATCCCTCCTTCCTTCCTTCCCTCCATCCATCCCTCCTTCCTTCCTCCCTTCCTTCCTTCCTTCCCTCCCTCCCTCCCTCCTTCCTTCCCTTCTTCTCTTTCCCATCCTTCCTTCCCTCCTTCCTTCCTTCCTTTCTTTCTCTCTCTCACGCTTTCTTTCTCTCCCTATTTCTTTCTTCAGTGTTATTGAGATATCATTGACTCAGACCCATCTTTAGGGCTAATATGCTCCTTGGTGTATCAGCTGCTGGTTTCTCACAACCCAGTCTTTCCGCTCAGCCCCAAGGAGCTGCCTCACCTCCAGTTACACTCTCTCCTTGTGACAGGTTGGGGGCACCACTGGTGAGTGGTGGGCATACAAAGCCAGACCCCCTTGCCTCAATTTGGGACACTCAGAAGGACCACTGAAGCTACACAGCTCCTGGTAGGATTGTCCGAGGTCTCAGTTAAAGCTGTGGTGTCCTCAGTGTCTCCTTCTGCCAAGCCTGCCCTCCTCCCTTTTTCTGAAAGCTTCCCTAGTAAATTTCTGCACGCCCCTCTGGATCTCACAGACCACTTCCATGGAACGCAATCTGAGACAGGTGGAGATAACATTCAGGTCATTTATAAACCAGAGTAACTTGGGGAATGTTTTCAGTATTAAATTAAGACCCACATATTTTAAAGAGTGGCAAGAGAGTCCTCTCCTACCTATCCATTAACAACTCTGTGGATAATTCGTACAAGGCATGATCTGACTATTATCCTAAAGTGAATTAATGTGATTAAAAAAAATAGCTTCTATATTACCAATTTCAAAGACTACTCTCCCCACACCTGTGCTCTTAGAGGTAGGCATACCATGTTATTTAGCATGTAAAATCATTTTCTGTCATCAACTCAGTTTTCATAAAATTAAAGCATGAATTTTCTTTCTCCACTAGGGAATATTTTTTCATATTCAATCCAAATTTCAAAACTTTTTTTTGACACAAATTCATGTGATTCAACTTCTCCAAAATTTAGAGCGTAATCCATGCTTTTAATAGCGCCCCATACAAAACCAAAATATTATTGTCAAGTACATATCTGTGGTTTAAATTTCTGACTCAGAATTTTAGTAAATTCTTTCTGGTAATGTCATATGTGTCACCAAGTCATACAGTGCTGCAATGATAATTATGTGCTATAAACGTGCTTTTGCATGGAGATCCCGAACTGGTATGTGAGGCCCACATCCTCTTAGCTACTCACATAACAGCTAGAGTTCCTGTTTTGTCTGACTAAATCGACTTTATGTCTTACTGTTCATTTTTTTTTTTTTTTTACTTTAATGGTGAACGGGAAGTTTTAGGTTTAAATTCTGAGTATGCCCTACTCAGATTGAAATAAAAGGCATTCTTTTACATTGACTACCATTTTCTACCTTTTAAAACACCAAGATGTTTGACATCCAATTTCCAAAACACTGTATATTAAAATGTTACTGGAAAAAAAGTGAAAGGAAGTTTTGCTTATTTTCTAAAACAAAAAAACAAAAAACCTAAAACGCACATTTCTTTTCCAACTCCCTCAACGCACACAAGTTATACCATCTTAGTCAATAGTTTGCACAACTTCTGTAGTTCCTCAACTTCGGATAGACTCAGAATCATTTGATTTTTATGTTCTGGAGATCCTGACCCAGTTGGGTTGAGGTGAGGCTTGGGTATATGGATTTTTTCCCCAAACTCTGGGTGATTCTAAGGTAACACCAATTTTAGGCACAAATGAAATAAAAACAGAGTTAGATGACATAAACTAGCTGTTAATTTTTTATATACAAATCGTACATGAGGAATTTAATGTCCATTTCTGGTAATGTAGATACTGTTATCTATCTATCTATCTGTATTAAAAAATTACTTTGGTGATCAAACCAATGTTCTGAGATGATCCATATTAGAATATTGTTCACTTTTGTCAAAATGAAATGCCCGATGAATAATTTGGTACAATATTTGGGGTGTCCAGACTATGTCTGTATAACAGTTTTTTACAATAGTGAAAATATCACCAACACCTAATTCTGTGACCCGGTGCATTCACAAATGGTGTCTCTTGGCATGTAGGTCAACTTTAAATCAGTTACTCAAGAAATACATCCTCATATTCATACTGACATTCTCACTGCAAGAATTTCTTCCTTCTAGGGATTTTTTTTAGAACAAATTTAAAAGTTTAGTTGCCACTCTCTACCATTGAGCTCAGCAATCTAAACAAAATCATTTCACTTCCCTATTTCATAATTTCCTCATTTGATGAGTAGAGGATGATCCTGAGGGCCTCTTGTCGAACTACTTGTCTAAGTTGTTTAGTTCGGAAAAGACAAAGACATACCTTCCCCATCAGCAACAATGAGAAAATTATAAAAATAAAGAGCTAAGCTTTGCAGGAGGGTGTAGAGGTTGGGGAGGTGGAAACTCAACTTTTCAGATTATTTAACATCCATTCTCTCATATCTGGAAACTCATCACTTCCTGAAGCAGAGAAAATTGAGGTGGTAAATGTATTCTTTTCCTGTTTTCTAAATTTTACATAATGGATTGTTTGGAAAAAAATGAAAACTTAATCAAAAGCTTTAGAAAAAACTGAAGACGTAAATGTGTCATTTCTTCTTAATTTGTTGCAGAAGAGGGACCATTCTTTGGGTTCACGAGATATTTCTACCTTTGCCTTGGTGTTCTAGTTTTTTAATTAATTAATTAATTTTTTATTGAAGTATAGTTGATTTGTAATGTTGTGTTAGTGCCTTGGTGCTCTTTTCTGAGTGAGGATGAGGGAGCGTTTTCCCTAAAAAGAGGATGATTGGATAAAATTTACCTTCGTTTTTGCTCCTACAAAAATCTCGCCTCTATAATGAAGTCTCATTCAGAAAGACTCTCATTTTATGATACGTAAGATTACTTGGAGGATTCCACTTTGATTTCCAGTACTGTATTTAAGCACTACCTTTAGGACATTTTCTTGGGTTGTCTACTATGAGATTCTCCTTTTTCCTTAGAAGTTAAATGATAATTTTTACAAGTCTGTTGGCAAATGAGAGTTTGATCATTTCAACAAGTGAATAAGGACATTTTCTTTCTCAAAATAGTATCATTCAGAAAATTTATTGTGAGTAAATTATCTGAAATAGAAAAAATTAATGTCATGATATTAAAGGATAATTACACCAGTGAACATGAAAATATTAAAGAGATTTAGGGTTGAGGGAGAGAATAGGGGGAAGTCGTCATTCCCTTTCTTTGTGGTTCAACATTAATTATCTGTAGAAATAGAACGAAGGAAGCTCGCCTCATAACTCATGTAGAAACTCATGCAGTTTCTACATTATATAATTTTCATGAAATGAGTGTATATTCATCGTCCTCTTATTTTATTTCTCTCATAATAGGACCTGAGATCTTTTCGCGTGCCTTGAGGTATTTGGCTTTTAAATTCATGCACACGTTTTTTGGGGGGTAGAAACAATTCATGCACCAAATGCTCCCTTTTAAGATTTTATTGATGCAGTTGATTTCTGTTTGTTTTTTTTTAAGATTTCTTGTTAATAGAAAAGTCTATAAAGGCTGTTAGTATAATTCTTGCTAGCACATGACAATGTCTAAAATTGTTATATGAAAATCAGTCTTTGGTGTGTCTTCACTAACCTTGAAATGCACATTTGACATAACTAATATCAGCACAACTTGGTGATTTCTGGGGCTGCAGAAGAAGCCAGTGATCTTGGTGGGAGAAGAGGAAGAATATGTTTCTCTGCTGGGTGAATAACACCCCCGAGCCCTTGACCTACTTCCTGGTTGTCCACTAAGGCTGAGAATTACTCTGGCCATGAAGATAGTTGGGGCAGGATATAAAATTGTCTTGTAGAACTTGTTAAATGACAAAAAATTCTAAACTCCAAGTTAATAGGATATTGCTCATCTCACAATTGTAAAGCTAGGAAATTTAAAGTCAGAATTTTTATGAAAAGGAACTTCGTGTGTATATTTTCTCTACAAGGAATATACAATTCCTAGAGGATATTTTCAGAAGTATAATGAATGATGTTCCTGGAATAGAGGGCACTGTCTTTCCAACACAATGTTTTGGTTCAATTGGAAAAGGGAAGAATACGTTAGGGATTTAGGAATTAGAGTTCAGATTATTGGCTCATATAACTATTAGTTTTTGAACATAATTGAAGTCAAGACTCAGTACCATCTGTTTGAGGGATTCAAAATTGGTATAAGACATGGTCTCTAGGCAAAAAACAAACAAACAAAAGCTAATAGGTACACACGAACAAAAAAAACTAGGGTGTAGAATGGACTTGTCTACTATTCAAGGCAAATGTGATAAACATCCCAAATCATATAGAAGTAGTACTCCAGGACTAAAATTGAAAGATTTTTCTCTGACAGTTGATTATAGAGTGTTTCTGGCTTTGGGCTTTAAACAATGTGAGGGATTTAGATAAAAACCTCAGAAATGGAATTTCAGTCACATCCAAGGAATCTGGAATTGGGAAGCTCGTGGTATTTGTGGCCAAGAGTAGAGGATGGAGCCTGCTTTTAGTGCCTTTTGGGTGTCACAACAAGTTGGGACAGTATCAGCTCTAGGGGTTGGGAGTCTGTGCTGGCAGGTTGCCTTAGGTAACATGTCAGGAGGGCTTGGAACACTACTGGGTACAGGAAGATGGAAATAAGCCCCTTCCTCCAGGCATGTCTGTCAAGGAAAAAAGTAAGAGCAGAAACAGTGGTACTAGAGTCCTGTGGAGGACAGGGCTCAATGTTGCCTTAGCGAGATTAGGGACACCCATCCATCCTTTTCTCTGTCCCACTGAGGATCGTTTGTTTGCGCAAACCCTCTCCACAAGGCTCTTCTCGCTCTCTGTCTTAAACAAATTTCGTTTACTTTTTTTGAAAACAATCCCTCCTTTTCTTATGCTATTAAGTACCTCACATAAACAGTTTTCACTTTCATCTGCCGCATGCGAGATGTGAAATTGGTGGTTTCTGGCCAAGGGTGGAGGTGAAAAGTAAATTTGGTGAAAGTCACCAAGTGGGTGATTCTGGAAGACCGATTCACAAAATGCAGACCATCAGGCCAGAGGACGGCAAAGTAGTCCAGGAGCCAGCAGAGCAGTGGCCCAGGATTAGCCAGGAAATAAGGAATCTTTTCCCTAACACTGGGCTTCTCAAACTCTCCGGTGCATAGGTGGATCGTTTCAAAGGTGGAGATCCTTATTCAGCCCCAAGAGCCTTCTCATCTGAGAAGCTCCCAGGTAACCTGCAACTGCTGGTCATAAAGGCTGTTTGAGATCAATGCTGTCCAAAGGCTAAGGAGGTCTCTCTAGATGGACGAGGGCAAGAAGTATAGTTTCCTTCTGGGATTATTGGATGGAAATTCAAATCAGGACCTTAAAATCCTTCTTTGCTTTCCCCAGGTCGGTCGTAAAGTCAATTTTAAGCTATTTGATCTGTGTTTCGAGGGAAGTGGTACTCATTCAATGAAACGTTTTGAACAGTAGAATGGCACAAAAATCCATCTTCAATCACGTGATGGGTGGACGGCAGGAAGGAAGGAAGGAAGGCAGGTAACCTGGTCAGAGGCCACTCATACAATCAGTGCAGAGCAGAGGGGGAGGCCACTCATACAATCAGTGCAGAGCAGAGGGGGTGGCCGGTGGAAGGTACGGGATGAAGTTGATGAAGTTTGACTTTGAAGGTGGAAGATGGCAGAGGGGGAAGAAAAATTAGCGTGTGAAAGGGAATTTAATAGAAGGTACAGTGTAGGACCACGGACACTGGTCTTATGGAAAAGGTCCTCCTACTGTGTGTGGGCACATTCATCCATTTTCTGTTTTCTGGTCCATTCTCTTTATCTCTATTTTATGGCCCACTGGGTATGGGTGTGGCATGCTTGGGGCCAGGCTCACCTTTTCCCCCACTTCATGCCTCATTAATTGTGAAAAGTGAACAGCTAGGAACGACAGTTACTGGGGCAGGGACAGAAGACCAGAAATAGGAGGGTTGGCATTTATCAGCAGCAGTCGGTTCTCTTTACCAAAGAGAAAGAAGAATATTGTTTCTGTTGTTGTCCTAATGGAAACTGATGGTCCCAGTTTTTAAGCAACTACCTTTGGTAGATTATCTTGAAACTTCAGAAACTTAGAAGAATAACCAGTGGGAAATGGAGTGCAGAGAAACCCTGATTTCAGTTGGAAAAGAAAGGGAAATTCAATACCCTGATAGCATTAGCGCCGTGTTTATAGCTGTTGCTGCGCCCCCAAGAATAAATGCTCCCTGTGGACCCAGATCAAAGGTGTCGGCAGGGCGGGACAGAGCATGGGGCCACACTGTAATAATTTTACACATTTAGCAGGATGTTTCGAATGAAAGGGCATGTGATATCTGTTGCCAGTGTTCATAAACACGATGCAGGGTTCAAGCTGCTGTCGGTTGGGAGCTGAGCTGCTCTTCTTACTTCTTTCTCCTGAAATTATGTCCCAGTGGATCAATCATAACCACAGGGGTCCCCTTTGGGAGTAATATGTCAGCTCTGGGTGTGTGTGTGTGTGTGTGCGCGCGTGTGAGTGTGTGTATTTGGTACTTTTAATTTACTGTGTGCCTTCTGGTATTAATGTTCCATCTCTAGTGGAAATTTTATCTATATAGGATTTTAAATTTTTATTTTATTTAAAAAATTTTTATTGGAGTATAGTTGATTTACAATGTTGTGTTCACTTCAGGTGTGGAGCAAAGTGAATCAGTTATACATATACATATAGGCTTTTAAATGTTTAAATCGTATCTCTTCTTGTCCCTTATTTACATTTATTTAAATGTGGTATCATGAACATGTAATATATATATATATATAAGCATATACATAGATCTTGCAAAGTGCTGTCTGAAAAGCTAGAGGGAATGCATTTTTGAAATTTCGCACACTCCCCGGCCTTTTAGTCTGAGATTTTAATGGAAGTTAAGACGTGAATACTCCACATACCAGGGTGATTGACGGAACCCACTCGTATGGTACTTTCCTGCTTTCCAAACACTTAATGACTCTATTCATTCGCGGTCTCCTTTATTGCCGGACGACTCGTAGCTATATGCCATTAGATAAATAATACTTAGGGCCTGACAAATGGCTCCGGCCACATAACTTCTGGCTCCATCTCGATTCTGAAACTGTGAACCAAGAAAACGACCAGTAGCCTGTAAAGCAATTGATTTCCATTTTTTTCCCCCTATTGTTGTCTGGTTCCAAAAGAGCTCCATTAGGGCATGTGAACATATTGTGGAAGACAGCTGGACAACACTCATACGGTAACTTTGTTTAGAATTTTCTCTGGAAAGAATAGGCAAAATCGCCGCTGATTGATTTAACATTTGACTTTTTATGCTAATTTCATTTTTAAAAATTTTATAAATAAATGTAAATAATATATGAAAGTTCAAAGGGGCATATATGATAAGCATAGGATCTCTATACATTAGGAAATTGTTTTTAAAAAGAAAAAAAAGTCTGAAACTATGGAATATCTTATTCTGGCCACCCATAACTTCTTTGAAATTTATCTTAACGAAATTCTCTTTGAATATTTTTTCTTTTTTAAATTTTACATGTTTTCGAAGCAAACTTTAGTTTCATAAAAACCTTGAAAGACACTGAACATTTCTACTTTGTTATCAAACACACTCAGATTTTACACAACTGGGAATATGAAGAAATGGCATTTTAATCTTTACTTTCTGACCTAAGTGTATTGCAGGACTTTAAAAATGTTAATTGAATAAACTATGATATTTTTCAATAAATGTTGGCCTGAAAGCACTTTTAACAAATTCATCGGAAACGATGGCTCTCCTTTAACAACTATTTGACTGTTTATGTTTCCCTGCTGTCCACAGATTAGATGTGAGCATTTTCTTGGGATGGTCAAGGTCCTTCCTCCTAACAAACCCACCTGCTCGTCTCCATCTATTTCCTGGGTGGCAGCTGCCAGGTGACCACTTATCCTGCTCTGTATTCAAACGCTTCCCAACCCTCTCAGAGGAAACCCCAAAGCCCTTCCCTCCCTGTTTTCAATATAATTTTGACCAAATGGCCCATTAGAAAGTCACTTGATTTTTCTTATTTATAAGGAAAAGAAAGCTACAAGAACAGTTGACAAGTTTGTTTTGAAAGCAGTACAGGTCTGCCCTAGGCAGTCAGCAGAAATTCTCGGGTGTCTGAAAGGCAGGGCTTTTGGGCTGCTGTCATTTCTGCATGCTGAGCAAGTGACCCCAACATTGGGGGACAACCTAGTGTGTGAAGACAGTAATTAAATACTTTTAGCCAGGAGAGATTTGGAATTCGGTATAGACACATAATGAAGCAACACTGTGATATTTATATTTTGTGTTGTTTAGCAGTATTTTGAATATTATAAGTACTGTGATTCATGTTTGGGTATCCTATATGAAGCTTTAAAATACGTAATTGAGAAGTTAATTTACATTCAAGTTAAAAATAAATTACAACTAATATAAAAACATTTAAGAGAACTTAAGAATTACCACATTTATACATTCATTTACTAGATATTTAAGATCTTTTTAAGTGTGTGCAAAGGTTTCCTTGATTATGGCAGACAAGTGCAATATTTGTAAGGAAATGGAATATAGTAATTTTATAAATACATGTTGAAATAACTCAGAGGTTTTAATTGATTAAAAGTTAACAGTCCTATAACATGTGACAATATTTACAAGCTGAACTTTCAACTTGCAGGGGAACTTCACTCTTGACTTTGTAATTTTCATAAATTAAATATTGATTAGGAGTACAAAATAATTTCTACCTATCAGTGCTATATACAAAAGATTATCCTAAAAGCACCAAAAATGCTCCTGTTGATAGTTTAAGGGGTAGTGTGACCATTTCGGGATAAGAGGTAATGATGAAAGTGACGACAGCAGGGCGGGGAGATGGTGCCAGGTGATTGAGGGGAGAGTCGTCCCCACTCTGAAACAGGAATCCTTTGATTCCGATTCAAACACTGCATATTTACTCAATATTTAGTGGAATTGGGAAGGAACCAATTTTCCATTCAGAGAAACTGTAGGCGCGAATACATAGCCATCAATACATTCCTACTGGAGAAGGCGGGCTTCCTGTTATCACTCTTTTTTTCCCCCAAACGTTTCCTATTTCTGCGTGTCCTTCAGTTTGTTTGTTTATCAGTTGGTTGGTATTTTTGTGCACATGTGTGCTATTTTGAAGCCAACTTCTCGGAAGCATTGTAAAGGTTTTAAAGTTGAGATTAAACATTTAAAGCACCAGCTTCTGGGACCCTGGCGAATGGGTTATTGGATTCCAGAGTGTCCCTTGGAGGGACAGTAGCAGATGCATATTGCAAAAACACTAGGTGAAGATCGGTTGGCATTTTAATTTTCTCTCCAGGTGGCTGGCTGTTTGGGAGATGAGGATGAATTTACACTCCCTGGCAGGTCCATAAAGGATTACCCGGGGGAGCATTATTATACTTCCTGACTCTTTAAAAGGGCAGTCGTGCAAATTGATCCAACTGTTGGACGTAGAAGTTTTACAAGACAAGAGTCAGAGCATTCCCATAATTTTCCAACCTGAGTGAGGTGGGGAGTAATGATGTCTCTAATAGGGACAGGAAATGCTGAGGGAGTGGAGGGGAGGTCAAGGGGGCCACTGAGTCTGAAATTCCAACCAGTAGGGGCTGGAAACGAAGGATGGAAGCACAGGCCAAAAGCCAGGGTAAGAGAGGAAGATTCAAATATATCTGGGGAAAACCATGGTCCGAAAGGATACCTGCACCCCAGTGTTCACTGCAGCGCCGTTTACAGCAGCCAGGACATGGAAGCAACCTAAGTGTCCGTCGACAGATGAATGGATAAAGAAGATGTGGCACATATATACAATGGAATATTACTCAGCCATAAAAAAGAATGAAGTAATGCCATTTGTAGCAACATGGATGGACTTAGAGATGATCATACTAAGTGAAGTAGATGAGACAGAGAAAGACATATATCATGTGATAACACTTATATGCGGAATCTTAAAAAAATGATACAAATGAACTTATTTACAAAACAGAAACAGACTCTCAGACTTAGAGAATGAATTTATGGTTACCACGGGGGAAACGGGGGGAGGGATAACTTGGGAGTTTGGGATTAACACATATACACTACTATGTATAAAATAGATAACCAATAAAGGCCTACTATATAGCACAGGAACTCTGCTCAATATTCTGTAATAACCTAAATGGGAAAATAATTTGAAAAAGAATAGATACAGGTATATGTGTAACTGAATCTCTTTGCTGTACACCTGAAACTAACAGAACTTTGTAAATCAACTACACTCCACTATAAAACTTTTTTAAAAAAGTGAATTTTCAAGAGTTGCTATTGAAACTGTGAGATTGCCAAGAAAGAGTGTGCAGAGGGGAGGGATCCTGGGGCATCTCAGCCCAGGGGACTGAGGAGAAGCTCTGGGGTGGAGATGGGTTCATGGCCTGGAATTTCAGAGCTGTGGGCTGGACTCTGCCGACGGGTACTCACACATTGTGTGTGTGTGTGTGTGTGTGTCCAGTATAAACCTATAATTAGTATGGGTGATGACACCTAAACATGCTATGTCCACACAGTCTTGAAGAATTCTCTGTGGCCTCAGCTGGTTAGAGGTTGCGGCGTGTACTCTCCTGCCTGCCATGTCCACACCGCTCACACAACCTGTATCATCCACTTATAGCCCCTGCTTCATGCCTGTCTCTACCCGCCTTCATGTTCTTGAGTTTGCAGTCCGTGGTTCACTGAATTAAACTGAGAGAAGGGCCGTGATGAGTGCCGGGTATAGCACGGCGCTAAATTTTAGGCAGATCTGTTTATATTAGATTTAATTTCCGTGAACACTTACTGTACTTTGAATGTTGTCGTGGGATGAATTGCATGTCCCCCAAATTCACACGTTGAAGGACTAATGCCCAGTACCTTGGAATATGACCTTGTTAGGAAATAGGGTCATTGGAGATGCATTTAGTGAGGATGAGGTCATAGTGGGGCATGTGGCCCCCAATCTGCTCTGGCTCCCTCCTTATGAAGAGCAGAAGTGTGGACACAGATGTACCTACACGGAGGGTGCTGCCTGAAGATGAAGACAGGGGTACGCCAGCCAAGGACCCCAGGACGGCCAGCAAAGCCCCAGAAGCTGGAGCAGAGGCTGGGAGCAGACTTGCCCTCACAGCCTCAGAAGGAATCACCCTCCCCACACCTTGATCTGGGATTCCCGTTCTCCAGAAAGGTGACGATAAGTTTCTGTTATTTTAGCCCAAGTTTGTGGTCCTATGTGAAGGTAGCCCTGGCAAACTGACTCAGAGAAAAAGAAGATTCTTTCTGAAGATGACTTTTTACCACTTTTCAAGATTACAGGAAAACATCTTTTTCCCAGTGACTATGAAGTATAAAATTTGAAAACTTTTTTAATAGTCTTCATATTCTTTTCCATGATGGTTTATCACAGGATATTGAATGTAGTTCCCTGTGCTCTACAGTAGGACCTTGCTGTTTATCCATTCTCTAAGTAATAGTTGGCATCTGCTGACCTCAAACTCCCACTCCCTCCCTCCCCCACTGCCCCTCCCCCTTGGCAACCACAAGTCTGTTCTCTATGTCTGTGAGTCTGTTTCTGCTTTGTAGATAAGTTCATTTGGGTCATATTTTAGATTCCACTTATAAGGGATATCATATGATATTTGTCTTTCTCTGTCTGACTTACTTCCCTTAGTACAATAATCTCTAGGTCCAGCTATGTTGCTGCAAATGGCAATATTTCATCCTTTTTTATCACTGCATAATATTCCATTATACATATATACATATGTACCACATCTTCTTTATCCATTCTTCTGTCGATGGACATTTAGGTTGCTTCCATGACCTGGCTATTGTCAATGGTACTGCAATGAACATTGGGGTGCACATATCTTTTCAAATTAGAGTGTTCTCTGGATATATGCCCAGGAGTGGGATTGCTGGACCATATGGCAGCTCTATTTTATTTTACTGTTCTCCATAGTGGCTGCACCAATTTACAGTCCCACCACCAGTGCAGGAGGGCCCAGAGGCACTGTTTTAAGACTTCTGTGGAGTCCAAGTCCGCAGAGCTCACTGCACACGGGGCTGCTCAGAGCACTTTACAGGTGTCTTCTCACCTCCGATGTCATAGCTGGTTTATGGGCTCCTTTTTACCACTGGAAGGTGAGCTTCTGGAGGGTGGAGGCTCTGTTTGGTCCTCTCTTTTTCTCTGGCTTCGAGACCTAGTGGTGTAATTAATGCCCGCTGGGCACATGGACAGCAATTCTCAGTAAACAAAAGGGAGAGGCAACAGTACTTAAAGATGATGTTATGACCACAGTTCCTCGGTCTAATACAATTAAAATGATCCTGTGTGAAAAGCCGGGTAGAGCAAAGTTCTGGAAAATAGTTTCTTTCACCCTGATTTTATTTCACACTTTAATGATACTATCTATACTTTCTTAAGATTAAAAGAGCATTTTTGGATAATTTATGTTAAAGGGGTACATTTGTCTGGGCTATTTTTCAGAACTTCTTTTTACAGTTACATGTTTTGGAAATGCTTAGCTACAGTTATGCCTTGTTAAAGTTATTATTCAGTCTCTAAAGCCTGCAGTAGACATTTATGCATGTATTAAAGTTAAAAATTAGCATTTAACATCTAATTTTATTATTTCAGATCCACTTTATAAATCCCATCTTTCTAATTCACTTTAAAGGCAAGCTGTCCTGCAAACAGATATTCATAAAACCAATATTGGGGAAGAGACTGAAAAAAGGTATCTTTTGAAACAGAATGTTGTTTCTGACTTAGGTTTTTATAAACTCACTGCTCTTCTCTTTCACGTTACTCTTTAAAGTACGAACCAGGGATTAGAGAGTCCCAGCTGGAATATAAGATCTAGAGTCAAAGGCATCGCATCCCAAATTCCACAGAAAAACACGTGCATTTTATAATTTGATAAATGTGAAACTTATACATATATCTTATGGTAAAGTAATGAAAGACTTTATTTTTAATTTGTAAAAATATTTCCAAAATAGTATCAACAGAGAACAATTATTTCAATCTCTAGCAGATTTAACCATTTAAAATATGATTATTATTCATAGTGATAGAAATTTGAAGCTCTTTGCATTTTTGGTATCCTGTGGATAATGAGATGATCTCAATTCAGTCTTTGTTTTTTTCTTATTTTTTAATTTTCTTTTTTAAAATTTAAATTAATTAATTAATTAATTTTTATACAGCAGGTTCTTATTAGTTATCTATTTTATTCATATTAGTGTATATATGTCAATCCCAATCTCCCAACTCATCCCACTACCCCCACTTCCCCCCTTGGTGTCCATACGTTTGTTCTCTACATCTGTGTCTCAATTTCTGCCCTGCAAACTGGTTCATCTGTACCATTTTTCTAGATTCCACATATAAGCATTAATATATGGTATTTGTTTTTCTCTTTCTGACTTACATCACTCTGTATGACAGTCTCTAGGTCCACTCACGTCTCTACAAATGATCCAATATCATTCCTTTTTATAGCTGAGTAATATTCCATTGTATATATGTACCATATCTTCTTTATCCATTTGTCTGTTGATGGGCATTTAGGTTGCTTCCATGACCTAGCTATTGTAAATAAAGCTGTAAGGAACATTGGGGTGCATGTGTCTTTTGGAATTATGGTTTTCTCTGGGTAATTGCTCGCTAGTGGGATTGCTGGGTCATATGGTAATTCTATTTTTAGTTTTGCAAGGAACCTCCATACTGTTCTCTGTAGAGGCTGTATCAGTTTACATTCCCACCAACAGGGCAAGAGGGTTCCCTATTCACAACCTCTCCTTCAGTTGTTGTTTGTAGATGATGCCCATCACTTTCTGATGATGCCCATTCTAACCAGTGTGAGGTGATACCTCATTGTAGTTCTGATTTGCATTTCTCTAATGATTAGTGATGTTAAGCAGCTTTTCATGTGCTTCTTGGCCATCTGTGTGTCTTCTTTGGAGAAATGTCTATTTAGGTCTCTGCCCATTTGTTGATTTTTTTTTTTTTAATATTGAGTTGCATGAGCTATTTATATATTTTGGAGATTAATCCTTTGTCCATTGATTCATTTGCAAAGATTTTCTCCCATTCTGAGGGTTGTCTTTTTGTCTTGTTTATGGTTTCCTTTGCTGTGCAAAAGCTTTTAAGTTTCATTAGGTCCCATTTGTTTATTTTCATTTTTATTTCCATTACTCTAGGAGGTGGGTTATAAAAGATCTTGCTGTGATTTATGTCAAAGAGTGTTCTTCCTCTGTTTTCCTCTAAGAGTTTTATATTGTCTGGCCTTATATTTAGGTCTTTAATCCATTTTGAGTTTATTTTTATGTATGGTGTTAGGGAGTGTTCTAATTTCATTCTTTTACATGAAGCTGTCCAGTTTTCCCAGCACCACTTATTGAAGAGACTGTCTTTTCTCCATTGTACATGCTTGTTGCCTCCTTTGTCAAAGATAAGATGACCATATGTGCATGGGTTTATGTCTGGGCTTTTACCCTGTTCCATATTTCTGTTTTTGCACCAGTAGCATACTGTCTTGATGGCTGTAGCTTTGTATTATAGTCTGAAGTCAGGGAACCTGATTCTTCCAGCTCTGTTTTTCTTTCTCAAGATTGCTTTGGCTATTCATGACCTTTTGTGTTTCCATACAAATTGTAAAATTGTTTGTTCTAATTCTGTGAAAAATGCCATTTGTAATTTGGTAAGGATTGCATTGAATCTGTAGATTGTTTTGGGCAGTATGGTCATTATCACAATATTGATTCTTCCAGTCTAAGAACATGGTATATCTCTCCATCTGTTTGTGTCATCTTTCATTTCTTTCATCAGTGTCTCACAGTTTTCTGCAAACAGGTCCTTTACGTCCTTACGTAGGTTTATTCATAGGTATTTTATTCTTTTTGTTGCAATGGTGAATGGGATTGTTTCCTTAATTTCCCTTTCTGGTCTTTCATTGTTAGTGTATAGGAATGCAAGGGATTTCTGTGCATAAATTTTGTATCCTGCATCTTTCCCAAATTCATTGATTAGCTCTAGTAGTTTTCTGGTGGCATCTTTAGGATTCTCTAGGTAGAGTATCATGTCATCTGCAAACAGTGACAGTTTTACTTCTTCTTTTCTAATTTGTATTCCTTTTATTTCTTTTTCTTCTCTGA
Organism: Pseudorca crassidens; assembly: GCF_039906515.1. Taxonomy (NCBI): domain Eukaryota; kingdom Metazoa; phylum Chordata; class Mammalia; order Artiodactyla; family Delphinidae; genus Pseudorca; species Pseudorca crassidens. Next base: position 153,466,785 of record NC_090299.1, read on the forward strand.
TTGCCATGGTTAGGACTTCCAAAACCATGTTGAATAATAGTGGTGAGAGTGGACATCCTTGTTTTGTTCCTGATCTTAGAAGAAATGGTTTCAGTTTTTCACCATTGAGAACGATGTAGGCTGTGGGTTTGTCATATATGGCATTTATTATGTTGAGGTAGGTTCCCTTTGTGCCCACTTTCTGGAGAGTTTTTTAACATGAACGGGTGTTGAATTTTTTCAAAAGCTTTTTCTGCATCTATTGAGATGATCATATGGTTTTATTCCTCAGTTTGTTAATATGGTGTATCACATTGATTGGTTTGTGTATATTGAAGAATCCTTGCATCCCTGGAATAAATCTCACTTGATCTCAGTGTATGATCCTTTTAATGTGTTGTTGGATTCTGTTTGCTAGTATTTTGTTGAGGATTTTTGCATCTATATTCATCAGTGATATTGGTCTGTAACTTTCTTTTTTGTAGTAACTTTGTCTGGTTTTGGTATCAGTGTGATGGTGGCCTCGTAGAATGAGTTTGGCAGTGTCCCTTCCTCTGTAATTTTTTGGAAGAGTTTGAGAAGGTTGGGTGTTAGCTCTTCTCTAAATGTTTGGTAGAATTCACCTGTGAAGTCATCTGGTCCTGGACTTTTGTTTGTTGGAAGATGTTTAATCACACTTTCAATTTTAGTGCTTGTGATTGGTCTGTTCATATTTTCTATTTCTTCCTAGTTCAGTCTTGGAAGGTTATACCTTTTTAAAAATTTGTCAGTTTCTTCCAGGTTGTCCATTTTATTGGCATAGAGTTGCTTGTAGTTGTCTCTTGGGATGCTTTGTATTTCTGTGGTGTCCATTGTAACTTCTCCTTTTTCATGTCTAATTTTATTGCTTTGTGTCCTCTCCCTCTTTTTCTTGATGAGGTTGGCTAAAGGTTTATCAATTTTGTTTATATTCTTAAAGGACCAGCTTTTAGTTTAATTGATCTTTGCTATTGTTTTCTTTGTTTCTATTTCATTTATTTCTTCTCTGATCTTTATGCTTTCTTTCCTTCTAATAACTTTGTGTTTAGTTTGTTCTTCTTTCTCTAGTTCCTTTAGGTGTAAGATTAGATTGTTTATTTGACATTCTTCTTGTTTCTTGAGGTAGGATTGTATTGCTATAAACTTTCCTCTTAGGTATGCTTTTGCTGCATCCAGTAGGTTTTGGATCATTGTGTTTTCATTGTCATTTGTTTCTTGGTAGTTTTTCATTTCCTCTTTGATTTCTTCAGTGATCTCTTGGTTATTTAGTAACATATTGTTTAGCCTCCATGTGTTTGTGTTTTCTATGTTTCTTTCCCTATAATTGATTTCTAATCTCATAGTGCTGTGGCTGGAAAAGATGATTGATATGATTTCAATTTTCTTAAATCTACTGAGGCTTGATATGTGACCCAAGATGTGATCTATCCTGGAGAATGTTCTGTGTGCATTAGAGAAGAAGTGTAATCTGCTGTTTTTGAATGGAATGTCCTATAAATATCAATTAAATCTATGTGGTCTATTCTGTCACTTAAAGCTTGTGTTTCCTTATTAATTTTCTGTCTGGATGATCTGTCCATTTGTGTAAGTGAGGTGTTAAAGTCCCCCACTATTATTGTGTTACTGTCGATTTCCTCTTTTATAGCTGTTAGCATTTACCTTATATGTTGAGATGCTCCTATGTTGGGTGCATATATATTTATAATTGTTATATCTTCTTCTTGGATTGATCCCTTGATCATTATGTAGTGTCCTTCCTTCTCTCTTGTAACATTCTTTATCTTAGTCTATTTTATCTGAAATGAGTATTGCTACTCCAACTTTCTTTTGATTTCTATTTGCATGGAATATATTTTTCCATCTCCTCACTTTCAGTCTGTATGTGTCTCTAGGTCTGAAGTGGGTCTCTTGTAGACAGCATATATATGGTTCTTGTTTTTGTATTCATTCAGCGAGCCTGTTTTTTGGTTAGAGCATTTAATCCATTCACATTTAAGGTAATTTTCAATATGTATGTTCCTATTACCATTTTCTTTATTGTTTTGAGGTTTTTTTTGTAGGTCCTTTTCTTCTGTTGTGTTCCCCACTTACAGAATTTCATCTAGCATTTGTTGTAGATATGGTTTGGTGGTGCTGAATTCTCTTAGCTTTTGCTTGTCTGTAAAGCTTTTGATTTCTCTGTCGAATCTGAATCAGATCTTTGTCGGGTACGGTAATCTTGGTTATAGGCTCTTCCCTTTTATCACTTTAAATATATCATGCCACTCCCTTCTGGCTTGTAGAGTTTCTGTTAAGAAATCAGCTGTTAACCTTATGGGAGTTCCTTTGTATGTTATTTGTCATTTTTCCCTTGTTGCTTTCAATAATATTTCTTTGTTTTAAATTTTTGTCAGTTTGATTACAATGTGTCTCAGCGTGTTTCTACTTTGGTTTATCCTGCCTGGGACTCTGCACTTCCTGGACTTGGGTGGCTATTTCCTTTCCCATGTTAGGGAAGTTTTCGACTATAATCTCTTCAAATATTTTCTTGGGTCCTTTCTCTCTCTCTTCTCTTTCTGGGACCCCTATAATTTGAATGTTGGTATATTTAATGTTGTCCCAGAGATCTCTTAGGCTGTCTTCATTTCTTTTCATTCTTTTTTCTTTACTCTGTTCCACAGCAGTGAATTCCACCATTCCATCTTCCAGGTCACTTATACATTCTTCTGTCAGTTATTCTGCTATTGATTTCTTCTAGTGTATTTTTCATTTCAGTTATTGTATTGTTCATCTCTGTTTGTTCTTTAATTCTTCTAGGTCTTTGTTAAATATTTCTTGCACCTGCTCGATCTTTGCCTCCATTCTTTTTCCGAGGTCCTGGATCATCTTCATTATCATTATTCTGAATTGTTTTTCTGGAAGTTTGCCTATCTCCACTTCGTTTAGTTGTTTTTCTGGGGTTTTATCTTGTTCCTTCATCTGGTACATAGTCCTCTGCCTTTTCATTTTGTCTGTCTTTCTGTGAATGTGGTTTTCGGTCCACAGGCTTCAAGATTGTAGTTCTTCTTGCTTCTGCTGTCTTTCAATACAGTCTTAAAGTACAGCTGACATCATTGCAAAAGTACCTAATGCAGGTAGCATTTTATTTATAAGCAAAATTCTATACAAGCACAGAAAGCCACCTTTATTGTATCATGGAAGTAATTTTGTTGGCTTGGGAGATAGTGGTGGAGGTGGGTTATTATTTAAGGTTTGGGTTTCAGTTTAAGTCGTTGTAAAAGATGTGTGTGTGGTGTGTGTGTGTGTGTGTGTGTGTGTGTAGGGGTGTGGTGTGTGTGTGTGTATGTATGTGTGTGTGTGTGTGTGTGTGTGTGTGAGAGAGAGAGAGAGAGAGAGAGAGAGAGAGAGAGAGAGAGAGAGAGAGAGAGAGAGGGTGGGGGAAGGAGAATATAAATAGAGTTTCTTGGGATGGATACAAATCCTCCTCAATCAGGACATTTTTTTAGTAAATATTCACCCAGTGTGGGTGGGAGAGGAACCAAACCCCCAACCCCGCATGTGGTAAGTGTTTTGTGCCATATGCAAGGCCCCGCTCACCCTCCACCATGTCCATTTTCTGGGTTGTCATTCCTCGGGGACAAAGACCTGGCTCTTCACGTTGAATTTTTCAGGCTGTGTTTGTCCTCTGTGATCGATGCAGACCCACCGCGGGCCTAGTGAGCAACAGGGATGTGCTGGGGGCATAGAGGGGAATCCCCCAAACTAAACTCTCAGGTTGCTGGCTCTGCTGCTTTCTTGTCTCTACCCCAGGGGAATGTGTGTTCCCTGCCAGTATCCACAAAACTAGGCTAATTTACTAGTTTATGAGTATGGAAAAACCCCAGACCTAAGGGCATCTCAGAACTCACACTGGAAACTATGCAGTGAAAGAGCACCAGTGAGGGGGGTATAGAATTTGATTGTGTGTCTAGAATAACATTCCTGATGATCTACAAACAGCCAAAATATACCTACTATTTGTTTCAAGTCACCAATTTTTGGTATACACATCTCCAACGGAACCAAAATTAGTTACAAACCACATTCAACATAATTAGATGGAATGAAAACAAATCTTTTTGTGCTGATGTGACTTCTGAAATGTTAGTCTCAGTTCAGAGAAAATATTTTTGAACTACTTAAACAGCAGTTTAGGAAAAAAAAAACACTTGGAAAGTCTTTGAAATGAATCAAGTAGTAGCATATTTTGAGTTGTCTGAGAGCAAAACGATGAAAATGATATTTACGATTTGGTGGTTCTGAGCAGAGTTTATTTGGAGCTTGCACTTTCTCGTTATTGAATATAGTGTGGAATAATGAAACACCTGTAATGTAATTTTAATAATCCAGTTTTTCTTTTCTGAACAATTTTGGAAACTGCAAGCTTATCTTGAAAGCACTGGGTCTGCAGGTACTTGCTGAACATGGGACCTGGTGTATCTCTAAGAACTGCAATTAAAATGTGTTTGTATTTGGAGATAGGAGATTTTTATTATTTTAGGGCCTCTTAAATGAGGTGCAAAATGAGATGTTCATGTTTGAATTAAAAATAACCTGTCAGAGCTGCTTGACATCTGGCAAAACAGTCTTTTAGTTTAGAACAGAGATCACTGTACATTGATTGCTTTCCTCAGGATCATGCTACTACAAATGCATGCTGCTGCATGAACAGGGAGAGAAAATTAGCTTTATAAAGAAAGAAAGGTTAGCTACTGTACCTTAAATAATACTTCAGTTAAAAAATTGAGAAGAATCTTGGGGTCCCTCAATTTTACATTTTGCAGCTGTTCCTATTTTGGGGGTTTTATGGCTCAGAACTCTAATTTTATCATGAAAAAGTGCCTATTTGGGGTCATTCCAACCAATAATGGTGAGCTAGTGACTTCTTTTCCCATATGCATTTTCTTATTCCTCTCTTTAAAAAAATAATTCATTTTCATTTTCAAATTTTTATTGAAATTTTATTTAATTGATTTACAATGTTGTGTTTGTTTCAGGTATAGAGCAAAGTGATTCAGTTTTATAAATAAATAAATAAATAAATAAATAAATAAATAAATAAACATATACATATATATTCTTTTTCAGATTCTTTTCCCTTATAGGTTATTACAAAATATTGAGTACAGTTCCCTGTGTTATACAGTAGACCCTTGTTGGTTATCTATTTTATACGTAGTAGTGAGTATGTGTTAATCCCAAAGTCCTAATTTATCTCTCCTCCAACTTTCCCCATTGGTAACCATAAGTTTGCTTTCTATGTTTGCGAGTCTATTTCTGTTTTGTAAATAAGTTCATTTGTGTCATATTTTAGATTGCACATATAAGTGATATCATATGATATTTGTCTTTCTCTGTCTGACTTACTTTACTCACTATGAAAATCTCTAAGTCTGTCCATGTTGCTGCAAATGGCATTATTTCATTCTTCTTTATGGCTGAGTAATATTCCATTGTATCTATGTACCACATCTTCTTCATCCATTCATCTCTCAATAGACATTTAGGTTGCTTCCACATCTTGGCTATTGTCAATAGTGCTGCAATGAACACTGGGGTGCATGTGTCATTTTGAATTATGGTTTTCTCCAGGTATATGCCCAGTAGTGGGATTGCTGGATCATACGGGAGTTCTATTTTTAGTTTTTTAAGGAACCTCCATACTGTTCTCCACAGTGGCTGCACCAATTTACATTCCCACCAACAGTGCAGGAGGGCTCTCTTTTCTCCACACCCACTCCAGCATTTATTCCTCTCTCTTTTTATCATGTAGTTTAATGCATTACTTCTTGTTAAATTTACTTATCTTCCTTCTTTTCATGTGACCTTTTAAAAGTAACCTATGTATTTATCAGGAATAGGCTTAGGAGGTCGCCTGCTTTTTGTGGGTGGTGGTGTGAAGGAGTAAAGGAAGCAAATGTGTCTTTGTTAAAGTACACTGATGACCAACAGTGTGGGGATAGCACAACTTGCCCATTTATGAGGAAAGGATCTTTGGATTGTGTGCTCTCTTATGGAAGGTTCCTTGACATTTTGCCTATGAAATGCCCCCCGCTGCCAAGGCTGGCCTCCACGACTTTATTGGAGTCAAGTCCGTCTTCATGTTTGCAGCTTTCCTCAACTGCATATTATTTTCTTTCATTAAATAGGGTTTCCAAGTTTGTAGACATGGTCCATTTTAGAAAGTAAACATCACTCTAAAAATTGAAATACACCAGTTTCCCTTCAGTTCTTCCATGGAGACTATTGAGGTCTAAGGGAAAAACACGAGATAGAATAGTGACCTCTGTTCCTGTTTTCCAGTGAAGGGGCTGCTTCTCGTTTTATTTCCTTCCACTAAATTTGTTGCCACCTTAGCAGCAATTGCTAAAATATAAAATGGAGTTTCTTCTCCTCTTTAAATAAAATGTGATGTCTCTAAAAATTAAATAAAAGAACCCGCATCTGTCAATCACCATCCGTGTTGACATTGGCCTCCATGATGGTCTCAGAGTAAAGCCAGGCAGGTTCGCTCTTGACTACACAGCTGCTACCCCAGGGGTCCCCCTCCCTCAGCCCCTCCCAATGGAGAGGAAAATCGCAACCTTCACACAAGCCAGCACCTCGCGCCCTCCTTTCCTGCTTTATCCTTCCTGTGAGCACTCCTCACAGTCTAAGATAATGTTTATTGTTTTTCTCCCTCCTTAGAAAATAGTCTGTGTGTCTGTGTCCTTCTATGTTATCCCCCAAACGTCTCCAGAGATTCCCAGAACACTGCAAGGAAGGACTCAAAAGTCTTGTTTGAATGAATGATTCAACGTTGCTCTGTGGTTCTGTCAATCACTTGAGGCAAAATGAGCATCTCTGTAATTTTTTTAGAGTGAAAATTCTGATTTAATAGACACCGACAGAGTTTTATCATTATCCATTTTGTTTTCTTGTGTTTTAAGCTTAAAGGTATGGTATTGCCTGCCAGGTTTGCTTTTTCTATTTTGCTCTCTGGGAACCTCAGGTGCCCTCATTTCCTTTAAAAGATTATGTAGGTGAAGCCATTGTTATAGACGTGTGATGGTTGCCAGGAGCCTGAGAAAGATACAAATGGGAAGGGCATTCAGACAAGCTACCTGTGCCCTTGAATCCCACCATAGACCTGCACCTCTGAAAGGGCCTCCTTCTTAGAATCAATCATCACCTTAGGAAAATCAGTGAAACTGCTGTTGTATCTGCTTCCATATATGTTTCTTTGCACGGGGAAACTGCTTTTTAAACAGAGTAATGTGGCTTCTGCCTTTTCTCACCAAGTGTTGCTAAAAATAAACACATATTTCTTCTTATCTTCCATGACACACATCTTCCCATGCAAAAACTCCATTAACTTAAACGCAAATAGTAATCTTTTTCTTACTCAGTTAAGGAATTGTTAGAAAGCAAGGCAGTGGACCAAGCACATAATTCACACAGTAAAGTGACGCAGAGATTTATCATTTGGAATCCATCGGAGGATAACTTCCACCAGGCCCGTCCTCAGCCGTATCTGTAAATGGTCACGGGATCACCCCATCCATTCTGCTGAGAGCCGCCCTGGGGCTGATGAGGAACTATTTTCATAGGATTGTGAAGGCCTTTCTAATTATTTCCTTACAAATATGTAAGCTTGGTCATGCACATACTAAAGCATATCACCTCACATACTTTTATGCATAAACTTGCGCAGATCAGAGCTAAGACCACAGATTACAGGATTAAAATATGTATTTTTCTCAAAATCTGTCATGAAAATTTTCCTTATATTTGTGGAATGACCTTAAGGAGAAACACTGAGATGAGCACATGCTTGTCAAAATTTCTGCAGTATAGTTAGAAAGAGCAGACCCCACCCACTTCTCGTTAAATTCACCGGCATAGGAATCTCTCTTAAAGTTGCATCACATTCCTTGTTCTACAGGATGTAACACTGGTTTGCTTTTTATTTCTTTGTAAGCATTAATAGGCAGGTTTCCAATGATTAGAACTAAATTAGTGTCCATCCTGTATCCTCCAGAGCTTTTTTTTTTTTTGCGGTATGCGGGCCTCTCCCATTGTGGAGCACAGGCTCCGGCCGCGCAGGCTCAGCGGCCATGGCTTAAGCGCCCCGCCGCTCCGCGGCATGTGGGATCCTCCCGGACCGGGGCACGAACTCGTGTCCCCTGCATCGGCAGGCGGACTCTCAACCACTGCGCCACCAGGGAAGCCCCCTCTAGAGCTTTTTGCCTCTGACATCTTGACACATAAGTCACCACTTTTACACTTAACGATTTTGTCAACCACCATGTGGCCAGCTACAATAAACACACATAATTTTTATTCTAGGGGAAATAGTGACTTTAGATGAATATTTACACTCTCTGATGCTAAAATGTGAAAACGGTGCAAACCAAAATGTTCCCCATCTTTTGACTTTGCAGTCAGAAGCCTTCCAGCCAAACTTATTGCCTGAGTTTGGTCATCTACTCAACTCGGGTGTCTTAGGGCGGTGATTCAAATTTCCTTTAGGAACGTTCGTTACATTTATCCTTCAGTGGTTTATCTCATACTGTGCTTTAGTCTGTAATGTGCTACGCATCCTTTCAGGATGTCAAACAGTCAAATGCAAACAATGAAAGTAAGCTTGTACTTCCCTTACGAATAAACATGTATCTGCCTTTAATTCCAACAGGGAATAAAGTTTGGATTGCGTTGGCTAGAACAGCAGACAGACCATCCTGAAGGCTTTTCTCGAAGGAATACATTATCATTATACTTCTTTTGGTGACTCAGCATTCAGAATGTCTTTTCGCGTTTGAGCTCTTCATTAGAGAGTTTTTGATCCTAAGAGTTAGTTGTCCTACTGTTTTATATAGCATGTGGATGACTTTGTATGTTTTCATTGAACCCTTATTTTTTGGTAAATTCACTTCTTTAAAAAGATAACAATGACATTTATGGGGAATAATCTGCCCAGTGGTATAGACCAGCCTAAGCCTGCATCTTTCATGATTTCAATACTCTTCTTGTTTTATCTAGTCACCCTGCAGCTCTGGTTCGTCACATTATGAAATCATCAGTGTGAGGCTTTTATTCTCGTTCCCAGCCCAAATGGATTTCTTTATAAACACTGTGATTTCCCATGAATCCATGAATTTTGAAACTCCTTAGCACCATAAGCAGTGCCCTACTCTGAGGATTAATGGGAAAATATTTGGGGTTTTCTAGCTCTGACTGAAGGCTGGGTGAAATCAATTATCTAAGCACCATAAAACAAGGGTTTGGGTCTCAGACAACGATTACAAAGCAGACACACTTTAACACCCAGAACAACCATGTGGCGCTCGTTGACTCTCAACCATGGCCGAAGGGTGAAGGAAATATCATTCTATCTGCTGATGCCATGGAGATTCCTTCACTCCACGAGCAGCTGGAGCTCCCATTCACACACACACACACACACACACACACGCACACACACTGCTTTCTAGTCGTACAGATGTTAAATATAAAGAATTCCAACAGCTTTTGTTAAAGCCATCAGAAAAGCAGTTGACTTTTTTTTCAACTGAATCTGCAGCCGTCTTCTGGGTCTCAAACACTCAATTTGTACAAAGTAATAAATGTCATGCTTTAAAAAGGGAAAATATAATTCTTCTCACTGCCCTCTAGAAATAGTCAAGTGGTATGGAAAAATTCATTGCCGACGTGATGTGACTTTTATAGACACCGAATTTTAGATGTCTAGAAGAGATGTGTTTTATTAAGCACGGGCACTTAGCGATTGTTTCTACCCCGTGTTTCCCATCATAGTCGGAGGAATTCTTTCAAATGAAGGGCTTCCAAGGTGCTAACACTTCTGATTCAAAGAAAATCAGGGCGTATTTTCGATGGTATTGGAGAAAGTGGGGAAGAGGAAACCTTAGAGGAATGAGGAAGTGTTCACAAACAATCATGTTTAGGACTCTTATGTAGAAGATTATCACGGACTTAGGGGCTTTGAAATCTAATCATCACATAAACCTTCCCTCAAAGCATTGCAGCTTTTGGTGTCAGTTTTTTCTGTAGAGATCAACCTGGAGTGATATAACAAGATCAAGGTACATTTCAAAGAGAAAGTCTTTAAAAACAAATTATGGTCACTGTCAATGAATCATTCAAAATCATAAATCTTGTGTGGTGAGTTAACAGCGACCAGACATGGTCACTGAACTGAAAGAAAAAATAACAGAACCTGTCCAAAAGACTCACTACTTTTTATTGTTTGTAGGGGCCACTGTGAGGTTTTAGACACAGCACTGTCTCAATCAAGCGTCTTTTGGGTCTCTGATTTAGACTAGAGCCCTGGACTTCAAACTTTTATTCTTTTACTCCTAAAGGAATTTTGTAAAACTATGGACAACTTCAGATATTTAGCTGACCATTTTAAAGGTTTTAACATAAATATAAATATTGCAATTAAAAAGTCTCACAGCATATTGTAAATGATCACTCCTAAGTTAAAACAATTACTTCATCTTTTGAAATACATCTTACTGATTTTAAACCCTATAGTAACTTGATATGTACCATCACCTGTTTTAAGAAATATATGAAATACACTTTTGTTTGAATGCCTTCTACTGATCATCCTTTCATTCTTCTATTCAACAAGAAAACATACACATGGCACAGGGAACTCTGCTCAATGTGATGTGGCAGCCTGGATGGGAGGGGAGTCTGGGGGAGGATGGATACGTGTATATGTATGGCTGAGTCACTTTGCTGTGCACCTGAAAATATCACAACATTGCTAATTGGCTATACTCCAATATAAAATAAAAAGTTAAAAAAACAGAACAAAACAAGAAAAGTTACACATACATATGGAAAATTGAAATCTAATATTTTAAAACTTCCTGGGGTTGCAAATCTCAGACAAAATTTTTTTTCTAAATTGAGTTTTCATTAAACTTATAATTATATACCATTGATAAAAACAACATATATACTAAAATGCTGAAAAATAATAATTAAATATAACAGTAAGAACTTTATTGTCACATCTCTTTTAATAGCTCTCTGAAAGAATGGAATTAAAATATTAATTTATGTATTAAAATTGAGTTGTTGCTACATTTAGATAGTGTTCAAACACAATCCTAATCATATTCTTTCTTGTTTGCTTAGATGTGCATGTTCAGAAACGTGTCACAGAGATAAACAGGTAGAAATAGAAGCTTTATTATTAGGATTTGACATAATTATTTGAAGTCCTTCCTTGTTATCATTCCAAGTCACACAGATTGTTAAAAATAATCTTGAAAATAGATCGCTACTAGTTACATCTTTCTTCCATGTTGTTCAAAACAAAGAATTGTAAACTACTTGACTTACGAAAATATTTGTTATCAGTCATCTGTCAACATCAACATTAGTACTTTCATAGCCCTGTTTGGCTTCCCTGGAAGGTTTATACCCCGGAAACATGGACTGTAATAACTTTGAGATGGGCATAGGATATCTTGAGAGGGTGATTGGAAAGGAGGTCTTGAACCTCAATCTAAAGTGTATTCTCAGGGAGATCAGTTTGAGACAGTGTATACTTGGGAGTTTAAGAACATGGAATTTGCACTTATGGTCGATTAATCTTTGACAAAGGAGGTGAGAATATACAATGGAGAAAAGGCATTATCTTCATCAAGTGGTGTTGGGAAAGCTGGACAGCCTCATGTAAACTGATGAAGTCAGAACACACCCTCACAGCATACACAGACATAAACTCAAAATGGCTTAAAGACTGAAATATAAGACATGACACCATAAAACTCCTAGAAGAGAACAAAGGCAAAACATTCTCTGACATAAACCAGAGCAATGTTTTCTTAGGTGAGTTTTCCAAGGCAATACAAATAAAAGCAAAAATAAACAAATGGGACCCAGTCAAACTTATAAGTTTTTGCTCAGCAAAGGAAACCCTAAACAAAATGAAAAGACTGCCTAAGGACTGGGAGAAAATATTTGCCAACAATGCAATCAACAAGGGCTTAATTTCCAAAATATACAAACAGCTCATACATCTCAATAACAAAAACACAAACAACCCAATCAAAACAGGGGCAGAAGACCTAAATGGATATATCCTCAAAGAAGAAACACAGATGATCAGCAGACACATGAAAAGATGCTCAACATCACTAATTTTTAGAGAAATGCAAATCAAAACTACAATGAGGTATCACCCCATGCCGTGATGGCCATCATCAAAAAGTCTACAAATAATAAATGCTGGAGAGGGTGTGGAGAAAAGGGAACCCTCCTACACTGTTGGTGGGAATGTAAATTGATACAGCTACTATGGAGAACAGTATGGAGGTTCCTCAAAAAGCTAAGAATAGAGCTACCATATGATCCAGCAATCCTACTCCTGGGCATATATCCAGAGGAAACCATAATTTGAAAAGATACACACACCCCAATGTTCATTGCAGCACCATTTACAATAGCCAAGACATGGAAGCAACCTAAATGTCCATTGACAGAGGAATGGATAAAGAAGATGTGGTACATATATACAATGGAATATTGCTCAGCCATAAAAAAGAATGAAACAATGTCATTTGCAGCAACATGGATGGACCTAGAGATTATCATACTAAATGAAGCAAGTCAGACAGAAAATGACAAATACTGTATATCATTTATATGTGGCATCTAAAAAAATGATACAAATGAACTTACTTACAAAACAGAGATAGACTCATAGATATAGAAAACAAACTTATGGCTACCAAAGGGGAAGGGGGGAGGGATAAATTAAGAATTTGGAATTAACATATACACACTACTACGTATAAAATAGATAAACATCAAGGTCCTCCTGTATAGCACAAGGAACTAAATTCAACACGTTATTAAAAACTATAATGGAAAATAAACTGAAAAAGAACGTGTATATATATATATATATGTATAAATGAATCACTTTGCTGTACACTTGAAACTAACACATCATTTTAAATCAACTATACTTTAACAAAAATTTTTAAAAATAAAAACCATAGAAGTTGAGAATCTGAAAGTTCATGTCTAACTACTCCTTGAAAAGACTTTACATATACCTAGGTGTATGTACACCAAACTTTGAAGACAGATGATTTAGAGCATCTTAACTTACCACAAAGAATTTCTCTTCTTCAATTCAGATTAGGTTAATGGCGTGGTCATAATCAGAGTTTGGGTGTTTTTTATTTCTGACATCCATATGCAACACCACTTCCAAGGGAGGTAAGAGGAACCAAGACAGCATCAAATACTCTAGTCAGGATATTCTGGTGCAATAAAGGATTAACATTTTTATAAGTAGCCTCACAGCACATGCCTAAATTCTTTGACCTTCAGAGCAGCATTATGTGTGAAATTTTTTATAATGACTTTAATTTGTTGAGAAATGAATAAGATTTATTCAAAGATTTGTGTTGTATTTCAAGGTAAAATACAGGAGATACTGGAATATATTTAACTTTTAATTCACCAGTAGATTTGTATAAATTCTTCACGTAGAAAATCCAAGGAAATAAAACCCATTTATCTTTACTATGCTCTTTATTTTTATTATATCTCCTTCAGTCTTCATCTATGTAGACTAAATAACTTTTTTGTTTATTTCTAGTCCCATTCAGAAATCTACCCATGTTTCTGAATTTTGGTTGCTACACATGTCCCATCTCTTTGAGGTCTTTCTTGCTAGGTAAGTAAAACTCCTGAGCATATCTGTACTGAGAATCATGTTATTTTTGTACTATGGTTGGCTGTTTCCATTTCCATTTAAAATATACTTTCAGTGATGTTTATGTTTTGTTTTCTTTCATGTCTTTTTTTTTGGAATGACATGGCACGTGAAAATTTATTTTCCTGGAAATTGTGATAATAACTAGTTTTTCAAAACAGTGCTGTGATCAGAATCAAAGACCTCTTACTCTTAAAATTAATGAACTGACATACTTATATGTACTATACTTTTTGTGTGTGTGTGTGTGGCGATACGCGGGCCTCTCACTGCTGCGGCCTCTCCCGTTGCGGAGCACAGGCTCCGGACGCGCAGGCTCAGCGGCCATGGCTCACGGGCCCAGCCGCTCCGCAGCATGTGGGATCCTCCCGGACCGGGGCACGAGCCCGTGTCCCCTGCATCGGCAGGCGGACTCTCAACCACTGCGCCATCAGGGAAGACCTGTACTATACTTTTTATAGACATAACATCCAACACTCATAACTACTCTATCAGAACGATATTATCCTTCATGTTAGGAATGAGGAAACTGAGATTTTTGAGAAGTTGTGTATTTTGTTCAAGAGTATATTTCTAGAATACGGTCAAGCTAGGATTAAAATCCAGCCTTTTTTGTCCTCCTTAGTTGTGCTTGGTTGAATTATTTTCTCCCAAATTCATTTAAGAATAATAGCTTTGAAGCTGTTCTTCTATGTTTCTGAATTTACATATATATGTCATTTCAATAGCATTGTGACTTTATTTGCAGACTGTTAGACTCACATAGTCCTGGATGTCTAAAGCCATCTCTTCACTAAAACTAAAATTATGTTTTTATTATAATTATATATTCTGACAGTTGGGTAACTGGAATATTGTCTTATTCCCCTTTTCCCGAGTCTTTAAATTCGTAACTAACCAATGGTCATATCTCTCTAAGATTATAAACGTCATTTTCCATTTTATTTCTCCCTCAAGACTCAAACCCCACCCTGAGTTTCTGATGGGTTAAAAAGTCTTTCTTAACTGTTTTTGGATGTTGGTTATTAAAAATAAAACTTTTTAATGTGTCCAAATATTGTCTGATCCTAGGTTCTCATTGCTGCATTTCATTTACCATTGGAATATCCATCTCTTCTTTACTATTTATTTCCTGTCGCTCCCTGTGTATTTCTGGAAACGCAGGGTCCACCTGACCAGCTTCCTGCTGGCATTCTTGTTAGATTTCTCCTGTTTCTGAAGACTTGCTTACCCAGTCATCATATCTTATATCTATCCGTAGTGGTTGGATGGGTAACATGTTAGAATTTTTGAAAATAACAGGAAGTAAAATAAATTCAGAAAGCTTTCAATACAAACATGGCAGAATACATAACTAGGTATCCTGGAAGAGGCACATTAAAGAACTGAAGAGATTCAAAGAGAGGTGGCAACTGGTTGGTGGTTTCAATGTCTATAATTTTATTTTCGATACTTCAGCATTGGTGCGTAGTATAACATGTTTCTCATTTGGATTAAGTTAAAACTCAATTGATGAATTTTGAATTCTAATGGGGAATGTAAACTCCAGGCGTTGTCAGCTAATATTCTAAGGAGAAATCCCAAGTTCTGATGACTATACATGCTCTGTCGTGGTCAACACATGAGGCTTTTCCCATCATGCAGTGAATGTCAGAAATGGTTCTCATTTGTGAGTTAGATGTTCTCTATTGACCATAGGAAATGTTAAAATGGGCTCTCGTGGTGAAAATAAGATATTCAAGATACATGTGTCAGCTTAGGTGTTTCCCAGACATGTTCACCCTTTTGAGAACAGTGCATAAAAATCCAGCAAAGCTCATTGTCTTTACCCTTAAAAATGAGGGCCTAGTTCAATTGTATATAATCGTTTTGGTCTTAGAATCCATGAACACTCTTAAAATTGATTGAAAATACCGTAAGAACATATATTATGAAATAGAAAATAAGGAATTAAAGTATTTATTAATTTAAAAATAGTGATAATGGGTTAAACATAAATGTTTATGAAAAATAACTTTATTCTTAAAAACAAAAAATGGCAAGAGTGGCATTTCTTTACTTTTTTGAAAAGTTCTTTAGTGTCTGGATTATTAGAAGATGCCTGGTTCTCACATGTTCAGTTTGTTGAGATACATTGTTTTGGTTGGAGCACATGAAGAAAATCTGATGTCAAACCTCATCTGATCTATGTAGCTGGAAAAAAAGTAAGTATCTTTTGCAAATAATTTTGGATTTTTTTGATATTATATCACAACATAACAAGTGGTAGTTTATTGAAGATTAGCTACAGTGGGAAATTTGAAACTATATCCATGAACATTTTGTATTCTGTTCCATTAAGATCAAAGGGACTGCTTATCCACACATGAGTTTGTAACATCACACACTGGCCATTATGAAATATAGGTGCACCAACTTATCCAGATCTTCCAAATGTTAATACGCTTCATTTTAATAAACACACACATACATAGAATCATTAATATAACCACCAATCTCATGAGAAAAATTTAAAAGTATTGGGAGACTGCCAATATGGTGAAGAAGACAAAGTTCTAAAATTCTAAATTTTGCATGAAATTTTCCATTTTGCACACAGAACACTAATGACACACTTTTTCAAGGGTCTAGGTATAATAAAATTAGTAACTTTGATTGCTTTCTCAAGGCCATTTTCAGTGGAATTTCTCTACCCCGTGAATACACTGGCAGTGAAGAACACAAGACGCCCCAGGACAGTTTGGCAGCTCTGTCTTTATTTGTGCAAAGACTCCGACAGTTTTACTCACCACTGCTTTTGCATCATCAGTGGAGATGCTGAAACACTGATAAAAGACAAATAATATCTAAGTATTATTACAGGATCGTTTTGACCTTGCAGATTCCCTGAAAGAGACTTAGAGATCATACTAAGAACTGCTAGTGTAGCTAAATTTAAAAAAAAAAAAAAAAAAGATATTTTTGTATCCAAGCAGTAACACAGTGGGTTCGGGTTGCCCTTTCCTGGAATTAAGGTAAACATAATCTTGCTTCTGGAATCTGGTGGTAGCCAGACCTCTAAGGGGGCAGAGCGCTGGGCCTTTCTGACTTTCCAGAACAGGAATATGAATGGCTGCTGACTCATAGGCTAAACACTGCTGGTGACCACAATTCCTAGCAAAAGCAGGCTAAGAGCTCTGCCTGACATACCTGGATAATGTCCGCTTATAATGCTTGAGAAATCAAAAAACTCTTCTGAGAAAGAAGGTATTTGCCATCTGAGCTCTTCTGCATATAAGGTATGAGACCTTGGACAGGTTATAACAATATCTCAGTTTTTCGTTAACAACAGAGCCTACCACCCAAGTTGCCCAGAGGAAGGAAGAACCTACTGCAGGTATGAAGGGCTCCATTCAATGCTTTGCCCATGATGAGCCTGCACCAATGTCAGGTGCTACTCATCACTGTTGACCTCAACTCTACTATTAAATGTAGTTGGAATGGAATTTGAATTGGTCCATGGTAGTTGTCGGATAGCATTAGAATCACATAGAGGAAAGCAGCAGATGAATTTGAAGAAGTAGAAAATAATTCACCTTTCTAAGAATTTGTCCATTTCTTCTAGGCTGTCCCTTTGAAAAAGGAACCCTCCTGCACTGTTGGTGGGAATGTAAGTTCATGCAGCCACTATGGAGAACAGTATGGCGGTTCCTCAAAATGTAAAAATAGAATTACCATATGATCCAGCAATCCCACTCCTGGGCATATATCCAGAGAAAACCATCATTCTAAAGACACATGCACCTCTATGTTCATTGCAGCACTATTTACAATAGCCAAGACATGGAAGCAACCTAAATGTCCACTGACAGATGAATGAATAAAGAAGATGTGGTACATATATACAATGGAATATTACTCAGCCATAAGAAAGAATGAAATAATGCCATTTGCAGCAACATGGATGGACCTAGAGATTATCATATTAAGTGAAGTACACCAGACAGAGAAAGACAAACATATGACATTACTTATATGTGGAATCTAAAAAAAAGAAAAAAAAGATACAGATGAACTTATTTACAAAACAGAAATAAACCCATAGACATAGAAAAAAACTTACGGTTACCAAAGCGGAAATGTGGCGGGAGGGATAAATTAGGAGTTTGGGATTAACATGTACAAATTACTATATATAAAATAGATAACCAATAAGGACCTACTATATAGTGCAGGGAAATATATTCAGTGGTTTGTAATAACCTATAAGGGAAAAGAATATGAAAAAGAATATATAAATGAAAAAGAATATATAACTGAAACACTGTGCTGTACAACTGAAACTTACACAACATTGTAAATCAACTATACCTCAATTTAAAAAATACATGTATATAGAGAAAAAAACCTTTATGAATCAGAAAAAAAACAAGAAAAGTAATTGAGTGAGGTTGGAACTTAGGAATGTCCAAAAGAGAATAATAGAAGTATAGATGGAGATGTTGATGGAAGAGGACTTTGCATGTGAGGACAAGACTTAAGAATTTAACTTTGTAGGTAATTGGGGAGCCAGTAATGACTTTTGAATGATACGATTCCAACTCTGCTTTGTTAGGTTCATCTGGTAGCAGAATGCATATTGCATTTCACAGAGGTCCCTAGAGAGAGGCGCAGTGCCTGGGCTCATGGAATTTACCTTGCCATTTTTACACAATTGTCTATCAGATTTCAATTTTAAAAACATAGTATGAGTCAAAGTTTTAAAAGAGTGAGCCTCAAATTCAGGAATGCTGCCACTGTAAAATGAATAACGTGGTTGGAATTTCAGAGTTAGTTTTGAGCCAAAAACAAATGGAAGGCAAACACTGCCAAATATTAATTACATTTTGTGGTTACATGAGCTTTGTTGAGTTTTATTTTATTATATTGGAAGAGGTTTAGTATTTGGTCACAAAATTATTTCTTATGCCTGATAGATAAAAGAGTTGGGAAGAAATTCCTTTTGCACCATTGTATCCATATATTTATCTGAGCTCTGAAACAAAAAGTTTGGACTTCATAAAAGTAGAACGATAAATTTGCTTTTCTTTGTCCCCATTTACTAATAGGAATTTAGTTAATGATTCCTAATCCCTTATTGTCTGGACACCGAGAATACAGTTGTAGTGAAATTCCAATGCATACCTATCGAGAGGTAGTAAAATCATGATGTAAAAAGAGCCATGTGGTTTTGGTCACTATTACTGCTGAAAAACAAAAGAATTAATCTGAAACTCTTCATTCACCACTGCAATGCCCCTCACATCCGTTTTTAGATAATGTCTCTCTTTCAGGAAGAGAGCAGTTGGCAAGGATCACGTGACACATTCATTTATTTTCTAGTCACAGGAGAACAGACCACATATTTATGGCTATGTATTGATATTTAAGTAAATTTGTGTTCCTCTTGCATGGCTGAAAACACTGCTATTTTCTAATTCAAATACGGCCAACATGATGAGAGATCCGTGGAGTAGAAATTGTACCCCAAATGTGACGGAGCAATTAGGGTTGCATTTCTGCTGTGGAGCAAAAATGTCCTCCTCGGGGGCTCCATGTGTTGGCATCACACAGCTGTTGGAAGAATTTGCTGGATGAAAGCAAAAACCGAGGGAGAAAGAGAAAAAAAACAGGTGGTGGGTCAAGAGCAGGGTGTCAGTGTGATGTGTGCAGGTGTCTCTGTGGATCCAGGTCAGACTGACTCGCTTCAGAAGAGTCCTCCTTGGGCTGCGTTCAGAGTCTGCTAACACTAAATGTCAGCTGACAGTGTGAAAAGAGTCTTAAAAATACAAGAAGAGGGAAAGGAGGTGTAGCAAGGCATCCAAAAAGTTCAGAAAGGATTAGATCCTGTAGAATATATGTATTTATATATTAATCTGTGTTCATATACACTTAATATTCATATCACTATTATTTAGTGTCATATGAAAATTATGAAATACTGTGTGTTTTATCATTTCCATAATTTCACACACACACACACACACACAAACCCCTCAAAACCTTTGAGACCTTCTATTGTCTTTTATTGTGGTCTCACACCAAACCAGTAGGGTGTGCTCATAACTCAACATTCTGCTGGTGTTCAACCACCCTGGCCCTGTGGTGTTTTCAACACAGGTAAATAAAAGCAGCACACACTTAAGAGGTGAAAATGCCCTGTTCACACATGGCTCGGACAGTCACTTTCATGCCTCATGAAAATGACATGTTAAGAGACATTTCCCCTCCTCTGGTTCCTCTGCTAAAATGTGGACCAACCTCTTCCCCAATTCTTTTCTTCACTTCTTCTGGGGAGCAATCCCTCAATCCAGGTCCCAGTCACCAAAGGTTCCTGTCTTCTCCCCTGAGTCTCCTTTGGGACAGCTGGCATTCTTCAGCTTCGGATACACAGATCTTTCTGGTAGATAAACATTTTTGTGAAATGAGATAAGCTAAAGTATGTGGCTGAATCATGGTCGCACGCCACCCCATGGTACCTAAAGAATGCTTAGAAGCCATCCAATCATCTACTCCATGGCTTTCAGCTTTTTAGGAGAAAACCTCATTTCTCTTGCTGCAAAGTGAAAAAGCACCATTTGGCAAAATGGACTCAGGAGAACTGAGAGATGAAAATCAAGGGTAAATGCAAACAGTTCCTTCTTGGGTAAAAGTAGTCAGCAAGACATTGCATTGCCTCTCTTCGAGACTTTCTTCCTAATTTGTGGAGAAGGAATACACTTAGTAGCCTTCCATGGCTGAAGCATCCTGACAAAATGGACAGTGTGAGCTCATCTGCCTCTAAACACTGCTGGTGGACGTTTGTGGGGGCCATTCTTGTTTAATGTTACCTGGCACAGCTGAAGAGAACTGGACCCAAACATTTCAAAGCATACACAAATTTAGCTTGACCAACTGTGTGTTTATTCACATTGCTGTTCTAGGTCTAAGTTCATTCTTCTCCACTTGAGATAGCAAACACCTGGTATTCTAAGACATCCTAGAGTTCTCATCTGTGTATCTTTATTTGAAGTATGAGTATGCCTTTTCATTTATTATTATTTAATTTTTTTTTTTTTTTAGCGGTACGCGGACCTCTCACTGTTGTGGCCTCTCCCGTTGCAGAGCACGGGCTCCGGACGCGCAGGCTCAGCGGGCGTGGCTCACGGGCCCAGCCGCTCCGCGGCATGTGGGATCTTCCCAGACCGGGGCACGAACCTGGGTCCCCTGCATCGGCAGGCGGACTCTCAACCACTGCGCCACCAGTTGATTACAGTGGCTGTATCAGTTTCTATACCCACCAGCAGTGCAAGAGAGTTCCCTTTTCTCCACATCCTCTCCAGCATTTATTATCTGTAGATTTTTTGATGGTGGCCATTCTGACCGGTGTGAGGTGATACCTCATTGTAGTTTTCATTTGCATTTCTCTAATAATTAGTGATGTTGAGCAGCTTTTCATGTGCTTCTTGGCCATCTGTATGTCTTCTTTGGAGAAATGTCTATTTAGGTCTTCTGCCCATTTTTTGATTGGGTTGTTTGTTTTTTTGATATAGAGCTGCATTAGCTGTTTGTATATTTTGGAGATTAATCCTTTGTCCATTGATTTGTTTGCAAATATTTTCTCCCATTCTGAGGGTTGTCTTTTGGTCTTGTTTATGGTTTCCTTTGCTGTGCAAAAGCTTTTAAGTTTCATTAGGTCCCATTTGTTTATTTTTCTTTTTATTTCCATTACTCTAGGAGGTGGGTCAAAAAAGATCTTGCTGTGATTTATGTCAAAGAGTGTTCTTCCTATGTTTTCTTCTAAGAGTTTTATAGTGTCCTGGCTTACATTTGGGTCTTTAATCCATTGTGTGTGTGTGTGTGTGTGTGTGTGTGTATGGTGTTAGGGAGTGTTCTAATTTCATTCTTTTACATGTAGCTGTCCAGTTTTCCCAGCACCTCATATTGAAGAAGCTGTCTTTTCTCCATTGTATATTCCTGCCTCCTTTGTCATAGATTAGTTGACCATAGCTGAGTGGGTTTATCTCTGGGCCTTTATTAGACAGGTAATTTCCTTCTATTCCTAGTTTGTTAAGTGTTTTTTTCACGAAAGGTGTTGAATTTTGTCCAATGATTTTTCTCTTCTATTGAGATGATCATGTGATTTTTATCCTTTTTTCTGGTAATGTGGTGCATCACATTGATTTTCAGATATTGAACCATTTTTTTTATCCCCACAATAAATCCCAGTTGGTCTTGGTGTCTGATACTTTTCATGTGCTGTTGAATTCATATTGTTTTTATTTTGTTGAAGATTTTTGCATCTATATTCATCAGTAATACTTCCCTGTAGTTTTATTTTTTTTCCTTGTAGTGTCCTTCACTTGCTTTGATATTAGGGTACATGTGACCTTATAAAGTGAGTTTGGAAATGATCTCCTCTTCAATATTTTGGAAGAGTTTTAGAAGGATTGGCATTAAATCTTTAAATGTTAAGTAGAATTCTCCAGTGAATCCAATTGGTCTGGGGCTTTTTTGTTTTAGTTTTTGGGAGGTTTTTGATAATTGATTCAATCACCGTGCTAGTTATAGGTCTATTCATATTTTCTCTTTCATCATGATTCAGTCTTGGTAGGTTGCATATTTTTAGGAATTTATATTTCTTCTAGGTGAAACATTTTGTGACATGCAATCTTTTTTATTTCTGTGGTGTAAGTTATTGTCTCTTCTTTCATTTCTCATCTTGTTTGAGTCTCCTCTCTCTTTTCCTTAGTCTAGCTAAAAGTTTGACAGTATTGTGATGTTTTCAAAAAACTAACTCAATTTTGATATTTTCTTTTTTTATTCTTGATTTTATTTACTTCTGTTCTAATATTTATTCTATTCTTTATCCTGCTAACTTTTTCCTTATTTGTTCTTTAAAACTAGGTTGTTCTTTTTTTGAGATAATTCTTTTTTAATGTACATGTTCATCAGTATAAACTTCCCTCTTAATATTGTTTTGCCGTATCCCATAAATTTTGGTATTTTATTTTTTCTTTTTTGGTCATCTCAACTTATTTTCCAATTTACTGGATGATTTATTCTTTGATCCATTTGTTGTTCAACAGTTGTGTTGTTTAATTTCCACCATTTGTTAATTTTCCAGTTTTCCTTCTTCCGTTGATTTCTAATTTTATTCCATTGTGGCCAGAAAAGATACTTTGTATGATTAAACATTCTTAAATTTGTTAAGACTTGTTTTGTGACTGACGTGTGATCTATCCTGGAGATACTTCTGCGCATGCTTGAGAAGAAAGTATCTTCTGCTGCTGTTGGAGATGTTCTGTATATATCTATTAAATGCGCATGATCTATAGTTTCATTCAAGTTCCTGTTCCCTTATTGATCATCTGTCTGGATTTTTTATCCACTATTGAAAGTGAAGTATTGAAATTTCCTTCTCTTATTGTTTTACTGTCTATTTCTCCTTTCAGTTATGTCAATGTTTGCTTCATATATTGGTACCTTGATGTTAGCTGAATATATATTTATAAATGATAGCTCTTCCTGCTGAATTTACCATTTTATAATTATATAATTACCATCTTTATCTCTTGTGACAGTTTTTAGCTTAACATCTATTTTGTCTGATACAATTATGGCCATCCATACTCTCTTTTGGTTACCACGTAGCATTTTCATGGAATATCTTTTTTCCATCCTTTCACTTTCAGCCTATGTTTGCACTTCAATCTAAAGTGCATTTCTTGTAGACAACATATAATTGTATCTCATTGCTGTTGTTTCTAATCCACTCAACAATGCTATGTCTTTTGATTGGGGAGTTTAACCATTTACATTTAGAATAGTTTTTGATAATGAAGGACTTAACTATTGTCATTTTGTCCCCTGAGCTGTATTGGCTTCTCTCTGCTATATCGTGGGTCCTCTGAAGGAGGACGCACCCCTGCATCCAGGGTGTGTCAGGTCCCATTAGCACTCTGAGACAGGGAAGACAGAAAGCAGTCCCTTGGACAGCGCCCCTCAAAATGTTGGACATACGTTTCAGCTTTCTCTTTCTCTCCCCAGAAAGAAGATGGGGGTTGGGAGTTTTCTCCCAATTATGTCACACTGAGCTGGGGGGTGGGGCTACAGCAGGTGAGTGAATCTTCCTAGCAGCTTTTCTGTGGCTGGTTTTGCACTTACCTGGGGGTACAGGAATCTCTTAACTAGTTCTTGGATCTCTCATGAAGGGAATTGGTTTGTGTTGTTTTTGAGCCAGTGTCTCCTGGCAGAAGGAAGTTCTAGGACTTCCTCTTCTACCGTCTTGCTGACTTCATCTCAATTTTATCCATTTCTTTAACCTAAAATGTTAGTGTGCTATGATTCATGAAGGCCTGCAGATGATGTGAGATGCTTCTTGAACCAGAAACAGTGGGTTTTATTCCTCACATAAGAGCAAGCTGCACACACATCAGTGTGTTTTGTGCCAGGTCCCTAAGCTTCAGTTCATACAGGATGACGGGAAGGCCAGGTAATACCTGCACATGCCGTGAGTTGTGTTACAGAAGAGAAAGGGCTTAGAAACTTGAGCTTTTTACACTGGATGGTAAACATGCCTGCCTTCCATTCCAGAGAGAGACAGCCTTCCCAGTGTGCAAGAAAACCTGCCTTTTGTTCTGGAGGGAGATACTATCTCATCTTCCAAAGTTGATCTCTGCACAGACATTCTTCAAAGAACAGTCCAGACTAAGGAGAGTCAGAACTTCTGCCCCGAGGACTTGCAGAAACACAAGAGACTCACAGAGAATTGTCTCCCACTGGTATTAGCTGAAAGAGAACATATGCTGTACCATAAAGCAAATCATCACCAAATTCAAAAATTTGAAAATACTCATAGCATATTCTCTGGCCACAGAAGAATTAACCTCAAAATCAATTGCAAAAGTAAAAGTAGATAATCTGTAAAAGTGGTTGAAAATAAAAATGTACTTTTCTAAATTATACCTTGGTCAAAGGTGAATCACAATAGCAGTAAGAAAATATGTGATTTTCATTTAGTTAAAAATATTAAAACTTGTGGTATGCAGCTAAACAAAAGCTGAGAAGAAAACCACAGAATTAAACCATACATTAATAAAGAAGTAATTCTAGAAAACAATTATCCAAGCAGCCTTCTCAAGGTCCAACAGAAACCACAGCAAATTAAAGCTAAAAATCCTAAGAGAAAAGAAATATAAAGAAGCAGAAACCAATGAAACCCCTAGTGAAACAAATAGAAAAAAACCCACAAATCAAAATTTGATTATTTGGAAAGAGTTATAAAATTGATGAACCCTCTAGCAATACAAGTCATAAACACAAAGGGCAGGAAACAAACATACAATGCTATTGTAAGGAACGAAAGTATCATATTATTATAGATTCATAGACTGGAAAAGGTAATAAGCAAGTCATTAAGTTGAAGTGGGTAAATCTCGAAATACACAACTTTCAAGCATTGACACAAAACATAAAGTCTCAACGCTCTTGTATTTTTAAAGGAACTGAATCCATGGTTAACACTACTTATGTAACGCAAAGCTCTACAATAACAAAAGAGCAAACTACTGCTGCGTATAACATGGATGAATCTCACAGAGAGAATAGCAAGGAATGAAGCTAAATACTTAACAGTACAAAATGATGTGTGACACCGTTCTCATAAACTTCAAAAACAGGCAGAACTAATCTGTGGTGATAGAGGTAAATATGGCGGTTACTTTGGGCACAGGACAGTGATTCCACGGTGGCGTAAGAGGGATTCTGGGGAGCTCGCGATGCTCTTCATCTTGATCTGGTGGTGGGTATGTGTGTGATAACCTTGTAAAAATCCATCAAACTATACATTTAAGACTTGCATTCTTTGTAAATACGCTTATTTCAGTAAGCATTAAAGTAAAACAACAACTATAAAAAGTGTAGAGAGAAAATGCACTCACTTCTTGAAGTTGATATCTGAGGTTGCCAAATCATCGTTCTGCCGTCCTCTCTCTGGACTTTTACGTGAACATTGCATTGGTCTTTGGGGGAAGATTGTAAAGAGGATAATCGTTACTAAACTCTCTGTGCGGGGTTGGATTATGTCAGTAAAGAATGCAAAACCAAGTTTATTTTTAGTATTTAGGCCATCTAAATTCACCAACGGACTTCAAGGAAGAAAAAAAATCCAGGGGTTATGAGGAGTCTCAGTGGGGAGTGTTTATATTAGCTACTTAGCACTGCAGGATGCTGTGAGCTGGAAAACATAGGCAGATGCAGTTAACAGATTCTGCACTGTGGAAACTGAACCATATTAGGCTTTTGGACAGCTTTATGTGTGAATGTGAGAACATACTTATAAAAAATGTTATCGTTTTATCCCATATAACTTCATGAGAATTTCTCTACAGGCTAGGGATTTGTGATTAAAATAGAGATAGGCTGGCTCCTCATGTTTGGAATTCTCTAAAAAAATTCCTTGAGAATCATTATTTTAGGGAATAATACTGCTTTGGGGGGATGAGCACAGCGTATCTGCCTGTCCTGAGACAGGGAAAGGGAACACCTTTCCTTGCCCTAATGATATCTACCCTAATGATCTGGTCTCACTGTACAGTTGAGGAACTGGTACTTACATGTGTGTCAAGTTTGCAAAGGTTGTTACATGTGGCCAGCTGCTTCTGACGAACCTTCCAGTCACCCATCTGACTTCCTAAATAATGCATTGTTTTGAAAAGACTCATTCATAACGGCCAACTATTGGTTACTGCAGAGGTGTATATTTAAAAAAAAATAGAATCTACTCATAAATCCCGGAGTTAAAATTTAACCAATGATCTCTTTAGAGATTAGTGGAATTTGGGTTGGATACCTTGTTTCTAGAAACTTATCCTGATATTTCTGACCTTACTGGCTGCATGGAATGTTCAGGAACACTGATTCTTAAATTGATATTTGTAGGTCTCTAGAGAATCAAAGCAAATCCCTAAAAGTTTGCAAAAACCAGAGCTATGGAAACTTAGCTTCTATCAGAGTTGTGAGAGCTCTGAGATATTCACCTGGCTTTGTTTGCCAGGTGAATATCTCAGAGCTCTCACAACTCTGAGAGAAAACAGCTTTAGTTTGGGAAAGGAGAAATATGTGTGAAAAGTCATGATAAAATCAGAGTGAGGCTTTCTGTGACAACATTGATCTATACATAACATTAGACATGACTGTGCAACCTGTTGTCAACAATTGATTCTGCAATTGTTACCTCAGCAATTTTTAAGGAGGGTTGATGGCATATGAGGAGGCTTCTGATTTTGAAAAATATATGCTGCTGAGTAACTCTGACCAGTGAGTTTTTAGTTAAATGCATGCAGTTTACAAGGAAAAATAGTACAATTTTAATAATTCTTAAACTGGGAAACTCAGAAAGCCAAATCTTATTTTATAGGCTCCCCCGACCACCCTACAATCAGCCCCACCAACTACTAGTCATCCTTACTCCTGTTTCCTTTCTTTTTCATTGTGTTATTCACCTTCTAAATCTCCACAGTTTTGTTCATATTTTAAGTTCATTGTATATTTTTGGCTTCTCCCCACCAGGAAGGGCAGGGATCTTTGTCTGTTGTGTATACTGATGTATCACAGGCTTGGAATGTTGTCTGGCACATGGTGATACTCAATAAATATTTGTTGAAATCAAGGCGACTTTTATATTTGTGTTGGGAGAAATAAAACTAATAGACAACATTTATTGAGCCATTCCTATGTGCCAGGTACCTGCTACGTTCTTTCTTTAGTTCCATTTTTTCATTTAATCCCCACAAATAACCTCATGAGGTAGGGGTTGCACTTGGGACTGGCACTACCCCTTTTTAGAGATGAGAGACTGAGGCTCTGGGTGGTAACCTCTAGGTCAAATGGCTGGTAAATGGCCAATGAGAAGCGGAATCATGGATTGAGCTGACATCTCTTCAACACCAGAGATTCTGTTTGTCATGTGAGGTGTCCTCCTTTAGGTAATAGTTTATTCTTTCCAGTGCTTGAATTTAAACAGATAAATGTGAAGTCTAACTGGTCTTAAAGGACCTCCAAATTATAATGAATAATTCTAGCAGTCATTAACAAATTTGTCTATGGAAACTGGCATTCCATAGGAATAGAATTGTATTGACCCTTATTTGCTAGTTTTCAGAATATGGAATGCTGGACCCTCTACCTGGCGACACACAAAGAGCCAGAAGGTGGTCACTGACTGTTCTGGCTTGGCCAGGATTGACTCTTCCAGAGACTGAGGTCAACAGAAAAGCAGGATTGTGATGGTGACCATGTGAAGCGACATCAGGGTCCTGTCCCCAGGGTAAAATGTGAGTCTGCTGGTGTGGATGACATCACATTCTCCCCAGTTATAGGCTGAGTGGTCTTTTTAAAAGTTCATGGTTATGGTGGTTAGTTAGTAAGGAGCCAAAAATGAAAGAGCCAGACGGGCTTGGCATCTAAGGAAAGCTCTGAGGGCCAGTGTTTGCTAATTTGATGTATGTGCAGAGTAGCTCTTAGGGTAAGCAAAGGTGGGTGATAAGAATTATTAATTTTAATTTCGATTCACCCATTGAGTGAAGTTGGCCCTAGATTTTGTCAATCTTTATATTTATATGTATGAAATATATATTTATATATGAATATATATATATTCATATATTTTTGTATATGAAAAGTGGGACAAATCTGTCAATAACTTATTAATTTGTTGAGTGTCAAGATTATAAACCAGGTAAGTGATTCATCACTATCAATCATACAAGAGAAAATCCAACTAGGATCATGAATCACCTGGTTTTAGATCTTGATTGTGAGTAAGTTAAAAATATTTACTTGAAATTCTGATGTACACTCAAATTTTTATTTTAGAAATCCAACTTATATAATGGAGGATAATATGTCTATTACATGACATATTAAAAAAATGACCAATGAAGAATGGCAAAACTACTGTATATATGATACTACGGCATGATTTGGTTCCATAAATTGTATAATATATGTATATATATATGAATAATCTGACCTTTTTGGATGAAAAGCTACTTATACATTTGTAATATTAATAGCAATATAACAATGATTCTTCATAGGAATATTTTTGGATATACTGTGGAGTTATGATGAATGACTAATATCTCTCATCGGATGAAGAGGGGCCTTTTAAAATCCTTGGTAACATGGGTGGTACTTCATACAGAATTGGCTTCTGCCTATGGAAAGGATGCATAACATTTATTCTGAAGAAAGGCAATGATTAACCTTAGATTGCATCTTGATTATTTCATTCCATAGGGTTTGAATAAGTTCTAACAATGAAAAAATACTCAGGTGGACTATTTGCTGTGGTCTGGTCTATCGGGACCGAGTACTGCCACACGAGTCATATATTACCTTTCACTTCTGGATTTTTCTTTCTATGTACATGTTTGTGCTCTGAAACAGACAAATCTCTAGTTGATTTTTAAGTCATTTAAATTTTTTTAATGTTTGATTTTTCATTTATAATGATTGATCTTTAAAATACCAAATGTTTTCTATAACAATATCCATTTCATTTATGTTTAGATTTGCTTTTCTGAGTATAAAAATAAAGGTTTTTAGCAAGGGCCCAGGAAATGACCTAAAATGCTTAGAATGTCCAGGGAATTTACTACTCATGAATGTTAAATAATGGTCAGAAGCCATGGTCTGAAGGGTGCAAACTGTGTGTAATGACCCTTTCTGTGACCCTCTTTGTTTCTCAGACACGCATAACTCCCTGGCTCAAACACAGCCAAGATTGTTCCAGAAGTTTTGGGGCATTCTTAGAATATACAGAGATGCCTGTAAAGTGCTACCTAGTCCCACATCCACTGAAGCAAGTGAAGAACTTTAATACATTGGTGGTGGATTTAGGGCATCAAAACGGTGAGGGCGTGGAACTCAGTCAGACTTGGGTTTACATTCTAACTCGGCCACTTAGTAGCAAAGTGACTGCAAGCAAGTAATCCACCCTCTCCAAGCCTTGGTTTCCTTGTGTGTGAGAATAAGGATTTCAGCACTTACTCTTTTTGTGTTGAAAAGATTAATGAAATGATGTATTCGCGCATTCATTCAGTGCTATTTATTGAGAGCCTACTTGTGTCAGTTGATGTTCTTCCTAGTTTCCTGTGATGAATGTAGTGTTGAACTTTAAGCTTAGGTATTAAAAAGTCCTTATTAGAGAAAATAGTATATCATGAGTGTCCAGTCAATGTCACCCATGGTATGGGCATCAGATGAATAGTTTTGTCACATCTGAGACCCCAACACTGTTATAAGATAGCTTCTCTCAGAACGCAAGCAAATGTGTAAAAGATAAAGGAAAATTTAATCTCAGTAGATACAAAACAGAACCACAACCACTTAGGTTATATCATATGCTTAATTGTTAGCAGTGGAGAAAATCATAGGAAGAGTGAAAACTGTAAATTAGTTAGATGTAGGTTCTTGATATATTGGAATGAACCCTCTTCTGCTCTCTCCCCTTACCCCCTCCATCCTCCGCAGGCATGCTGACAGGGAATTCTGCTATTTGTTTGGTTTACTTCAGGGCTATTGTGATAGCCTGTGATTAGTTGGAATAATAATTTTGAAAAAAATATGATGAACATATTTACTTATAGGGCCTATTACAGTCAAATTATAACCGGCTGGTGTTTCAAAATCTGACCAGTTTGATACATCGGCAGCAGGAGTGGAGTAAAATTTATATGAATACTGGAGCCATGGCTAAAGGTTTATTTAGAGTGTCACCCTCACTAAAAAAGAGATGTCAAATGATATGAAAACCTACAGAGAAATTTCAGGGAAAGTGTGAGACATAGAAGTTTTGGGAGAAAGACGCACAGATGCTCACTTTGGCCATTTTCCATAAAACCATATAAAAAGAAGCCACAGACCCGAAGTATGAGTTGGAGGGAGACTTCGGTGCTGGAAACCAGCCTCAGGAGTTCCAGAAGAAAAGACAGTGCATGACTTGTTACTTGGGAAAAGAGACATATTTTAAGAAACAGTAAGAGAAGAAAGAATTCCAAGACAAGACAGTGAATGAATGAAATATTGAACTAAATTCTTTGGTTTGTATATCTCCCCTTAGCTCTGGTGTTTGAACTAATAGGGACATATAACAGGTGAAGGGACAAAAGCGACATCAGGCAGAGGGTCGACCTGCAATATAATTATGATGCTTTGAGGTTTTGATTACTTTTATGTTTTACTAGCCTTTCACATACTCATGCCTGTGTGCAGATTAGTAGGTGGGAGAAGCAAGGAATTCTGATGCTTAGAGATATCTCAATGGTGACCACTTTCCAAGTTCTCAATTAATGGTGGAGAAGAAGAGGACAATGGCATGAGTTGACCTGGCCAAGGTCACTATGTGGAAAGTGGCCGAGCAGGAGGACAGCTTTCCTGACATGTTACTCTTGTGTTCTGTCTGTAAAACTGGTTTCCTTTTTCTTATTAACCTGAGGTTCAACTAGTGGAAAACATAACCATCTGGTAATTTATCTGTTTCTAGTAAAACATACATTTTATCAAGAATTTCAAGTGAATTAACACAGAATTGCACATACTATTATTTTTTAAATATTTAGCCATATCTATTTGTTAATTATTTCATTCAAAATTTTGTGTGTACCTCTCATCATTTGATTGGCCTGGCCCTTAGGTTTTATGGGTTTTTAAAATCAGCTTTTTAAAAACCTGTTCTAACATCTCAATTTCATGTTTTTTCTTTCTTCATCTGTACCACTTTAGTCTACTTTTGTTTTCTTTCTTACTTTGAATGTTAATTTCATTTGTTACTTATTTTCATCCTTCCGTTAATATTAAGAAAGCATTTAAAGGTATACAGTTGCCACTGGCTAAAACTTTTGTCACATCACATATGTTTAATAAGCACATTTGCATTGTTACTTTCTAAATAACCTAATTTGAAATTTTGGTAGCTTCTTTGACTCAATTACACTATGTTAATAGTAAGTGTGGGCTGTACAAGTTGTGCTATAGAAAATGTCTTGATATGTTCTTTATGGAGTAACATTTACTCAGATGCTTATATTTATACAGGTATTTTCAAAAGTTATGATTACAAAATTTGTATCTTTATTAATTAATTATTTATCCTTTTATTAATAATTATTAATTTATCCTTTTATTGGTAATTATGTTGTACCACATCGTTATGCTATTTTTACTTTTTATTTTTTTTTTGAATTTTATTTTATTTATTCATTTTTTATACAGCAGGTTCTTATTAGTTATCTATTTTATACATATTAGTGTGTATATGTCAATCCCAATCTCCCAATTCATTGCCCCCCTTCATGTCCATATGTTTGTTCTCTACTTCTGTGTCTCTATTTCTGCTTTGCAAATGGGTTATTCTATTTTTAAAGTTCACTAAATCATATTTCAAAATAAAGTGACTTCCTTGGATTTACCTACTGCATTTTATCTTGCCACTCTACTTATTACAGTTTCTGAACCGTTGTCCTCTCCTGCCTTCTTTTTATAGTATTTGTATAAAAAAAGTTAACCACTATTTTATTTTTAAATTTTAGTGTCCTTTTGAATTCTGCAGTCAGCACAGCTGGACATTGCTGCCTAGCCATGGTTTGTTTGCTTTATCTTACTCTATTATTTAAATGTTACAAATTTTTTGGTATATATATATATGTGTATATATATATTTTTTATTTATTCCTTTTTTTGTGGTACGCGGGCCTCTCACTGTTGTGGCCTCTCCCGTTGCAGAGCACAGGCTCCGGGCACGCAGGCTCAGCGGCCATGGCTCACGAGACCAGCCGCTCCGCGGCATGTGGGATCTCCCCAGACCGGGGCACGAACCTGTGTCCCCTGCATCGGCAGGCAGACTCTCAACCACTGCGCCACCAGGGAAGCCCTGTTGGTATATTTTTGTCCAAACATTTAGACTCTATATAATACTAATTTTCCAATCAAATATTTGTTTTGGACCCCCTTTATCCCAGAAAGCAAGACATTTCTACACTCCAAACCTCCCACCTACCATCTTTGGTCTTTATTTACCTTTGTATTTCTAAGACGTTCCAATAATTTTGAATGCCTAGGTTAAGACCTGGTTAGCCCTGGCTCAAATCTCAAACACATTTTGTTTAGCACCCTCCAGTGCTTTTTTTCAATAGTTGGATTGTCTTTGTACATTAAAAAATTGCAATGTTGCATATAGATATCTGGCTTCTCTTGAAATGTGTTGACCTGCCTGTATTGTGGGGTAATGGTGTGAGTGGTTCTAGCAGCATCTGCTGCCTTTGGCTGGCAGACACATCCCCAGCTCAGCATGGCTGCCCCCACTCCCTGTACATCAAGACAGGGCCTCTTTCCTTATCTGCCTTCTATCCCAGGCCCCATGGTCACGTGAAACTGTGATCATCGATCTAGAGATTTCTACCTAGATAATTATTAAAATATTATTTATGCCATATATCTTATTTTTAGAAAAAGTTTCAATATTTCGAATGTGAACATATGCCATTGAAACATATTTACTGTCTATCTTTTTATGTGATGACATATCTGTTTAAAAATTATGTTTGATCATCTCTAGATGTTAAGATACTGTGTTTTTAATTAAGATACTGTTTTCTTTAATTAAGCTACTGTTTTCTATTACTTTTTTCAAGCTATACATGTTAGCGTTATGTCTTCTGAGTTTTTGCGTATTTGCAATTATCCTTTTTCTTGTGGTGTGTACCCATAGAGGACAACTTGACAGGAAATGCAGTTTGGGGGATAACTTTTTTTGCCTCAAACTCTAGAAATTTACTTTTATTTTTCTGCCATTTACCATTTGGAAGAAGTAAGGGCTAATCTGACTTTTAGTAAATAAAAAAAGATGTTCAAGTGCTTTTAGTATTTTTTTATTATTCTAACACCATTTTTCTAAACATACTTTAACTCTCTATAATTCTTATGCTCAAAGATTACTAAGCTTGGGTTTCCCTGGTGGCACAGTGATTGAGTGCCTGCCGATGCAGGGAACACGGGTTCGTGCCCCGGTCCGGGAAGATCCGACATGCCGCGGAGCGGCTGGGCCCGTGAGCCATGGCCGCTGAGCCTGCGCGTCCGGAGCCTGTGCTCCGCAGCGGGAGAGGCCACAACAGTGAGAAGCCCGCGTACCGCAAAAAAAAAGATTACTAAGCTTTTCTGATCTATACGTTGGCCATTTATTAGCATAGGAGCATTTTATCTCACTACATCTTTCCTTATTGCTTCTGCTTTAGGTACTGTGCTTTCTTCCACAGTA
Source organism: Pseudorca crassidens (assembly GCF_039906515.1). Classification (NCBI taxonomy): domain Eukaryota; kingdom Metazoa; phylum Chordata; class Mammalia; order Artiodactyla; family Delphinidae; genus Pseudorca; species Pseudorca crassidens. Next base: position 153,500,867 of record NC_090299.1, read on the forward strand.
ACTTCTATTAATTTCTGGTTGTCATTTTCTGTCTTTCAGTTATGAATTTTTACTTACTGTTTTCCTTTCCTTGGGCCATTTTTTTCCTCGGTGTTATTCAGAGATGTATCTAGCTTAGTCTTCACATTAGGATTTTATTTTTATTCTTTGTCAATGTTACCATTTATTACCTTCAATATGCACTTTTTTAACGCTACTGTGATATTTTCTCATCTAACCCATGTCACTTTTAATAGGTCGAGGATCTTTCAAAATATAAGATCTTTTTAAAACAAAAGGATTTAAAAATTTTTTTGCACCTGTTTCCCTTGGGCCTTAAGTTCATCTTTTTTGTGTTTTTCTGAGAATGACATATTTTCCTAGAAATTTTCCTGGCTTCTCAGCTGCTTAGCCTTCAGAAAGTGGTTCTCTTTTTCTTGCCCTGCAGTGTTTTGCAAGACCACATGGTTTTGTTTCTCTCACTCTTAGTTGACTGAGCAGAGATCTCTCTAGAACTCGTGTTTTCCACGGACAAGCTGTGTTGACTGCCTGCGCCCTTGTTTCACTGATGTCACAAGCAATTTTTCCAGTGCTGTCCTGTGCCATTGTGCACAGCTCCTAGCCCAGTTCTCAGAGCACTAAAATCTATCTTTCATAGAGCCATTAGGTTGAAAAGCAATGGAATATATAAAAATCATAATCGCCAGACTTTTGGATTTATTAAGTCTTTTCCTGCTGTTTACAATCCTTAACTGAGGGGTTACGTTTTCCAAAGTGACATCAAACACCCAATCCCTTTTCCTCCAAAGCATTTTACTCTCTCCTTGCCTAGATGTTTCCTTTAAGCTTTAATTTCTAAAAGAATGAAGAAGGTATTAATGAGTGTGTGTGTTGGGGTATTGGGGTGGACGGTAGGATTAAGTTTAATTTGAGCATGAAGGGAACTCTGAACTAAGCAAACTGTGACATCTGTCCAATAGGACGACAGCTGCTTTGTTTTCTTGTTGGTATGTATCTTGTGTGACTGATCCAGTGAGCAGGGCTGTGAAAGTACCTAAAGGGTCTTCCCTCCTTCCTTTAGGTAGGTGTGTGCTCAGTTCTGTCCAGTCTGCCTCGGGGTACGTGGAATCGCTTTCATCCTGGGTTTCATACGTTTTGGAGTTTTCATAGGCAATGAGCTGGGAAGTTGGGAGAAGCTGCTTTGGGGATGACTAGCCTGTTTTTTGATTTTTGTTTGTTTTTTGATTTGAAAGTCTCCTAAAGTGACACTTTGAAATAGCCAGATGACCTTGTTTATCATCGCACACACTACTAGGAGGGCTGAAAGGAAGGAGGCAGTGACCTTGGGCAGAAGTAGGCAGAGTGATAATAGAGACGATGTTGATTTTACAGCAAGTTAATTAGTTATGAATGCAGCGGAGAACATAAAGTATATGGAAAAATAGTTTAGGCATCTAAATGGATTTTAAGACCAATCTGTCATTAAGAAAATGTTAAATTATATTACAATTTCTTTTGAATGTGATGATGTACATAACACTTTGCTTATAAAAAGGAAAACATTTCAAAAATTCTTCATACGTGAAGAGGCTCAATTTTATTATCTAAAATATTCACTTAAATAGACTAATCAGTTCCTCGATATTTTTCACTGAATTAGACATTATCGTGCATACATGCGCTCTCTACATATCTACATGCATATTTGCGTTAGACTATTTGTCCTTGCCCTTTAGTTTTGGAGGAAATAGGACTGAAGATTAAGATCCATAAATATACTTAAAAACATGACACCATCACCTCATGACAAAATGTGAGAACAAATAAAATGCTCTTTACTTAGCATCCCCTCTACCACCTGAAGAGCATACACACACTTTTCTTTTCAGGAATTCCAGACAGTCTGAAGCTTTTGCTCAAAAAGAGGAAGTTCCCTTAAAGCTAAATGAAGAGGTTCCGCAGTTGCTGTGGTTTCCAACCACCCACTTGTAAGCCTCATTTTTCGAGACTGTGTCCCAGTGACTCTTTAAAAGTTACGATCTGCCTCACTTCAACTTGCTTTCCAAAGCTGCCAGGGCTTCTTGCTTTCATCTGCACTCTGCACATGGTCACATATTCTTATGGACAATCCAGAGCTGAACACTGCCATGGCATTCCTTCACCTGGGCTCTTTGACAACTATGCAGGGAATGGACTACTAAAGAACAGCACAGCCTGGGGAAGTTTTGCAGAGTGTGGAACCTATGTGACACCAAGATCCAGGTCTAATGCGAAGCCGCTCAAGGGATTGTGTCTGAAGCCCTATGTGGTGTGAGGAAGTTTTCCATTAAATACAATGGAAACACGTTTTTGCATATGCAAGCCTGTGTGTGTGTGTGTGTGTGTGTGTGTGTGTGTGTGTGTGCGTGCGCGTGTGCGCGTGTGTGTGTGTGTGCGTGCACACAATGAAAAACAGAGAGGGAGAAAGAAAGGAGGAAAGAGAGAGGTGGAGGGTGAGGGGTGGTTACAGAAAAGTTGGCAGAGAGGGTGTCTGTCCAGAGGATTGGGGATGTTTTAACACTACTCACATTTCAAAAAATTAATTTTTAAAATATAAACATACAGTTTATCAGCACATAGAATTTGCAGCGTACTGAAAAGTTGTAGCATTCTATTATGTTAATTCAAGTTACAAATGTAATAATCTAATTTTTTAAATGTTTTTGCCGCATTATCTTATAACGAATTCCTAATACTACTTACTATGTCATGGTTGTATATCATTCCCAGAATCTTTCTATGATTCTCCAGGGGCAAACTAATTTTTTTTAATTGAAGTATAGTTGACATATAACATTATATTAGTTTCTGGCCTGCAACATAGTGATTTGATACTTATATACATTATGAATTGATAACCATAGGTCTAGTAACCATCTGTCATGATACAAAGTTATTGAGATATTGACTATATTCCCTATGCTTACATCACATCCCTGTGATTATTTTATTCCTGGAAGTTTGTACTTCTTAATCCCCTTCACCTATTTCTCCCAACCCACCACTCCCCTCCCCTCTGGTAACAACCACTTTCTTCTTTGTATCTATGAGTCTGATTATGTTTTGTTTTATTTGTTTGTTTTTTTGTTTTTTAGATTCCACATATAAGTGAAATCATATGGTATTTACCTTTCTCTACCTGAATTATTTCACTAAGCATTAATACCCTCTACATCCATCCATATTGTCACAAATGGCAAGATTTCATTTTTTTTTATGGCTGAGTAGTATTCCTACAAATATGTATACATATATACATAAACCACATCTTCCTTATTCATTCGTCTATCGATGGGCATGTAGGCTGCTTCTATATTTTGGCTATTGTAAATAATGCTGCAATGAATATAGGGGTGCATGTATCTTTTCAAATTAGTGTTTTCATTTTCTTTGGATAAATACCGAGAGTGGGATTGGTGGATTGTGTGTTAGTTCTATTTTTAATTTTTTTGAGGAATCTCCATACTGTGTTCCATAGTGACTGTAACAATTTACATTCCCATCAATAGTGCACAAATGTACCCTTTTCTCCACACCCTCACCAGCATTTGTTATTTGTGTTCTTTTTGATGACAGCCATTCTGACAGGTGTGAGGTGTTCTCTCATTTTGGTCTGGATTTGCATTTCCCTGATGATTAGTGATGCTGAGCATTTCTTCATGGGTCTGTTGGCCATCTGTATGTCTTCCTTGGAAGAATGTCTATTCTGGTCTTTTGTCCATTTTAAATTGGATTGTTTGGTGTTTTAAATTTTCTTTGATATTGAGTTATGTAAGTTTTTAAAATATATTTTGGATATTAAATCCTTATTGGACATATCATTTGCAGATATGTTCTCCCATTTAGTAAGTTACCTTTTTGTTTTGTTGATGGTTTCTTTCACTGTGCAAAAGCTTTTTTTGTTGTCCCATATTTTAAATTTGGCTTTTGTTGCCATTGCCTGAAGAGAGAGATACACCAAAATATTTTTAGGACTGATGCCAAACCATACAGCCTATGTTTTCTTCCAGGACTTTTATGCTTTTAGGTCTTATATTTAAGTCTTCAATCTATTCTGAGTTTATTTTTGTATATGGTGCAAGGAAGTGTTCTCCTTTCATTCTTTTGTATGTAGGTGTCCAGTTTTCCCAACACCATTTATTGAAGAGATTTTTTTTCACCATTATATATTCTTGACTCTTTTGTGGTAAATTAATTGACCACATAAGTATGGGTTTATATCTGAACTCTACAGTATCCTGTCCCAATGATCTATGTGTCTGTTTTTGTGCCAGTACCATACTGCTTTGATTACTATTTCTATAGCGTGTAATTTGAAATCAGGAAGCATGTTACCTCCAGCTTTGTTCTTTCTTAAGATTGCTTTGGATATTTGAAGTATTTTGTGATTCCACACAAATTATAGGGTTATTAGTTTCAGTTCTGTGAAAAATGTCATTAATATTTTGATAGGGATTGCGTTAAATCTGTAGATTTCTTTGGGTAGTATGAACGTTTTAATCACATTAATTCTTCCAATCGAAGAGCATAGTGTAACCCTCCACTTATTTGTGTCATCTTCAATTTATTTCACTAATGTCTCATAGTTTTCAGAGTACAGATCTTTCACCTCCTTGGTTAAATTGATTCCTAGGTATTTTATTCTTTTGGATGCTATTGTAAATGGGATTGGTTTCTTAATTTCTCTTTCAATAGTGTTTTATTACTGTATAAAAATTCAAAGTTTTCTGTACATTGATTTTATATCTTGCAACTTTACTGAATTCACTTATTAGTTCTAGTAGTTTCTTGGTGGTGTCTTTAGGGTTTTCTCTATATAGATCATGTCATCTGCAAATAGTGACAGTTTTACTTCTTCCCTTCCAATTTGTGTACATTATTTCTTTTTCCTGTCTGATTTCTGAGGCTAGGACTTCAAATATTATGTTGAATAAAAGTGGTGAGGGTGGGCATTCTTGTCTTGTTCCTGGACTTAGAATAAAAGCTTTCAGGTTTTCACCCTTGAGTATGATATTGGCTGTAGGTTTAACATATATGGCCCTTATTATGTTGCAGTATGTTTCTTCTATATCCACTTTGTTGAGAGTTTTTAATGATAAATGAACATTTAATTTTGTCAAAAGCTTCTTCTGCATCTATTGAGATGGTCATGATTTTTACCTTTGGTTTTCATAATGTGGTGTGTCACGTTGATTGATTTGCAAATATTTCTCTTCTTTATTTTAATTATTTAATTTTATTTTGGTGGTGCTGTATGGCTTACAGGATTCCCCAACCAGGGATTGAAGCTTGACCCATGGCAGTGAAAACACCGAGTCCTAACCACTGGACCACCAAGGAATTCCCCAATTTGCAGATATTAAAACATACTTTCAACCCTGGAAAAATCACCTCTTGATTATGGTGTATGACCCTTTTAATGTATTGCTAAATTCATTTGCTAATATTCTGTTGAAGATTTTTGCATTTATGTTTATCAGGAATATTGTTCTGTAATTTTTTCTAGTGTTTTTATGTGGTTTTGGTATCAGGGTGATGCTGCCCTTGTAGAATGAGCTTGGAAGCATTCCTTTCATCTTCAATCTTTTGCAATAGTTTGAGAAGGATAAATGTTAATTCTTCTTTAAATGTTTGGTAGAATTCACCTGTGAGCCTTCTTTTTTTTTAACATCTTTATTGGAGTATAATTGCTTTACAATGGTGTTAGTTTCTGCTGTATAACAAAGTGAATCAGCTATACGTATACATATATCCCCATATCCCCTCCCTCTTGCATCTCCCTCCCACCCTCCCTATCCCACCCCTCTAGGTGGTCACAAAGCACCAAGCTGATCTCCCTGTGCTATGCGGCTGCTTCTCACTAGCTATCTGTTTTACATTTGGTAGTGTATATATGTCCATGCCACTCTCACTTTGTCCCCGATGTCTTTGAGACTGTCCTCAATTCTCTTCATTCTTTTATCCTTATTCTGCTCTGCAGTAGTTATTTCCACTATTTTATCTTCCAGGTCACTTATCCATTCTTCTGTCTCAGTTATTCTGCTATTGATTCTTTCTAGAGAATTTTTAATTTCATTTATTGTGTTGTACATCATTGTTTGTTTGCTCTTTAGTTCTCCTTGTTAAACATTTCTTGTATTTTCTCTATTCTGTTTCCAAGATTTTGGACCATCTTTACTATCATTACTCTGAATCCTTTTTCAGGTAGACTGCCTATTTCCTCTTCACTTGTTTGGTCTGGTGGGTTTTTACCTTGCTCCTTCATCTGCTGCATATTTCTCTGTCTTCTCATTTCGTCTAAGTTACAGTGTTTGGAGTCTCCAAACACAGTAAGGCTGCAGGTTCACAGTTCCCATTGTTTTTGGTGTCTTCCCCCAGTGGGGGAGGTTGGTTCTGTGGGCTGTGTAGGCTTCCTGGTGGAGGGGACTGGTGCCTGTGTTCTTGTGGATGAAGCTGGATCTTGTCTTTCTGGTGGGCAGGGCCGCATCCAGTGGTATGTTTGGGTTGTCTGTGAACTTAGTATGACTTTAGGCAGCCTCTCTGCTAATGGGTGGGGCTGTGTTCCTGTCTTGCTAGTTGTTTGGCATGGGGCGTCCAGCCCTGGAGCTTGCTGGCCGTTGGGTGGAGCTGGGTCTTAGCGTTGAGATGGAGATCTCTGGGAGAGCTCTCGCCAATTGGTATTACGTGGGGCTGGGAGGTCTCTGGTGGTCCAACGTCCTGAACTTGGCTCTCCCATCTCAGAGGCTTAGGCCTTACACCAGGCTAGAACACTACGACCCTGTCAGACACAGGGCTCAGGAGAAAAGGGAGAAAAAAAAAAGAAAAAAAAATTTTTAATAATTAAAATAAAAAAAACCAATAATTTAAAAAAGGAATAGAGCAACCAAACCAATAAAGAAATCACCAATGATAACAAGCACTAAAAACAAAACTAAGATAAACATAAAAATCAGAAACAAATCAGTTGCAGACAGCAAACCCCAAGTCTACAGTTGCTCCCAAAGTCCACCTCCTCAATTTGGGATGATTCGTTGTCTATTGATGTATTCCACCGATGCAGGTACATCAAGTTGATTGTGGAGCTTTAATCCGCTGCTTCTGAGGCTGCTGGGAGAGATTTCCCTTTCTTTTCTTTGTTCTCACAGCTCCTGGGGCTCAGCTTTGGATTGGGCCCTGCCTCTGCGTGTAGGTCGCTAGAAGGCATCTGTTCTTTGCTCAGACAGGACAGGGTTAAAGGAGCCGCTGATCCGGGGGCTCTGGCTCACTCAGGCGGGGGGGGGGGGAGGGAGGGGCATGGAGTGCGGGGTGGGCCTGCGGCGTCAGAGGCGGCGTGACGTTGCACCAGCCTGAGGCGCGCCGTGCGTTCTCTCGGGGAAGTTGGCCCTGGATCCCGGGACCCTGGCAGTGGCGGGCTGCACAGGCTCCCTGGAAGGGGGGTGTGGATAGTGACCTGTACTCACACACAGGCTTCATAGTGGCAGCAGCAGCAGCCTTAGCGTCTCATGCCCGTCTCTGGGGTCCGCGCTGTTAGCCGCGGCTCGCGCCCGTCTCTGGAGCTCCTTTAAGCAGCGCTCTGAATCCCCTCTTCTTGTGCACCAGGAAACAAAGAGGGAAGAAAAAGTCTCTTGCCTCTTCGGCAGGTCCAGACTTTTCCCCGGACTCCCTCCCGGCCAGCCGTGGTGCACTAGCCCCCTGCAGGCTGTGTTAACGCCGCCAACCCCAGTCCTCTCCCGGCGCTCCGACTGAAGCCCGAGCCTCAGCTCCCAGCCCCGCCCGCCCCGGCGGGGGAGCAGACAAGCCTCTCGGGCTGGTGAGTGCCGGTCGGCACCAATCCTCTGTGCGGGAATCTGCCCGCTTTGCCCTCCGCACCCCTGTGGCTGCGCTCTCCTCCGCGGCTCTGAAGCTTCCCCCTCCACCACCCGCTGTCTCTGCCCGCGAAGGGGCTCCTAGTATGTGGAAACCTTTCCTCCTTCACAGCTCCCTCCCACTGGTGCAGGTCCCGTCCCTATTCTTTGTCAATGTTTATTCGTTTTTCTTTTGCCCTACCCAGGTACGTGGGGAGTTTCTTCTTTTGGGAGGTCTGAGGTCTTCTGCCAGCGTTCAGTAGGTGTTCTGTAGGAGTTGTTCCACGTGTAGATGTATTTCTGGTGTATCTGTGGGGAGGAAGGTGATCTCCATGTCTCAGTCCTCCACCACCTTAGTCTATTTTATGTTGATGGTCACTTACATTCTGTTGCATTCTAAAAGTACTATATTTTTACCCTCCCCACCATGTTTTATGATTTTGATGTCATATTTTACATCATTTTTATTTTGCATATTGCTTAACTAATTATTTTAGTTATAGATGATTTTACCACTTTTAATTTTTAACCTTCATTCTGACTTTATAGGTGGTTTATCCAGTACTTCTAATATGTATTTGCCTTTACCAGTTAGATTTTTTCTTTCATAATTTTTTTTTTCTAGTTGTGGCCTTTCCTTTTCTGTTAAAAGAAGTCTACTTAACATTTCTTGTAAGGCTGGTTTAGTGGTGATGAACTCCTTTAACTTTTTCTTGTGTGGGAAACTCTTTATCTCTCTTGCAATTCTGAATAAAACCTTGCAGGGTAGAGTATTCCTGCTTGTAAGATCTTTCTTTTCAGTACTTTGGATATATCATGCCAGTCCCTCTGGTCTGTAAAGTTTCTGCTGAAAAATCAGCTGGTAGTCTTATGTGGGTTCCCTTGTAAGTAACTAGTTGTTTTTCTCTTGCTCTTTTTAAGATTTTTCCTATCTTTAACTTTTGACATTTCAATTATAATGTGTCTTGGTTTGGGTCTCTTTGGATTTATCTTGTTTGGGACTCTGTGCTTTCTGGGCATGGTTATCTGTTACTTTATCCAGGTTAGGAAAGTTTTTAGTCACTATTTCTTCAAATATGTTTTCTGTCCTTTTCTCTCTCTCTTCTCCTTCTGACACCCCTATAATGTGAATGTTAGGTTGATACTGTCCCAGAGGTCTCTTAAACTGGCCTCAATTTTAAAATTCTCTTTTCTTTTTGCTATTCAGATTGGGTGATTTCCACTCTTCTCTCTTCCACATTGATGCTCTGTTTTTCTGCATCTTCTAATCTGCTGTTGAGTCCCTCTAGAGTATTTTTCATTTGAGTTTTTGTATTCTTCAGTCTGACTGGTCCTTTTTTATACTTTTTCTTTGTTGAAGTTCTCACCAAGTTCATCCATTTTTCTTTGGAATTTGATGAGCATCTTTATGTTTTAACTTTTTACCTGGTAAACTGCTTATCTCTGTATTGTTTGGTTCTTCTCCTGAGACTTTGTCTTGTTCTTCTATTTGGAAGGTATTCTTTTGTCTCCTCCTTTTACCTAAATCTAACATACTGTGTTTCTATGTATTCAGTGTGTTAGCCATGTCTCCCCATCTTTAAAGAGTGGCCTTACGTAGAAGGTTTCCTGTGGTACCCAGTGGTGCAATCCCCCACCCCAGTCACCAGAGCCAACTCTCCAGGGGTGTCCCCTATGTGGGCTGCCTTTGTGTCCTCCTGTTGTCCTTGGCCAGTGATTGTGGCATGTGGGCGTGCTGGTGGGTAGGGCTGGCCCCTGGCTGGCTTCTTCCAGGCCTGGCTGCAGCTGCTGTGGGCACGCTGATGTGGGTCTGGTGCCCAGTGGGACTGGCTACAAGGCCTGGCCATGGCTCTTGCAGGTGTGCAGGTGTGTGAGCCTGGTCCCCCCAAGTGGGAGCAGCTCTGGAGGTTTGGGTGGCCGTGCTGATCGAGGCCAGCCACATTGTGGTTCAGAGCGAGAGCAGAGGTAGGCTTTTCAGCTGCCGTAGCACCTTCCAACCCAAGCTCAACACACGTGCCCAGTGAGGAAATTTATTGACAACAGTATTTGTTTTGTTTTGTTGTTTTGCTTTTTGTTTTTGTTTTTTTGTGGTACGCGGGCCTCTCACTGTTGTGGCCTCTCCTGTTGCGGAGCACAGGCTCCGGACACACAGGCTCAGCGGCCATGGCTCACGGGCCCAGCCGCTCCGCGGCATGTGGGATCCTCCCGGACCGGGGCACGAACCCGTGTCCCCTGCATCAGCAGGCAGACTCTCAACCACTGCGCCACCAGGGAAGCCCGGCAACAGTATTTTTTTAATCTAAGATTCTAAATAGTGAAATGTCAGATTTCATGGTCTTTTAGAAAAAAAAAAAAAACTGGACAAGATACTACCTGATGTCATATGTCTGCAAGATATGATTCCTTGTCAGGAAATCATATATATATATATATATATATATATATATATATATATATATATATATATATATATATATATATATAGTATAAACTATTTTAGGTTCAAGGAGACCTTGAGGGTAATTTTGTATGAGGTAATTCTGAGATTCTGTCTCATTTTAACAAGTTAAGATGATCTTTCGTCAGGGGTATCAGAGTTGAGGTTGAAGAATTATATTTTGAGAAAACAATCTATTTTTTCTATTTCTTTTCCTTTGTACCTGATTATTGCAACAATAATGTGATTTTCCATTTACTGAGAATGATTTTGTTTATAACAATGCTTCAGAAACGAGCTGGAGACAAACTTCTCAGTAACTTTGTCTGTATGGATTACAATTTGTATTCGAAGTACATGCAGATTTTGGTTTTCTGACCTTCGATTCACTTCTCGTGTTTCTTTTGGAAAGGAATAAGTGCACATATATTTTCAGGGAGCAGCAAACCTTGGAAGTTAGGTCATCTTGGACATACAGTAAAAAGCAAATTAAGACAAGCCATCCTCAAGTGGATTCTGGACGGATCCTGTAGTATAAAAATTTTTTTCAACATCCCAATCACACTACCATCCATGCCACTATTAGAATATAGTTTTACTATTAAGCATCCTTAAAGAATAAAAACACTTCTAGTATGGTGGATTCAATCCTTGGTGGACACAAAACAATGGCCTTTCTTTCCTTTTGTGAACTGCCATTCGCTCAGATGGTATGTTATCAATCATGACATCTTCTCTGCCATGGCAGTGGGAAACCAGTCATTGCTGACTAATCATAGTCGTGTCCCACTAACCTTGGGGACTGTCAAGCTTGGTCACGTGATCCAAGCAGAACCAGTCAAGGCCCTTTTGGGGAAAATTATACGTATGCTGAAAGAGAAAGGGTCTTTCTCCTTCTGTGACTGTAGATAATAAGTGCCGTATAGAGTTACAGCTTTCCGACCCATTTTTGCTCTTCATGGGCAGAACCTGCCTAAAAATAAATAATAAATGACAAAATAATTGATGCATGCATGCAAGAGGGAGATTCCTAACAACGTCATTCAAAATTCTGGATCCATTTGTGCATAAAGGTTATACAGTCACTTGGATTTCCCAATTAAAGCAGCCAGTACATTCTCTTTTGGCTTAAACTCCTTGATCAGGGTATTTATCACGAGGAGAGGTGGAGGGAGAGGGTGATGGAGTGTACGTGATTGTCCAGGGAGGGTATTTCTGGAGAGTCCATTGGATTGGGGATCTTGAAAAAACTGAGGTGGAGTATGGAGACACCCCGTGGATTTGGGAACCAGAGGTAGAGGAAGAGCACAGAAAGGAATAAGGGAGGCATGAAAATCAAACTTTGGTATAACCAGCATGTTGCTAGAAAGGGCCCCAGAGAAATCCTATGTATTTTTCTTTCACGGCATTTCGGATACTTATCGAATAGTCAGTAATGAGCCCTTGTAGCCTATGCATTTAGAGCTCTGTAATTCTCTGAATTTTGGCAATGAGAAAATAAGGAATAGAAAGAATGTGGGTTGTAACATTGTACTCCAGAACTTCTGTTGTTTTAACTTTTTGAAAGTTAAGCCATTTTGACACCGTAATTGGGTAAATTCTATCAGCTTTCCTGTTTAATAAAGTGGAATCTTTAGTATTGCAAATAAGCCTGACATTTTATTTTTACATGTGAGGACATATTAAGATGATAAAATTCTTCAACAGAATGTATATGAAATGTCTCCGTAGTTCAGAAATAACCTAATCTCAGTAATAAAGAGATTTAAGTGTTACAGTCACATAAATTATCACCTTTATCGTATAAATAAACATTTTGAAGCCAATTGTAAATTGTTGGCATCTGGTAAGGAAAAGCTACCTTTTAGTCCCACCCCCCAATAATTCTGTGAAAAGCATAAAAGTTAATTTTTCTCTAATTATGATACATTTTAAAAATATGTGTAACTATTCAAAAGCTACCTCTTGTAACTATGTGCCATGTATGGTGTTTCTAATTGGCTAGATGTTAAGCAGAATACATTACGTCTTGGAGCGTTGATTGAAGTAAAGGCTGAGATTTCATGGGGAGGATTAGCATTGGGGGAAAATTTAAGGGAGTGGAAGGTAATTATACCAGAGCTAATAGCAACAGACTCGAATTTCAGAGGGCCACCTGGGTCTCTTGTTCTCTGTCACTTTCTCTCATGCTTCATTTTCTCATCAAGCAGGTCATCACTCATGAGGACTTTTCTTAACATGTAGGCGACTCTTTGCATTAACTTATTTGTAAGTGTTTAGAAACCACATATTTTGTTTTCAGCATTCAAAATATTCAGCTTCCACCGTTTTTCCTTTCTTCGTCTCTTTTTTTGTTTGTAAGGTTGGAGTACTCTGGGAATCCATGTGCCAAACATTTCCATCAGGCCCGTGAACAATGCAAGCTTCCACAGTAAATGAAGTTACTTGTTGGGAAGTTTCAACAAAGCACATTTTCACTCATTTAGAGCTAGGATGACTAAATTTTGAGGTCTTTCAAGAAAGGCACACTTTAGGCCCTAGGAGGCTGACGCAGTACTGGATTTCACACAAAATGATCACAAAAGCCATCCTGCAGGCTCAGTAAATTCTGGAGGTTCTTGGAAGATTTGACGTGCATCTCAGTGTTGGAGCCATTTCCCTTAGCCTCACTGTTTATCTCTTGACCCAGCAACTTGGATAAAACAGGAGAGCAGAGAATCAGCTTTCAAGAAGCTATCTAGTTTTAATCAAATAGAATAAAATTGAGGTCAGGTTATCATTTGAGGGAAAGGTCAAATTGTTGTGTCATTGTTTCTCAATGTCATGATTTTACACTTATTTTCCTTCCTGACTAATATATATCTACTATGTATTTTCATTTGTGGCTTGTTCTATATTGTGATAATTCTGCCAGCCTTATATGCGAATTAATGCCATCTAGAAATTTTACCTGCTGGGATATAATTTAGTTAGGAGCATGATTATGCAGTAATTATAAACTGAGGAAGTAAATACCAGTAAACAATTTATTGCCAGCCCGTGTGCCGATGGGACAGTAGAGAACTGTACCCTGAAAACGTATTCTCCTCAACATTCCTTTCCAGCAACTTGAGAAAGAAAGCTCCACTGAGTCTCTCCCCATAGAGCCTCTACTGATCGCCCTAATTCATGGAATAATAGTGTCAAACTAAGAAACACATGATGACGTGCACTGCACGTGGAAGACCAGCGGTTTTCACAGTATTGTAAACCCAAGACTACCTGTCTCAAAAAACACATGGTACTTTTAAGCAGTTTAGATTTCTTATCATTTCAAATCCTTTGATTTGATGTTTTCTAGTGCCCGGTACCAGGAATCTGCATTTAACAGGCTTCCCCATGTGATTCTGGTTTTCCTTACAGTTTAAAAGCTACTGGTGTGTGTTGGGGATACTGTTATCCAATTTGGTTGGGATTGGCATGTCTTTGAGCTGAGGGAGGGGTGGATCGGAGAACAGCTGGCCTCAGAGAGCCATGGTCAGCAGTTCGTTTACCGGTGTCCTTAAGTGGTGGTTCTGGATTTCCTCCGTGGTAGCAAGGTGAACCCACAAGGCACTAGCCCAGAAAAGAGCATCAGTGAGCATTTCCACTAGATGGAATTAATAACAACCTGCGTCTCGAGCTTGTGGTAAGTTTTAAGAGAAGATCATAAACCCTCCCTTCCTTTCTTCCTTTCTGTGTCTGCATTTTCTTGCATGTGACTCTGTTTCATGAGACTAAAGGTGGTGTGTGGTATGGAGTCCTTGACCAGTAGTCAGAGGACAGGCAGGTTCCCTACTGGAAATTACCTGTAGGATAATGGTCTAGCCACTTCGTCTCTTCGGGTTTGAGTGGACTCCCCGCTGAGAGTAGGCAGACTGAATGAGTCTCATTAAATCAGAGAAGAACTTGCTCATTAGCAGGTCATAAAATGGAAAGGAAGAGCGCAACCTACAGAAGTTGTGAACTCTGAGAAGAGATAAACAGGAAAATAAATGTAGTGCCTGTGTCTCTTGGAGAACGTCCAAGCTCTAGGAAATGAAATTAAATGGATTCAGGCCCCTCCTGTCACACCCCATGGGAAAGGTCCTGCCTCTCCTATATCTGGATATTCCTGGGAAATACACGTCAACATGGTCAGTTTGGGCTTCAGGTTTGCGGTCTGAGTTCCTATTCCTTCTGAACATTTGATTTAGCTTAAATTTAACCTCCTGCATCTATTCTGTCTGCTCAAGGGTGGGGCACGAAACTCAACCCCTTTCATTTCAGAAAGACAGCAGTGCACAGAGCTTGGCTGGTGACTGTCTCTCCGCCCAAGACATGAGGTCTCGACTATGGCCCTGACAACGTGAGTGAATTGGCCAAGGATCTTTACCTCAATTTTCTCATTTGTAAGATAGGATAACACTTGTTTTAATTATTAGTGTTTTGTGAAAAGTAAATGTGATCGTTTAGGTACTTAACGCAGAATGTGACACATAAATACTCAATATATTGTTTGCTCTCCCTTTAAAAGTCACTCATACTAGCATTTGTGTACATAGCACATCCTCTGGAGGCCAGGGTGTGTTGGGGGAGTTTACTGCTTTGTAGAAACACAAACCCTTGGCTATTAGATATCTTTGTTTGCTAAGAGCACATCTGTTGAAATTGTTTTTACTACACTACAAAAGTCAATTGTAAGACATGGTAATAAATGCAATAGTACAAGATACAAAAACAGAGGAGTGATAGTAATTAATTGTGCTTTCGGAAGTGGCAGATGAAAGATTCAGGTGATATCTGCATTAGGTTTTGATGGGTGAATAGGAATTGATCCAGCCAGCAAGTTACCGCAGAGCATTACATGTAGAAATAAAATGTACAAATGCTGTATTTTTCCTTCTCTTAATAATTTCATAGAATATCGTTTGGCCTCTAGTACAGGAAAGGCATTACCTTAACAGCTGGGGTTACAGGAGAAGATACACAGATACAAAGACAAACACTGAAAGGGCGCATCCTGTACAAGGACGGGCTCAGGCCCCTGGGAGTGTGTGCCGGGAGGTTCTAACCTGGTCTGACATCAGATTTCCTCAA
Organism: Pseudorca crassidens; assembly: GCF_039906515.1. Taxonomy (NCBI): domain Eukaryota; kingdom Metazoa; phylum Chordata; class Mammalia; order Artiodactyla; family Delphinidae; genus Pseudorca; species Pseudorca crassidens. The sequence goes on from NC_090299.1 coordinate 153,516,263, forward strand.
GGACATCACACAATTTGACGCTTGTATCCAATTCCTCAGTCAGTCCTGTCCAGCTCTGCTTTCAAGATATGCAGAGCCCTGCATCGTCTCATCAACACCAGCAGGAACACCCTGCTCCCAGCGACACTGTCTTCCATGTCAGTGCTCCCCAGGCCCCCCGTCCCTCAGTCTGTGCCCAACACGGCAGCCCAGGGACCCTGGTAAACCCGGGAGTTGGAGGATGACGCTTCCTAGTACAAAGCCCTCGGGCACTTCCTGCTGTACTCAGAGTGGAGTCCCATGTCCACAGTGCCCATCCGGCCCCTCCGTGGGCCACTTGGTCCAGGTTCTTCTCTGAGTGGCCCCCTCCTTTGTCTTTGCTCCACGCCTTCTGTCAGCCTTGGGAACCCTCAAACCTGACACGCGTGCTCCCCTGCAGGGTCTCTGAGACTGCTTGTCTCTCTGTCTGGAATAGATAGGCGACTCACCCCTCACCTCCTGCGGGTGGTTTCCCACATGCCATTTGACTGCACTCTTTCTAAGAGTCATCACCACTGTCCCAGTACGTTATCCCCAGTTCCTTCCCCGAGTCGTTGCTGCCCTTGGTACTTACAACATCTGACATCTTCCACTTGGGTGTTTATCTCTTGCCTCTGTCCCTTTCCTAGAATGTGAGCCCCACGAGCTCTCTGGTGTCACACCCCATCTCTGCAGTGCTGGGACACTGCACTTTCACTCACCCAAATGCTGGAGTGAAAGGATTAAGGCATGGGATGTGCTTGGTGAGTCGGCTGTGGACACACGAGATGGAGGGGTCAACAAGTCCATTGGCTCAGAGACGGGAAAGGTCTAAGGATGCTGGACATGGATGGAGCATGGAAGGCAGAGGAAACTGGAGCTAGGCGACCTTTCCTTTTTTCCTCTATGATTCTACTGCAATGATGAGAAATGAGGTCTTTTATCATGTTTTAGACTTGGTGATGGGAGGTGGAAGGGGCCTCAGGATTATAAAATGATGAGATTATAGCTATACAGCAGAATATTTTGTTTGTAAAGAAATTCTGCCTTATTGTGCTGAAATTGTAGATTTGATAAACTTTGCTGGAACGATTTGGTGTTCTTGTTTGATGGAGAATACTCTTTTGAGGATGAATCTTTTAGGTCCCCAGAATGGAAAATGTGGCTTTCTTAATCTGCATTTTTCTCTGTCCAATTTTAGAGACTGTCCTTCCTTCGTATTTTGTACTCAACATCTGCAAGCATTTTGGGAATGGTTTAAAATATTATATTCTCTTTGCTTGGCTGTGAGGTTCTTTCTTTGTCTGTTTCTTTCAAGCAGCCCGAGGAGTCTCCTTCTGGTGGACGGCCCCCTCAGCTGAGTGATGAATGCATCCTTTCTGGTTTGGGGACAAGAATTCAGAGCCCTGCCAGGGAATCATGGCACTTGGGCTGGCCACTGTCATCCACCATATGGAATGGAAAGTTCACTCTTGAAAAACACACGTGGTGAAAGAAAAAGTTCTTTTTATTTAATCATGGGAATAAAACATAAAAGGGAATACATTCCCCAAATGAGAACTCTGCTGAAATTGCTGAATTAAGGGAAAAATAAATGTATAAATTTGCTCATGAAGCCAGGGATTGTTGCTAAAAGAAAGTATACTGAGAACTTTTGAATTCCATCATATTATTATAAAAATGCTTATTGGCTCCTTTACTTCAGCTTAAATAATTTCTTCTGAAGTAAAAATTGCTCTTTGACCTGGAGCTAATTACAGTCTAGCCAAGAAGAGCTGGAGGGATCAGAGAAATTGAAGATTAAGTCCAAGTTTTTGTCACTTTGTCCCTGAGGCTGCTGGGACCTCAGCTGCCTGACTGCTGCTGGCGGGCAGGTGTGTGTGGGGGAAAATGTGGTGGGCAGTGGCAAAACCAGGGCAAAGTGAACAGAAATCTGGCTTTAGGGAGGGGGTTGAACTTTCGTTCAACGTGCCTTAACTCGAGGATGTGGCAAACCTGACCTTCTTTCTGACAAATTTCTATGATAGAAAATCAAGAATTGCATATGCGACCCAGCATCATAATTTTCCAGATAAGTCATGTGTGGACGGTTAGAGTCTGCAGCTGTGAGAGTCACATAACTGGTAAGTGAAGCCCATCCACAGTGTGAGGGCATCGTTCTCAGCAAGTCAGCCAGAACCTGGGCAGAGCACTAAGATTAGTGTGGAAAGACATTGCAAAGCAGGAAACAAATTAGGTGCTGAGATTTGGAGGGATGGGGGTGGGAAGAGAGGTTTGTACAGATTACAGCATAACAGGAGGACTGGAAAGCTAATCTTTTTGAGAAAACAGTCATCGTGAGTGGATGTCATAATCAGATCTCCATTTTATTTTATTTATTTCACAAGCAACTCAAGGACAGTTTGTTCAGACAGTACAGAGAGGTAGAGAATGAAAAGCAGAAGTTTTGTAGCTGGTTCTACTCTCTAGGAGTAATAATTTCATATTCCTCTTCTTACATAATAAGAGTTTAAGAAACACTCTCTAATGTTGCTTAACAGATTCAGATTCAAGTTTTGTACATAAACTTAAAAAAATAACGAAGAGAAAAATCATAAATCATCATCACCACCACCATCACCATCATCACCACCATCATCACCATCACCACCATCATCACCATCATCACCATCATCATCACCATCACCACCATCACCATCATCATCATTATCATCACCATCACCACCATTGCCATCATCATCACTATCATCACCATCACCACCATCATCATCCTCACCACCATCACCATCATCATCACCACCACCACCATCACCGCCATCACCACCATCATCATCACCATCACCACCATCATCCCCATCATCACCATCATCATCACCATCACCACCATCACCACCATCATCACCGTCACCATCACCACCATCACCATCATCAACATCACCACCATCATCCCCATCATCCCCATCATCATCACCATCACCACCATCATCACCATCACCATCACCATCACCACCATCACCACCATCACCAACACCACCATCATCACCATCACCACCATCATCACCATTACCAGAACCATCACCACCATCACCGTCACCATCACAACCATCATCATTATAATAATAATAATAATCATAGTATTAGTAACAAACAGGAGTGGCCTGGGGGAGAAAAATGTCTGATTGTTATTTTTCATAGCAGTAAGTCAGTAGGTAAAATTTGGAATTTATAGACCAAGATTTAGAGATGAGATCTAATTATGTAGTCATATGATGTCATAACCTGGAAAACTATACATTAAGGAGCCGTAGTTAAGCTGCATTTAGAAACCAAGGTGGAGCATGGAGTGGAGACAGGAGGCGGGAACCTGAATCGAGGCAAGAAAGCTGGTGAAAAGTAGGAGATCTTGGTCCCTGAGAGCGTAATGGGGGCAAAGGTGGGGGTAGGTCATGGTGAAATCGTGGAAGTAAAGTCCGATGGAGGTGTTGGAACCGGAAGACCAGGGCATCGAGATGGTCATCTATGCAAACGATGATGTGGCACAAGGTGTTAGGAAAACAGAGTGGAGAAAAGAAAAACAGACGTTGAGTCTCATTTCAAATATGTTACAAGACATAAAGAAGTGACCTATAGTCAAGGATGCAAAAGGATGCAGGAGAGAGGTGACAAATTCAAAGCCAGTGTCACATTGCTAAAAATAGGGACTGGGGAGGGACACTTTCACGCATATCTCAGAGGGCAGACAACTGCAGGTGATGATGCTTCCCTTTGAAAGTTATGGGAAAACTGCTGTTTCTTGAGTCGTCTAGAGTAATAAAGTAGATGATGCTAATAAACCGTGGTACATAGGGTTTCTTGACCTCATAGCTTTGGATGGAGGAAGAGCTGGTTAAGTGCCTGGATGAGAGACCAGGGATGAGAGAGAGAGGAGCAGGGCTGGATTAATCTGCAGTGAGAGTGGAGCACAGGACAACATGTAATATGCATAAATTAAGACACAGAAAACTTGGTCTGTACTCCAAACATAATTCTAGTGCTTTGCTAAAGATGTCTTACACATATACACAACGTTCACTTATATTTAATTTTACTCATGGATTATTCATTTAATAATTTCCTGATTTGTATGTTCTTAATAATCTCCCCTTTAATATTGCAATTTTTTAACTTAATTTCCCTAGAATTTAGGGGAGAGAGAGAAAGGGCTCTTGCATGCAGACGTGCATGGCAACTACCCTACGAAAATAATTCCGTGACCTTTTAGACAGGTAGACAGATACATCTTGCTAGTTATTTTCAAATCACTTTTCTTGATGTTCTGTAAGTTAAAGGATAAAAATACTTAGACTCTCATTGATTTCAGCTAGGTTTTCTTTTCTCCTTGTGATTCAAATCTTTCCAAGTCTGAAGTTTATAGCTTTGGTGCCGTTTAATTTACAAGAGTGAAAAGAAAACCCTTAACAGTACTTTTTATAACTGAAGAAGCATATTTCTTCTATGTTCCTATAACTCACAAACAGCCAGACAGATTTTGCTTAAACTTTCAAAAGAAATTCCATTTTAGACTAGACACTAATGTGGAAAATTTGAGGCTAAGTGATTCAGCTTCTTCAAGTCTTAATAACTAGGAGAGAGAGAGACAGAGAAAGAGAGAGAGGCAGAGGCAGACAGAGACAGAGAGAGGTAAAGTAATTTGTGAATTAATTGGAATACTTTTCTGAGTCATTCCTCTAAAGTTTACATACGTATGTATATTTTGACCTTTGCTTGCCAGTTCTATGAGGCACTTATTGTGCATATATGAGCACCATTTGCTTAAGGCTTAATGCATGTTTTTCATTTTAGTTGAATAAGTATTTTTGTTTCTGGAAAGGTTAACTCTTCCTCTGGATTATACTATTTGGATGTAACTTTGTATAATAGTATGAAGAAAAGCAGAAGATAAAGCAGGAATATATGTTAGTTCCACACTAAACATTTACAAAACGTGGGGGGGAGGGGGAGTGAAAAAGCAAAGACCGGCCTCACCAGACACAATTCCTTCTGCATGTTGAGCTCCTGTGGACTGCAAAGGGTTCGCTACTCAAAACCCAGACTCACAACTCAGGGAGGGAGTGAAAACCGGCCGAAGACTGCAAGTCGCAGAGTTTTGGCCAACTTTACAATCTTGGAAGTTGTACTCTTTGATTTTTTTATCAGTGAAAAATGTCTGGAATGAGGGGAGACACTTGTAAAGTTTTTCACTTCTTTACGTTTGTACAGACTAAAATAGGTTGGAAAAACTGGATTTTCAGTAAACATGTCCCAATTATAACGTAAAGTGTTCATCTCTGTATTTCCTTCAGGGACAACTAAATTAAAAAAAAATTCTAGGTATTTATTAAAATTATAGTATTTTAGGCTTCAAAAGCTTTTGGTGATTATAGTGCAAAGTTAAAGTGTTTTATAGGAGAAGATAGTTGACGTTGCATTTTCACTTGTGTTTTCACACTTTGTACCATCTTCCTGCCCAGCGTCTGATGTGTTTCCTGACTGTGGTCTGCTTTCCACCAGGATCTTCAAATATCCTCACCAACTGCCTTCTTTACTTTTGAGCCAGTTACTTGACCACGGTAGGAAAAGAAATGTGACGTCGGGCTACAGGTCCTAGAGGAGGTTAGTCTTGACGGAAACCATCACCACGGAAGTCCAGCACAACCAAGCCTGTGTTTTGTTTTTTTTGTTCTTTGGAACATAAATACCTATAAAAGGACCAAAGAAATCTAAATGATAAACCCGAGAAATCCTAAATAGACAACAAGAATAAACATTGTTATTGTCAAGTGGTTATCTTATTGACCATCACATTTGCTGGACGAAACAGGCTTGAGAGAAGTTTTTGGAGTAATTTGTCAAAATCACATTCAAACGTAAACATGTCCCACTGTCTTTTATGGTAAAATGCTGCTGCCTGTGTGTTTGCAAGATTCAGAATGACTTAAGATGGGTCTGAGGTGATGGCTTTTACAGAAACAACTGTTCTCTCTTGCCTGTGAGCCTAATAGAATCACGCAAAGCCAATGAGTTGACACGAAGAGATATGTGTCTCTATTTTTTAGGATGCCAAAACAATTTTTTGGAGGATAGTGGACGAATAACTAGTTTAGGCCATGCATTGCAAGACAACCAGCTTACTTCATTTTGTCCCTTGAATGTAGGGTTTCCTTCTCTAACCTGCAAACAAGCAAACTATTTTTGTTTGTGTGTAGAAAGAGGTTTAGTAGTTTTCCTGCCCCTTCTATTTTATGCTTACAGCTGTGGCGAGTACCCACATCTGCCATATTGACGTCAGGTGGTTCATGGGCATCCATCGTAACAGCTGTTGTTGGAAGATCATTTCAAGTATCTGGGGATGGATGGAATATAAATGATCGTTGCACAAAGTGTAGAAAGCTGGGTTTATGGCTTGTGACACTGGTTTATTATCAACATATTCTATGTCTTCCTCCCAGTACTTCTGTGATGGTAAAAATTTGGTTCCAAAAGTTTTTAAAAAAATGATTTTTTAAAGTCTAATTACCCAAATATTCAAGAATGCTGAAATGTTGCTGGTATGACAGATTAGTGCCAGAAAAATGTCTTCTTATAAAACAGTTTTGTGTTTGGTGCCTACTTGAAATATATCACAATGTGTACTTAAAAGTATATACACAACTCCAGCATATATATACTATATATCATATATAACATAATGTATAAAAATATACAAAAATACAAAATAATATATTGGATTTAGTACATTGGTAAAATTCTAGTGTTATATAATAAGCCTCACATTACTTTAATGTTATTTATAAAGCCTCTCTCTCTCTCTCTCTCTCTCTCTCTCTCTCTCACTCTCTCTCTTTCTTTTTCTCTCTCAGATCAGATCAGATACCACTTCTCCTAAAGAACCATCCTGTTAGGTCTCTTATGTGCTATGTGTGTTTGGTCACAGTTTTGTTTCTGCAAAATCAATGCTTTTGAACAAAGTGAAAAGAGTGTTTCAGGAGTTCACATTAAAATGAAAATGTGTTAAACACACACCCGCACACCCACACCCGCCTACAGGGTTTGTAAGTAGATTTGTTCAATCTGTTTAGAAGTAAAGAAGGCATTTGGATGAAAGGAAATTATTGGTTACGTGGATGAATTACAAAGATAAAGAGATAATTGGGGATGATTATCAACAAAGGGAGGATTATTGGGGGTAATTATATGGTTTGGTACATATTATTTTTTTTCACCATTTACTATTCTTTGTCTGACATTATCACAGTCAACCATTAATTTGTGAAAAAAATATTCCATAAATAGATATCTCCAGAACTTAGGAGTTTTAGCAACACATGGAGAAGAGAGGACCTTTTTGAAAGGATGACGCCAGGTTTAATTTGTTTGGTACCAATTCTGTAAAAAATAGAGTATTTGAATCCATAGGAAATTCCTATCTTTGGAGCTTCTGCTTGGGAACACGTTCATGAACAAAGTCCATGCAGTTCCGAGTTCCCTTTCGTTTTCTCTATCTTCCACACTCCTTTCTGTGGTCTTGTCCAATCCCCTGGCTTTAAATCTATCTCCGTGTGCTGATGACTCAGATGCCTACTTCCAGCCTTGGCTTTCCTTTAAACTTTGGACGCCTTCATACAACCACTTAGGAGACATTTTCCGTTGGGTATCTAGACATAGCTTGTCAAACTATTCATTTCTTCACCTAGCCCACTATTTCTATGGATTTCCCTTTCCTCAAAGGGAGAAAAGCCTGTTCTACTGATCACTGGGGCCAAACAACTTGGGTTATTCTTTATTCCTTTTAATCTCATCCTTCCCATCCAATCCACCAGGAAGCCACACTGGCTTTTCCATCAAAATATACCCAGCGTCAAATCACTTCTCAGCCCTTGCCTCCTACTCCTCTTAGCTCTCCTCAGAACTATTTCAATAGCTTCCTAATGAGTTGTTGTTGGTTTCTTTTCTTCCTTTCATAGCAGTCAGATTTTTAGAAAAGTTTGAATTTTAAAACTTGAGTCCGACTGTGTCACTCGTCAGCTTCCAGCCTTGTAAACTTCCTGTTTCATCCTGAGTAAAAGCCAGAGTTTTCACCATAGACCATGGACCCCTAGGTGCTACATGATCCCCTTCTCCATTCCTTGTTTTTTCTCAGAGATGCTGGATGTGTTTCTACCTCAGAGCCTTTTCACTTGCTTTCCTTCTGCCTGCACTATTCTTTCTTCCAGTCGTGAATAGACTGACTTACCCCTTCCTTTGGGTTTCCACTCAGCAGGGTTTCCTCTGACTCTTGCACCCACCTGCACTATCGATATTACTTGACTTTAATCTCTTTTGAACAACTTTTTACCACCATCTGACATAATAGTCTGTATTTCTTCACTAAAATTAACTTCCGTGAGTCTGGATTTGCTTTGTTCTCCAATATAACTTCAGAGTCTAGAAGGGTGTATGGCATATAGTAGGCAGTCAATAAATACTTGTTGATTTAAATTAACTATGTTGTTTTAATCTCATTTGTAAAGTCTTATTGAATGCTAAGTGTATTCAAAAGATTGCTATGAGAACAAGAAGAAATGAATAGCTTTTTCTAGTTCTGTTTTACAACATGACAGATATGGACTTTCTTCCCAATAAAGACAATAGTGGTCTTAATTCAATCAACACTGTTCTTGTTGGCAAAGGAGAGCTTTCTGTGCAGAATGAAGAGGTAACATGACCTCTAAAGATTCCTTCCCCTGTCCCTCATAAACCAAAAAAGAAATGTATCTAAATCAACTATACTTCAATTTAAAAAAAAGTATCAAAAAAACAAATTTTAGGATATGCCCAATTGAATTAAAATCTCCAATGGAAAACTGAGATAAAATGTTTTAAAACACTGAGAAGAGTCAATATATTCCTATATGTTTTTGCCTTTGTTTCCTATCAATATAAGATAATTAATGATTATTTTATCAAATGCATTACTTGAAATTAGGATCATAAATAAACACCTTCATATAAGGAATGAGAAAGAGGAATAAACATATCAGCATATTATAAGGGCCAAGATAAATGTATTTTAATTTTTAAATATTTTATAGTCAAAATATTTGGATTTTGTCCCTCACTTCTCCTCAATGGGCAACTTCTGAGAAAAATCCAGGAATAAAATAACTGTGAGGCGTGAGGTCACAATAACCTGATTTAGTGCAGAAGGTGAGCAATCCAACAGAAGACATTTTTGGATGCTCCAGATTCTGTCTTTCAAATCAGAAAGATACTTTCCCTTTCAGGCACCTTCCTACGCATGCTGTGGTTTTGTTCCAGATGATGTAACCGTGGCAAGTGACCCATGGCTGCACCCAGGGTACAAATGACAGGGGGAGATTTACTATTAGAATGTAACGATTTGCCACATATGCGTGGAATTGAAGGTCCCAGACCGCTCTGATGTCCCATGTAAGATCTGTTGTTCTGAACGTAGAAAGTAGAAGAGTTTAGAGATTTTAAGAACATGTAGAATGAGGCTGATGACTTCCAGGGCCTGAGGACTTAGTCTCAGAAGTGAAGGAGCCTGAGGACCTGGATCCCAGGCTCAGCAGCGTAATTTCCTAACGACTGCCTGGGTGGCCTCCCCTCCAAGCCTACGCAGCCTCATGTCAAAATGGGGACAATAACTGTTGTCTTGCTTAACTACAGGTTGTAGGGATATTAAAAGGCATCATAAAATAGTTGGTACATGTTAAGAAGGGTTTGTACCTTTTTACATGGATGAGTTCACAGCAGACAGTATGGGAGCAGGATGGAGGAAACACCAGAATTCCAGGTCCAATGATAAAGCCAACACGTAACTGATCAGATGATATGTATGCAAAAGACAACATAGACACAAACTATTTCTAGTGCTGGAAGCAAGGCGATCCTGGCCAACTGAGGTCCTTTCAAGCCGGTCAAGAGCAGTTCATTTCAGAATGTGTTCTGTATAGAAAGACTGTTGTCTTGGGCTGGGTTTCCCAAAAGCGGACCTGGAGATGTGGCTTCATGTACCCATCTGGAAAAATTCCCTAACAGCTGTTGAGGGTATGGGTAAGCAAGATGAAAGGGAAGGAGAGGGGCAAAGCTGTGTTGCCATCACAAGACCCACAACGGTAACTGTGCTGAAGCCCTCAGCAGAGGTTTGAGACCCTGTAGGTCACACCTGGGACTTGGGGGGCAGGGGAGTAAAAGCAGTGTTTTCAGAGTGCATCCCAAGGGGACACACTGCACACAAGTCTGATCAACTGAATCCAGACACTATTGGTGGTGCTGTAGCGTGGTGGTAGAGATGAAGAGACATTTTAAAAGATTCCTCCATTGAGCCCTCCGTACATTCTGTGCAATATGTGTCTGTATGAGCCACGCTCTGGGGGAGGCTCCAAAGGGTACCTGGGAGAAATCGGCTTACGGCGGGGAGGACAGAATTAGAGGAGGATGTGTAACAAAGAAGGCTGGGTGTTATGGTGCCCCCAGAGCTTTACCTGATCCTGGCATGTATTGCTGAGGAGATAGCAAAGCAGGGAATAACCTGTAAGTGCTCTCCTGGTTTCCAGTTCTGGCTCCACCATCCATCCCTGTGTGACCTTGGGCAAACTCCCCAAACTCTCTGGGCATACCTGTTCTTGCTGTGCCACGGAGATGACTCTCCCTAACTGCTGTTTGTTTTGTGAAGACTTAGTGAGGGAAGGCATTACAAAAGAAAAAGAAGACTTAGAAGACTGTTAGGAAGTTTATATCTATTTCTATTGCATATTCAACACGTACAAATTATCTTCATTTTTCTGATTCTGCTTCTACCAAGAATCCTGGCTATACATAGGCTTTTCGTGAGCGTCTGCCAAGAGGAGGAAAAAGGGCTGGTGAAGGATGCAAAAGGCTTTGTCTCCTGCCAGTTATATTTCCGGCTGTAACTCAAACTTCGCTTTTATAGACCTACAGCAAAATAATAATAAAAAAAAGGTTGTTTAACATCTTCACTGCAGTCTACATCAAGGTAGGGTCTGGGGTCTGGAGGACGCTTTTCTTCTTGTTTGCACTAGAATGCACATCCCTGGAGAGAGTATTAAGTGGTGTCCAGGTGGGGTGCACGCTTGGGAAGCAGAGGGAGCCAAGCTCTAGTTTAGATGCTTCCACAAGTCTGGGGGTCAGAATCCTCATGGTGGGAGGGAAGGGATGGTGCTTTATTCCCGTCCCACTCACCCCATTGGTGTGTGTGTGGGGGACTCCTGCCCTGGACTTTCAGGGATGGCTGAACACACACCCCTGACATTGGACGGAGGAGGCCAAAAGCAGTTTATGAGTCACTTGTACACACAGACCAGGGAGCAGGGCCCCGCTCATCATGCAGAGCCCGTGGGACGCAGACGTGCCCCATCCAGAAATGGAGCCCCTGCTTCTGGGGAGAATGTGGACAGCGGGTTGAGTAATTCTGTGGGCTGGCGGGAGCTGAAGCCTGTTGCCCAGGGAGAAGCAGGAAGGCATCTGGTCCCTCTGATAAGGAGGATGTTTGGCGGGGCCTTATCAGCCGGGTCACAGCGGGAAGGGGAAGTGCGATTAAGCCCCACCAAGACCTCGGGATTCCAGCAGTTGTCAGGGCAGCTCGCAATCTCTTTTTTTTTTCTTCTTTAAGGTTTGAAATTTTTATTTATTGAACTTAATGGATTCTGTATAACCAGTGTCACTGTTAGATGCTAGACAGGAGGGTTGCTGGTGCGGAAGGAGCGACTTTGAGGGAGTGTGTAATTAATGAGATAATTCTTATTCTGAAAATGACATGCATGAGTGTTGTCTTAGTCTGGGCTGCCATAAGGGACTGGGTAGCCTAGACAGTAGAGATTTCCTATATATATATAACTGGAGTAGAGTTGATTTACAACATCGTGTTAGTGTCAGGGGTACAGCACAGTGATTCAGTTATATGTACACATACATGTCTATTCTTTTCCAGATTCTTTTCCATCATAGGTCATTACAAGGTATTGAGTCTAGTTCCCTGTGCTCTACAGTAGGTCCTTGCTGGTTATCTATTTTATTTTATTTTTGTTGTCATTTTTTAACTTTTTATTTTATATTGGAGTATAGTTGATTTACAATTTGGTGTTAGTTTCAGGGGTACAGCAAAGTGATTCAGTTATAAATACACATATATCTATTATTTTTCAGATTCTTTTCCATTATAGGTTCTTACAGATATTGAATATAGTTTCCTGTGCTATACAGTAGGTCCTTGTTGTTTATCTATTTTATATATATATACATATGTTAATCCCAAATTCCTAATTTATCCTCCCCCCACCTTTCCCCTTTGGTAACCATAAGTTTGATTTATATGTCTGTGAGTCTGTTTCTGTTTTGTAGATAAGTTCATTTGTGTCACATTTTAGATTTCACATATAAGTGATATCATGTGGTATTTGTCTTTCTCTGTCTAATTTGCATCACTTAGTATGATAATCTCTAGGTCCATCCACGTTGCTGCAAATGGCATTATTTCATTCTTTTTCATGGCTGAGTAATATTCCATCACGCGCACGCATGCGTGTGTGTGTGTGTGTGTGTGTATGTGTCTGTATACCACTCGTTCTTTATCCATTCATCTAACATATGATCATTCTAAGTTAAGTTTGCTCATGTTGAAATACACTCACCACATTTTCTCTCTGATATTTTTTTCTGGGTCAGATTTCTTCATTTCTTTTTTTGTAACTTCTTTACAGATTACACAGCAGGGAGCAAATCTTTTAGAAAATGAATGACCTGACTTTTCTGTTAGGTATTTTCACAGAATTTCCTTTGAGTAAGATTTTATTCTTAAACAGATTTTTATCTTTCAAATATGTAGCTTTGACCTTGTGTTGGAGAATTATCTTTAAAAGAGATGTAGAGAACAAATGTATGGACACCAAGGGGGGAAAGCAGGGGGTTGAGGGTGGGATGAACTGGGAGATTGCGATTGACATATATACACTAATATGTATAAAATAGATAACTAAGAACATGCTGTATAGCACAGAGAACTCTTCTCAGTACTCTATAATGGCCTATATGGGAAAAGAAGCTGAAAGAGAGTGGATATATGTATATGTATAACTGATTCACTTTGCTGTACAGTAGAAATTAACACAACATTGTAAATCAACTGTACCCCAATTAAAAAAAAAATGTTCTCCTTCCACAGAGTAATTGTGCTAGAAATCAATGATAAAAGAATACTTTGAAAATCCCCATATATTTGGACAGAAAAGTAAGAAATGTACTTCTAAATAACCCATGGACCAAAGAGAAACCTTCTTACAGTAATTAGAAAATATTCTAACTTAAGACAATGGATAATTATGTATTAAAACATATTAAACCAACTAGAGCTGTGCTTGAGGGAAATCTATAGCTCTAAGTGCATATTTTAGAGAAGAAGAAGGCTGCAAATTATTAATCTAAGTATACACCTCAAAAACTTAGAAAGATAAGGCAAATTAAGCCCATGAAAATAGAAGAAAATAATAAAGAGCAGAAGTTATGAAATAGAACAAATATGCACAATAGGGAGGATGAATAAAACTACAAGTTAATTCTTAGAAAAGACTAACAGAATTGATAAGTTTCTACTGAGACTGACAAGAGAAAAATGAGACATCACAGGTAACCAAAGTCAGGAATGATGAGAGATCTAACACTACAGATCCTACAGACATTCTAAACATCATAAAATGACACTGTGAATAACTTTATGCCAATAAATTTGAAAGTGTAGATAAAATGGATAAATTCCCAGGAAAATACAGATTCTTAAAACTTACACAAAAGGAAGTACAAAAATCTGAATAGTTCTCCATCTATCTAGAAACAGAAATCAAACCTATAATTATGTCTTCACAGAGATTTTATAAATCATTTGAACAATTATTCTAATCTCACACAAACTTTTCCAGAAAACAGAAAAAATTTAAACTGTCCCATTCATTTTATGAAGCCAGAAACGTGATAAGGACAGTACAAAAAAGGAATATCACAGGTCAACTCACTCATGATGAAAAAGCCTTACACTAATTTTTAGCAAATCCAGTGATTTATAGAAAAGCATAATGCCTATATTAAAGTTGGATTTATTCTAGGAAAGATGGTTGATTTAACAGTAAAAAAAATCATCCAATATAATTCAACATACTATAAAATAAAGAAAACATGTTATGGATATTTCAACAGGTGCAAGAAAATCATCTTATATACTCAATATTCATTCATGATTGAAAAATGAACAAAAACATTTTTTCTTTTTTTTTAATTTTTTAATTTTACTTTTTTTTATACAACAGGTTCTTATTAGTCATCAATTTTACACACATTAGTGTATACATGTCAATCCCAATCACCCAATTCATCACACTGCCACCACCCCCCCAGAAAACTTTTGGTAAACTAGAAATACAAAGGTCTAGCATTAATTTTATTAAGAGTTTCTCAAAAAACAAACAAAAACAAAACAAAACAAAACAAAAGACAACCTAAGCAAACATCATACAAAATGGTGAAATCTTGAAAGCTTTCCCATTAAGATCAGAATCAAGATAAGAATGACTGCTCTCAATGTTTTCAATTTAACATCTCAGACTTCAATACATTACAGGAGGACATAGCTAGTACAATAAGGAAATAAAATAAGTAAAAGGTATAAGGAAAGGAAAAGTAGGAACAAAATAGACATCATTTAGAAATCATCACTTTTCTTACACCAGTATTTATTTATTTTTAAAATAAATTTATTTATTTATTTTAAATTTATTTTTGGCTGTGTTGGGTCTTTGCTGCTGTGCGTGGGCTCTCTCTAGTTGCAGCTAGCAGGGGCTGCTCTTCCTTGCGGTGCGTGGGCTTCTCATTGCAGTGGCTTCTCTTGTTGCCGAGCATGGGCTCTAGGTACATGGGCTTCAGTAGTTGTGCCACGTGGGCTCAGTAGTTGGGGCTCACGGGCTCTACAGTGCAGGCTCGGTAGTTGTTGCGCACGGACTTAGTTGCTCTGCGGCATGTGGGGTCTTCCTAGACCAGGGCTCGAGCCCATGTCCCCTGCATTGGCAGGCAGATTCTTAACCACTGGGCCAAAAATCCAAAAGAATCTACAGAAAATTCTAATTAAGAGGTAAATTAGAAAGTTGCTAGATATAAAGTCAAGAAATCAATTTTATTTCAATTTACCAAAACAAAATCGTTTTTTTAAAAGTATCATCTATAACAGCAATAAAAAATATCAAATTCCTAGAAATAAATCTACAAAAGATGTACAAGATGTACAAGATGTCTCCTAGAAAGCTATAAAACGTCATTGAAAGAATGATGAATGGGAGATTGGGACTGACATATACACACTAATATGTATAAAATAGATAACGAATAAGAACCTGCTGTATAAAAATAAATAAATAAACAAATTAAATTTTAAAAAAGAGCATCACTATGATTTCCAAGAAATGCATCTGTGATTGCTTTGAAGTAAACAAGAAAGAGAATGCAGGGCAGCATAGGACTCTTGATTCTTAATGTCTTCAAAAATATTCAGAGAGAGGTGAGAGGGAGTGCACAGATCTAAAGTCAGAATAATGATTCTATGCATATTTATGTAATTATTTCAAAAACCCTCTTGTAGAGCCTACCGTGTCTCTAGGCTATAGGTCGTGCCTTCAAAACATATTGAATAGCAGATGGAGAGTAGGAAGAGATGGAAAAAGACGGTAGAAATTCTAAAGCACAGATGCTAGAGAAAGTTCAGGGAAGAGCCTTAGGAAAATGTGGCTTTCCTGGTGGTCTCTTTGTATTCTTTTACCTTTTAAAGTAAAAGTCTTCTTTACCTTTTCTGCCTAATTGCCAAGAGGCCTTTTCAAATTTATTTGCGTCATCAGCATTTTTTTAAACTTCTCAGAAACTCACTAAGTGGTGAACTCTGTGGTGTATAGCTGACCCACAGTATAATTTAAAAGCCCACTGGCCTTAACCTTGATCTATTTTGGCCTGTCCTCCACCTCTTGTCTGAGGATGTGGTATTTGCTGTTTTGAGATCCCAACCTCTTGTCCGTCTCTTTGTGGCGATGGTACCCCATCTTGCCTTGGAGGAATGGTTTCATTCTCGCCCTCCCCGTGCTGCACCCTCTCCTGCGCTTATGCTACGAGTCACTTACATTTGTGTAATACCCTTGAAGGTCTGTTTTATCTGTACTACACTAGGTTATAAATTATACCCTAGAGGTAAGCCAACTCTTTTCATCCCATTTGTACATTAAGCATTAAACGCCTGGGAGGAAAGAGTTAAAGCAGATGGTCTGAGACCCTCTTACTCTCTTTTACAGGTGATGAAAGTGCTCCTAGGAGAAAGAAAAGGAGGTAGGTGACTGCTCTCTGATCTCCTGGTCAACCTGACCTCTGGGTCATAGGCTAATGTCATTTGCTAGGAAGAAAAGCCCTTGACTCTGAGCTGCTGTTAGTAGGACACCCCTCGCTAAGGGTTTCCTAGAAACGTAGAACCCAGGATCCGCAAGGTGTGGCCTCCTGAGTAATGTAGGCGATGCCACTCCCTGGAGTTATTTCATATTTAAAACGTTCCAGCCGTATGAGGAACCCCAAGAAACTCACGTGGAGAATTCATCTATTCTGAGCCAAAGTCTGGGGAGCTGCCATGGATGGCTCAGATGTCTCTGTTTTCTCTGAGCCTCGCTCTTGCCTGCATCTTTGGAATGATTTCATAAAGCTTGATATCAGATAAAAGCTCTGATTCCTGTGAGTCTGATTTGACAAGCAATTCCGTGAGTCAGGTCAATGACCTAAATTGTTAAAGAAAGATTTGACTGTACATGAGAGATGCCAGCAAACTCGGCCTACAAGGGAGCTCAGTCCAGGTCTCCCTTAGAGTCTCTAAAGGGTGAGTGCTGGGATGTGCTTCGCTTCTGTCTCAGAAGAGCCTGGCGGATTAATGTGTACGACTCTGTTTCTACCTTGTGAATGTATAATGTTGTGGAGCAGCCTGTTAAAACTGATCACTCCTAGGGCCTCATTGTAGAATGAGGCGTAAAGATCACCAACAAAAGCACCATGGCGAGTACCACTATTTTCCAACATGATACGCTGGACCATCCATGCAAGACTTGAGAAAGAGGTGAAGAAACCTGGCTCAGGACCTCTGACACTTCACTGATTCAGAGGACAGGACATCAGTTCGGAAGATGTTGGAAGCCAAGTCTTTCTCTGGAGAACACTGGGTGCTGTGAATTCCCACAGGGAAGGAAACACGTCTCCCTCAAGACTAGTGGGAAGGTTCACAGAGACCAGTCAGAGTCTGGGGATCGACTGCACATGCCCGAGGCTGCAGAGGACTTAGAGGGAGGTTGGCTCAGTGGTCAGAAGCCACACCTCCATCCACACCAGAGAGTTTCTCTGGACCAGATGTAGCCCACGTGTAGAGAGAGAATGTGCTCGCCACCATTTCCACCTTCCAAAGGGTCGACTGGAGTGATGGGGCCAATACCTTTGGCTTTGGGTAGAGAAGCATATCTAGCAACTCAGAGGAAACCATGTTACTTGTGTCCTGGGAATCGCCTTCAAACTTTGGGTGGGAGTGGACTTGGGAAGAGCACACAGTATCACACACAGAACCTGCTCTTCAGGTTCAAACACTTGTGATGCGGAGAAGAAATCAACACCAGTTCAGTGCGGGCAAGCCCAATTTCCTGTCCCTTTAACCTTGCTCTTTACTAACCAAACTGTTCCCCGATCCTCACATCTCCCTGCCCCTTCCACCCAGAACAGGAGCGATCAGAAGCAACAGACACACTGGGGCCAAGGGTGGGGAGAAGCCAATCTAGAGGGAAAAGAAAAAGAAGTTCACTCAAACGTCCTTTCCTGCAGGCAGCTAGCGTGCAGGAGATAAATCCCGGGAAGGGGAGAATTCGAACCCTAAATTAAATTCTGAGTTTTAGAAAAATGGTATGGATCTTCCTCTATTAATTAGTGACGTGCAGCGGAAGCGCCACAGTGACTAGAAGTGTCCAGAGGATGTTTACACTCGGGGAGCCTGCCGAGTGTTCCTCCAGGATCACAGCCCTGAAAGTGGATCCAGGGGAGCTGTGCTGATGCTGGGAGAGGAGCTGTCTGACCCTAAAAGGGTTTTTTTCTGAATGTCACCAATCAAACACATCCTCATCATATTCCTCTTTCCATAAGTTTTGGCAGCATCGCTGTGATAAGAGAAATGAAATGTAAATGTAGCCATAGGGGTAGGGAGGGAGGTAGATGATACCTGCTGTGTCTGAAGGGCTCAAGGTCATGTCCCCATGGCGGGGGGGCTATGCAATGACGGACAGACATGGGCTCTAAACATCTGGGTCCCGCACCCCGTCGGGAGAGCTTCGAGGGTCGTCTGGGCCTCACAGCCCTGCTGGGGCCCACGGAGGCCTTTGCTGGTACTGCAGGGCACCCACCACAGGTGGGCTTTCACAGGTGTCGGTCACAAGGGCTCATTCTCATGTGCTCTTGCATCCTAACCTCTGCTCTCCATCCCAGGGCCAGACTCCCAGGAGCCCAGACCATGACCATGACCATCCTGGTATTTAAGTCAAGCTCAGGAAACTCACAAAGAAGCAGCAGGTGTGTACTATTACTTGATCCTTAGATGTCTTGAATAACAATTTGATTTATTTTAAGGATAGCATTTATTTTCTTAAATGTTTTCAAATACAATTCTTTAAGTCACGGAAGAAGCACTTTTTATTATGTTGTCATAAATTAGTTTATGAGGAAGTATTGCAGAGGAAAACGAATACTGTGTCATGCGAAATAAAAACATTTTTACTTTCATTGCCTTAAAAATACATAATCATACATAATCTCTTTCTGGGTATATACATTGTTTTGTTTCTTTTAGCCAGGGTCTTGTCTTCAACTCTGTCTGAAGTAAAGAAAACTGGGGAAAAAACTGGTTTACCCAAAGCCACTAATAAGAAAAATTAATAGAAAAATTGTCCTGGTAATTTTCTGAGGGTATATCAGTTAGAAATACTATTTGGTTGTTAGTAACAAAAAGCCGAAAATAGTGGCTTGTAAAAAGAAAAGCATACATAAATCTAATTAGATAGTTTTAATCATTTATAATTTATTAGTTCACCAGCTACAATTTGTTCTAATTTGCATTCCTTACATATCTTTGTTCATTTCGGAGGATAAATTTTCTTGTGATGATAGTACATAGGTATCTTCCCAGAAGGACGCAAAACTAATAGACATCCACTCTTGCTTTCAAGACACGATAAGGCATTTCTCCTCATGTCTGTTGAATTTATTTTTTGGTTAAGTATTTTTCTGTTAAGTTAAACCATTTGATTTAACTTTTCATGAAGATGACAGAAAATTTCAAACTGATTGCATGTTTGTAAATGTTTACCATTTCCAAGACATTTGCTGAGGCCTCCAAATAAGAGGCAAGGTAATGTTTTTCTGTGTTTTCCAGACTTGTGGCAAAGAGGGGAGGGGAGGTTGGACAGAAGGAGGAAAATAAAGAAGCACTCGAATAATCCTGAAGGAGAAAGACATTTAAAAGTTCTTTATTTTGTGTCCAGAGTTCACAATATACAAAAACAAGGAGCTTTTAAAAAAATAAGTTCTGATGCTTAGGAAAAGTAACATTTTATTTTCTAGTTAATTACGTTAATGACACATTTACTTTGTAGCCAAGAAGAATCACATCAACATCAGAGGAAACAGGGCTCTTTGAATAACAACAGCAGAACAGTAGAGTAACTCAGAGTTTCCCTGACAGAGGCCGAGAAGAGCCTTCGTGTTGAGTTTTATTGATCTCTGGAACAGTAGCTCCCCGAACTGAGGACCATAACGGAATTAAGGAAAGAGGTTTCCATCCTGGAGACCAGATGTTTGGAGGGCAGCCATCGTGAGTACAGAACGCGAGCCTGGCCGAGTGCTCTGCTTCTCCCTGGATTCCTGGCTCTTCCTGACTCTCAGCAGTTCATGAGTCATGACTGACCGTGTATCTGCACATCTGCAGGCCCTGCTTCGCAGAGGAATCTCTCCAGGGATCCCTGCTGCTTTCTTTCAAACACATCAAGGGGGAGCACACGTCAGACCCAGGAGCTACAGAAGCAGGGCCAGGGCAGCCCAGACTGCAGGGCTGTGCTTTCTCCCGCACAGCTAAGGGCCAGGGTCACTGGGGGCCTCCAGTCACCCCAGAATTGCATCACGAGCCCCCGGGATCTTGAGAGCTTCCTGGGAAACAGAATGAACTATGCAAAGGACGGCAGGACTTGGGGTTGGCGCTGGGTTTCAGTCCTGGCTTCCAAGCTGTCGTGTTGGGCAAGTCACCTAAATCCCCAACCTCGGGTTTTCTTTTGGCAAACGAGAGCTAGTGCTGTAAACCTGTGCGGTGAGATGAGCGGACATTTCAAGGACAGCTGGAGTTTTATGTGAGATCATCCAATTTTAAACGCTCTGTTACATTTCACTTTTTAACCGTATACAATAAAAAAGGCACTGGATGAGACCCCTTCTCTGGGGCAGACCAAGCACCGTTCCACCATCTTTCTTCTGCCACCTTCTCTGCTCAACTCCTCAAAGAAATCCCGCTGCCAGCCCTTCTGAGTCTCTGTGTTTCAGTCCTTCGCACCCTGCACTCCGACTGTGGCTTCATCCCCCCCATGAAGAGTATCTTCATAAAACCCACTTAGGGGGCCAGGTCTCCATACTCCGTGGATATTTTCTGTCTGCACCTTCCCTGACCTGGAAGGGGAACCTGCACATCTCAGGCAGCCCTTCCATCTAGAACCTGCTTCCTGGGCTCCCTGGACACGGATCCCACTTCCTCTTCTCCCTCCAGATGCTGCTTCCAGAATCCCTTTATGAAGGTGGCTTCCTCCTTCCTCTGGCCTTTACATATTACATTTAAGCCTTCTTTCCAGCCCTTTTCTTTTCTCGCCCTCTACTCTGGTCCCACAGGTAAATCGTGTCCATGCTCACGGCTCCACACACCTTTTATGCAACGAATGACTCCCAGGTGTATACCTGTAGACAGCTAGAGTCAACTGCTTCTTAAATATCTCATTTTTAGGCAACTCAAACTCAACACGCCTTAAAAGAAACTCATGATTTTTCCCCCTAAAATCTGGTTTTATCCCAGAGTCTCACATCTCTATCTAGGCTCCTTATTATATATTAATATGTTATTAATTATATTATGATTAATCATATAAATATTTGATACTTTATTATAGTATATAATAATATATTATATAATTATATAATTATATAATATATTATTATATAATATATAATATCCAGTCCTGAGAGCTAGAAACCGAGGGAGGAAGTACCACCCCATCTCTCTCTTCCCACCTTGAATTTCCAATCTCTGCGCTCACACACGCTTAAGTCGCCTATGCTTCCCCGTCTGCATGCTGTTCTCTTGGTCTCAGCGACAATCCCCCTGTCGAGATGACCTTCTCCCCTTCAATACATTCGATTGATTTTTCAAACAAAATCTGATGACGTCGTTTTCCTGCTCAAAACCATCCATGGATTGTTAACTTGGGGGGAGGGGGGGGGAGGCTTTTTCAATCTTGTGGCTCTAAGGCAGATTGATGACACAGTCTGGGCTTCCCTCCCCTCACGAGCTCATCTTTCCCTCCAGCCTCCAGCCCTCCTCCCGTTGCTGGAATTCACCAGGGCGTTTTCTGCCTCAGGTCCCTGACCTGCCCCACACACTTCACTTCTGTCGGCCCTTCAGGTCCTCACTTCTTGAACTCGCCTTGCAGACTTGCATGCAGGCACGACTTCCACTGCTAGGCAGCTCCTCCCAGGTCTGCAGGTCTGTTCTTCCCCTTCCAGGCACTTGCTACCCTGTGTGATCACACTGACCTCAGTGTGTGGTGGCCGTGCGCTCCCAGCTCATCTGGGGGCTCCACAGACAGTGGTAATGTACATATTTTTGCTCATAATTATATTCCAAATGCCTAGCATAGTTCCTGGTATTGAGAGAAAAAGCATAAATAGTGACTGAGGGAATGAATGCATGACTTGGAAGCAGCTTTACTTTCACAGTCTAATATTCTCTGTATGTTCAGAGATCACAAGGCCTTTTTTGTGGTCCATAATAATAACGTCGCCTCTCCCATCAGACCTTGCAGTGTGACACCACCCAATCCGCTCTGCTGTCTGCCCAAGACACACAGCCCCTGGAGTGACGTCTATTTACACATGATCTCTGGAGAAGTTAGAGAATCCTGTATTTCTTTATTAAGGCACTGACCTCGCAGAAAGCGATGCACTGTGTAATTTCGGAGTCTGGAACAAGTGCGCTTGCTTAGGGCAAGAATCACCAGGGCCCTTTATTTCCATCTCCCGTGTTTCAAATAAGCAACTTTCAAGTCTCGCTGTTAATCCGACCTGCGCTCATCCTTCTCTGTCCCTTCATTGTCTTTGCGACAAATGCTTTGCACTCTGCCCCCTTTAATAGGTGTTTGGATGAAAAACCTTCATTTATACACAAACTTTTTTTCATAGAAGTTTCTAGGCTCTTGGAACCCCCTTATTACCTAGCGACCCGCTCAGGTCACTTTCTTACAAACCCAGCTTGGATCGTGGGTCCATGACTTAGAAGACCCCTGACCATCACCTCAAAGTTCCTGCTTCCTCGTCTTTGTGCCACATTCTTACTGTAACTCCAATCTCTGTGTTTCGATGATGGTTGCCTTTGAGTCTCTAGAAGGACTTCTGGCGTGAATCTCAGCACGGCTTGAAAACATGCCTATGTGTGGCCCCGGTTGATGCCCTTTTCATTGTAAAGCTTCCAGTCCTTCCTTGAGATCCCAACTCGCTCCATCCTGCCACCAGAAATCCGAGAGGGTCAGTTTCCTTCCTCACAAAGGAA
The DNA here is from genome assembly GCF_039906515.1 of Pseudorca crassidens. NCBI lineage: Eukaryota > Metazoa > Chordata > Mammalia > Artiodactyla > Delphinidae > Pseudorca > Pseudorca crassidens. The sequence continues at coordinate 153,539,211 of NC_090299.1, forward strand.
AGGACACCTAAACTTGATTAGATTTCTTCCAGATTAAGTACAAAGCACCCTTCCTGGGATCTCTGTGCATCTCCAGGTACCGTCCTTACTTTGCCCTCTGTTAGGGAAGGGCCTGGTATTTGCACCCATTTATCCATTTATATTCTCTTCCCACCAACTGCAATCTGGCTTCCCTGTGAGTTTACCTTGCAGTGGAGGCTGCCCCTATCCCCCTAATTGCTGACTTCTAAGAAATGTATATATTTCTTGACCTCTGAACTATTGTTAACACCTCTCCCAGCCTTCCTTTTTTGAATTTCTCCCTTTGCTTGAGATCTTTGACGTCAATTCTCTCCTAATTTTCTTTTTAACTCTCAGCCCCTCTGTCTCCTGTAAGCCTCTCTCTTCTACCTTTTTTTTTTCTTTTTGACTGGTAGCCAAGAATTTATTTATTTATTTTATTGGAGTATAGGTGATTTACAATGTTGTGTTAGTTTCAGGTGTACAACAAAGTGAATCAGCTATATATATATATATTTTCCAGATTCTTTTCCCTTATAGGTTATTACAGATTATGGAGTAGAGTTCCCTGTGCTCTACAGTAGGCCCTTGTTTATTATCTATTTTATACATAGTAGTGTGTATGTGTTAATCCCAAACTCCTAATGTATCCCTCCCCCAGCTTTCCCCCTTGGTAACCATAAGTTTATTTTCAAAGTCTGTGGGTCTGTTTCTGTTTTGTAAGTAAGTTCATTTGTATCTCTTTTTAGATTCTGCATATAAGTGATAGCATATGATATTTGTCTTTGTCTGGCTTACTTCACTTAGTATGATAACCTCTAGGTCCATCCATGTGGCTGCAAATGGCATTATTTCATTCCTTTTTATGGCTGAGTAATATTCCATTGTATATATGTACCACATCTTCTTTATCCATTCCTCTGTTGCTGGACACTTAGGTTGCTTCCATGACCTGGCTATTGTACACAGTGCTGCAATGAACATTGGGGTGCATGGATCTTTTCAAATTATGGTTTTCTCCGGATATAAGCCCAGGAATGGGATTGCTGGATCATATGGTAGCTTTATTCTTAGTTTTTTGAGGAACATGCGTACCGTTCTCCACAGTGGCTGCACCGGTGTACATTCCCACCGGCAGTGCAGGAAGGCCCCCTTTTCTCCACGCCCCATCCGGCATCTCTCACTTTTGCAGAACCCTGCACCGTCCTCCCTGTGTCTCGTGTTCCATCACCTGCAGCCGCGGCTCTGCAGTGCACTGGCGGGGCTTGCCCTCTGGGGCAGGCAGGTTCCAGAGAATTCTGGTGAGACTTCTCATCTCTGTTGAGTGCTCTGAGCAGGTGATTTTCGAAACCGGTTATTATACTTATCTTCCCAGAAGCATCGAGCAGGTTAAGTCTGCCGCTCCTCAGGGTGGAAACCAGACAACAGCTGTTCTAATATTTCTTTAATAGCTGAGGGTACAAAATACACCCCAGACTTTGCCAATCTGACCACTTGTCCGAGCCAGTGATGCAGAGAAGTGGGATCCTCTGGCCCTGGGGGTGGGGGGGGGGCGGGAGGGGGCAGGGGGCAGGGCGTGGGAGAGGAGGTGGGAGTAACCTGTGGATGCAAGGGCAGAAGTTCTGGCCGTAGCACCTGAGGTCTGGCTCTGGCAAGGAGAGTTTGGGGGTTTGTGGACAGCTCGGCCCTGGGAGCAGGGGGGCTGTCTCCAGGGGAACTTGGCCTGCAGTGAACTCGGGGCCCTTTGTGGTTCGCGACGCTGATGCCAGGCCTTCCTGGAAGAGTGAGTAGCTAAGTAAGAGCCCTTGGTAGGTCCTGTTTCTGCTCAAATCGCGAAAGTGGCCTAGCACAGGAAGCCGTCCTTCCTCTCTGGTGCGATGAGACGCTTCCTGCCCTGCTGGATGAGCCCAGAATAACCTTGCCTAAAGGAGCAGACTTGAAAGGGGAAGGAAGATTCTCCCAACAATACCATTTCCCTAAAAACCCCACCACACCTTCAGACCCAGAACTAGAATCAGTGCCCTGGGGTGGGCGTAGAGGCACTGAGGGAATAAAGCCTGGAAGGACAAGGCTTGCCCGTGATGTTTGTTCAGCTTTGCTAATTCGCATAACGGGAGCCTAGAGATGAGGTGTGGGAGAGTCTATGGTGTCAGGTCAGGAGAGACGCTTAATCTTAAACTAGATTGAATTTACTGATACGGGTTCCCATACCAACTGGGAGTGGTTCTGTTTGCACTGTTCGTTGACGTCTGGACTTGGTGACCAATGCCAAAATAATTCCATGTGCCAGAAATACGTGGTATAACCTAGACTAGGGGTCAGCAAATTATAGCCTTGGGAGCCAAAGCTGGTCGCTGGCTTGCTTTTGTGTTTTATTTATATTTTTTATAGCTCCTGAGCTAAGATGGGTTTGTATGTTTTAATTTTTTTATTATTGAAGTAGACTTGATTTGCAATGTTGTGTTGGTTTCCGGATATATATATATATATATATATATATATATATATATATATATATATATATATATATATATTCTCCCTCTGATTCTTTTCTCTTATAGGTTACTACAAAATATTGAGCAGAGTTCCCTGTGCTATACAGTGATATCAGTTTAAATGGTTATGCAAATATCTACATTATATCTTTGATTTTGTCTCTTAGCCTAAAATATTTCCTATCTCCCTTTTAAGAAGCAGTTTGCTGATCCCTCGCTAGGCTCCAAAGGAAAGGATCCCAAGTTCATGGCGATGGGCACGGTGGACTGGCTTTGTCCTCTACTACCTAATTACTTCCTGCTAAATTTGTCCCCCAAAGGGACTTTCTTCCTGTGGTCTGTTAGTGTGACTGGTATGTAACAGGGGCGGGGAGAACTGTGTCCAGAACACGGGACGTGTCATGAGACTGTCATGCCCAATGATGAAGATGAATAAAAGATTACAGCATGGAGGTGGGACCTCTGCCCTCCGATCTCTGAGGAAATAAGGGTCTGGGTTATTTCGCTGGATAAAAGACCCGAATCTACTGAGCGGCCAGCTGAGGGCAAAGGCGACGTGGTTCAGAGAAAGAAGGAAACATGTTTAAAAGTCTAAGTGCAGCCTCGTGGCCACTTGCAGTACCTATACCTTCCCCTCTTTCCTGTGTCATGTACACATGTGAATATTCTAATGTCTCCCCTCTTGACCTCTCCCTCTTTTACATGTGTATAGGATGTTTTGATGGTGGGAAACATTACATCCTGACCTGTAGTTTATAGAATATCGAGCAACAAGAGAGGACCATGGTGGAACCAGAAGAGAAATGGCGTGATTCAGAGACCCTGGACTGGCTCTATTTGCTGAATGGATGAGGTTTTGTAGTGTCTCCCTTTGGGGAGGGTGTATGACAGTTTTCATTTGCGGAGTGATGGTTACATCATATTAAGAGGAATGTATTTCTTCTGGTTGTTTGCATACGTAAGTGAGAAAGAAACATCTATATATGAAGGAGCAGACACTGAAGGGCATTTGTAAGTTACCTTTGGCTGTCCACACTTTTGAACCCTTTCTTTGAGGGCGTTTCTTAATTTATAAGCTCATTCTTCCACAAGGTCAAAGCCACAGATTCACTCCCTGCCACCCTGCTCTATTACTGGAGGGCAGGCATATTCCCAGACTCTGCAAACCACACAGACCCACTGGAGACTTTCATTTGGAAGCCAGTGATGCAAATAAAGAGGTGACGTATGGGATCCATCCTGCTGAGGGCCAGCACTTGCTCTTTCTCCGAAAGCGGCAGGGGTCCTACCAACAGCATCCAGGGCTCCGTGTCCAAAGTGACAGGTGCAGTTTGCTGTGGCTGGTCCCTGGGGTCCGGGCAGTGGTGTACCCAGGACAGAGTTTCTGCAGGGCAATGTAGACTGTTTCTGGCTCCAAAGTTTAGTCATCTTGCCCTCCTGGAGGGTCTAGGAACTGTTTTCTATTTTATTTAATGGTACCTTTCTTTGTGAAACTAGCTAGAGTCAGGTATGCATTTTTTTTTTTTCACCTTTAGGAACACTGACTGTTCTATGACATCTTCTATAGCATGTCAACTATCAGCTTTTGCAGTGTAACCCATCAGACCCAAAACTTGGGGTCTTAAATGAACAATCATTTCTTAGCTCACTATTCTGCGAGTCTGAGGTTTTCTCTAGTTTCACCTGGGCTCGTCTATGTGGTTGCAGTCACCTGGTAGGTCAAACAGGGGCTGGCTGATCTCTGTGGCCTCATCACATAACTGGTGGTTGGTACTGGTGACCACTGGTGCTGGCTGTCAGCACGGGACGGGTGTGACTTGGGCTTAAGAGGTTAACCTCTTCTTCCTACGTGAAAAGTGAAAGCAACTTTCAATCTTCTGCTCGTGACACTCTTGGTAACGTCTCAGTGGCCAAAGCAAGTCACGTGGCCAAGCCCAGATTTAATGGGTAAAGAAATAGAACCCACCCCTCATCAAGTCACACTGCAAATGGTGTGCGGATAGAAGAATTGGCAACCTGTTTTGCAATCTTGCTTACCAGCATGGGATGTTTTCTTTCTTTGTTTTTGTTTTGTTTTGTTTGTTTTTAAATGAAGTATAGTTGATTTATAATACTGTGTTAGTTTCAGGTGTACAGCAAAGTGATTCAGTTATATATATATATATATATATATATATATTTTTTTTTTTTTTTCAGATTCTTTTCCCTTACAGGTTATTACAGATATTGACCACAGTTCCCTGTGCTATACAGTAGGTCCTTGTTGTTCATCTATTTTATACATGGTCATGTGTACATGTTAATCCCAAACTCCTGATTTATCGCTCCCTGTCCCCTGCTTTCCCCTTTGGTAGCCGTATGTTTGTTTTCTACGTCTGTGGGTCTGTTTCTGTTTCGTAAATAAGTTCATTTGTGTCATTTTTTTTTTTTTTTAGGTTCCACATATAAGTGATGTCATATGATGTTTGACTCCGGCTGACTTCACTTAGTCTGATCATCTCTACATCCATCCACGTAACGTGGAATGTTTTCTATATATTCCATTTAACTCTCAGAACTTTGAACGAATCTCTATACCACTGAACATGTGTCTTCTCATCTAGATGTCTACTTCTCCTAAGTCTTGTTAGATAAATGCCAATGCAGGCTCGTTCTTACAGTTCAAGACTCCATTTCTTCATGAAATAATGAATGCATTGGTTTTTTTTATATCTCACTTCCCACAAAATGTTGTGGATCGATTACTTGTAGTACCTATTCCATTGCATTCCATCATTAAAGGTCCTAATCATTAAAGCACAGCAATTACCCAGAGAATGGAGATCTCCTTGGGCCCAGCACAATGGTTAGACCTAAACTGCTAAACTGCTACTAAGTCAGGTGAGTCCCACGCTATAACTTCCTCTCTTTGGAGCTCATTAACCATGACATGTGTCCTGGCAAATCTGTCGGCCGAGCTGCGGGACTCGTAGGTTTCTGGGAAGTCTTTCTGTGCTGAGGCCGTCGTAGCTGTGGGAGGGTTGGCCCTTTTATGTGCTTCTCAACGTGTTCGTACAGATTCTGAGCAGTAGCCTAATCAGTGGGCTAGAGATTGTGACTCTAGAATGTTTCTGGAGCATGTTCTAATCACCATAGTGATCTCTGCCTCTCCTTCTTCTTAATAAATCAGAAGAGAGTATAAAAGTCGAGCCCGCTGGCACACACTCGTCCGAATTACTTGGATAGCCGTGGCTTCAGCTGCATCTGCTTTTTTGCCTAGATGGAGTTCAATGTTTTCTAGAAAAGTGAGAAATAAATCATCCACTTCATCCAGTTCATTTCTTCTAAGAAGTTGGACAGCCTGCTCCTAAGCTGTTTACTTACACTTTATCCTTTCCCTGAACTTGTGGAAGTTGCTGGAATACACCCCTTTCCAGAGAATCAAACTAAAAATAAGATTTCATATATCCTGGCTTCTCTCTTACCCCAAACAAAGATGAGAAACTGCTCAGAACTCAGAGGGCTGTTTAAGGGACTTTCCCATTATCTCAGCGTAGCCAAAATATTTTGTTCTTTTCCCTTTCCCCTTCCCCCAACTTTCCTCCAAATCCGAGCCAAATCAGATAGTCGTGGGCAGGGAAGATCTCCTTTCCTCACTCTCTTTGCGGTAGGAGGATGGAAAACGCTCTCTCGGTCAGGTTTGGGCTCCTAGCAGCTGCTGTGTTGTCAACAATTAGGGGAGATTTTGAACTAAACGTCGGGATGCTGAAAGTTTTTGGATTTGGGGTTTGATGTTATGAAAAAAATCCATGTGGTCCGACGCAGGGACATATTGTTTAATCTAGCAGGAATGCAAGCAGGTTGTCCTGCGTGGAGCATTTTGAGCGCTTGGTCTTTTTTTGTGGTCAAGCTTACAGCAGTTGCTCTGTGTAATTCGAGAAAGGCCTGTCTGGGGACCCAGTTCTCTGGTGCATTTCAGTGGAGTCTGTTTCAACCCTTAGGCAGATTCTGAAGAGATTTCTCCAATGAATAAAACCGTGGTTAAGTTTCCTGGTTTCTTCTGTAGACTCTGAATTGTTATACCCATCTTAAGCTAATCCTCTTTCCTAATAAGATTTCGAATATTTGGTTCAGGAATCATTTCACACACACCCCATATGACCTTAATATGGAGACTCATTTATTTCACTCAGGCAAAGTCGTTTTATTGGTGGAAAAAATATTATTTCTTATAAAAAACTATTTTTTTTACCCAAATTGGCCAATCTTTCTATTTCTCCTCTGTTATTTAACTGTGTCATTTTAATTGTTGATAAATATATCGTATAGAACTGACCAATTCATACATACTATCTTTATATTTTTTAATTTAAAAAGTATAGCGAGTTGGAAAATATCTCTTCTAAAACTCTGAAACTCATATTAAGTTTTGAGTCTTTATTAAAGAGAGAAGCATTGCTAACCTTATTCATAGGGGAAATATCTTGCCTAGATTAACACGTCTTCAGACATAACATGGGATTTGTAGGAGCCAGCAGACAACAGATTATAGTGTGAAAAATAACCCTAACCCTAACCTTAATATATTTCTTCCTTGATCTTCTGAACTATTTTACTCTTCCTACCATTAAAGTCATAATATCACTGGGATACTTGGTTCTTTATAATTTCTATGAGCAAGTTATTTTGTTGGACAGCATCAGTCTTCACGTGTTTATTTATGGTTTCTTTTATAGTTTAGGGCGTAGACTAGATAATATCTGTTTTCCGAGGCCATTTAAGTATGGCTTAAGAATTGGATTAACTATTTTTCAAAAACTCAGCAGGACATTTCTTCCCACTTATATTTGACTCTATATCATTCTCTCTGATTATTTTACTAATAATCTGGTATTTGATAGTTTTATTTGGTTTACTCATTAAACAACCTTAATTGGTTTGCCCTTTATATGACTGTCTGTGTTGGTTCATATTACTAAAACAGTAAGATCAAAGTCACCTGCCAGCTTTTCCTGAAGTGAGTAACTTTCAGATGTTTTTAGATTCTTTATTGCTGGGTCTTCATACCGATGGCCAAATAGGACATTGTGGAATGTCTGAGGATCCATTTCAGCTGTGACTATGATTTCTGGTTCCTATATAACCAAAACATTAAAGCACAGAAAAGTTAGACCAATAGTATTCTTTGATCTCTCTACTTCTGCTACAGTAGTATGCAACAAGATGAAACACATAAGCTAATGGTTACTCGAAAATATTTAGAAGTATCAAATGTCTGCAGAGTTTCTGAGAAACTGAAAATCTGAAATGGAAGGCTCTCTGCGTATTACAATGTTGAAAAAGAAAGTGTATTAGTGTAACAATAGCTTTAGGAAGGCTCGATTGAGGTAATGGTGGCTGTGTTATGCAACTCCACCTGCCCAAATTTATCTTTTCCCCATTTTACAACTAACTTTTCCTTATAGTACATTCCTTACTGCTGTCAGTGACCACAAACTCCTCCAGCTTTAAACCTTAGATCTGACCTTGATTCTGTGACTTCCATTCATGAGATTCGTCGTAACATCAGTTTTTGTTCATTCCTGTCTTGAACTGTGTTTTAGAACCTCACTTCCCTTCCTCTTGTCACCATCCACTCAGAGCTCTGTCAGGCCCTGCATCTGTCAGCATCTCTCCATCACTCACTTTTCTGTCTTCCTTGATCGCTCTCTTTGTACCCTTCATCCGGTTTGATCTTCCTAGAGCATTCTTTGATTACACCACTCCACTGGAATGTTAATGTTCGACTCTTTTGTCCCCCTCTTTTTTGCCTGATAGACCCCGTTAGTTGTGAATTTTACTTTTTTTAAATTTAATTTTTGTTTTATATTATAATTGATTTGCAATATGGTATTAGTTTCAGGTGCACAGCAAAGTGAATCAGTTATGCATATACCTATATCCATGCTTTTTCAAATTCTTTTCCCATATAGGTCATTACAGAGTATTGAGTAGAGTTCCCTGTGCTATGCAGCAGGTCCTTGTTGATTATCTACTTTATATATAGTAGTGTGTATATATTACTTTATTCATGAACGTCTTCTACCAAGTGATCATATTTCTCTTTCACACCACACAGCCTGTCAGATTAGCCTTTTCAGTCAGTTATGATAATATGATTTTCCAGCTGACACTCATAGTGTGTGTCCCATTATCTGAGGCATAAAAGGCACCTGCAGAGGAGGTGGAGGTCTGGACCTGCTTCGCTGAGTGTGCGGTTCACGGCTGCCCGTGCAGACTGAGCCCTCCAGGCAAACTACACTCTCAAGTTTTTAACCCTGCTTTCCCGCCTCAGCACTTTCGCTGGGCTGTTTCCTCCCCCTGGAATGAGCTTCCTCCTAGTGCCAGATATATTTTTCCTTTTAATATATATAAACCATCACCCTTCATACAGTGTCCCCTTATCTTCAGAAATCTCTACGTTTTCTGAAATCCCATGATATTTAAGTTCACAATGATCGTTTTCTATCTTCTATCATAGATATGTTTTGATTCTATCTTTCCTGTAATCTCCTAGTTGTTAGGGTTTGGGATATTTAATCTGCTTCCTTTTTATAATTCTTATCATAATGCATTGACTATGATAGATATGAAATACATTTCATGGAGTTTTTGAATTAATATTGCACAATGCCTCTCCACTGCCAATAAAGTTGATTTCACTTCTATGTTTTTTATTTTATTTTTAATTGAAGAATAGTTGACTTACAATGTGGCGTTGGTTTCAGATGTACAGCACAATGATTCATTATACATATATCTTTCTTTTTCAGATTCTTTTTCCTAATAGTTTATTACAAATATTGAGTAGAGTTCCCTGTGCTATACAGTCGGTCCTTGTTGTTTGTCTGTTTTCTATATAGTAGTGTGTACATGTCGATCCCAAACTCCTAATTTATCCCTCCCCTCCACCTTTCCCCTTTGGTACCATAACGTTGTTTTCAATGTCTGTGAGTCTATTTCGGTTTTGTATGTAAATTCAGTAGTATCTTTTTTTCCTTTTTTAGATTCCGCACATAAGTGACGTCATACGGTATTTGCCTTCCTCTGTCTGACTTACTTCACTTAGTATGAGAACCTCTAGGTCCATCCACGTTGCTGCAAATGGCAGAATGTTATAGTGTCATCTCAGAAGTAACCGTCTCTCACGTTGCTGTGTGCTGTCCTTCAGAACCAAGTCCTTGGGCTACTGAGCTCGTGAAAACTTTAGGGCGGCATTTGTCACCACTTGGTATACAAGCCAGAGTTGATCTAATGTTTCAATTACATGTTGTTTAAACCACGTGATGACCTTTCTCCTGATTCTTTTTCTTCAAACTTGTGATTGGCACATCCATGAAAACCTATGTAAATTTAATGAGCTGCTTTTTCAGTATTTGTATTAGGTAGACTAAGAGAACAGATTTTGTTGTATTCCTAAGTAGACATGGCTTAAATTTGTTCTCAATATTTAAAAGGCTGTAGGAGTTCCCTGGTGGACTGGTGGTTAGGATTCTGGGCTTTCACTGCTGGGGCCTGGGTTCGATCCCTTGTCGGGGAACTGAGATCCCGCAAGCTGGGAGCCATGGCCAAAGGAAAGCAAAAAAAAGTTTAAAATATTGGATTGGACAAAACATTCACGTTACAGGTCTACTACTGTAAGGGGTCAGGTTACCATGTCATGTCGGAGTAAACATTGCTTTCCTTTCAGACAGCTTCTTTAGAAGTAAACTGCTTTCATCATATTCTGCCGTTTTAAAAAGATTTGACGTAGAACTTTCTCCCGTTGTTTACTGTGCATGTTCGCCCACCCTTTCTCTCCAGTTGGGTTGTGCAAATAGGGGAAGTTTGCTTTTGTAATAAAGAAAAAAGAAGTAGCAGACTTTTGTAGTCTCATCACAGAAGTGACCGTTTCTCACTCTGCCGCCTGCTGCTCTCCAGAACCAAGTCCTTAGGTCCAGCCCCCAGGGGAGCAGAGGGCCTTAGAGAGAGGCTGTGACCACTAGCATGACTGGGCAGTGGGGGGCATGTTAAAACACCCCTCTGCCCCCAGATACATTCCCTAGATAGCTTGGCAATACGTGTCTGTTTGTGAATTAATTTATAGCAGCCACGTACCTAGTAGTGCTTTTTTTTTTTTAATTGGAGTATAGTTGCTGGACAATGTAGTGTTAGTTTCTGCCGTACAACAGAGTGAATCAGCCACACGTGCACATATATCCCCTCTTCCTTGGATTTCCTTCCCATTTAGGTCACCACAGAGCACTGAGTAGAGGTCCTTGTGCTACACAGTAGGTTCTCATTCGTTATCTATTTTATACACAGTATAGCGTATATACGTCAATCCCAATCTCCCAATTCTTCCCACCCCTCTTTCCCCCTTAGTATCAAAATGTTTGTTCTCTGTGTCTCTATTTCCGCTTTGCAAATAAGTTCATCTATACCATTTTTCTAGATTCCACATATATGACGTGGATGGACCTAGAGACTGTAATACAGAGTGAGGTAAGTCAGACAGAGAAAGACAAATATCATATATTAACACATGTACCTGGTAGTGCTTTGATTGTCACCATTCTTTCCCCTTGTCTCAGCCTGTAACATCCAAGTGGGAAAACAGGATGTCCGTTGGCTCACGGTGTACAGTTTTCTATCACAGCTTTGTCAATTCTATGAAAGGGGGAGGAAGATTTCTTCTCTTGTCGCCGTGAATACAAGAGCTGAAACCAGAACCCACGGGGGTAGACGTAGAAGTGCTTGTATACTGAACCAAAATGAAAGAAACCTCAGCTAAGGGGGAACTGAAAATCTGGGGGAGTGAACGTTTCTGAAAGCGTTGGCATCAGTTTTTCATTCTCTTTCTTCACATTTTCTAGTTCACAAATTGTCAGTAAACTTTCAGGACCCCATTTCCAAATACCAGCATCGTTTTCTAGATTCTCATTCTCTGGAAAAGTTTACTGCAGTAGCCTCCAGACTCTTCGTCACCTAGGGCTCCAAAAGGAAAATTGTCTCTCTCCTGTCATATTACCCAACGTCTATAGGCGACAAAATAAAAGTATTTGTTGTTTCTTTAAAAAAAAAAAAATTGGAGGGAATTAATGATCTACCAATTACGTATTGGTCAGTGTCTGTTGCTCTAAACGACAGAACCTGTTCTGAATAATCTAAGCAGAAAAAACGTTCTGTTAGGAGGTACTGCCGGGCTGACTAGAGAGCCAGATGTCAAAACTCAGACAAGGTCGTAACCAGCCACAACACAGAGGCTTCCCAAATGAAAACACTGCTGCGGCATCAGTGAGAGCCCATGGACGCTGCCAGCAGCAGTGCCCTGCAGACCCCAGAAGCACCTGTTAGAAGATCAATCCCCCCTTCAATAGCTCAGGCTTGAATCCAAGTATCGCCTGGGTAGATCTGATCGGCCAGACTTAGGCCCTGCGCCGCAAAGGAGCCCGAGGGTGTGAGTTTTCTGGTTTTCCCTGGGGAGCGTGGAACTCATAATGTGGAAAAGATCCAACATGTAAGGATATTATATTTCAGAGATGTTGGCAGCTCCTCACGTGCGATGGGAAGGGACAGGACTGCTTCACTGCCACCTGTAGCCGCGTTAACCCCTGTGCATGCGTAAATGCCATCACCTCGGCGTCCACAGTCCTAGGGATGGATATCTTCCCTGATCGGCCAGCACCAAGCCCTCTTGGTCTGGTGTATTTTGGTTTGAAATCTGATGACTTTCTGGTTGGGAAGCAGTTCTGTCAAAACTGGATAAACGAAGAATGCAGGATGCCTGGTAGGAGTGAGAATGTTCTTTGCCCTTTGGGCAACCTCAGGACAGAAATAATATTCTAGGTGAGCCAAAGTGCTCCCTGAAATCACATAGATAAGGGAAGAAACTGTGAAGTCCCCAGACACTGCTTCCCCAGCTATGAGAAGAGTGCTGTCAATTTCAGAATCTGGGGGTTTCTTTCAGGTTCTAGGTTGAGAACCCAGTTCTCGGTCCCTGCATCAGAGGATGTGCTTAGCCCAGAGGAGCAGCTACAGAGCAGCTGTCTCTCAAAGCTCAGCTACTGCAGGAAAGCAAAGGGGTGGTGGTGAAAGCTTTCTGTAGGGCTTTTAAGCACTGCATCACACATCAAGTGCATGCTTTCTTTTTCCCCCTGTTCTTTTTTCCTTTTCTTTGCAGAGGTAGGTACGTTCTGTTAAACATCATCCAGTGTGTCTCGAGCTTTACGGAATTTCCACTGGATGTTAAATTCTTCATCCAAGCACACTTTTTCATCTTTTTTTTTATCCTTCACTTTCACGATGAGCTAGGGAAAACGCTGCTAATCGTCTCTCACAGCCCCTAAATTTTCCAAAGTGGTCTATCAAATATATCCTTTTCTAAGTAGACATTTTTCTAAGAAAGAAACAATTTAACCACAGAATAATTGTATTACATGAAAGATTTTACTATGTTCTTAACACAAGAAAAATGGCTCTCCTGCGACTACAGAGTCCAAATATGGGTAGGAATGCTGGGAAAAGAAGCAGTGATTCACTGAGATCTCACATTGTCAGGTGTTCTCTTCCAGGAGAATTTTCCAAGATGGACTCATCTGCATCTACTCTAACTCATAAAGGAGCAAAGGAAGCAATGACAGGTGAGGGCAGCAGGCCAGGCGTGGAGACTGAAGAGGCGAAAGACAAAGACGAGAAGGACTTTGAGGACCCTCGCAGGGAGACCCTGCCCTCAGAGGTTCACCGTTGTGTCCACAGCAGCCTCACCTGGCTGCACCTTCAGCTCCATCCAGGACGAGTTTCCCTGAGTTCTCGAGGTGTCTGATTCCTCAGAGAGTTCTGGGGCTCTCCTGGAAGGAAAATGGGTGTGATCTGGTTTTGAGGGACAGTTCAATTTGCTAGAACTGCTCAAGGAGCATGAAAGACGTGGAAGGACACGGTTCTAAGTGGTGATACGTCAGCTACTGTAGCAGATGCGGGGGGTAGTTATCTGGGGGCAGCGCTCCCTTTTCACATTTGCCCCCAATCACACCTCACCGCAATGGCTTGTTCTCTCGGATGGGTACAGATAGCAGCATTTCAGAGGATGGGTCAGAGAATAATGTGATCAGCAGTTGTGTAGTCGGGAAGCAAGAAGAAATGCTTGATTCTAAGATACTTAATCATCGGGCTAACGTTGATGAGGGTGGTAAGAAGGAGTTGATCTCAGCCGACTGACAATAGGACAACCAACCAGCTGACCTGTGGAGACTCTGACGGTGTATATGGTGATGGGATCCCATAACTTCTGTTACATATTTTTTATTTTCAGTTTTAGTTTTAGGCACATATTTCTTAGTAGGAAGAAGCAGCTTTTGGGGGTTGCAAAACTGAAGTGGTCTGCTTTTGTGAGCAGTACAAACATGTGAATTTAAATATTCCATTCTATCAAAAACCCAGGGACTTCCCTGGCGGTCCAGTGGTTCAGACTCCCTGCTCCCAATGCAGGGAGCACCGGTTGGATCCCTGGTCAGGGAACTAAGATCCCACATGCCGCGCAGTGCGGCGAAATAAAATAAATAAATAAAAATGAAGACAGTCAAAGAAAGAAAAATATTTCAAAAACCCACTGAATTTTTTTTGAGGCCTATGAACTGTGAAGGGTGATGCGTTTTTGTTGCAGCAGGACTAATGTTTACACTTTGGTAAGTGTACAACCTGGACTGTGAAGGATACTCCCACAGTGCTTCACTTCTACCGCCATTTTCATCCTTGAGGCTGGGTGGGGAAACCCAAACTCAGAAGAGATAAGTGAACATTGGGAAACGTACTCATCTTTCAGGAAGGATTATCTATTAAATATTTTTAAGTTATGACAAAATGAAAAAATACATAAAATAATAATTGCTTAAATATGTCAAGTTTTAAGGGAAAAAGATATGTTGGTGAAATGTCTTTGTCATAGTTAAATGCAAAGAATTAAGTGGTTAATTTAGGCTTTATTCGGTAGCTGAATAATAAATGTATTTTCCAGTATCAGTTGATAATTAACTAATTAATAATAAAATATATGAATAATAGTGATTAATTCATGGTTAATGTCTTATGTGGACCAACTTCGATATATTGGCAGGCGGGGAACTTACCAATTGTTATTACCCCTTTGGTTCTATAATTAACAGTGACCATATCAACTTGCCCTGTAACCTTGCCATTGTAGGGTCCATCATTCCTACTTTTTCAATGTTGATTTTTCTCTTCGATTGAATGCCGCTTATGGCCAAACTTCAAAGGAGGTGGTTATTACATGTGTAACATTTGATCACATCTATGTTTTCCAGTTCAGAGATCCCATGAAGTTGCGAATACCTCTTGATTTGGGGGCTGAATTCTTAAACCGTAGGACAGAAAAAGCTTCCTGGACCTATTTTGGTAGTTTCTTTTCCTGGCACAAGTTGAGACAGGAAGTGCTGAAGCCCATGAAAAAAATGGGGGAAAAGAAACCCAAAAACAATTGTGATGTCTCTGAATTTCTGGAACATTTGCAAATATTTAGTTTATGTCAAGATTTGGTTATTGGGCGGACTATTTATATGTACCAAACTTTCTTAAAAATATTCCCCTGAACACAGGAAAACAAAACTTCTATTGGAAGGAAGCTACAAGTGCTTTTAACTTACAATATTTGAATATCTGATCAATTTAAAATATCAGGTATGGGTGCCCATTTACCATATGATATATTTGATGGAAAATGCAGGATAATAGTTTAAATGTGAACAAAAACAGTTTGTAGAAACAGCCAGCTTAAAAAGTAATGGCAAGCATTATTATGATAGCAACACCCCCCAGTGTTCTGTTATTTGGATGTTATGAGCTTTCTTATTAGCCCCTAGTTATTTATTTATTTTTTTTGTGATACGCGGGCCTCTCACTGTTGTGGCCTCTCCCGTTGCGGAGCACAGGCTCCGGATGCGCAGGCTCAGCGGCCATGGCTCACGGGTCCAGGTGCTCCGCGGCATGTGGGATCTTCCCGGACCGGGGCACGAACCCTTGTCCCCTGCATCGGCAGGCGGACTCTCAACCATGCCGCCACCAGGGAGGCCTGCCCCTAGTTATTTTTTAAACCTGGTATTATTTCACTGTAGACATTGAACAGAAGATCAATATATTTCTTCCAGCTTCCTGCTTCTGCCTAATGTTCTTGGTTAAGCTGATCTCTTGCTTCTTTCCCAGAAGATGATTCTTGGGTCTCGGATTTATTATTGAAGCTGAACACAGAAATGGAAAACCTTAGGCATCATTGCAGATGTGACCAGAAGCCCCAGTTGAGATTCCATTTCACATGTCACATTTATTTTCAACGTGGGACATTCCCTAAGTAGAACATGAATAACTCTGATGAGTTTCCTATTCTCTTTAGAAATCAAAGTTTTCCCTTTAAACCCTCTGCTATAGCTCTTCTGATCTGGAAAGTCATCTACTCAGCTCATATCTGGGCTTAGACATTTCCTTAGTCAAATCAGTTTTGAAATACTGGACACATCAACATGACAGAATGGCGTGAAGCAAACGGTACATTTCCTGCTAAAAAAGTCTCCAAGTTGACTCCCAGGTGGCATCAGAGAGGGGCAGAGAGGTCAGGGATACACAGGTGCTACTTGAAGCAAGCAGTGACCCTCTGAAGGTGGCTTGGGCACTTACTGAGGCTCCAGACACACTGCAGTCAGAAAACTGACATTAAGGTGCGTCAAGGGTGTCTACAGCAGATGGGACACATGGTGTCCAGGCGTTTGCAACTTTCCCATCCTGTGCTCCACTTGTGGTCCCTGCTGCTGGTCGGAGCATCCTGGGAAGGAAACGCAAACGGTTTAAATTGAGTATCATGGCTCACAGCTCTCACGTGACTTTCTGCAAAATGAGGGATGAACCCATCAGAAGCATTGGAGATCCTAGTCTGATGGGTCAAGGGATAGAAGCGGGATTCTTGGCTCCAATGAGCAGACAGCTTGGGGGGCTTTGCCATATATGGGTGAGAGGCAAGATTTTCAAGCAGAATGCCTGTGATCTCAAACCTCAGACAGCTGTCTCACATTCCACTCCATGTCAAAGTAGTACCTTAAGCTGGTTTATCTGTTTTGGCTTTGAAGTGGCAATAAAATCCAGGAAGCCTCCTGACCTGGGTCATTGCTAAAAAGAGTTGTTTTCTTTTCGCTTTACCCATTTTAAGAGCAGCTCCTTATAGGTATGTCTGTGAAACAGGACAGTAAAGAGGACATTTACTAACACAGGAAATGTGAAAGTAGCCCAGGAACCTTCCAAGTTAATTGTAGATTTGGGCTTTCAGCAACCACAGTACAAACATTGGATGCAATAGCGTCAAGCAAACATCATTTTCAATCAGACACCACGTACCCCCATGTTCAGAGAAACCTCATTGATTTTATTCTTCAGTGACCTTGTTCCATCCAAATGACGACGTCTGGGATTGAAACTCCATCACCATGGAAAGAGGCTGAACAATGCATGCCACGTCCCATTTTGCAAGCAGAGGTCTTTCGACGTTTTGGCAAGTAGCTGTCCTCTTCGGGTGCGTTCTGCTCCAGCTGGTGCTTCTGGAAAATCCAGTGTCAGCTACCTTCCATAGGAGTCTTAAAGAAAGGCATCATTTCTGAGATGGTTGAAAGTCAGCTTTGGAAAGAGTTATTCAACAGTAGTAGTTTTTGGAAAATGTAATAGCCGTCACTTAGCTTTGTGGTGATGAACGTTTCACTTCATATATTTTATAGTTTTTTCCCCCTTTGGCCTGTTTTATTTCTGCTAAAAATATCTTGGCGAATCCAGTACTCATTACAAATAGTGGGCCAAAGGAGAAGTGACGTAAAACCAAGGTAGTTTCTAGGTTTTTCATCAGCTCTACAAAAAAAATGACAAAGAGACTGTTAATTAATTAAAATAAGTTATTTTTTAGTTAGCCGAGGAATCCAGTGCAAGGACTCCAATGGAGCTCTCCCTCAGGGCCCCCTTTACCTGCAGGAGGTGGCCCCACGCTGATGTAAACCAGACCTGCCCTATATCTTTAATCCCATTCCTCCAGGACTCTCACGCGATCATCCGATGAGATGTGCTGAGCTGCCTAAGATACATTCTTCTTTAAACTGGGAATCGGGATGATCTGACCGAAGACAAGCCTAGATTTAGGGCAGTTCCAGGGCGCTGCCAGTCGGTAGAAGGGCTCTGTGACGCACCTCGACTCCCTCAGCGGAGTCAGTCCTGCTTTCCAAGAGGAGAGCCTGTTGTTTCTGGTTACTTTCCTTCCAAATTACAAACAATGTGAAGTTGGCTATAACTTGCTGCTTTCCGTTGTGCATTCGCCCGACCAGCAATTGCTAACATTCCCCTTTTCCCTCTTCTTAATCGTCATATAAACAGACTAAAGAATATTGGCATTTTCTTACAAAAATTATTTTAGTGTTTCCATGTAATACACATATTCCCCCCCCCCGCCCCCCACCGAAATCAAACCAAAAAGGAAGCTGAAATAATCAGTATATCCTCAACTCCTTTTCACTGACTCTGATTCCCTTCAGGTTGGCTCTGACTGCTTTCAGTTCTAAGGATGGACGTTGTTTGCTATCTTTGTGGTCACTATGCACAGGCCTGTCAGAAGAGAGATGGCCGGGAAGCTTGGACGCTGACTTCCTCCGTGTATTTGTAGAGGATGCAGAATCTCTCCTGACCTAGAAATAAGGTAGTCGTTGCTTCAAAAATCGGTGACGAAAAGAATCTAAAAAAAAAAAAAAAAAAGTAGATATATGTATGTGTATAACTGATTCACTTTGCTGTACACCTGAAACTAACACAACACTGTAAATCAACTCTACTTCAATTTAAAAAAAAAAAAAAAATCCGTGACAGATTCCTGCAGAAGACATTCAATGGGAGCGTCTAACAAAAACTCCCTCTATTCAGAAGCTATTTCCTCCAAGAATCAAGTGGTCAGAGTTTATCCTCTGGGCTGCTAATTTTTGAACAGCACTTTGATTTCGCCTGGCAGTGTCATTGGGCAGTGAGGAGTTTGCTTCCATAGAAGAACTAGGTTTATTTTCCGAAGCAAATTAGAATTCATTTCAAGGAGAGAACTGTGGGAGTTGGGTGAATACTTGGGCAGCCTGCGTGAGAAAGTTCCTTCCTGAGTATTTCTGATCCCACTGGGGAGGGACACCACAAAAGCGCCTCATCTGTTCTCATGAGGCGTGGGACTCGAAATGCAGGCGCCCACAAGGCTCAGACAGGCACCTGCAAGAGCCTGGTCTTTGCCGATTTCCTCCAAGTTCTGAGAAGTATTTCCATCTTCCGGTGGGTCTCCCCTCCTACCTGTGCTGGTATCTGGACAACTCGTCTGGTCCATGAGAAGAGAAAACAGTGAGCGTGATAGAGGAAAAGTGATGGAAAGGCACACCTTTTTTTCAAACATGAAGACAAAATCAGGTGAAAATGTCAGCATACAACAGATAGACCTTCCATTCACCTGATTCTACCCGTTCCTATGTGGACAGACTAGATATAATCTTTTTTTAGGAAGAGAGTTGCTGCATGTACATTCTAAATCCCTTTTTCCTCATGAGTTTCCTCATGAGATTTCCCTCTCCCTTCTTTTGCTTCACGGATCTTTTGGTAAGCGAGCGCCTCCAAAGTCAGCCCCATATTCAGATGCTCTGGACAAGACAATCACGCTCTGAGTTGAGCTGAGCAGACCTTTTTTTCAAATTTAATTTTTAAAACATTGACGCACAGTTGATTTACAATGCTGTGTTTATTTCTGCTGTACAGCAAAGCGATTCAGTTATACATATATGTGTTCTTCTTTATGTGTTTTCCATGACGTTTATCATAGGATATTGAATATAGTTCCCTGTGCTCTACAGTAGGACCTAGCTGTTTGAGCAGACTTTTAAATTGAAAAAAAACTATTTAACTCAACATCTTGCTTAAAGATATATTGAGTCTAGTCAATGGGATAAACCCTGCGTTCCGGCTCCAGAATTTATGCTTAATCCCTACCCTGTGCTGCGTGTGTGTGTGCATTTTGCAAATAGTTTTACAAGTCGTTGTTTGAAAGAAGACATTTACTTTTGTTCCTTTTCATTCAGTTATGTTACACTATTGAGCGTATTAGTTACCTTTTGGTGCATAAAAAAATTACACCAAGACTTCGTGGCATCAAGCAATCCCCCAGTCAGGTATTTCTTCACGCACCTTGCCGGGTTCTCTGCGTCAGAGACTCTGGGCGTTGCAGCTACAGGATTGGCGGGGCCGCTGTCTCATCTGAAGACACAAACAGCCCTCCGGCCTCCTCTCCTGGCTGCTGCCAGGCTACGGCTCCTTGAAGGCTGTTGTCCATGCTTTTGCCACTGGGGCCTCTCCAGAGGCAGCTCGCAGTGTGTCAGCTAGCGTGTGATCTATTGCAAACATTTGAAATGTTTGCTGTACAATAGACCTGTTTTATTAAAATGAGTTCTTTACTCTGTGTTTTTTTTTTCTCTTTTGAATACAATTTATATATTTGTAAACCCATGCAGTCAGCTACTTGGTAAAGTAAAGATGGTAGAATCTGGTGTCCAGTGACAACATATAAGTTTAGAAAGTCTTTTAATTACTTTTTGAATAGAATAGACCACACACAGTTGTGTAATCAACCTGTATTAACCAACTAAATTCACCGATACGATACAATGCCACTGAGCCCAGGGTATTTGAGAGAATAAGAGGATCATACTCTGTGAGAATAAAGAATATTTATTTGTTTACACATGTATGTGGGTTAAATACGTAATGAAAAAGACATGTTTAAAGTTCTGTTTGACACTCTCAAATACACAAGCATCGCTAATGTACTTTAAGCTCATTCGTCTTGCAGTCTGGATTGCCTTTTCTTTTTATTGTGTGTGCAAGTGTGTGTGGGTGTGTGTGTTAGCACAGCATAGCCAGATATAACAATAATTTTTCAGAAAACATAGGTGACAAATATGATTTGATATATAGACTATTTTCAAGGAAATCTTTATTTTCTGTCACTTATTGACAATTTCTATGAGTGAAGATATACACTCAGCTCTGTGGAGAATTAGAAAATGAATCAAATCTCTGCCTTCATGAAAAGAGTTTGGGCTTTGAAATCAGAGAAGCACAGTGTAATGTACTTTAATTTCTGTGGGCCTCGGTTTTCTCATGTATGTAATAGAAGTGAAATTCATACTAAGTCGCAGAGCGCGTGTGGTGTTTCTTGAACTCCATAAGGATTTGATGAGTCCAATGGTGCTGTCTTCCACGCCACCTGCCTCTGTACTTGCCACTGTAGGGCTTCGTAGGGAAGAGAAAACAATGGCTCAGACAGTTGAATCACAAGGTACAGAGTGGCAGATGCCACAAGAGGAATAGATGAATTGCTGTAGGGCTTTAGAAAATGGAAAATGTCTTTTATGGAATTACTTCAAGATGGTGGACTGAGCCTATTGCACAGACTCTGGCTCCCCCAATAGACCTTTAAAAAAATATAGAAATATATTATTTGTAAAAAGTTCAGTTAAAATTAAATTTAAAAGAATTGAAATAATTGAGAAGGACTGAATAATTT
Source organism: Pseudorca crassidens (assembly GCF_039906515.1). Taxonomy (NCBI): domain Eukaryota; kingdom Metazoa; phylum Chordata; class Mammalia; order Artiodactyla; family Delphinidae; genus Pseudorca; species Pseudorca crassidens. The sequence continues at coordinate 153,560,319 of NC_090299.1, forward strand.
TTTTCTGTGGCTTTTGCAAGCTAGATTTCCTGTCTGCCCTGTGGTGAAGAGTCTTTATACGGTGAGTTACTCTGCTTCTGCCCTGGATGACTTGAAAACGTTTCCCTCCTTGCCCGAAAGCAAGCTGTCAGCCTTGTAGATGTTTATGAGAGAAATAAGGAAGAAAAGAACAAAGTAAGGAAGCAAACACAAAACAAGTGAAGATAAAGATAAAATTTTCCTATGGACAATTTATAAATTCAATTAGAATTTAAAATGTTGGCCTTTGAAATGTAACCGTCCACCTCTTGTCATTTGTAAGTTAATAATAAATAAAAACATATATGTGCCGTGTAAGAAATAAAATAAATGTTCAATTATAGCTTAAATCCATTCCCTAAGGATAAATAGAATACACAGTTTTTAAAATTCTTGACTGACATATTTTCCTTGTGTACCTGCTGCGCAGTCATGGCGTAAGGGAAGCACTGAGAGCCTCTTTGTTTCTGCAGTTGGTATAAAGCACTTTCACATTTCAGTTGTTTTTCTCTGCAGCTATTTATACATCTTAGGAATAAAAAAAAAAAGCTGAGCGTTTGAGCTGTTGGTCAAGAGTAACGTCTGACTGTAATGCACAACTATCGTGCTTCTGGTTCTTTCCACGCATGGAGGATGATGTGGTAAACAAGCTTGTTTTGCTGAATGTCAACAGTGAGGTGTAATTGGAAATTCCGAACCACTGCCGTCCACAAACCTGACACCTGGGAAAGCTGGTTCAGTACTGAGCTGATGATGACGGTGACGACAATAAGGGTAATCCATTTCTGAAAATCTGCCATGTGTGTCAGGCACTTTTCCCATTGCTTCAGGTATTACTTAATCCCCACATGACTCCTAGGATGTGGCTAATATTCTCGTTCTCATGTAACAGACGAGGAAACTGAGGCACAGGAAACTTTAGTGCACCATTGGTAAGCACCATTTTGTAAGTGGCAGAACAAACAGTCTGGGTCTGTAGCCTAAACATTTTACCTCTAACAAACTCTTTTATTCAGGGGGTGGGGAGGTCTCAGCAGTCCCCAGAGGAATCAATACTCATTTATTTTTTTTTGATGTTTTCATTTATTTAGTTTGTATTTATTTTTTATTGGTGTATAGTTGATTTACAATGTTGTATTACTTTCAGGTGCGCAGGTTGTGTTAGTTTCAGGTGTATAATTGATTCAATTATACATACATATATTTTTTCAGGTTTTTTTCCCTTATTGCTTATTACAAAATATTGAGTAGAATTCCCTGTGCTATACAGTAAGTGCTTGTTGATTATCTATTTTATACACAGTAGTGTGTGTATGTTAATCCTAAACTCCTAATTTATCCCTCCCTCACCCCCTTTCCCTTTAGTGACTGTGTGTTTTCTATGTCTGCAGGTCTATTTCTGTTTCCTAGATAAGTTCATTTGTATCATTTTTTTTAAGATTCCACATATAAATGATATCATACAGCATTTGTCTTTCTCTTTCTGACTTACTTCACTTAGTGTGATCGCCTCTAGGTCCGTCCATGTTGCTGCAAATGGCATTATTTCATTCTTTTTCGTGCCTGAGTAATATTCCATTGTATATATGTGCCACATCTTCTTTATCCATTCATCTGTCGATGGGCATTTAGGTTGCTTCTGTGTCCTGGCTATTGTAAATAGTGCTGCAGTGAACATAGGGGTGTGTGTATCTTTTCAGATTATGGTTTTCTCCAGGTATATGCCCAGGAGTGGGATTGCTGAGTCACATGGTAGTTCTATTTTTAGTCTTTTGAGGAACCTCCATACTGTTCTCCATAGTGGCTGCACCAGTTTACAGCTCTTGACCCCTACATATATCGCCTCTCCAGTAGGAGGTTAGATTATGTGAGAGCAGGTCTGCCTGACACTTCTTTCGGATTTGGAGTCATATTAAGGTTTCTCATCATCATCTACAAATATTGTTGTGATTTAGTATAGTTTTTACACTCTGGACTAGGCTAATGAAATCTCAGACACCAAGGTGGGTGATCCTGTACAGACTGTAATTTACTTCTCCCTAATGTTTATGCCCCTTGCCTGCAACTGGGGCAGGGAAGGACTCAAATTAAGGGCAGCGTCCTTGAAACATGTTGTAGAATTCTCCACTCTCGTGAGAACCGGGTGATACTGAAATACCTTCTTCCATGTCAGCCCAGCGCAAACGTGCCTTAGACTACGCCCCACAGCCCCTGGATGCTTTCCTGGGCCCACTGAGTGCAGTTTCAATATGGACGACACTGCCCATGGCTTATTCTTTTCATATGCCCTCCCCTCCGTACCTGTGTATCTGTGGAGGATGTCTCTCTCTCTTCCTCGGGGCTTAATCCTTCCCAGCACAAGAGATAAGACCTTCAGCGCTTAGAAGTGCATTATATGTTTTATGCTTCTTAGGCCTGCCTTTCAAAGCTGTAATCTTCAGTGTCATTTGGATAACGGAATGTAAGATCTAGGAAATTTTATTCGAGTAGGTTACCCCGAGGACCTAAGCGATGTCTTATCTCGGCAATTTTATCCAAAAAACCCGATTTTTGTTTGACATATTATTCTTGTCAATGTCCTGGGAAAGACACTGAGAATATGATCTTAGACCTAATTGATATGCTGCAGATAAAACTTGAGACTTGCCAGCTTATGGGGTATGGAGTGGAGAGAGAACGACTGCCCTGCCTTCTCAAGCCCACGCTTCACCACTTCAGTGCTTTACTGTGCTGGAAGCAGAAGCTTATTTTTCTTTTTAAGATTTTTTTTTTTTGATGTGAACTATTTTTTAAAAGTCTTTATTGAATTTGTTACAATATTGCTTCTGTTTTTAGGTTTTTTAGCCATGAGGTGTGTGGGATCTTCGCTCCCCGACCAGGGATAGAACCCACACCCCCTGCACTGGAAGGCGAAGTCTTAACCACTGGACCACCAGGGAAGTCCCAGCACAACCTCATTATAAATAACCAGACTACTGGATTGTTGCCAAAGAATTCGATTTTCAACTCTATTCTAAAAAATTAACATTAGATAGAATTGATGCTGTCCTTTCTCTTTATATATGCCCAACATTTTCTGACAGAGAAATTCAAAAACACATAATTCACTGATGTCATAGAAAGAATTGAAAAGTTATTTACAAATTTCAACTCTATTCTAAAAAATTAACATTAGATAGAATTGATGCTGTCCTTTCTCTTTATATATGCCCAACGTTTTCTGACAGAGAAATTCAAAAACACATAATTCACTGATGTCATAGAAAGAATTGAAAAGTTATTTACAAATTACCTCCAAAACTGCCAGGAGGAAGTTTATTCTCCTTTCGAATGAACAAGTAATTCACATTCTACAGAAACTGGTGGGGGAAAAAAAAAAAAAAAAGGAACTGGTGGGAGCATATAGTTGCACTCCTGCTTTGGAAAGCAAGGCTAGATCTTGCAAAGCTGCAAATGCACCTGGCCAGCAATTCCACTCGTAGGGACATCGAGAAACCCTGGCAGGTGTAAGTTGGGAGACACATGCCAGAACGTTCAAAACAGCATCGTTCATAACAGCCACAAACTGGAAGCAACTTGGCTATCTATCAACAAGGGACTAGAGTTATCATTATCATTATTATTACTATTAGTACTAACATTATTATTATATCATTGGATCAGCAAAAGTAAATCTTAATGATTAAGCAAGTTGCAGAGGACTACATTTGGTATAATACCACTTATATGAATTCTCCATATATCCAGAACTTAAAAATATATTGTTTAGAGATACATATATGTAGTAAAAAAGATAACCAAAATCAGAGTCATAAACAAAAAATTCACAGTAGCAGTTACCCTTGTAACAGAGGAAGAGGGCTGTGATTGTGGAGGGGCACAGGGTCACTTCAGAGGCAATAGACCTGTCTCATTTGTTCAGCTGATGGCAGGTCCAGGGATGTTTGTTTTATCGTTCATGGTGTATTACGTAAAATATAAAACAGGTTGTTAATTTATCTCCTGTAATCCTAAGAATATTATTTCAAAATGTGCCTCAACAGATGAATGGATAAAGATGTGGCACATGTATACAGTGGTATATTACTCAGCCATAAAAAGGAACAAAATTGAGTTATTTGTAATGAGGTGGATGGACCTAGAGTCTGCCATACAGAGTGAAGTAAGTCAGAAAGAAAAACAAATACCGTATGCTAACACATATATATGGAATCTAAAACACCGGTACTGATGAACCTAGTGGCAGGACAGGAATAAAGACGCACATGTAGAGAAGAGACTTGAAGACACGGAGGTGAAGGGGAAGCTGGGACGAAGTGAGAGAGTGGCATGGACATATATACACTACCAAGTGTAAAATAGATGGCTAGTGGGAAGCAGCCGCATGGCACAGGGAGATCAGCTCGGTGCTTTGTGACCACCTAGAGGGGTGGGATAGGGAGGGTGGGAGGGAGACGCAAGAGGGAGGGGATATGGGGCTATATGTATACGTATAGCTGGTTCACTTTGTTATACAGCAGAAACTAACACAACATTGTAAAGCAATTATACTCTAATAAAGATATATTTAAAAAAAGTATCATACATCTTTATTTTTCTTCTTGGGAACGTATTTGGAGAAGATAAATACCTGGCCGAGGTACAGCGTTAAATGACAGGGCTTTCTATCTCCAGAACTCCCTATATTCCACAATGCACAGTCCTCTGAATGTCTCATATCAGGAAACCTCTGAAATTAGAATGCAAGCAGAGAAGTTAATATTGGGGATTTTCTATATTAGGAAAACTGAGAAATGGAAAACCATTTTATGGGGCAGTTTAGAACTAAAACGGGGCTCAAGCATCATCGGGTCAGTGGCAGCCCAAGAGAGACCATACGTCTTTCCCGAGGACCACAGCCAAGGATGCACCGTCTCTAGTGGCACGAAGTCAACTAAAAACAAAATAGCTAAGACTCTTGAATACACAAAAACAGACTCAACGTCTTTTAATCATACTGTCTTCATTTTTTTTTCTGTTTCATAGTTTTGTCTGCTTGAATGAGAGTGGGATCTGAAAAATATGAGTGTTGAACAATTCTTTTCTTCAGGTATTTCTAAAACAAAGTAAAATTTACGGATTAACCCGATCACACTAACAGGCCTTAAATATCCTGTTTATCCCAGGTTTTGAGACAATGGGTCTTTCATAATTTTCTAGAGGTATGTGGAAATCGTCAAGGGTGATGCCGGCCTGTTAAGGAGGAATGTTTTTTCTTAGACAGATAAGGATCAAGTTCATATTTGTGGTACCAGAAATAAGATGAAATTTCACTTCAGAGCCTGAGCTATGTTGATCTACCTATTCTCATTACATGGAGCCGTTTACAGATGTCAGGGCCCGCACGCTGACCTGCGACAATCACTTTCCTGCCGGCTTAAAAATGCGATGGTTCCTCAGCCGTGCTCAAGGACAAGCAGCAGCTCCTCGGACGACCTGGCCATGCGAACAACAGCACCAATGTACCTGCTGGCACAAGGCTGTATATTTTTCATCGGAGGTAAGGCAATTATAAGGCTTCTTTTATAAAGTCAGTAAATGGTATTTGACCTAAGGTGAAAACCCTATATTTAATTGGAGTCTGGAAACTCTTCATTTTTTTTCCCTTTGCCCTTCTTTTATTTATTTTTTCAGAGAGTTCATGGCAAAGTTGTTGTATTCCAAGCAACGAAAACACGCTTTTCCATTGCCCTCCTTCTTTCCTTCCTATTCACTTTGGTAATAATTATTCCACCTTTTGAAAAGCACCATGTTTGGTCCTCGGCCAATGCTGACATTTATTTGGGGAAATAAAATTGTTCAGCATATGCCTCCACTCTAATGTTCATTTTGTTAAAACTTTTGCCATGAAGACAATTTTCCTAAGACAAGCCTTCATACCAACATCATTGAGATCATGTACATTAATTTCTCCAAATTCAAAATGAGAAACTGGACTTTCAGATAAAGGCTTTCATAGTAAGTCAGTCTTCTGTT